>NC_090265.1:1537576894-1538313561 GCF_040414725.1 Anabrus simplex | reverse complement strand
GTTGTCATCTTTCATTCCAGCAGCACTCTCCAATATCATTTCATTTCATCTTTCATTCATTAATCATTTCAGCAAAGGAGTGCGACAGGCTTCAGCAGCCGGCACAATTCCTATTCTCGCCGCTAGATAGGGGCTTCATTCATTCCATTCCTGACCCCGTCAAATGACTAGAAACAGGCTGTGGATTTTCATTTTATATCTAGAGCAGTGTTAGAGTATCGGGTGAGTGGGAACCGAACCTGGGCATTGTCGAGAAGAGTGACTGATATTCGTCTATATAAGTAACTAGCAAATGTACCCGTGCTTCGATACGGTATTCTACATTGTATACGGATATCGAAGTAAATTACGGTATATGCAGTGAATACGACTTTTAAAAAATTGCATATCTCTTAGCGTTATCCAAGAAACAGCATGGGAAGGTCCCCATGCATCGTTTCCAATGTAAAGTGTGAGTTCTGGATTTGTGATTATAACGGCAGGCTCACTGTCCTACTGCCATGCAAAATAGAGTTGGGAAACTTACATTATAATGGCAGACCCCTTTGCCTATTGCGCGGTCACAATCGATCTGGGGAATTTTCGTTACAATGGCAGGCAGACTTTCCTACTTCCAGACAGATTACAGTTGGGGAGATGTTATTATAATGACAGGCATCTTCCCCACTGTCAGTCAAAATTGAGTTGGGCTGTTGTCATTATAATGACAGGCCCATTTTCCTACTGCCAGCCAGCTTATTGCCAGTCACACGGAGTTGGTGAGTTTCCATTAAAATAGCAGGCTACTATGCATAATGCCAGTCACATTTTAGATGGGTGCATTTGTTTATAATGGCGGACACCCTTGCCTACAGCCAAACACATTCCGATAGGGGAGTTTTGAACAAATTTTCATGCTACCTTGCCTTCTGCAAGTCAAATCGAGAAGGGAATTATTTATGACAATAGTAGGCCCTCCTTACCAATGCCAGGTGCCCCGAAGTTAGAGAAGGACCCCAGTCCTACAGCCAGTCAAATTCAATGTGGGGAGTACTGATTACAATAACAGACACATCATTTCTCGATCGCTACAAATCGACATCAGCGAATATATATAAATCGACATACGAAAGTATATGCATGTTTATATTGCAGACCTTAATTTACAGATTAACTGCTGCTAAACGGTACGTCATATTTACAAACGGATTGTAACATAAGCTGCCGTATTTAACGGTCTAAATGGCTTGTCCTATGATATTTTCTCGTATCTCATCTATTCATGGGTCAGATTGAGTTAGAAACGTTGAATAGGGTGAAATTTGGAGAAGATTGTTTTACTGTGTATTACTTTTCGGATAATTATGTGACAGCTAAAATCATAGCATTTGGCTCACATATGGCTACTGGATGGGCCAATGTTCGTGTAGAATTTGATGATTCTATCTTTCCTATAAGTGATACAAAGTATGAATTATGCATGTAAAAAATGCAAAATTTACTTACAAACGAAAAATACGAAGGTCGTACTATATTGTTTTACACTTTATTTTTTCTATCCAAATGAAGTACATTACTCATCAGTTGTTACGTCCATCTTCCCAACATAACCTCCTTGTAACTGTATGCACTTTTGCCATCGATGTGTCAGTTTCTCTAGACCTTCCTGAAACCGTTCTTTTGGAGTGCTGCGTACCCATGCCTTGACAACTGTGTCCCGTTCTGCAAAACCCGCAAAACGGCGACCACGCAGAGGTTTCTTCATGTTCCCGAACAGGTAATAATCATATTTCTTTGGCGGTGAACTGCCCCTATGCTTCTATTCTTACCGTTTAGCCACGAAATACCTCGAAACGAAGCTCTGCGCAGTCATTAAAATTGCCTCCATATGTCGATATTCTTCGGGGATAAAAAGTGAAAAATTTTAAGACCTTGAGTTTTCCGTCGGTTAGAGGCTAAAACGCATAATTTTGCCAAGTTTCAATTTTCTAGCTCGTCTGTCAGATTGTACAGCAATCTTGATGGCGTTAGGACTTGTAGGAGACTAAAACTAAAAAATATGCAGATCGACATTATTACCCCCTAAACGATTAGCTGTACACACATTTCACCAAAATAGTCAATGTAAATACACACAGTCGTTACGATTTTATTTATATAGATAGATAAGGAATCTGCTCCACGTACAACACCATTTGGGCTGGACATAGCCTGCAAAACCGACCATTCATGATATCTCCCTAATTAATCCTCCTGTCAAAAAAATTCACATGAGAAGAAAGTTTTTTTAGAAATCGATTTTCAATCAAGGTTGGTCGATTTCCAGTCGGGTTGGTCTTGTATATATTGTTGAGAGTTTGTTTCGGTTCCCTATAAAACCCCAGTCACTTCCGGGAATCATAAATGGTATGGACCATAAAACCTACCTTATGACAGGTGGATGATAAACATAAGGGTTTACCGGGCGAGTTGGCCGTGCGCGTAGAGGCGCGCGGCTGTGAGCTTGCATCCGGGAGATAGTAGGTTCGAATCCCACTATCGGCAGCCCTGAAAATGGTTTTCCGTGGTTTCCCATTTTCACACCAGGCAAATGCTGGGGCTGTACCTTAATTAAGGCCACGGCCGCTTCCTTCCAACTCCTAGGCCTTTCCTATCCCATCGTCGCCATAAGACCTATCTGTGTCGGTGCGACGTAAAGCCCCTAGCAAAAAAAAAAAAAACATAAGGGTTCGTTGAATTATCTTAAGTAGTTTTCAATTTATAAGAAATATGCTTTACACGCACCTGCTTTTGAGTTAATTCCGTTGGGACTTGTGCTGAAAAGCCGTCCGTTAATGATATCTCCCTCATTAATCCTCCTATCGAAATGATGCACATGAGAAAAAACTTCTAGAAATGGATTTCCATTAAGGATGGTAGATTTCCATTCATTTTCTATATGCATACTGTATTTGGTGGGAGTGCAAAATCATGGTTTCGGTTATGGATAAACCACAAGTAAATTTAGGTCATCGGGAATAATATTGGCCATAAAACCTACCCGAGGTCAGGTGGATTATAATATCAAGTTTGATAGAAATATACCAACTAGTTTTCAAGTTATAAGAGCTCAAACATACAAAGAGACACCAAACCTACACATTAAGCAGATGCACAGACACATTGTTCATTGACTATTTTTGTGAAATTTTCATTGTTATCTCTTTCAGGTGTAATAATGACCATTGCATATTTTTTAGCTTTGGTGTCTGTTTGTTGAAAACTACTGGATATATTTCTACCAAACTTCATATCCACCTGTCCTTGGATTTGTTTTAGGGCCAATATTGTTTCTAAATCCCTGAACTGACCGGGGGTTTATGCGAAACCGTGATTTTGACTCCCAAAAATATACACAACGAAAATGGAAGTTTACATGCCTTAATGGAAATCAATTTCTAAACCTTTTTTCTCATGTGCATCATTTCTATACGAGGATTAATAAGGGAGATATCATTAACGGACCGTTTTTGAGTACAAGTCCCACCGGACTTCACTCAAGAGCGGGTGTGTGTAAAGCGCATTTATTATAACTTGAAGACTACTGGAGATATTTCAACCAAAATTCATATTTAGCATTCACCTGTCCAAAAATTGGTTTTTGGGTACATACTGTGTCAAATTCCCAGAATGAACTTAGGGTTTATAGGGAACCGAAACAGTGATTTAACTTTCCCACAACATATACAAGACCAAGTTGACTGGGAATCGACCAACCTTGAAGGAAATACATTTCTAAAACTTTTCCTCTTGTGCATTTTTTCGATAGGAGGATTAATAAGGAAGATATCATGAACGGTCAGTTTTGCAGGCGGCTCAAATTTCATTATCTTAGTTTGCACATAAGTATGCCAAAAATAATGTATAGTGTTAAAAATGTGCTCATATTTCAACCCATTCAAACTTTCTAACTCATTTTAACCCATAAAAATATAAGAGATATAGTACGAAAAAATGTTTTACAACCAAACGTGTAGAACAATAAAAGGGGCATCTGATGACGCAAACCGTTTGCCGATATGATGCACTGTTTAGGAGCAGTAAATCTGTAAATGGATGTCTGCATATACCTTCGTATATCGATCCATATTCATTGAAGTCGATTTGTAGCAATCTAGAAATGGTGCGTCTGTCATTATTATTAATACTTTACAAATTGATAGTGACTGTCAGCAGGACGGCGTCTCCTGTTTTAATCAATTCTCGCCAATCTACTTTAACTGGCAGTAGGAATGTGGTCCTTCGCCAACTCCTGTGTATCTGGCATTAGTAAGGATGGCCTACCATTTTTATGAAGAATTCTCTTCTCGATTTGACTAGCAAAAGTGAATGGAGTGTGCAATTTTGTCCAACTCTCCCCAATCCTATTCTGTCTGGCAGTAGGCAAGAATGCCCGATATTATAAACAAGTTTACCCATTTAAAACGTGACGGGCATTAGGCAAAGTGGCCTGCTATTATAATCGAAACTCATCAACTAGCGCGTGACTGGCATTAAGTTGACTGGCATTAGGAAAAGGGCCTGTCATTATAATGATAACAGCATAAGTCAAGTTTGACTGGCAGTATAATGAATGCTCCTTAACTGGAATATGTCTGGAAGTAGGAAAGGTGGCCTACCATTGTAATCAAAACTCCCCAAATCCATTGTGAGCGGCAGTAGTCAAGGGGGCCTGCCATTATAATAATACTTCCCAACTCGATTTTGAATTTCAGTCGGTGAGACTTCCGTTATCCTCACAGCTCTACAACTCGCACCTTACACAGGATAGAACGTATGTTGACTTCACAGTTGCGTTTCTTCGATAACGCTAAGATACATGCAATTGAGTAGAATCTCAACCATCGGGTGTATAGTAATTCACGTAGAAATCCGTATACAATTTAGAATACCGTAGCGAAGCACGTGCACATTTGCTAGTTTTCGTATAAAGTTTAAAAATATCATGTTTTCCACTTATCTCAGGCAGTTCTTTGCACACTTCTGCCAACTATCTTTCTTTAGCTATTTTGATTTTTCTTCTAATTTCTTTTTTTATCTACCGATAATCCTATGCATTGCATGTCTCTAATCATCTTTGTTCAATCAGCTTCAGCCTGTTTAATTATTTTCTTTTGACCCTGTGCTATTTTCTAAGGCGAAGGAATTTAGGAAATGTGAAGCCTCTGTCATCGTTACACCGAGCAAAGCCGGGTACGACAACTAGTAGGTAATAAATTACAAATCATAAATACAATTCATAGTCCTACTTTAGTCAATGATGGCCATTAATTACTCTAGCGAGTTCCTATTTATCGCTGGAACATATCCATTGCTTGCCTCATAATCGTATTTTCCTGAATCGATCAATAATTAATTATACAGCCTAAGGGTGAAGCCATGACCACAGATCTTTTGAGTACTGAGATAGCACACAACTGTATTAATAACAGTCATTTTGATGCAGAATTTTACAAACCAGTCGACTTGTTCGGCCATTTAAAATCTCCTATACAGCGTGGTCGGAAACAATATGAACCTCATTTTGTTTTCAAAGAATTGACATAAAAGGAAACCACCGCCAGGGGAGGATTTGAATAGGTAAATCTGAGCTGAAAAGTTCATGCCATAGCAAGTAAACTATGGTGACACCGGCTGAAACCAACGCTGAGCGTGTGCTGATTTCTCGGCATCAGTTTCTACTAGGCGATCGGTCATTTTCGGGAATGTTCGATAAGCAACCATGTGGCATGCGTTCAGCGGACTTGCAACGCAAGCCTTCTTCGATTATTGCTTTCATAGTGACTGGACGTAGTGCGCTGCGCAGAGTCCAAGAACAAACAACGAAGGGGAAGAAGAAGAAGATTATTGTTTTCAAGTCGGTCTTAAGCCACGAGCACCACCACCTCGAAAAGCCTATTTGAATTCACTCGCAAAATGAATGATTAACTTCAGCAGCTGATAAAATGAAAACGATTTTTAATTTTGTAAATCGTATGACAAACATTCTAACGCTCAAATATTCAGTTTGCATTGTTTCTGAGCAAAATGCTCAAGTCCGACGTAACAGTACTGTAATAATGTTACCGAGCAAGTGACTGTAAAAACAGGGTCACGTAGCTATCTGCTTGCATTCGGGAGATAGTGGATTCAAACCCCACTATGGGCAGCCCTGAATGTGGTTTTCCGTGGTTTCCCATTTTCACACCAGGCAAATGCTGGGGCTGTACCTTAATCATGTCTACGGATGATTGTTTCCTACTCCTAGCCCTTCCCTATCGCAGCATCGCCATAAGATCTATCTGTGTCACTGTGACGTAAAGCCAATTGTAAAAGTAAAACTTTTTACGTCCCCCTAACTACTTTTACGGTATTTTGCCTTGCAGTAGGCTGGCATATTTAAACATCTTGAAATACCATCAGACTGAACCGGCATTGGTTAATTTCGCTGGCACTGTGGCTGGGTGTACGTGTCGTCTTCATCATCATTTCATCCTCATCACGCCTACCGGAGTCAAATCACAAGACCTGAACCTTTCAGCCCAGTCGCGATATAACCAGGAGTGCTATTCTGGGTCTGACTTCAATTTAGTATGAAGGCCAATTAGTTATACACGGTTCTTTTTCTAGACAGTACTAGACAGTCACATGTATGTATGTTTAGTCCTCAGCCAGAAGGCTGGTTGGATCCTCAACAGTTCCGCCATCAGCTGAAATAGATGGCCTAGGCATCACTGAAGAGGAGTGAGGTAGTTTCCCGTTCCTTTCCTCACCGAGTCAGAAGTTGTTATTACATATCAGTCTGCCAAGCCCACTGAAATGCATGCACCAACCGACCCTATGAACAATATTTTCACACCATTCATAGCAGGGACTGGCTGCAGAAGGAATGGCATTACTAGCATCAGACAATCACATGGCATTATGGCATTATTATCCCAATGCTGATATAATTGCATTATTGTTTCGGAGAGTGGCACTAAGGTACGTGATTCGCACTAATAGATGGCATTGTATTGAATAGGTGGACCCCTAATAATTTTAATTATTGTTATACCACTTCAATACGGATCACGATGAAATTTAAAAAAATAAATATCAACTCTTAAATAACCCTCGAACAGTTGACCATGGGGAAAAAGATCGAGTCCTACAACTTTAAGCGATTGTCGTTGTGCCTTTTTTTTGCACATGGCGAAACTCAAACGAAAGGGGAACTGCAGACCTCTAAATGGAAATGATATATCCGAAGGGATAATAAGAATCCGAGGAAGGAGTACTACTTCGCTCGCGGCATGTTCAGTCATGATTGTGGCTTCAATAATATTCGACATCAAACTCTCGACTGAGAGTTATGTTCTATTGCAGAGGGAAGAATGATTCATATTCCTGAGAAGGATAATCCGTGCCACAATCGTCCGCTCTAAGATATTCGAGCCATCTCTCTCGTTTCTCCTTAGTTTTCGTTCTCTAACCTTTACCTTCCACAAGAGGAGTAATATTCTCCCCATCTTAATACAATGTATTCAGAGCACAAAACTGCATGAAAAAGAAAAACTCACCCATATCGCGGGTAAATTGCAGCGTGAAGTAACGTGCTGAAATTGTCGTTTTCCATTGGTGGATTGTTTAGGGCGAGTTTTGGAATGACAAACCCCATGGATAAGGCGAGCTAAGGAACAAAAGCGTAAATTTGGTGACAGATTTATGTGGTACAATGCAAGTTTTGACGCCTACCTTTGTGATAAAATTATCACAAACCTAACCAAGAAGGCAATGTTACCTGTAGCTAATTTTTAAAAAGTGGATAAGACGAGTTTTGGAATGGACCGCTTCAAATATTCTTCTGGAAATTATGTGTGTGTGTATGTGTGTGTGTGTAAGTAAACACTGCACACGGCGGCCGTTGGCATCTGTGTCGCTGGCCTCCGATATTAAACCTCCAGTCAAAACACAGAATGAACTAAGTGGCTCAGTAACATCACAGATGCCTGAAATACGCCGAGAGTTGAAATGTCTTACAATTAATTTTTTAATTTTTAAAAGGAAATGATATCCACCACGGATTTTTCTCTAATTTCGTTATAGAATAGCCCGACAGTACAATTTGCAATTTATGACTTTCTTGTTATAGTAAATATCTATAAAACCCTGACCAATAAGCTATATGAAAGAGGTCCATTTGACGCGGAGCATATGAGTAATAGTTCTAACCTGAGCTGCTAGATTTATAAATGAGGACAATATTCTTAAAAGTGTATCAACTTGTACAAGATTTACAGTATCAAAGCAGGGCTTGAAGTGATACTAAAGAACAGTCGCTGGATTAATAGCCGGCAACATTGCCCATTAAAATGGAGTTAGATACTTAATGTTCGGTCTTAAAAGGGAATAGAGAAATGTATGTTAGCATCGTCGTCGCAGTTAAAGGATGTGGGGATAACATGTTCAGTTAAGTATCGCGGTATAGGTTCTTTCAATGTAGAAATATGGTCGAAATATGAGCCATGATTCATATCCACAACGAACAGTGTACTACTTTGTCGATTACACATTTCAAAATCAGCTATCTAGAACTGAAACTGGAATGCAATGGTCAAACCATCTAAGAGAGAAAGGGAACTCCATCATTAAATAATGTTAGTTTAGAGATATTTTACAGTAGGAAAGTTGTCCGAAATGTAATTCAACAGTGATTGTTAATAGGTTAAATCTAGTGGTTGGTGTGTATCATACTGTACATTATCAACAACGTACAAAGTAGAGATTTCATACTTTTTTACTTACTATATTTAGGCAAGGCATCTTTGCGCCGACTCTATGTCACAAATAACAAATATACAGTTTTACAAGAGGGCTAAATTAATATTTATGAGTGTTTGATTTACTTGCCCGTTTTTTAAATGAAAAATTTCCTGAGATTCCTTTACATAATACAAATACTTTTCGACCTTTTAACCCACTTTCCAAATTGTGCTTGTTTATTTAATTTGTTTGGAAGTATTCTGGATTTGGTGCCTTTTATCTCAAAATGGCTAACTCGCTTATTATTGGACGTAGACAGTTTAGTCAGCGGAAAGAGCACAGAAAGTACCTAAATATATGTGAAAAACATAATATTGAACGTAGTGCCATTCATCTTTTGTAAACAGCCATGTGAAGAGAGGTTTTCAAAATAATTTGGGATAGAGCTTAGGACATATTCAGCGAGCCTATGAACTTGGTTGACACATGAGTAGGCCCACGTCATCTGTTTCATATTAAAATGTATCTTCGCCCACATCTGGGCAGTACTCCCATTGAGATTCGTGCTTACAGAAAAATGAAGACAGCGCTAATCAATATGTATTTTCCTGCAGCTTCAGTTAAGGGTATTTTATTCGTAAAGTAAAGCATAATTGGAATATACACAATAGAACGCAACCACATTTAAACTTCGAAATTATTAGAATTTGATGATAATTATTTGAATACCGTTTCAAATGCCATTTACTGTAGATTGTGTGCGTTTCATCAGCATATATGCAAGGAAAAGAATCATAATAACATTTATGATAACACTTGTCTCACCTATGATCAAAAAATCGTATGAATTAGTTTACAAATGAAATAGCAAAGCGTGGTCATCACAGGCCATGAAGGGCCCTCAGGGATTGCAAGGCTTCCACCGTCCATAACCTCGGCATTAAGCGTAATTATCTCTATGTCCGGTCATCTTTGCTCCCAGGAGTTAACGTGGTACTCATTTCCGGTATGGATTACGTGAACGTCGGTTCCATGGACCTCTCCAGAAACGAAAATCTATTTTTCAAATTTTTTGACTTCCTGGCAGGGAATTAACTCCCAGTCCTTCCAGGTGAACCGAGCATGTCTTTATGACCTCGGCTAGTCAACCCCTAAGAAATGGATATGATACATATATATATTATAACTTGCTTTACGTCGCACCGACACAGATAGGTCTTAAGGCGACGATGGGACAGGAAAGGGCTAGGAGTGGCAAGGAAGCGGCCGTGGGCTTCATTAAGGTACAGCCACAACATTTGCCTAGTGTGAAAATGGGAAACCACGGAAAACCATCTTCAGGGCTGGCGGCAGTGGGGTTCGAATCCACTATCTCCTGAATACTGGATACTCGTCTCACTTAAGCATCTCCAGCTTATCTTAGGTTCCCAGTAGCTCCCTGTGTTAATCAGTGGTAGTGTCGGCCTTTGGATTCCAAGATCGCGCGTTCAAACCCGGTAGAGTTAATCGGATTTTGAAGGGGGGAGAAAAAATGAAATATCGTATGGCTTTTAGTGCCGGGATATCCCAGGACGGGTTCGGCTTGCCAGGTGCAGGTCTTTCTATTTGACTCCTGTAGGCGACCTGCGCGTCGTGATGAGGATGAAATGATGATGAAGACAACACATACACCCAGCCCCCGTGCCATTGGAATTAACCACTTAAGGTTAAAATCCCCGACCCGGCCGGGAATCGAACCCGGGACCCTCTGAACCGAAAGTCAGTACGCTGACGAGTCGGACAAGGGGCAGAAAAGACCGTTCAACACTTCATGTTGTGCGTTGTACGATGCTGGCATGAAAGAGAACTCTGGTGACACATTTGGTGTTCATCCGGCAATATTAATTAAAACACAGCCATAGAAGGCCCAACTGAGATCCAATTAGGGCCTACTCTTTCATCTAAGAGAAAAATGTAACGCCACAATTGATGCAGAGGCAGGCTAAATGACGTCCAGCAATACATGCTGACTGTAGCTGAGATCTTACGATTAATATTGTTACTCCCTAATGCTCTTCTGGAAGTCTGGTTTATGATCTTGTTTCCTTCCATTTGATCACTTCTCTTTCCAATTACGTTTGTCTTTCCTTTTCACTCGGAACCTGTCTCATTTCTTCATTCGAGTTCATGGTGAGATATCCCACTAGTATTGAAGCATGTTCCAGATATAAAATGGCGCCTATTGAAGGATTTTAAAGCCTCTGAGACCTGGAAGAGGGTTGGTGGAATGACAAGAACGATAATAACCTGCTCAATAAATCTGTATTTTACTAGAGTTTATTTATTTCTTCACCCCTATGAGTTCGTTTTAAGAGTCCGTGTAGTTTGTAGAAAACGATAACCGGTACTGCCGAGTGTAATAATCAAAGTGGGTTACAGCGTTACGGAGCATCATAAACGGCTTATGATGCAATAGTCGGAGCAAGCAGCCCGCCCGTAGCACAAACAAATATTACACCTACAATACGATGCTAGGCTATGACCTATCTTAGGTTCCTATAAGACGTTCTTACAGTAAAGTAAGTACCACGGATATGTTACTCGTAGTGCAAGTAAATAAGCACCCACACAAAGAAGCATGTGACTAGCAATCAAATACTTCAGTGCTGAATATTCTTATAATGTTGCATTATTGGTACGGGCCACGTAGCTGTAAGCTTTTATTCGGGAGATAGTGGGTTCGAACCTCACCATCGGTAACCCTGATGATGGTTTTCCGTGGTTTACATACCTAGAAAATGCATCTTAATACCTTAGTAACGACTACAGCTGCTCCCTGCGCAGGCATAACCCTTTCCTATCGTTGCCAAACACATATGTCGGAAAGTGCGATGTTAAACCACTAACTAAGGAAAAAAAGGTCGTTACGTTAGTTACTACGTGGAACATTTTTCCGACACCTTGCTTGAATGGTCAGCGTCGAGGCCTTGTGTTCAGAGGACCCTGGGTTCGCTCCCTGTCTGTGTAGGACATTTTAATAGCCTCTGATTACTTCCTCTGGATCGGGGACTGGGTTTTTGCGTTTGTCCCATAACACATCTCTTCAAACACACACCATGTTATACTGCCAACCACTACTGGTACATGCAGTTATGAACGCATCCCTCGATATGAGGTTGGCATTAAACAAGGGTATCCAGCCTTTAAACAGAGCCAAGCCCATCTGTACGACACAGTTCGTACCCGCGACCTCACCAGAGTGTGGGAAAAGCGGAAGAAGAATAAAAATAAGTCTGTATCGGACATTTTGCTTTTTAGTATTTTGACGATCAAAGCAGCCTTCGAGCTGAATACTCTACGAACAACGCGTAAGTAAAGTTCATTGCGAAGGAAAATGCTAATGAAATGGCTGTAAAATAAAATTATTTAAAATAAAGAATAAAAACTTAGCTCAGTGGTAATATATTCACCTTCAAGACACTTGTCACACAGCTAGCTCCTTTGGATCACTTAAAGATTGAAAAGAATGTGTGAACGGGTACTCTCCGCCGTTAACCAAGCCTTCCGTGACTATGGTAGTCAATTTCCATATCAAGCAATTTTGGTCACCTCCAGGCCCATCCAAACTCAGTCTATCAGTATTATGTATTGACCAGAGCTGAGAATCACAATGTGTTCACCAGGTAATCAGTTGAGGAAGCTGAACGCTAGACCGTGGTTAACGACAAGGAAGACTGTCGACCAAAACTGTTAAAAATTGGTCCTCCTCCTCCTCATTATCCAATGGCTGACAAAGCGTCTCTTGTGTTGACGACAGTACGCGAAACGTTTAGTGATACCTGGGCTCCTTACTGCTGAATCTGTAGATCTCAGTTATCTTCGAGATTCGTATTGGCAACCTTTGAAACACACCCTATGAATCGATAATGTATCACCGTGAGACATCTGGCGTACACTTTACGTACCACTACTGTTGTTGTTTACACAGCAAAGCAATATACAGAGTGAAGCGAAATTCGCGCACTCGGGCGCCGCAGCGCGACTCCTCACATGCTAGCAATAAAAAAATGTCTCTCACAAAACTTCGTCCTGCAAGTATATCCTGCAGAAAAAAGGACGTCGAAGAGTGGCAGTCTGGCAACACTGTAACGACATGTGGGAGAACTACCTCTGTCAGCACGTATTACTCGTGTTGTACAGTTGGTGCAGTAGATAGCGTTCTGGGTTAACATTCTGGAGGTCGAGGGGTCGATCCTGGCTTGAGGCGTATGTTTTTTATTTCGTAAATGTAGTCCAGGTGGTATGATACCTGGCATCTTAATCGTCAACAGAGATTGCAGCGGGTCGTCTAGAAACCATTTGCACTTACATACTACGATCCCAGAAATGGACGAACAGTTGTTTTCATTGGTCAGCTTTGAAAGACGCCCTTTCCAAGTCGTGGGCGTGAATTTATCCTCTCTTGACGATTAAGATGCCAGATACCATACCACCTGGACTACATTTACGGAATAAAAAACTTACGCCTCAACCCAGGATCGAACCCTCGACCTCCCGCATACTAACCCAAAACGCTGTTCACTGCACCAACTGTACAGCACGCCTGTTATGTGCTGACATAAATAGTTATCCTACATGTGGTTACAGTGTTGCCAGAACGCCATTCTTCAACGTCGTTTTTCTACCGGATATACTCGCAGGACGAAGTTTTGTGAGAGACATTCCTTTATTGCTGGCATGTGAGGAGTCGCGTTGCGACGCCCGAGTGCGCGAATTTCGCTTCACCCTGTATATCTATATTCAATCTAGGAACAAGATTCGGATCGAGAAATGTTATATAATGTTACTAGCATGTACCCGCGACTTCACCCGCGTTTATTAATTCAACAGCTAGATGTTTTTAAAGCCATTTAATTAAAAGCAGATTGAAAGTATTTATTAACACACATCGTTTTTACATAAATTGCTTTAATCACATTATTTTATATTGAAAAATATTGCAACTCCAATGCTTAAGTCGTACCGGGTTTGTGGATGGTACAAATAATATTAGAACAATATAACAGAGCTCCCGGATAAAGTATATTAATTGCCCTCCCATTTAGAGCTAAGTTGTATACTGTGTTTGACATTCGAACTCTTGAAGAACCCAAATACAGTTGATCATAAGGGAAGCACAGTTTCCGATGATCCAGTACTACCACTTTAAGCGATTGCCCTTGTGCCTTATTGATGTCATCATCATCATCTGTTTACCCTCCAGGTTCGGTTTTTCCCTCGGACTCAGCGAGGGATCCCACCTCTACCGCCTCAAGGGCAGTGTCCTGGAGCTTCAGACACTCGGTCGGGGGATACAACTGGGGAGTATGACCAGTACCTCGCCCAGGCGGCCTCACCTGCTATAGTGAACAGGGGCCTTGTAGGGGGATGGGAAGATTGGAAGGGATTGGCAAGGATGAGGGAAGGAAGCGACCGTGGCCTTAAGTTAGGTACCATCCCGGCATTCGCCTGAAGGTGAAGTGGGAAACCACGGAAAACCACTTCGAGGATGGCTGAGGTGGGAATCGAACCCACCTCTACTCAGTTGACCTCCCGAGGCTGAGTGGACCCCGTTCCAGCCCTCGTACCACTTTTCAAATTTCGTGGCAGAGCCGGGAATCGAACCCGGACCTCCGGGGGTGGCAGCTAATAACGCTAACCACTACACCACAGAGGCGGCGCCTTATTGATGTGCATATCGAAATTCAAACAAATGGCGGAACTGCAGATGTCTAAATTGAAACGGTATATCCGAAGATATAATTTGAATCCGAGGAATGAGTACTTACACCCGCGGCATAACAAGTCATGATGGTGGCTTCAATTTATTCGACATCAGTTTCTTGACTGAGAGTCATATACCTTTGCAGAGGAAAGGAAGATTCATATTCCTGAGAAGAATAATCGGTGCCACAATCGTCCACTCCAACATGTTCATGGTACTCCAGATGACTCCAAGTTGTTCAGAAGCTCTGTAGTGTAGTTGACAGCCTCATCTGTATTACATGTTGTGTCGATAAACTTGAAAATTTGTAGCACACAGGGTAATTTTTGTAAAAGTCGCTTGTTGATGATGATGACAGCTTCATTTCTTGGAGCAAGAATTTCTCTTTGACACAGCCGTGCGTGATCGGTGAAATGCTGTACCGATCTATGACAAAACTTTCAGATCCCTGGATGTCGTAGATTTGGCTAGCATTGCACGAATACACACAAACACTTCCGGATATTACGGACTGAATTTGGATCCTCGTGTCGGGGAACGAAATTGCCTTCCTACGCCATGGACTTGAAATGGCTCCTTGACTTGAATTACCTATCTTATGTTCGTAGCCTAGCGATGGTGAATCTATGCTGGTGGCAGCACGTTAGATTTCCATAACCTAACACACGTTTTCCGAAACAGAAAAAAAAAACCGCACACACACAGGGGGCTGAATATCTGACATCAGCAATTTCATAAATTTGTAAGAACTTCAAGAATGCCAGGCGTATGCTCAGCGTATGACTACACTAATCGGAGTGCCTTGTGCTTGTGCATTGGTTTGATGTTGGACAGTTCAGTCAAATGTCCACCAAGTATGCTAAAAACAGTATTCTACTGATGTTTGTGAAATTTATGAAGTGTTTATTGTAGATGTCAGTCACATTAATATTTAAAATAAGGCTGCACATCATAATGGACAACTTCCAGCTAGTAATCCCAATATGTTAAGGTAATTGGACTAAACGATATATCCCCTTTATTATAATAAATCGTAACGTTAAACAATTATAGTGCTACTCATGGGAATGCAATACGTTTACAAATATGATCAGAATGAGCTGGGTTATTTTTAATGTCGCACTAACACTTCGAAGGTTTCGGCAAGGGAGAAATGGGAAAGGGCTAGGATTGGGGAGGTAGCGGTCATGGCCTTAATTAAGTTACAGCCCCAGCATTTGCCTGCTCGGAAAATGGAAAACTACGGGAAACCATCTTCAGAGCTGCCGTCGGTGGGATCCGAACCCACTATCTCCCGAATGAAAGCTGACAGGTAGCGCGACCCTAACCGCACGGCCAACTTGCTGGATGAAGGAATGAAGTTGTAACCTATCGTACGTTCTTTACGTTTTAAGGATTTCCGTCCTAAATACTGTACTCATTTATGTTGACGGTTCTTTTTTATTGTAATTTACACTTAACCGCAACAGCCAAGCAGGCTAACGCTCTTGATTCGATTTCGCGGTCAGTTCATACTGTTAGTGTTCATGTTACTGTACGACGATTTTCCTTAGATACCTTTCGGACTACCCTACAATCAGCTGATCGTGATGTTGGCTTCACGCCTCAACATGGATGAAGTGGTGGTATTCGCAATCTATTATTATTAATGCTCCAAGCTTTCGGCTAAAGGTCTTTAATTTTGTACCTGTGATTTCATAATGCGTATTTTCAACATTTTTCGTCATTCGAGAAGCACGCCCCCTTGCTTACTTGACCACTGGAAACATGGCGGACCTATCTTACTTACGTTGCCTAGCGACAGTGAATCTATGCATTCAGTCTTGGTGACAGCACGTTGGATTGTCATATCCCAGTACACGTTTTTCCGATGGTTTTTCGTCGATAACTCACCAATGAAAGCAAAAGTGAAAAATCCGGCTTCGAGGTGCATTTGGACCCCCTTCCATCAACCTATGTACAATATTTCAGATCTCTGCGTGCTGTAGATTTTTCTGGTCATCGCACACACCCACCCACCCACCCACCCACCCACACACACACACACACACACACACACACACACACACACACACACACACACACACACACACACACACACACACACACACACAAACCAAATACAAACACTTCTTTTTATTATTATTATAGATATAATGTGTGTGTGACACAGTTGTTGGCATAAGATAATTAAGGTTTAGAAAATTCATATCGATCGATCATACTATCGATTCAATTCAGATTTCATTTCCATTCAGTTGGCAGTACTACCGGAACCGGGAGAGCTCTCTCCTTACTCCTCAGCCCAGTAAAACCAGGTATCACTAAAAGTTTCGCGTACTGTAATTTGATAACGACATATCTCCCGATCTAGCGCCATGCTGGTAGTCTTGAGGAGAGATATCCATATTGCACCACTCCCGCGTCCAGGTGGGGATACACGAGTTCCAGACTAGCTCTTAATAACAATTTCATCTGCCAAATTTTGCTGGGTTGTGAGTTCCGCGTGAGAAAGTACACCGGTGGCCTACGGTAAATCCCAACCTACGTAGATGAACGTCTTCAACACGCTATCAGTCGGATACCGTACTTGTATGATACCGAAATCTATCGTAAAAATCAGATTACCATGGCTTGTCAAGAATTCCGTACATGTCATCATCATGATCGCAATCAGAATTAGTCATTATAAGCTTATATCTAGTATTTATTCTAAGTAGACATTGAAAGAATTTTAATGTTTTCACTACTCAGCTTTTATTAATAAATTGGTCTAAGTATGATTTGAAATAAAGGTAGAATATCTTGGAAAATTATTTATACACTGTGGCTGATTTCCTACGCAATCAGCATCTCTAAGTGCCGTAATTATATTGCATTGGAGAAAACAGGTTTGGAAAAACCTCTAATAAATAAATGAAATCAGGCCTTAATCATCTATGTCTTAATCCCTGCCTGTCGAAGAATTGTATCATAATTAAGTAGTATCCAAGGAAATTAAATGAAAATAAAAATAAATAAATTATATAATCAGGTAAAATTATTCAACATAATTGTAATAATCGGATGCATCCAGATGGTTTAAGTAAAACAAGCTATATTCCCTACTATATACAATGTTCAAATTGGGTTTCAATTGAAAATGTGAAAACGCAAATAAGGTGGCCAATGATTAATCAATCAATTAATTAATTAATTAAGATCTGGAATCTTTCCATATTAAGCTGGATTGCTCCTTAAAATTACCAAAATTCAATCATCTGAACCTAAATTCACATGCAATTAAAGAAATGCATATCACTCGGCTGAACACTTCACATCAATGTCCACGCACAGTAGAAAAATCGTGTGAGAAAATAATGTCTGTCCATTAGGGATTTTCACTAGTTGTTATTTCAAATTTTCGTATGTTTCATATTTCATACTAACTGACCTCCATATAAGCAAGTCTAAGTCCACTTTAAGTCGTAAGTAATCTCAAATTAATTCCATCGTAAGGCTTATGTGGCTAAATCATTCAATTATTATTTTAATTCATGGTTGAAATTCAATTAAAATGCTTATATGACTTAATATAGCATTACCAAATGTATTTAATTAACCTTCCAACGAATAATACCATAGGTGGAAAAATTGGCACATAGGAAGACTCTATCTTCATCTAAAATCCACATATGAAAGACTAAGTTACCAGTGATGTGTTAAACTGCTCCCATAAAATCAAAAGTTAAATTGCCGTATGTGAGAATGCCTGAAAACAATCGTAGGTATGTCAGTGAAGGCCTAAATATTGACGTAAGTGGCCTCTCGGCTCTTCTGATGATCCTACATACTCAATTAATTCTATAATGATGGCATTGAGATCGTATCCTAATCTGTATTATATAAATATTAGGGAATAAAATAGCGATCGGAAACAGTACGTTTCAATACATATACCTTAGCATGTGCAACCTACACATACTACCATCTCTCGAAGAATACTATGACCAACTTCCTAAATAACAATAACTATCACCATCAAAATATACTATCAACTCATATGCTTATTACATTCACCATTTAACACTTCAATTATCGCGTAGCATTCATAATCAAAGCACTCGTTTCATCAAAATACGCAACATATGTGCCATAACCTACACATATATAAATCATTATCATTACTGTCATAGTATCAAAGAACAGCACATCGTAACCTTAAAACTGTGCCATTATATTTTATTGTAACATTCTCTAAATACGATCTTTACGCTTGTTATTTTGTTAAAGCCATCACGCATGTATATAAGCTTCCTCTTAATACTCTAACACTTCACTGACAACGTTTTAAGAAAAATATCATTCACTTCTCCAATACCATATTGATAAACTTACGAACGGCATTCAATGGTATTTTACACCTATGTCTGGGATTTATGGTAACTTCAGATGAATACCTATTTCCTTGTAAGTACACTCGTATATTAACTACGCACACACAATGTCATAATGCACATTATATATTAACCAAAAGAATAAAGGTTTCTACTTACGACACGACTCAAATGGGGACTTAACTTTGCTTATTGGGTATTGACTTCCATCTCGCTGTTAATCGTCATGGGATGGTAGGCCTCGCTCCATGGTTCGGCTTAGGTAATCGGGTCCATCTCGTCCTCACAGCTGATTACCGCCCTCCTGGGTCATCAATCTCGTGAAGCGCCACCATAGCCGGAGTAGTCTCTGCCTCAGCTTCTTAGAACATCATAGTGGTCTTCATTGCGTCAAGGACAGAATAACACAAGGCATTAGTTGATTTATACATGCTGTAATCTGCTTAGTAGTGCTAATGCGAAAAGTATATATGTAATTTGGTCCGTCTAGTTTGCTTATAACAGCTCTAAATATCGTCTTTATTTCAACTGCCTTGCTCGCCGAAACGGTGTGAATTTTACGTGCTTTTAGAATTGCACTTTATTTTCCGTTTAATTCCACTCTCTTGACGTTGTGCAGTATCGGGCAAATACAATGTTCCGAGCCCAACCGTGACGTAGTGCAGATCCAACTTGACGTTTCCTAACAGCTGGTCTATAATCTCACGTATATGTGTCAACCACAGCTGATGTTAAGCGGGTTATCGCAGATTTGATCTTTTCTTCAATAATTGATTAAAGAATCCGATAAGTAGCTGGTTTCTTTACTCGACTCCGTCCTTTCTTCGATGCAGTGCTGGATTGAGATTTGTTCTAATGGAAGATTTTTTTTTCAATAATCGGTTTAAATAATCCGCTCTCGTCATTCTTTCGCACCGCCTTCAAAAAGTGGTTCTTTTCGTGATTGCCGGTTGAATTTATTGTCTCTTCAGCTCGTACGGCTGCTAATTGCTTTTATTCTGATCCGTTAATAGCCGGAGCGCCATTTTTGTTCCTAATACAGCAACTATAGAACGGTGAAATGGCACAATATTAGATGTTATAAGTGGTCCTATCATCGAAATGGATAACTCTCTCGGAGTCTCCTGTCGTTATCCGTGCCTTCTCCCACAATCTTCTCAGCAATACCACTTCTTCTGGTGATGTATCCGAAGTATTAGAAGTAGACTTGAACTTTACCTATTCGCTGGAGGAGTCGTTATTCGGGTGTCCATTTCCTCCAGTACAGCCAAATTCGTTTGAATATTCACTGCAATAGATACGAAGAATGCGACGCATCTGAAAAGTTTTAATTGAACGAAGGTTATAACTAACCTGGAGGTATCTGATGCAGACGAATGAAAGACGCGTATTTACAGTTTGTATACTGGGTGGTTATGGATCATCAGAGCACTAAATACATGTTTCCCGTGAGCCTTTCTTAATGTATTAAGTTGTAGAAATTAAGTCAGTGTGCGATTTGAAGGAATGTGTAAATTCCTTGCAGCCCTCCCCCCCCCCACCCCTCGACCTCTATCGAAACATCCTAACCAGAGTTAATTACTTTCCATTAAGTGGATAATATTGGATAATATGTAATCTGTATTAATTACTATACCTTACTTGTAAATTCACAATTAGACAACAGCAATATTTAGAATATATTTAACAAAACTCCTACTCATTAAGTGTTGGGAATAAATGATCACAAATTATCTTTTGGACAAAGACAGAAATACTGTGTGTGTGTGCCGGGCCGAGTGGCTCGGACGGTTAAGGCGCTGGCCTTCTAACCCCAACTTGGCAGGTTCGATCCTGGCTCAGTCCGGTGGTATTTGAAGGTGCTCAAATACGACAACCTCGTGTCGGTAGATTTACTGGCACGTAAAAGAACTCCTGCGGGACTAAATTCCGGCACCTCGGCGTCTCCGAAGACCGCAAAAGTAGTTAGTGGGACGTAAAACAAATAACATTATTATTATTATTAGAAATACTGTGATTCTGTTCTAGTCCCAGTCATTCCATATCAGAATGTGACTAAATATATTTTGAATCTTGGATCTAATGGTTGATTTAGCTCTGATATATTAACGTCTATTTTATTATTTTGTTCTGACAGTTATCTACAAGATAGGCGACCTAGACGCTTGCAGAACTCTAGGTCATGAACTTTTATAGCATCTCTAAACTTTCAATTTCTCTTGCTTTTGCAGTGACCTCAAAGTGAGTTCTGATTCGAAACGTTAAATTGTAACTCCCATTTTAACAATGCGATATTATTTTAACAGTTTTGCTATAAATTATTTGATTAAAATGTAACATGATGTTCTGAATAACATGGATAGCTAATTTGTTATTTTAATAGAGATGTTCTACTTTCAGAGGTCTTTTACACCATCTATTTGAACATTCATATATAATTAAGAACTACGTAGTTAATGTCATATAACTGCCCAACATCCATCACTTATATGCATAGTAGAAGATGACGAATAGCTCAACTGAAAATTGTGGGTTAAACTACGGCAAATGTTAGTTCTGCTGATACATTTCCTTAACAGAGATATCCATCTCGTTCCAAGGAAATGATATGCACTGACTCCGGGAAACTCAAACAGTGTAGCTCATCCTATATCCCAGATCACCTATTTCATCCCAAGTAACTTATGAGCAGATCTCTATAGACATCATAGTACTAATCAGACGGGTTGTGTACACACAAAAACACAAGTACTTGGAATGTTGGCCACGTAGCCTCGAAATCTTAAACTGATTCAGCATTGATATTTGTCTTGGTACTTCCTGTGGCTGATATTGAGACGAACTTACAAAAAGGCTCGTGGGTTTGCACTTAGAAAAATTCTTTTCCTGTCGGCAGCCAGCCAGGAAATGACGTTCTCCACATGCCCCGATTCAGTTGTGCTTTGATTTTAATCGAGAATTACGATCAAATAAATTAATATTGAGCTTGATGGTTTGTATGTCTGATGAGGAATAAATCAGAGAACTGTCTACAGGTATTTAAAGTTTCTCCTTCTCAGTTTCTCCTTGGATCCCCTAGCTATAACATTCATCGCTACACTCCACGTAGCCTAACCCCTGTTGACTTTCGAAGTTCCGCTTGGTTTCAATCGCAGGCCATTCAAGCAACCCGTAGTCGTTCCTTGTGCGCCTGCACTAAGCCATAGATTCGTTGTTGAATGTTTTAATGAGCATGATAGTCAAATGGAGGTTTATTCAGCCTGATGATGAAAGACAAACGACTTGAAAGTTGAATGAAGCATCATTTGTTCATGGTAGTTAAAATATAGAACCGATAATGATCGTGCAAACAATGATGTTGGAACAGACGTTAAGCATAGAGTTTCAGCTCCTTTTGCAAAAAAAATATAATCTCAATAGCAAAGACAGGTTTATTGATTGATTAATTAAGAACTACGAAAATAATAAAATTCGCTTTTTCTACGTTAACTTATATGTGGAAAGAAAGAGTATAAGTATAGGCCATCTCAAAATAATGAATAACAAATAGGGCATTTGCAGGAATTTAAAAATGGGATGCCCATACTCGCCTGCTTCATATACAATTGTGAAGAATCCTGAATCTTCTTCATTTTTATTGAAAAGCAATGTCACTGAATTTTTGTATTACTGCTCCTCACAATCAGAAGAAATGATATCTATATAAATAAAATTGTTTCTGTTTGTCTGTTTGTCTGTCTGTTTGTCTGTTCCACCATCACGTCGAAACGGCTGGATAGATCTCAACCAAACTTCATATTTAGAGTATACTGACCCCGGGGAAGGTTTCGATATGCATATCATTTTAAAATCTTTGAAAAGACGGGGGTTTTATAGGAAAAACGGTTTTCCTCCATTTTCTCTTATACTATTATAGGCAAAATATCGAATTTGTCGTATAAGGACGAGACAAAGCTCAATTTAATCCTCTTGACGCAAAGAACAAAACTCGGTGAGCCCTACGGGCCCGAAAACCATGTTTTAAGGCCCTAAAACCAACCGTTACGGAGATATTGGCACCACACTACCCCTGCTCTAGGAATCGGATAAAGAAATGAACTGCCGTAACCATGGCAACGTCAGCTCCAGGATTCTAGAGCAGTGAGATTATGCATGTACGTTTGGGCATAGCTGTCAACCAAAATAGGTACAAATAAGACTTAATATCTGGAAAAAAAATATACTGTTGTGTAAGGCACTCATAGGACTCCTTTGGGCGGGGATGGAAAGGGGGTGAAGAACGAGTGTAAAAATCTATATAAATAAAATTGTTTCTGTTTGTCTGTCTGTTTGTCTGTTCCACCATCACGTCGAAACGGCTGGATAGATCTCAACCAAACTTCATATTTAGGGTATACTCATCCCGGAGAAGGTTTTGATATGCATATCATTTTAAAATCCTTGAATAGACAGGGGGTTTATAGGAAAACCAGAATGGTTTTTCCACCATCACGTCGAAACGGCTGGATAGATCTCAACCAAACTTCATATTTAGAGGATACTCATCGCGGGGAAGTTTTCCATATGCATATCATTTTAAAATATTTGAATATATGGGGGGTTTATAGGAAAATCAGAATGGTTTTTCCACCATCACGTCGAAACGGCTGGATGGATCTCAACCAAACATTGTATTTAGAGTATACTAATCCCGGGGAAGGTTTTGGATATGCATATCATTTTAAAATCCTTGAATAGACGGGGGGTTTATAGGAAAACCAGAGTGGTTTTCCCACCATCACGTCGAAACGGCTGGATAGATCTCAACCAAACTTCATATTTAGAGGATACTCATCGCGGGGAAGTTTTCCATATGCATATCATTTTAAAATATTTGAATATATGGGGGGTTTATAGGAAAATCAGAATGGTTTTTCCACCATCACGTCGAAACGGCTGGATGGATCTCAACCAAACATTGTATTTAGAGTATACTAATCCCGGGGAAGGTTTAGATATGCATATCATTTTAAAATCCTTGAATAGACGGGGGGTTTATAGGAAAACCAGAGTGGTTTTCCCACCATCACGTCGAAACGGCTCGATAGATCTCAGCCAAACTTCATATTTAGAGTATACTCATCCCAGGAAAGGTTCCGATATGCATATAATTTTAAAATCTTTGAATAGACGGGGTGTTTATAGGAAAACCACAGTGGTTTTCCTCTATTTTCTCTTATACTATTGATTTTCTGTAAACTTCGTTTACCGTACGTGAAACGTCTCTTCATTATAAACAACTTTCGTTATGTTCATAATTTACCTTACTCTTCACATGACGGAGAAATTTACAATTTTCTGCTGGTATCATGCTCTGCATTTAGTGACCGACAGACCGACAACGAACCTACAGGTTACCATGGCAACGTCTCTGACTGCATGCCAGTAGGGAAGTAACGTATTGCCATTTTCCTCATCATGCTTTTAAATTCGTGGTTGTTCCTTGGGTAGATGGCAAGAGAGGCATCAATCGGCTCATCTGCGGGATATTGGCGGAATATCGTTGGAGGTTATAACCGCCCTCGAATAGATTAAGTAATAACACCATTAGTCATCTTCATATTTGTTTACCTAAGAATCACTGAACCTAAATTTCTCCTCTGTTAGCGCTTTATTATATCCATAACTCACGGCATTTATTTATTTGTCGTTATCCGGCTGTCCTCAGTTATAATCCATTTTCTATTAGTTTCAACATTCTTAACTGTATTATTTTCTTCCTTAATTACGCCGTATGTACGTGAATGCTAGAAACTACTGGATGCATTTCCACCAAGATTCGTATTTAGAATACACCTGTCCTTGATAGGTTTCAGGGCAAATATGTTTCTAAATCCCTGAACTAACTGGGGGTTTATACGAAACCGAAACAGTGATTTTGCACTTCCAAAAAATATACACAACAAAAGTTTATGGAAGTCTACCTACCTTGGTAGAAATTAATGTCTAAACCTTTTTTTCTCATGTGCATCATTTCGATACGAGGATCAATAAGGGAGATATCATTAAAGGACCGTTTTTCTGTACAAGTCCCATCGGACTTAACTCACGAGCGGGTGCGTGTAAAGCGTATTCCTTACAACTTGAAAACTACTGAAGACATTCGAAACAAAATTTATATTTAGCATCCACCTGTCCAAAGGTAGGTTTTAAACGTAAATAACATTTCATGTTCCGGAATGGACTGGCGGTCTATAAGGAACCGAAATGGTGATTTTACTCTTCCACAATATATACAGAACAAGACCAACCTGACTGGAAATCGACCAAACCTGATGGAATTCCACCTCTAAACCTTTTTTTTCATGTGCATTTTTTCGTCAGGAGGATTAATAAGGGAGATATCATGAATGGTCACTTTTGCAGGTTAAGTCCAGCGGACATAGCCCAAAAGGTGTTTTACATGGAGCAGATTCCTTATCTATATAAATCAAATCGTAACGACTGTGTACCTCTACACTGACTATTTTGGCGAAATTTTCGTACAGCTTTCCGTTTAAGGGGTAATAATAACAATCTCCATAATTTTTGATTTCCTGAAAGTCCTAATTTTTACCCGCCTCGCCCAAAATCCACATTGTGGCATAATCTGCCAGAAGAATAAGAAGTTAATTGAAATTTGACAAAATTATACGTTTTAGCCTGTAACGAATGAAAAATCCTATATCATTAAATTTTTCATTTTTTATCCCCGAAGAATATCGAAATATGCAGGCAATTTTAATGATGGTGCAGACCTTCGGAAATTCCTATCACGTAACGGATTGCACAATCTCCGTTCAATTTGGAATGATCTACAACCTTGGTCTTATGACTTTATGCCGTATCTGTATCCCTTTTACGTTTGATTTTTCTCTATTAATCGATGTTAAGTCAATTTGGAATTTTCACATGCATTATTTATACTTTCAATTACTTATATGAAATACAGAATCATCAAACTCTTCACGAAAATTGGCCCACTCAGTAGCCATATGTGAGCCAAATGCTACGTATGTAGCTGTCACATTATTATCCGAAAAGTAATGTAATGTGAGATGATCTTACAAAACCTTTACCCTGTTCCACGTTTCTAAATCTGACCCAAGAATAGATGACATATCATTGGACCAGCCATTTAGGCCACTAAATCCGGCGTGTCTTATGGTATAATCCTTTGTCGATATGACGTACGTTTAGTAGCAGTTAATCTGTAAATGAAGGTCTTCAATATTGTAAACACGCATATACTTTCGTATGTCGATCTATATATATTCACTGATGTCGATTTAGCGATCGAGAAAGGGTCGGTCTGCTATTGTAATCAGTACTCCCCACACCGACTTTGACTGGCAGTAGGAAAGGGTTCCTTCTCCAACTCCTGTGTAACTGTCATTAGTAAGGAAGGCCTACAATTGTAATGAATAGTTCCCTTCTCGATTTGACTTGCAGAAGGCAAGTGAGCATGCAGTTTTGTTTAAAACTCCCCTACCCGATTGTGTTTGGCAGTAGGCAAGGGTGCCCGCCATTATAAAGAAATGTACTCATCTAAAATGTGACTGGCATTAGGCATAGTGGCCTGCTATTTTGATGGAAACTCACCAACTTGGTGTGACTGGCAGTACGCTGGCTGGCAGTAGGAAAAGGGGCCTGTCATTATAATGATAACTGCACAACTCAATTTCGAGTGATAGTAGGGTAATTGCCTGCCATTATAATAAAAACTGTAATCTGTCTGGAGGTAGGAAAGGGGGGCTGCCATTTTAACGAAAACTCCCCAAATCGATTCTGTCCGCATAGTAGGCAATGGGGCCTGCAATTATAATGTAAACTTCCCAACCTGATTGTGAATGCCAGTAGGCAAGTGAGCCTGCCGTTATATCACAAATCCGTAACAAACACTTTACATTGGAAACGTACGGGGACCTCCCCATGCTCTTTCTCGGATAACGCTAAGAGACATGCAATTTTAAAACTATCTTATTTACTGCATGTACACTATTTACTTCGATATTCGAATACAATGTAGAATACCGTAGCGAAGCACGGGTACATTCGCTAGTATATTTTAAGTGCTATTGCATTCTGGATTGTGTTCTAAGTGACCGAACAATTAGTTCGGAAGACGAGTGGAACTATGACTGCTAAAAAAGGTCTACGGTGAATAGTTGATGGTGTACAAAAGTACTATCGACCTATTTAAAGCATGACCTATGGAGTCTGTAATGGCTGTGAAAGAAAAAATGCAATGGGTAAGATAGTGTTTGACAAAATAAGGATTTAAGGATTTAACTGTAATATCCCTCAATTGATTAAGTTTGCAGTGTTGGCCTACGGACCCTAAGATCAGTATTCAATGCCTGCCAGAGGTAGTCGGATTGTGCAAGGTCGAATACAAGGCCATTTGGTAGTGCATGCCGACCAACATCGGCACATAAAATTTCTCTGGTTAACCGAAAAGGAGAAAAACTACCCAACAAAAACACACCTCATAAGAGTATCGATTCAGACCTAAACGTCGAAATTGACACACAAATCACACATAGGTAGCCCAAATTGTGTCATTTATTATTATTATTATTATTATTATTATTATTATTATTATTATTATTATTATTATTATTATTATTATTGGGAGCCGGCCTTTCACCGCCGGATACCCTGGTTCAAATCCTGATCACTCCATGTGAGATTTGTACTGGACAAAGCGGAGGTGGGACGGGTTTTTCTCCGGTACTCTGGTTTTCCCTGTCATCTTTCATTCAAGCAACACTCTCCATTAACATTTCATATTATCTGTCAGTCATTTATCATTGCCCTAGAGGAGTGCGACAGGCTTCGGCAGCCGGCACATTTCATATCCTCGCTGCTCGATGGGGGCTTCATTCATTCCATTTCTGACCCGGTCAAATGACTGGAAACAGACTATGGACTTTTATTTTCATTATTATTATTATTATTATTATTATTATTATTATTATTATTATTAATATTATTATTATTATTATTATTATTATTATTATTATTATTATTATTATTATTATTATTATTATTATTATTATGAGTATTACCACCGTAAGGCCTCAGCTTCCACGCACAGGAAACTTTGATTAAAAGCCGACTCCATTAGATGGTGAAATAAACCGGATCTCTTCTAGGCGATCTATTGCTGAGTTTTAATTTCGTCAGTGAACACCAAATATCTCACCGGAGATTTTTACATCCGACATCAAATGACAGGGAGTGTCGAATGGTCGTTTTTCACCCTTAAAAATCTATCTCCGTTGTTAAAAACCTTCAGTGCGTTAGTGCGATATTAAACCACTAGCAAAAACTAAATAAATAAACAAATAAACAACTCGGGATTTTGGAATCCGGTTGCCGACACACTACCACTGATCAACAGAAGAAGCATGATTAATTTTGCTGTAATATCATACAGTAGAGTGCCGCTAATCCGGACCCCGATAATCCGAAAGCTCGGTTAATCCAAACTAAGAATTTTGTTGTAAATCAATGAAAAAATGCATTTTATAACGAACATTATTTGTATTTTTTCATTCTAGTAGGAATTCATTGTAAAATTACTTTTCATTCTGTATTTCAATAGTATTTTGAAGCAGAAATCAAAGTAAAATAACGTTACAAAGTTAATCGGGTTTCAAAGTGTTTAGTTACACAGAAATTAATAAAACACACCGTTCTACATATACCAATCGCTAGTTATTTCCCGTTATAAAGTCGTTTGTTCTGTTAACTTTGTTACTACTTATCACACACCAGCACAATGCTGTAAATCGTAAGAAAATTCTGATATCCGAAAATTTGCCACTTCTAAGAGGCTGCGGTCCCGATTAGATCGGATTAGCGCGATTGCATAACAGTTTTCAGTGTAAAAATAATAGTGACGCAGCGTTCGCGGAGGACGTCTATTCATAGTACTCTACAGCTCTTCAAAACTAGGAACTTAACAAATTATTTCTTCACCTAGTTTCTGAGAAGTTATTTCTTCGGCCAAAGTTATCATTTGCTGGAAGTACAATATTAATCGTGCAGGCAATCAGTCCACTTCGATCGGACGCTTCTCACAAGTCTGTGATGTCTTCTAGTTGCTTTCAAACGGCTACCCTAGTTGTTCACAGCGGTTGGCGAGTTCAACTCTCAACCAAAGAAAACAGTCTTAACACCTAAATATGTACATAGGATAATGTAATGTACTGTATAATATTTCACTCCTTGTTTAACACTCAACCAAAGGAAACAATCTTGAAAGAGCGTGAAGCTGCTGAATTATGATCACATGATAGTGTAGGCTACAATTTCACTTCTCTTAATCTCGAAAAGGACTCTCAAACTCGTCCTCAGACAATGGCTTATTGGAAGTCGATATCACTTTATTGTTCTGTAGTATGCAATCAAGTTAAGCTGCAGAAATCGGTTGAGAGTTCCATTGGATAGTACACTTTTAGGATTTTCGAATTCATTCTACATTGTATCGTTTGTTTCTCTGTTCTAATACTTACTTACTTCTTGGCGCTACAGCCCCTGTAGGGCCTTGGCCTCCTGGACTATCTCCACCCACTCTTCTCTGTTGACTGCTCTGGTTCTCCATCTTCTAACTCCCATACGTCTCAAATCCTCCTCCACACTGTCCAACCGTCTGATCTTCGGTCTTCCCCTCATACGACGTCCTTCTGGTTTCCCATCAAAGACTTTCTTTACTGTCCTGTTCTCTGTCATTCTTTCTACATGTCCCAACCATCGCAGTCTACTACTCTTTATTTCCGCTACTATATCTGGTTTATTATACAGCTCTGTGATTTCCTTTTATTTCTGATTCGCCAAAGTCCACCATCCTTTATTGGTCCATAGACTTTCCTAAGTATCTTCCTTTCCCATCTCCGCAGCAACTCCTCATCACCTTGTGGTCCTCCAGGTTGGGAGTTGGGCGTGGATTCAACAACCCTACCCCGGAAAAAATTCTCGTTACGGAACCAATGGACAAAGGAAACCGGACGGATGTAATGGATAAACAATCCTAGCAACGAAAACGGCATATGAATTGGTATTGCGCGACATGGAATGTGAGAACACTGAATAAACCTGGAGGATTACTGAACCTGAAAAACGAAATGAAATATGTGATGGTGGTAGCATTACAAGAGGTAAAATGGAATGGAATTGGAGTACTTGCAGTTGGGACACACACCTTGTTCTATAGTTGTGGAAACAGAGGATACGGAGGTACAGGGTTCCTTGTTGTCTATTCTAATATTTACTTCAAAACTGAAGAACGATTTGGCCGCGGTTCGAATCCCGGTCAATGCATGTGGAAATGAATATTCACGTTCCGGTGATTCATATTCCTCGTAAAACAAGAGGTCATGTAGTTATGATCACGATATCAAAAGATTACTTACATTGAAAAAAACCCTCTCTCTAACACACACACACACGCACACACACACGCAGAGAGAGAGAGAGTACGATGGCATAGGTACTCCTGCGCATACATACTGCAAAGAAAGTTGAATGACTGTCTCTGTGTTTTATGTACTCCACTAGCAGTAATCCACCTCTCGCATCGTAGAGGTTATGGATATCGATATATTTCAGCAGAATGGTTTTCCATGCACTTTCCGTCTGGTGGTGCAATTGGCCAAAGATTATTGCGGGAGTTCAAAACTGAACTAGACGACGTCCAGTCCAGTCTCACACATGTTCAGTTAGTGACAGGTTGGGTATCGTACTGGCCAAAGTATAAAACGAACACACTGGAAAGTGTGTTGGGTGTGGACAGGCACTGTCCCTGCTTAAATAGCACATTTCCCTGTTGTTACCAAATGGTGGATGTTGATATTTGTTCTACGTGTATCAGAACTGTGCCCTGAACACCAGAGGCAAATGGAAAATATCGTTTTCGCACCATGATTCCTGTCACTGGTCCTGTGAGTCACTGCCCTATACACTGTAGAATGTGTTACTCACACGGTCGACGCCACACATGGAAACCACCGTAATTATCACCTAGGCAGATTCTGCTGTCACTGAATACAATATTTCCAGAACAGGCGTGCTGCATCATGAGTGAGGCCCAGTCTGAAGCAAACGACTGCAAACAATACTAATCGATATCACTGCTGCAACACCACCTTCAGGCTGTTCATTGGTCGTAATGTAGTCTATAGTGAACACCGGTGCTATACTTCGACTGTCACGTATATCTGCAGGTTGCTGCTGTCCTGTTATATGACCAATGATATATTACAATACTGAATTCTCTCGTCCAACGTCTTTGACAGTCGAATGATCACACAGGAGATCTGTTAATCAGTATTACAGCAGTAACCTGCAGATATACATGACGATCGAAACATCGTCCCGGTATTCACTGCAATCGTAACACGATCTTACTCAGACTGGTCAGTTGCACAAAGGGTGTTCAGCTACAATGTGCTGGGTAGTGAGCAACGATCAGCACTACCACGGGGCACAGAATGGTAAGGAGAAGTTCAGGCCACTGATAATGTCTCCGATATTTGAGGGACAATATTCACTTCCTGATTCTGTCACAGTACTACACTACAGTAAATGTGTGTTCGGTTCACCCGGAAAGGATGTGGGTTCGATATCCCCGTCAGGAAGCTGGAATTTTTAAAAAAAGACCTCAACTTTTGCAGAGGCACCGGACTCTGAGGTTCACTCAGCTTACACCAGCCTGATGGTTGGATAGACCTGACCTCTCTACCCCACCTAGTGCCGATATTGTGAATATAGAATTACAAAACAAAATATTGAAATCACTCTGGATAAATATAGGCCTACCTTGCTGGAAAAAGGTAATTGTCATTAACATCTTTGCAATAAAAGTAGACAAATATAGCATGCTAACGGGTTAGCGCTATTATCATTATTTCACTAGTAATTTGATTTTCGTCGCACCGACAAACTTAGGTCTTATGGCGACGATAAGATAGGAAAGGAGTAGCAGTGGAAGGACTGGATAACATCGGCAGCAGTTACTAATATCCGAACAGGTGTATTTATAGGGGGGATAGTTCGATTATCTACATCTAACAACCGAAAACCGTCAGCAGGTACTTCATTGTAAAGGAGTATGTATGAATCAAATTCGTAAGGGGTGGTAACATCTGTATATTCATAGCGTCAATTTTATTAAATTACAGCTCCAACATTTGACTGGTGTGAAGATGGGAAACCATGGAAAACCATTTCAGGTCTGCTGACTGTGGGGTACTGCACCCGCTCACTTCCTGAGTCCCAGACTAGCATTAATCTCAGGGGTGATCAGTTCGAAAAAGATAAAAAATAAACTTAATAAAGAAAATCTAATTATATATCGGCGCATCAAATGAACACAGGGATGAACCGGGCATGCAAATTAAGGTAACGGGGGACTACTCATTCATGGATACAACTTTCTGACTCCACAATAGGACTGGGAAGTGACAACTTAAATTCCATGGGCATAATGGACTAACTACAATAAAAAGATATGGATACTGTTTCGTATTGAAATTGCAATGAGGAGCAATTTATTCACTTACTAGCAAGATACCCGTGCTTCGCTACGGTATTATACTGAAATTTATAATTGAATGCTTATTGTTTTAGATATATAATCCGCCGAAATTCGCGATCTGACTCGTTTTCTGCGAGAATCCACCAAAATTCCCGATCTGTCTCGTTTTCTATTAGATTACGGCACGTTTCCTCCCATTTTTCAATCTTCCTTTCCAGCAATCGATTTCGTACTTCCCGGGCTAGACTCAGGTATTCCTCCTGGTCAGCTGGGTCCGTAAATCTATGCCATCTTTTCCTATAATCATTTTTAATATGGATAAAATCCTTCAGGAGGTGTCATATTGGGTGCCTTGGCGGCACTGAACCCGCGGCCGGACTGCATTCTTAGTCATTACCCGTCCAGGAGCCGTTTCCAGCGCGGTCCGCACATTTGACGACGGTCCGGAACATTATTATTATTATTATTATTATTATTATTATTATTAGTATTACTATTATGTGTTGCTGGAGTGGCTGATGACAGAGAAAAACCTGTCCCGCCTCCGTTTTGTCCAGCACGAATGTCACATGGAGTGACCGGGATTTGAACCACGGAACCCAGCAGTGAGAGGCCGGCGCGCTGCCGCCTGAGCAACGGAGGATCCTTATAAGTACATTAAGAACAGTAAAATCAATTGGTCTCACCTCCTTTTACACCCCACCGCCGTTAGTTTTTCCTGCCAACCCCCCCCCCCCCCCCAAATTAAAAGAACGCGTGTTTCTTTATGTTTAAGGGAGATTCCAAACACCAATGTTCACGTCTATTACCTTCAGTTTTGAGAAATAAGTATCCCCATCAAAATAATTTACTTTTTTCACTTCATTTCACACTACTCCCCCCCCCCAAGTGAATTTTCCCGCAAAAATACTTGTTTCTTTAATAGTAAAGGATCTTCTAAATACCAATTATCACGACTCTAACTTCTTCAGTTTTTGATTTATGTGTCCTCATGAAAGGAATTCAACTCCTTTACACTCCAGCCCTCCAAGATGGTTCCCCCCCCCCCAAAAAAAAACGCGTTTTTCTTTGTTTTTAAAGGAGATCCAAATACGAATGTTCACGTCTGTAGCAACTTTAGTTTTTATTAGATGTATGTATTCTCATCAATTAAGTCAATTAATTTTTCAATTCTCTCACCCCCATACCCCCTTCATTGGATTTTCCGAGAATAGGTGTTTCTTTACTTTAAAGCAGATTGCAAATATCAAATTTCACGTCTGTAACATCTTCATTTTTGAGATATCAGTAGCCTAATTAAAAGAAACCAACACCATTTTCAGTCACTTTTACCCCCCCCCCCCCACAAGTGGTATTTCCGAAAACTAAAAATACACGTTTCTTTATGTTTAATAGAGATAAAAAATACCATTTTTCACTTCTGTAACATGTTAAGTATTTTTAGATATACTGTAAAAATTCTCATTTTAAAATTTCACCCCTTTTGTGTTCCCCTTAAGTGGAGTTTCCAAAAACAAATCACCTATGTTTCTTTACATTTACAGGAGATTCCAAACACCCACTTTTTACGTCTATAACATTTTACGTTGCAAGATATTCTGTATATATAGTCTTTCAAAAAATTCACCCCAGTTTGTCACTCCTGTTTAACCGCCATTAATTGGATTTTCCAAAAACTAAAAAAATACGTGTTTCTTTGTTTTTAAAGTAGATCCCAAATACCAATTTTCAGGTCTGTAATATCCTCAGGTTCTGAAATATAAGTAGCCTCATTAAAGGCATTAAACCCATTATTCACCCTTTTACACACTTCCTATTGGGATTTTCCGCAAACAAAAGAATACGTGTTTCTTTATTTTTAAAGGAGATTCTAAATACCAATTTTTACATCTATAAACTGTAAATGTTTTGAGATACAGATACACATTTTATAAATTCACCCCCTTTTAACCCCCCCATTAATTGGATTTTCCAAAAACAAAAAATACGCGTTTCTTTATTTTTAAAGGAGATCCCAAACACCAATTTTCAGGCCTGTAATATCTTCAGGTTCTGAAATATAAGTAGACTCATGAAAGGCATTGGACCCCTTTTTCAAACTTTTCCACCTTTTCTATTAGGATTTTCCGAAAATAAAATATACGATATACGTGTTTCTTCATTTTTATTTTTAAAGGAGATTCTATATACCAATTTTCACATCTATAACCTTTAATAGTTTTGAGATATCGATACACTCATTTTAAAATATTACCCCTTTTTCACCCCCCCCTTAATTGGATTTTCCAGAAACAAAAAAATACGTGTTTCTTTATTTTTAAAGGAGATCTCAAACACCAATTTCAGGTCTGTAATATATTCAGTTCCTGAGATATAAGTAGCCTCATTAAAGGTATTCAACCCCTTTTTCACCCCTTTACACTCCTCCTATTGCGATTTTCCGAAAACAAAAAAATACGTGTTTCTTTATTTTTAATGAAGATTCTAAATACCAATTTTTACATCTGCAAACTGTAAAAGTTTGGAGATATAGATTCACTCATTTTAAAAATTCACCCCCTTTTAACCCTCCCATTAATTGGATTTTCCAAGAACAAAAAAATACGTGTTTCTTTATTTTTAAAAGAGATCAAAAGTACCAATTTTCAGGTCTGTAATACCTTCAGTTTCTGAGATATAAGTACCGGTATCCTGATTAAAGGCATTCAACCCATTTTTCCCCCATTTTCACCCCTTTTTCACCCCTCCTATTGGGATTTTCTGAAAACAAAAAAATACGTGCTTCCTTGTTTTTAAAGAAGATTCTAAATACCAATTTTTACATGTGTAAACTTTTAAAGTTTTGAGATATAGATACACTCATTTTAAAATTTCACCCCCCTTTTCACCCCCTTAGCGAAGGAATATCCAAAAATGCTCTCTTAGCGAGCACCTACATCTTAATATGAATATATCCCCAAAATTTCATTTCTTTATGTCCAGTAGTTTTGGCTCGGCGATGATGAATCAGTCAGTCAGTCAGTCAGTCAGTCAGGACAAGCTACTTTATATATATATATAGATTTTGCAAACTACACATGATGAAAATTATTACATTGAGACACTTCCATCCTGAAAAATAAATGACATACTACTTGGATTTACCTCACTACTCTGGTAGTGTAAAACATCTGGTGAATTCGCCCCATTTGGTTACTGGGGGTCGAATTCACATCCGTATGAGTGGACGTTTCCCCGCTGGAGATCTTCTTTCGGAGACGAAGGCATGATAGTAACTATTTACTGTGATCTCCTCGTTCCGTTTGGACATGAGACACTTCCGGTATGTACATTCTGGTGAGCCGGACACCCACCGTGGAAATGTTATCGCCTCGAAAAACGGGAATTTATAGTACGGACAAACTCTAGCCTATTATTTCCAGATTCACAAACACGCCAGGTAGATTTCATTAACTCAAAGCCTATTTCAATATTTACACTTGTCAATACGACAAGGCGTACGGAAAGGTTCATTACTACGCTCTGACAATGAAGACATGTGCCGTCCGTGGGTTATCTTCGCATCTACCGCTAACAATCTCCCCCGTGAAAACCCAACATCTGGTTCTGAGCAGTTCGCCACACGACGACTGTCCCTACCATATCCTCCTATGATTATTAAATAATATCGTTATCATTTTTTATCTGATCATTGTCATATTCTATGATCACCATCAATTATTTTATTATTATCATTAATTTCAATTATAATCCTATATTTGATTATTATCATTTGTCATCCGGGATGATTATATGCCAACCCTTGCCGACGTTTCAAACGAAGGGTCGTTCTTCCTCGTAATTTATCCGCATAAATTTATGACCAGTTTCCTAATAAAATATTATTATTATTATTATTATTATTATTATTATTATTATTATTATTATTATTATCGTTACAATGAATCATCGTCCAAAATCTCTTAATTTTCCGTCATCATAATTATTATTCTCAAAATACTATTGCAAGTTCTTCATCTTCTGCTTCTTCAACTTTTCATTATTATTATTATTATTATTATTATTATTATTATTATTATTATTATTATTATTATTATTTCCATCAGTGGAGATTATCATTATCGCATCACTTATTCATCATGGGATTAATATCTTACATTGATCTCACCATAATTATTCTCAAATTAATCGAATAAACCCTTCCTATTGTTATTCCTCTTCATATTATTATTATTAAAAATGGAAAGATGACATTTTCATTTCCACTCTTTAGAATTTAGTCACATATGTTAAATTCCGTTATGAACCACCAAGATCTGCTTTATGTCGGTCGGGACAATACGGTATTCGGGACCGTACCTTCAGTTTCGTACTGCCGTTAATTTATATGTGGACACACGTCCTCCCAAGACACATCTCACAACCTATGGCACATCGCGGCTGGGCAAATACCTCCAATGACGGCGATTGCTAAACTATTCCTTCCAATTTGAAGTCCATTTCCTTTTATTGGAACTCTTCAAACATTTAATTCGTAAATTAATCCTCGGTGCGTGGATTCTGCCACTCATAACACCGGACTATGCATTTTATATCATCTTAGGCCTTGAGATTCATCTATTTCATCACTACAAACAGTACGGCTCAATTTATTTCAAGCCGGATATTCGTCCCTCATGACTTCCAACTCTAAATATGGGCTCAAACTACTCTGGGCTTTTAACATATTGTGACCACTCTAATTCACGTACCTATATCGCTTATAAACAAATTTTAATGGTTAAGATAAAGTCCAAAAACGTGAAATCAAAAATTTACGTAAAATCAAACTGATTACGCGAATTAAAGTCTTTAACGCAACATGTCATCTCCACATTGATTATTATTTGCACTAGCTAACTTACGAAGCACTGTCATTATTATTATTATACTTTAACTTGCAAACGCACAAAATATTATTATTATTATTAATTTACTTTCCTTTGCCAACTCACAAACATTATTATTATTATTTCTTTCTCGCAAACACACCGAGCATTATTATTATTATTATTATATAGAACTTACGAACGCCCAAAGCAGATAGAACATTATTATTATTATTTTTATGACCTTCCGTACGCAACACAAATTTTACATACTCTGGCGCTTTCATAATCTGGCTGTCTGGTAGAAAATATTCCTAACTGAAATACAAATAATCACCGCAGTGATTGAAATCAAATAAATGGGTTAGCACAAAAAGGAATTTAACACTTGAAATGAACTTAAATCAAAGTATTACAAACAGCATGCATTAATTGAAAGAAATATATCCCACATTTACATTATATAGAACAAACAAATACTCAAATTAATTAATCTAACCCATTATTACGTTAATATAAATTAGTTCGCCCGTCTAACAAAAAAAATTAAAATCATGGATTCGGGAGGCGGACCATATTAAATAACCATAATTAATCTACACTGGACCCCGTTTAGTCGCGATAACATCCCCAAATATTAAATTTGTGTACTCATTCCTATGTAGAATTCCATTGTCTCGTAGCGGATGAGAAGCCTTCTGGCCCCATGGTAATTTACTCGTCCATCTTATCGCACTTTATAAATTTAACACAATAAAACACTTCTGGGTGACTACCCATGATTAATACCTTACTTACAGAATTTACATTAATTTATACAAAAAACACTTATAGGTGTCTCTAGACCCATTACATTTGCACAATTATTCTTCCTTGAGCCCGAATCACACGTCGTGACACATTACGACGAAGTGTCGTTTCATTCGAACCGGTGCGTATCGCGTTCTTCAGTCCGCCCTTCCTGAAGTGATCGCCTCGCTCCTACAGTTCCCTGCTACAATAATAGTTCCTATCGATCCTTTAAATTCCAACACATGAAATGTTGAGAAATGTATTGATTTCACATACAGTGATACTGATAATTTACACTCGATATACTGAATAATTATCACTGTTCGTCTTCATCTTCATGACTACTAACGTACTTTCACTCTTACAGAATCTATAATGAGTTTCTGGTACCGAATTACAGAGTCACCCTGTCAGCGTAACTAACTATTTCAAACGACTGGTTGATGTGAAGCTCGACTGGTCACAACTGGTGACTGGTAACAACTGGGTGATGTGAGGTCCCACTACTGGTTATTTATGGACGATATGGTTTCCCGCCGAGGTCATCCGCGGTCATCTCATGGGGAGGGGGATTGGTTATCCTAAATCGGCATATGCAGGTGGAGTTGGATCTCTTGATTTATCCCACTTAATAAACTTGCGATACACATTCATGTGTCGTATTCTGAACTCATATCGTTCGGTGATCATGGAAATATCACTTAATTCCTGTCCTCCACCTTTCGCGCGCGAAGTCGGTGTCCCTGAAGGCGTGCTCTTCTTGACGAATGGCGAGATAGCGTGGGTCATTTCCAAGAATTCATTACTTTAATTTATTACAATTACTGTTAATCAACATGGGAATGATATTACAAAAATCCCCTCTATTCAATTCTGTGGTTGGAATAATTTAATTATTGTTATCGGAGAAGCTAACTGGAGTTCACTCTGAGTTTCTCTTATGTTGGTTTATCTGCGGGCCTATGATAATTTTTTCCATTGGTCAACACCGCATCGGTTAGTTTAAAATCTCTTCGTTGCAACCTGACAACACAAAATGCCTCGAGGCGTTGGAAATCCTCATACGTCATATTCTTCGTATCGGTGATGCACCTGACTCGCCGTTGTTCAGAAATAAATATTCTTTCACTTCCTTCTAGTCATTACTTCTGTTGTTGTGAGCTCTAGATTTAATTAAAGTATGAAGGCTTTCACGGCCGGTGTCAATATAATAAAATTCTTCCGGGCTGTTATGCCGTGGTCCATTCCTCTCGCTTCTCCCAGACGTTTCGACTACCGCAGCAGTAGTCGAAACGTCTGGGAGAAGCGAGAGGAGTGGACCACGGCATAACAGCCCGGAAGAATTTTATTATCTAGATTTAATCCCCTTAGCTTCTGACCAAGAAACATTCTCCTCATAATGACAAGCTTAACTGTGGCGACGGACTGTCGCGATATGTCTGACTATGTTGAAATCCTTCCGTCCACACAAACTGATACTGTAGTAAATGATCATTCCCATATATCTGTATTTATATTATAATCTAGAAATCATGATATCTAGGGCCTACCTCATCCGGGTACAGTACGAACCTGCTATTTCCCGAAAGCAAGCTCACAGCTACGTGATCCAAACCACGCAGCCACTTGCTCGGTGACTATTTACAGAATTTTTATTGCCTTATATTGTGAAGTTATTACCAACGTCTGGGACGAACTGAGTACCAAGGAGAAAAATGAAATTTGATATAAAGAGTTGTATTTGTAAACAGTCTATATTTTCATTCAAGACAATACATTCATATTATTCAGTTATACCTCAATTCACTGTTCACTTCTTTTTTGTTTACAAAGGAAGCAATAGTCATAAAGATGCAATTTGTTCGTACAAAACAATTTTTTGACATAAAATCTATTCTAGTGTAATGCTTGTCTGGACATAAATTTGTGTGTCTAATTACTCAGTATAAAAACTGCCACATCCTACTAATATTCGATTATGTTCCAGTAATATCTGCAGACACATCGTACCCTTCATTTGCATTGTTCGGGTGAGAATGAAGTAAGATCGTGTTCACTTACATAGTCAATAGAATAATGTATATTTACTATGAATTTTCGAGAGGACCTACCATCGATGAAAGAGGTTCTTCTACCATTTGAGGATAAGCAATTGATGTGGTTTCTTGTACTGAGAAGAATTACTCCTGTAGTTCCACAATGTGTGAACTAAATGTTCGTTCAACAGTTTATTTTGGAACAGAGGTGGTACTGCCGTGGTCCTCATAACGATGTATTCTAGTTATCTCATTTGCAAAGGAGACCTGTACTCAATTAGGTTGCGAGGGAGCGTACGGGAGAGGCCAGTCACACCAGCTATTGACGTTAAACCTCCACAATTAGCGGCAGGGTGATCAGCGAGACTCCATTAGCAAGCCATGACAAACATACTGCACTCTACTATCTGCCTTCACTGTATCCAGCCTCGCCTTTATATTTCAGAATGTTAGTACGGCTCCACTAGAATGTAAAAGGCGTGCTTTAATAAATCTCTCTTGCGATAATTATTATCTTCTAAAATGAACTACAGGAATTCTAGTTATTGTACGGTTAAAAGCTGAACGTTCAATCAGTATAACTGATGTTAGACGATGTCCGGCTATTTGGACGAATGGCCAGCGTAGTGGAATTCGGTTCAAAGGGCCCCGAGTTCGGTTCCTAACTGCAAATCGGGTAGTTCCTTCGTCTCAGGGACTGGGTATTTTCCGTTACAAATTTTTATACAACACATCACGTCAGTCTACTGACCGCCACATTAGTGAATAGGCCTACATCCTTCCACATGGGGTTGGTGTCAGAAACGTATTCAGATGTAAAATTGGGCCAAAACCACGCATAGTTCCAATTCCAAGTAATTGGGAAAGAACAAGAAAGAGAAGAATAAGAAAGAGACATAATACTACACAATTTCAATGCTTAGCAGTTAATGCTACAGAAGTTACAGTAAGTGCGCTAAATTCTAACTCATATCTGTTCCATTTTTGAAACATTAACTTTATTTTTCTTAATGTCAATACACTTGTTTTGTATGACGGAAAATTTCATTACAAATGTGTTATGGTTCCAAGAAATTTATTCCTTTTCAGAAGGTCCGAATCTTCCTAGAAACACTGTGACAACGGTAAATAAATATTTTTGAAACAAAGCACCATATAATCCACGTATATTCTTTTCTTAATTCTAATAATTTTGAATACCAAAGGCATTATGTACTGTAATTCAGTCATATGATATTTGATGGGATAATATTTTGTTCACTAGAGTTGTTACAGGAGTTTGTCAAGGCCTAATTGTGTATAGTTTAAGTGTATTTGTACCGGGCGGTACACCTCCACGCCGCTAATTCAAACATTGCGCCAGTTGAAACTCCTCTACTGGGGGAAGCTTGAACTTTAACAACCACATTAATTCTAAGATTTCTCAGAAGATATCCCTACTGTAAATTTTGAAGTGTTCTGAACTATGCCAGTTTCGATTCGTTTTTGTTTTCTCTGAAGTAAGAAGTGTGAACATTCTCTTCTAGATGACACTACTTAAGAACCACAATTGTGCACCCTAGTGCGAAGTGACGGAACTTTTTCTTTGAAGAAATTTTGTAGTCATAAGTTTGTTCTTTGTTAAATTTCTTTCAGTTATTTTTTGGTTTGGCAGTATAACCCTTCTCTTTCCGCTTGTTTTGAATTTAGCCAATCCCGAATTTCTCTAATTAATTTTTGACCAATAACGTATGTCTTCTCCGATATGGAGATGTTGCTTTATGCTACCCAATAAAATTGAGGAGGGGTGTGGGTTCTCATTCCTGAAAGGTCTCGAATGTTCCACGAGGGTATTTAAACTGCTGATTTTCTGGTCTCCGGGCCACTTCAGTAACATCTATCCTAGTGTGATTATGTAGCAGGGGGCGGGAAGCGCCTCTTTCTTCGGGCAGCAGTTCATCCATAAGGTAATGGCCTTTTAATAACTTCTTTTCTCGCTAGCTCAGCAGTTTAACCCTCGGGGCAGGTCCGAAACTTTTATCATGTAACTTTCCTTTAAAATGGAAAAGACACTTGTATAAATTCTGTCTCTTTAACTACAAATTGGGAGAGAGAGTGCCTAACCCTCTCGAGCTCCCACTCATATTGTTTTGAGGTGACTACGTTTTCATAACAGTTTCCCTTCTCTTCGTAATGTAATAAAGTTTTCCTATCGTGTCACCTCCGTAGTATGGGATTAGCCCTTGCATAAGCGGCCTAGTGCCAAATAGGTTTAAAAAAGTGTATTAGGAGTGCAAGTTACGCCTCCACTCAAGTTGGTATTTTGGGGCCATGTAATTGTCCTGTTTCTTTACTGAATAGGCCTCAGTAGGTTGGGTATTTTTACCCCTGTTCTTGTGTGCCTGGAGGGCAGCTTGAAGGTGGAGTTTGGTGTGGCCTTTGAATAGGCTTGAACTTTGAGAGCGGGTTGCTCTTTCTTAAATATGGTTTCTGTGTGCCTCGAGCAGGCTTAACTGGGCAATTGGGAGCTAGTGCTCCTTGGCATGATTGGGGTTTTCTGCCCCTTTGTTGAACCTTGTACATGGGTAAAGTTGGGCTCATTGCTCAAGGATTGCGTGTCTGGGGGCTCGAAGCCCAAATCCATTAACAAATTGCAATTGTACTTCCTTAATTTGTTGATATGCTACTGAGTACCTGTTATACTTGTTATTTCTTGTTCTTGAAAAGAAAATATAACCTTTGTTAAATTTTAATTAACTTTAATTTCGTAAGTTGAGACCTATTCATCCCAGCACCTTCTTTCACCTCTGCCGGTCCACAAAACATCGTAACAGTATTATTTAACGAAAGGTAGAAAGTAATAGGAAGAGCGAAAAAGTTAGTAGTCTGGCTAGCTAAAAAACACCTGGAATTGATAAGATTTATGGAGATGTACTAAGAACCATGGGTTGGGATATGGTGCCATATCTGAAATATTTTATTTCTGCTTGCAAGAAGGAGTTATACCAAATCAATGGTGAGTTTCAATGGTAATCCCAGCGTGCAAAGGAATGGATGATACGCGTAAAGCGGATTATTACTGGCCAGTCATTTTGACATGTGTTGCTTGAAAGCTCTAGGAGAGCATTCTTTCTGATCCTACTAGACACGTTTGCTAAAATACTATCTGGTTTGATATAAGGCAGTTCAGGTTTACGAAGGTTTATTCCAGTGCGGTTCAACTGGTAGGGTTCCAGAAAGATACAGCAAATATTTTAGCTTCAGGAGGTCAAATGGTCCGCATCGCTAGTTACCTACTGAGGGCTTTTGAAAAGGTAGTTTATTGAGTACTGCTGATAAAATGAAGTCTATTGATCTAGACAAAAGTGTGGTTTAGTGGGTAGCTAAATTTCTGAAAAGTAGAACTCAGAAAATTAGAGTAGGTGAAACATTTTCTGGTCCTGCAATGAAGGAGGTCCCCCAAGCCATTTAAATATACATTTAAGTGATACGAGTAAAGAACAGGAATAACCGATAAGTCTTTTTACTGTATTGAGTAATAAGTGTTACATGATTGTGAGCGACTTCAAAAAGGACCTCGATAATATTATGAGATGGATAGCAGACACTGGTATGATAGTAAACGGGATAAAAAGTCCGATTCTAACTTTCGCCACTGTGCTGATGGGGTGAGAGTGCCCCATTGAGGTCACCATAAGTTCCTAGCTGTTAATACAACAACAACAAAAATCATCATTGGGGTCATCACATTAAGGAGTTTGTAAATAAAAGTCACAGATCTATTTGAATGGTTAAGAGGGTATTTAAAAGCTGTACCAATGATGTAAAGGAGAGGGCGTACTGTTATCTGGTAAGAACCCAATTAGAGTATGGTTCCAGCGTATGGGACCCACACCAGTATTACTTGATACGAGAACTGGAAAAGATCCAAAGGGAAGCAGCACAATTTGTTCAGGGTGATTTATGACAAAAGAGTAATGTAAAGAAAATATTGCAAAATTTGCCATCGGAAGACTTAGAAGTACGGAGACGAACTGCTTGACTAAACGGTAGGTTCTGAGCTGCGCGTGGTGAAATGACGTGGAATGACTTTAGTAGATGAATAAGCTTGAGTTGAACTTTCACGGGTAGAAAAGATCATAATATGAATATAAATTGGAATTCAAGGGGACGAATTGGGACAAATATTCATTTAAAGGAGTAACGGATTGCAATCATTTATCAATGGAAATGTTCGATAAATTTTCAACTTCTTTGAAATCATTTAAGAATGGCCTAGATAAACAACTGATAGGGAACCTACCACCTGGACAACAGCCTTACAAGCATATCAATGATGATTGATTGATTGATTGATTGATTGATTGATTGAGGAGTATAGCACTTACTTAAACTACTCCAGTTATTTCTGTAGCTTGGAATCACCCCGGCTCGCTTTGGATTTTTTAATAGTTGTTTTACGTCGCACCGACACAGATAGGTCTTACGGCGACGATGGGACAGGAAAGGGCTAGGAGCGGGAAGGAAGCGGCCGTGGCCTTAATTAAGGTACAGCCCCAGCATTTGCCTGGTGTGAAAATGGGAAACCACGGAAGACCATTTTCAGGGCTGCCGATAGTAGGGTTCGAACCTACTATCTCCCGAATAGATACTAGCCGCACTTAAGCGACTGTAGCTATCGAGCTCGGTGCTTTGGATTTTGATGGGAGACTTACATTTATATATCCTTCACACCATGTTATTGTAAAGTAAAAGTTATTACCGACGTGAAATCACTTTCTGTGTACATATTTTAAATATCCTTGCATTCCGATTTTTTGTCTAAGTAGCCGAAGAAGCTGTTCACATCCCCATTGAAGCTCCCATAGGCAGATCTACAGATCATCTTCTTCTGATATTAATCTCCCATATTTTCTCTCATTTCAAGGTATCTATTATATACCGTATGGAAATCAGACTACCAATATCCGTGGCTAATATGCAGATATGTAGCTCTCGGTAAACTTTCAATAACGCTAATGTTTATGACAACTTTTGAAGATCAGAGAGATAACATTCAGGTCACCAAACAAATCTCAGACTTCACAAGATACTAAAATCTCTTTCCCCAGCTTTTTCCTTTCCTTTGAGAAAAAATGTGCCGCAGTGGTTGGTTATTGATGACGTCAGATGAACCAAATAGGGTGGGTCGGGCTGCCAGCCCATCCTCCTTTGAGCTTCATCTTGCAACCCTCGGACGACAGGGATATATACAGGCTATGGGAATGTGAGCAGCATATTAAATATTTCTTTTTCCTTCTCTTCTCTCTCCAGCTCATGCTCATTCTTCTAGATATAAGCTTTGCAATGTGCCTGTTATTCAATGTCCACGTGGACTGACGGGAATGTGTTATTTCAACTGTTTTTGAAGGGTACCTGGCCTGGAGAGTTTCAACACGGTGACTCCATTAAAGTACGGTAATTAAAATATGTTACTCTTGTGAGTGGTGTATCTGTCGCTCTCGTGGTCTAAAGGAAGCGAATCTACCTCTTACCAGGAGGCCCGAGTTCGAATCCTGGACGTCATGGATTCTTGCGGGATCTGAGGACTGGTTCGAGATCCACCAAGCCTACGTGAGAACAATTAGAGTTATCTGACAGTGAGATAGCGGCTCCGACCGAGAAACCTAAGAATAACGACCGAGAGGATTCACCACGCGGATCAGGCGTCACGTCGTAATTTGCAGGCCTTCGAGGTAAGCAAATACTGTTTAGTAGGCTAAGGCCGTCAGGATTGTAGTGCCAAGGGACTTGCTTTGGCAATGGTAGGCCACGTCCGTTGTTGTTTGGGTCATAAGTTCATAGACGGATTTGATGCAGCATTCCATTTCACCCTATCGCTTTATATCCTTTTCATTTTTACGCAACTACTACATCCTACATCTATTCTAATCTATTTGTCATATTTATGCCTTGGTCTGGTCCTGTCGTTCATACCTCCAATACTTCCATCAAACAAGTCTTATTTGTCTTAAGATGTGTCCTATCATTCTATTTATTCTTCTGGCCAAATTACGCCAAACTGCTCTTCTCTCGCCAATTCTGTTCAGTATCTCTTCATTCGTGATCTTTAGCATTCTCCCGCAACACCACATTTCAAAAACTTCTATTTTCTTAGCTAGTTATTGTCCATGTTTCACTTCCATATAATGCCGCGCTCCAGACGAACGTCTTCAAAACACATTTAAAATTACTATATCAATGTTCGAAGTGAGGAAATTTCTCTTTCCTTTCCTTGCTTGTCATAGTTTGAATTTTATGCCCTCCTTACTTCTACTTACTTCGCTAGTTATTCTACCATCCACGTAACAATATTCATATACTTCCTTTAAGTCTACTCTAATATTTCCTGAATCACAGACTTCGTTCGACTGCACACCATTTATCTCTATAAATGTGAAACACAACTCACTCATCCACTCATCCCGATATCTTAGAAGCTAATTTGAAAACTTGGCACAGCGGTTTCTCTTAATTTTTTTTTTTTTTTTTTTGCTTTACGTCGCCCTCTTAAGGGGGCTCATACACCGCTCATAGCCATCTCTACATTGTTACGATTCAAAACTCCCTATCTAAGTCGTTTTTCAATGTAACTGCATGAAATTTTGTAAACCAACAAAGGAGGCCTTCTAATTGCGTTTACTGTCCCTAAACTAAATTTTGTGGTAGTATGATGAAAATATTTACGAAGAAAAAAATTATCCAATTTTTTATGATAACATCTCACAAAAAACATGATTTCAGCAAAACTACTCATGATATTAATTTTAATTTTGTTTTCTGAGTAGCAAACGACATGTAGCCAGGGATAAACTAGTATAAATGGTGTGGGACTATTACTAAAATTTCTGCATATTTTTAAGTTTCAGTTAGGTTAAAATTCGGATTTTTCCTTCATACATCTATCAATATTTCATTGATTTTCGCATTGTTTGTAATTATCTTAGTACGTCCTCTAGAACCTGTGTAAGGTAATGTACTTGCAAAGTTTCATTGAATTTGAGCGGTTAATGTGACAGTTATCATGTTTTTTGTAACCAAATTAGCAACTTTTGGGGAATCAGCTTTAAAAGTAAAGCAAAAAACCTGCTTTCATAATTCATTAAAATGCTCCAGCAGAGTATGTTGCGCCTTCCTTCTCGATGTTTTTGTTGTCCTGTTCGAGTCTCAGCCTTCTCTTTGTCCTGCTTGCCTCCTTAGTGGATTCACAAAGACGCTTTTCTGCTGACCTCACCCTTTCACAGTCAAGTTGACCCCGTGCACTCCTAGCACGTTTCCCAACACCAACATCCATATGTTTCGGTATTTATAATTTACTGCCATTCCCACAATTGAAAGAAACTACTGCATCAGCAGCAGCAATTCTGACTATTTTTTGACCACTATTACTGGTTTTGGGGCACACTGACCTCGTTGTTAAAAGATTCATTTGCATTTTGTGTGCAACTTTTCAGGCACCTACGTAGAAGTTCTGAAAATCAGCTTTATCTCCATCATAATGCTAATTTGGGATTGGGTGGGGAGCCTGTAATGCACCTCAGCTCGACGATAACCACACCATGAATCAAGGCGTGATAGGCCCATCCAGTGTTGTGGTTCAGTATCAGTTGAAGATTCATGATACCATATGGCCCAGATAGATTTTCTCACTCTTTTAACATCATCTTTGTTTTCCCTGATAGCATTCCCACAATACAGTTGCAGTTTATCAATAACAATATCTGTTAATCTACCAGTATCACCAATACCTTTGCTATCACTAAGTTTGTTGCCTGACCACTTCTTCTTCAAGTACTTGCTAAACCCTGCACTGAAGTTTCAACTAAACTAATCGCATTATGACACACTTTACATTTTGTATATTCACTGGCATATTTCATCAAACTGGGAAGATGGATAATTCCTTACCCTGTCGTCAGGAAGTAATGATGGACACGGGCTAACCTCTAAACCTAGCTTACTAGCAGATGCACTTTTAGGTGTTTCATAACTGTTGGGATAATTTTCATCACCCTGACGTTTTGAATACCTATTACCGTGAAAAGTTCTTCTTTTAAAACGAGCTACGCCCCCTTTCTTATTCATAATTCACCAGTATCGCACAGATAGAAAAACATCAAATCAACTTAGCACTATGTGATGGTAAATCACAGATCACCAGTGGTAAATCAAAACAAACAATACCCAGTCGCCAAGGAGTAATTAACAAAGCAACCTTCTATTCCATGGTTAAAACGACATTTCCATGGTTACCAGAACACAGCAGCCATTGATAGTCCAATAAGATTAAAAGGATGCACTGAAAAAATTACTGAAAAATATATCTGCTTGTCATGCCACGCCCACTCAGCTGACAGAACAGCACAATGATTGCGCAGAGAGGTAGCGTGTTCCACTATCCACCTAATTTATTAGTCACATATTCATCCGTGTTTGAGTTTTTCTTTTGATGCAATTTTTGCTCAAGATCTAACACACGCTAACATACATTCACTCGACTCACTCGGGCGATCACACCGGCCGGCGCGTCGAAATGCTTATTCCTTACATGACTTCTCACAGTGCAATGTTTTTCCAGAACAGTTCACAATAGCAAGCCTCGTTGAACTCCGCGTAACCGTCTGATGGACTCAATCCCTATGAATGACTCGTCACAGACTTGCGACCGTCTCATTCTGCTTACTTTCATTCGCGATTGACTCATTTATGACTGACTCGACATTGACTTAAGACTGAAAGACTCTGCGCTCCTACATTTGCACTCTTTTATAGGCGACTGGGAGATTCTAGTCAGGACGAATAGAAAAGCATAGTGTGACGACTTCTGTTGGTTGATATATTCCTACACTACGCGCCGCTAGTGTAGATAGAAGATGATCAGCTGTCTCCAAACATGTGATTCTAAATGAGATCTGATGTGACTTAATTCGGAATTTATTGTATGAATAAATGATTTAAAACCGTGTGTTAATTATTGTGATGTTTCAAAACTGTGTATTCTGTTTACTGACCGATGACTGTGGTTATGTGCGATCTGTGTTTCGTTCAAATTAAGATATAGTGTTCCTTGTTTTGTAAGCATAAGTGAAAAATACGTAGGGAATATTTTACATTTAGTAATGATTTAATGACATTACTTCTGAAATTGGTTCGCTAGTATCTTAACGAATATCTCAAACGTGTATGTGTCTATAGAGCTAAGTGATCTTTCATTAATTGACCCCGAAATCAAACTCAGTTGCAATTATCAATTATAACCTTAAAAGCCCATGTTCAACTGTTAGTGTACATGCTACATAATATAAATATATTATAACTCTGCAGGCATCTACATGATTGTTATGTACCGGTATGGCATACTTATTTAATTCCTATATAACTACGTAAAAATATATTAACATGTTTAACTTAATAAATCTTGCCAGCACTTCACCCCATCAGTCAGTGAACTGGACACCTTTTCCGGGTATGTTTTGCTGTCGTACGAGTTTGCATTTATTTCCTTACTTCTTTTATTAGGAAATAAAATCGGCATCGTATTGTAATGGAAATTTAATTTTGGTACCAAGTCCTGAGCAATGTTCAGTACACCACCCAAGTCCATGAGTAACAGTAATTGGAGGTAAACTATCCAGTCATTCTTGAAATATTTCTACCCATAATGCTTCTTGTACACCAACATTTCTCACAACTTCCTCTATATGAGAAAACATGAATAATTAATTCGATGGGTAAATGGGATAATTGGGTGAGTTACTATATTCTGGTATAGGCCTACTTGTTAGGACTGAAAACGGACTGCCTTTTGCGCCCTCTGTATTAAAATAAAATGGCGTCTGGCTTTCAGTGCCGGGAGTGTCCGAGGGCAAGTTGGCTCGCTAGGTGCAGGTATTTTGATTTAACACCCTTAGGCGACCTGCGCGTCTTGATGAGGACGAAAAGACGACGTATACATCCAGCCCCCGTGCCAGCGAAATTAACCAATTCTGGTTAATTCCCTGCCGGGAATCGTACCCGGGACCCCTGTGACCAAAGGCCAGCACGCTAACCATTTAGCCATGGGGCCGGACTCCTCTGTATTGTTTTTCAGAGAACCAATAAATGCTGTACAGTCTGTCACTTTACTTACATGTTTAACATTCATTTTTGAACTGGTGAAAGGAACTATTTGTTCATCTTCCCAACTTAATAATAGTGGCTGATCAAAGGTAAGTTAGCTGTAATTTTTTCTTGAGCTGTACTGTATGATTTTGGCATTTTCTTTGACAACAGCTTTTGCCATGGCTCTAATCTGACTGAAAAGTTATGTTAAGGGTACTATCACATAAAGGCAGACCTTGATGGGGGATAGCCTTCGATCACTTTGAGAATAGAGTGGGACCTTTTGGGTGTGGAAAAAAAAAAAAGCCGTTTTTCATTCGAATGTTTATCGTAACCCGACTTGCAACCCGGGATATAGCAAATTGTAGGCATATTCACATGCGGTAGTAAACTGAAGCATATGCCAAAGTATACGCCTTACTTCTCAAATGCTTAATCTTTTTCACTTTTCAGTTCACCAAAAGTTAACACCAGATATTTTGCACGTATAAAACTGAAGAATGTATAAAACTACCGAAAAAAGACCACAAACTGTTTACACGCTTCCACATTAAGCCGAGAAAAAGCGCGCGTACTTGGACTTTTATCGACGGCAGCGCTACAAGTGGCGGAGAATATGTAGCCTACACCGTGCCTGTGAACATGTGATTCAGAGGGAGTCGTCACATTATTCATTTATATTCGTCCTGTTCTAGTAGCTGCTACCTCCAGATAATTCTGGGCGTCTGGTCCATTGTTAATTTTTGTTGTTTTTGTTGTTTGCTAGGGGCTTTTACGTCGCACCGACACAGATAGGTCTTATGGCGACGATGGGATAGGAAAGGCCTAGGAGTTGGAAGGAAGCGGCCGTGGCCTTAATTAATTTTGCCTGGTGTGAAAATAGGAAACCACGGAAAACCATTTTCAGGACTGCCGATAGTGGGAATCGAACCTACTATCTCCCGGATGCAAGCTCACAGCCGCGCGCCTCTACGCGCACGGCCATCTCGCCCGGTCCATTGTTAATCGATTCCCAGCTTCTTCTAGGTGCTTCCTTATCGCAAGCCTCAACAATTGTATTGCTCGCTGCTGTCCCCGTCCATATTGTACCAGCTGCTCAGCGATTACGATCTATCGCTGGCATTCTTGCCTGCCACGCGGAGTCTGCCTTCATTTTAGCAATATTTTGAGATGGAGTAGTTCGAAACTCTGCTTCTTCCATTCCTTGGAAGTGAAGGATTCTACGTATTTGAGATCACAGATATATGTGATAATCCGTTATTTAAATAGGCCTATGGCTGCGATGTTCCTCTCGACTGGGTTATAGTTTCCCCTGGTGGCTCTATGGGGGTGACGGTTGTTGTCTTTCCTCCTCGCTTTGTTGTATGGCACAGACTAACATAGCTGAAGGCTTGAGTGAGTGTAGTGTACTTCGTATCTTCCAACTAATGTAGGCTCCAGCCGTATTTTATAACAACGACTGACTATTCGTATAAGAACACAGCCGAATACTTGGCCGAGACGTCTAGACCGAACCTGTACTACCCTTGTACTACGGTGGCAGAGAGTTGTTTCCTTATGCATTTCGTGTCTACTTTAACAGCCACCTTCTAGTCAAGTTTGGTGAGGCTGCTGAAGGTGTGCAAAAATACGGAAAACGGAGTTTTTATTATCAAAATACCCTTTGCGAGAACGAGTATTTAGACTAGTCAATAAATAAATAGTCCGCCTCTGTGGTGTAGTGGTTAGCGTGATTAGCTGCCACCCCCAGAGGTCCGGGTTCGATTCCCGGCTCCGCCACGAAATTTGAAAAGTGGTACGAGGACTGCAACGGGGTCCACTCAGCCTCGGGAGGTCAACTGAGTAGAGGTGGGTTCGATTCCCGCCTCAGCCATCCTGGAAGTGGTTTTCCGTGGTTTCCCACTTCTCCTCCAGGCAAATGTCGGGATGGTACCTAACTGAAGGCCACGGCCGCTTCTTTCCCTCTTCCTTGCCTGTCCCATCCAATCTTCCCATCCCTCCACTAGGCCCCTGTTCAGCATAGCAGGCGAGTTGCTGGTCATTCTCCCCAGTTGTATCCCCGACCCAAAGTCTGAAGCTCCAGGATACTGCCGTTGAGGCGGTAGAGGTGGGATCCCTCGCTGAGTTCGAGGGAAAAACCGACCCTGGAGGGTAAACAGATTACGAACGAACGAACAATAAATAAATAAATAAAATAAAATAAATAAATAAATAAATAAATAAATAAATAAATAAATAAATAAATAAATAAATAAATAAATAAATATCGTGCCACGCAATCAATAGAGGTGGTGCAGCTATTATCAGGTTTACCTCCATGGGACGTGATCTGCATGTACCTTACCGATTATTTGGCGAATTTTAGATCTCTGTCAGGGACGGGAATCGAACTCGGATATCTAGGGATGGTGACAAATGACATTAATTGTTCGTTGCGGATGTAGATTAGTAAACAAGTAACGGATAGCTCGACCATAATGAAATGAATTAATTTACGACGTACAGTATGTTAAGTGTGTGCTCACAAGTGCAATGACCACAACGATTGTAAAAACAGGCTCATCGTCGATATTTTGTACTATTAACCTATTACCTGCCTTTATGTCCGACTCGTTGGCTGAACGGTTCAGAGGGTCCCGGGTTCGATTCCCGGCCGGGTCGGGGATTTTAACCTTAATTGGTTAATTCCAGTGGCACGGGGGCTGGGTGTATGTGTTGTCTTCATCATCATTTCATCCTCATCATGACACGCAGGTAGCCTACAGGAGTCAAATAGGAAGACCTGCACCTGGCGAGCCGAACCCGTCCTGGGATATCTCGGCACTAAAAGCCATGCGACATTCCATTTACCTGCCTTTATCGGTATTTTCGAATTCTTTTGCTGCATAAATTTGGAAGCAATCCTTAGAATGGCAGTGGTTATTTGTAATTTCCGTGGTTGTCCAGAACTTGTTCAAGCTTGCACATGAAATTGATGAACTGTTTAAATCATATTAGTTGTGGAGTATTACTTGTAGAGAGAACACAGGTTTTTCAAGGTTTCTTCATTTTTTAAGCCATAAATCATATTATTATGTACTGTACATTGTATAGCCTGTAATTCAATGATACAGTATTATTACGGTAATTCTGATGATATTGCCACACTCCCAGAAACTTGCAAAAGTACCTAGAGGATGTTCAACATATTTGCAGAAACTTTAGACAAATGAAATCTCAAATGAATAATAATAACAATAATAAACGTCCTATTAACACGGTTTTCGGAGACGCTGAGGTACCAGAATTTTGTCTCTAGGGAGTTATTTTACGTCGTGGTAAATCTACCGACACGGGGATGACTTATTGGATCATTTTCAAATAATACCGGACCGAGCTAGGATCGAACCTGTCAACTTGGGCTCAGAAAGCAAGAGCCTTAACAGTGTGAATCACTCAGCCCACCTGACAACATTAATGCAAAGGAAACCACAATAATGGCGGTATGTAAATCGAGGCAAACGCATACAACAGACATCAAAATTGCCCCGACAAAACTGAGCAAGTGCAGCAATTTTTCATCCTTGGAACCCTAACCACGAGTGACAGCCAGAGACTACCAGAAGTCATGAAAAGGATAGTAATGGCAAAGAAGGTCTTCCGAGATAAAAAGCACATGATGGCCTACAAATATATAGTCATCGGAGGACCTTTGCGAATACATGTGTACGGAGCGCGCTCTGTGCGGTTGTCAAAACTGGACATTAGAACAAGGAGAAAAAAAAGCGAAAAGTAGTTTAGAGGCTGATAAAATGTGGATCTTTAGGAGAATTTAAACGATAAATTGGATTGAAATGAAGAACAATACCGAAGTTCCTAGAGAAAGAGGGGGGAGAATAAAGGAGTCTGGTCACTGAAATCGAAAGCAGGAAAACAAAATTTATTGGTGACTTTCTGAGACATGAGGAGTTTCTTTGCAACATCAGTGAAGGAAGAATTGCCACGGAATGAGGACGGCACAGAGTGTATATTTTCAAGAACTGACCTCTGTGGATGAACGCTGAGTTGAAAGGACTCACTCAAGATACATAGGCTACCTATGGCTGCACCGACAAGGCTCAGCTTTTAGAACATGATGATAACGATGATGGTCATGATTATGACGACGGCTTACAGATGGCGTCTAATAGCAGTTTCTTTTCTAAACTGATTTCCATGATTGCTTCCAATTTGAACCTCATGATGGATGACAGTTATTCAAAGTGTGTAGGCCTACTTGGTGTTTTTTTCATCTATTAGGCGCTTTTAGAAACTTAGGAAACATTTTAAATTAAAGGAAAAACTTTTAACAGTTAGTGAATTAAATCACTGATAAAGCAAGCAAGTTGCTTTACGTCGCACTGACACAGACAGGTCTTATGGCGACGATGGGACAGGAAGGAGCTAGGAGTGGGAAGGAAGCGGCCGTGGCCTTAATCAGGTACAGCCCCAGCACTTGCCTGGTGTGAAAATGGGAAACCACCGAAAACCATCTTCAGGGCTGCCGCCAGTGAGGTTCGAACCCACTATCTCCCGAATACTAGATACTGGCCGCAATTAAGCGACTGCAGAAATCGAGCTCGGTCACTGATAAAGCGAGTATTTAGCTGGTGTTATTCAGGTTTATCTGACTGCTATGAATTCTGCATATGGGATGAATATGGCTATGGTCTTAGCGCTTACCAATATTCCTTCAACTATTAGACTCACAGAATACCTCTTTTACTGTAAATCGAATTATATATTTTTTAAATCCCTTGAAACAGCCATTATTTGAAAGAAACCTGTAGTTTGTTGGTTTTCCTTATGGCTAACCCACATAATAAAATTCTATCATCTGTTTGCCTTTGTTCATTAGAATTACGATTTATTCAAATAATGGGAATGGTCATCTTGGTCATTGGCTCCAAAAGTGAAGAAGAAAGAAGCAGAATTACAATCTCGCTACGTATAGTGAGGAAAATTAGACGTAGCTTTGAAAAACTAGACATTGAAAGATTTCTTCATGACCAGGAATCTTAGTACCAGATTGGAGATGAATCAATCAATATAAATCCAGGCAAATGCCTACAACAGACATCGAAATTGATTTAAAGAGCGTGCGGGGGTAAGTTGGAAGGATCATCCGTGTGAAATAATGCCAGATCTGCTGGGATGTCGTGGTCAAAATACACACTCACATGTTCTGAGCCCACAAAATCTTCGCCTTCCACAGATTTCATTAGCCTGCCATTTGGTGAAATTATTGATCATGTTACACCTTTTGCAACGTGTCGAATGGGTAATTGCGTTGTAATGATCAAAGATGCTCTAAAATGCTCCAAGTTTCTCTTACCTCGGCTGTACACTCAATAAAATTTGGAGTCGCATCGAAAAATGTTGGTAGGGCCTATGCCTTCATTAGTTTAAACAACATTCTGTGCATCAAAAGTTTAATTTCATCGATTGCGAAGTCCGCCTCCGTAGCGTAAGGGTTAGCACTATTAGCTGTTGTCCTAGGAGGCCCGGGTTCGATTCCCGGTACTGCCAGAAATTTAAGAATGGCAGAAGGGCTGATAAATGGTTGAAATGGTACATGCAGCTCACCTCCATTGGGGGTGTACCTGAAAAGAGCTGTACCACCTCGGGACGAGGACACGAGTTTACATTTTTACATTGATTGCAAAAACATTCAAGCTGTTTATGCCTTTTCAATTGAGAAATTGCCAGTGTTTGGGCACAGTGTGGCATGGGCTCATCACTTGGATTGCCACATCTTACCAAGACGCTGGCGGCTAGTGCGTCGTGAGACACTACTGCAAGCCTCCTTTGTAGGATGGTGCACAAAGGTAAGTATGTACCTCCAACTTCCACGTGCTAATGCGACGTTAAACCACTAGCAATAAATAAATAAATAAATAAATAAATAAATAAATAAATAAATAAATAAATAAATAAATAAATAAATAAATAAATAAATAAATGGAATAGGCCTATACCTTTACTTGATGATACGGCAATAGTGTTAATACCGAGTGAGCTGGCCGTGCGGTTAGGGGTGCGCAGCTGGGGCTTGCATTCGGGAGATAATGAACTCGGAACACCACTGTCGGCAGCCCTGAAGATGGTTTTCAGTAGTTTCCCATTTTCACACCGGGCACATGTACCTTAATTAAGGCCGCGATCACTTCCTTCCCACTCTTAGCCCTTTCCTATCCCATCGTCGCCATAAGACCTCTGTGTCGGTGCGACGTAAAGCCAATTGTAAAAAAAAAAAAAAAAAGTTAAAATTCTTAAGGAGCACGAGGCAGGTGCACTTCATGGCTGGAAAATATTCGACAATGGCAGTGGGCATGGCAATTATCAGCTAAGATATTCATAACTTGAAGTCTTAAGAAATTGGATAACCACCAACGTCCAATGAAGATAACACATATCAAGAAGAAGAAGAAGAAGAAGAAGAATTTTCCTATGGCTACACTAGAATGTTAAAAATACCATAGATGACAGAGTAAATGTATGTGCATGCGCCAGGTTACGTCTTTGGATACCGGTACCCCAATCATCCTATAAACTGCACGGCAATTAAGGTGAATGGAAAACATTCTGATCACAACAGTGCACCTGTGAGGAAATCAGCCACCCTCTATCGATTAAAATAAGGCGATACTTCCTGCTTCAGGATGAATTATTGATCTTCTCGACCTCTTATAAAGACAGGCCGCCATATTTAATCGGTCATCAGCCGAAAATTGGCCATGCTCTCTTTTATAAATCACTCGTTCTTAATCGCTGGCTGTCACTTAATAATGATCGATCCTGTAAGATTATTAGTCTTGCTTCCCGCGTGTTTATTTTCCAGCTGATTTATCGCGGTCGTGTGACAATGTTGTAAGGTAACTTGCTATTTTTGGAAGTTAACTGACAGCGTAAAGTAAGGTCTTCTTCCGTTGATTTCCTTCAGAAGTGAGGGAAATTTATTAGGCAGGCCAGAATCTGTTAGAACCTTAGTTTTGATTGAACTTTTACGACCACAGTATGTTAAAAAATAGGCTCTCAGCTATTACGTCGTGTCGAGTATAATATAAATAGTATATGTCATAGAATTTACTGTACTGCGAGTACAGAGTAAAAATGGTACCCGACCCAACTGCCTTCGGATTTCGCACCCAATGTGCTATCGACTGAGCTACGATGGCCTTGCTATTTCAAGTTCATCGATTAGAAAAGGCTGTGAGTTCGGATACCATAGGTGTCTGGTTTGCCTTTTTGTATGCTTAACATCTGTTTATCATGCTATGTAAGTTATATTCTCCATACAGCCTAATAGCCAAAAGCGAATTTGGAAAACATAGTTCTTATCAGAAATTCTCAATATCTCTCCCAGAGATTTGTAATTGATGAGACACAGACCACCCCAACAGTATCACTTGCCATGGCTATTGGAGAGGGACAAGTGAGCTTTTGTCATATATTATAGAAAGTGAACAGGAAGACCAACTATGAAATATAGTGAACACTTCTCAAATAGTCGCATGAATTATGCAAGTAAATTTGAGATCTTAACAAGTCTGTTACTTTCACCAAACTGTCTCAGTTTCGTCTTTGCTTTTGGCGAACAACAGGATCAGTTTTAAAGACATAATAATAAACAATCAATAGCGCATACAATTCAGCAAGAATGGGCAAGCCAAGGTGAGCGCTACCAAAGTCAAATTGCCGACAAATAGTAGAGAGGTACGTGGTAAATTCCTCAGTCGTATTACTTGCCTTTCTTCACCGAGCTCCTCACTGCCTTCCATATCAGAAAATGTAAACTTTTCTCTTTGCGAAATACTATTGCGAAATACTATTGATTATGAATATGTATTTCAGTTAACCTCAGATATTGATAACTAACAATTTATTTGCATCATTTCACAGAGATGGGTACAGAGGTTCTTTCTTACACAAATCTACAACCCATGCACCTCTCAAAGTCACTGTTGCTAGGTAAAACATTTTGTGACGTCACTTCCTGTACACATTTTGTCACGTCACGTCACTCAAATTTTCGGATGAGCCCCAGCCCGAAGACATATTCATATCAAAAGAGAAAACCACTGTAGAGGATATTAACAGAGTAGCTACTTAGCTGAAAGGTGAGATCTACATTTGTTTTCCCTTGAACATCGTATTTGTATGTGTTTGTCGATAAACTGACCTCTAAGGAAAGTGTGTTTGAAGATGAAATTGGACGACTTTAAATGTGCATATATTTGAGATTAATGCGCACATTTCAAGTGCAGGATTTATTATGCACGTTTTCGACTTTTCTTATGCATATTTCAACATGTTTTCCAAAGAGTCTTCAAGAAAATGCAAAGTAATTAATGCCGTGAATTATTTCGAAATGAGTGGCCTTGTTCTAAATAAACATTACAGCTGTGGTAAGATTCCACGGAATGATCAAAACACGTGGGTTGCGTCTTAGTGATCCGCTGGAGATTATGGAGAAAATGAAGCGTGAACTGCATGTCAACCATCTGCGAACAAAATATCGTGATGTCCTCAAACGAAATCCGAGTTACATCACAGTAGCTGAAAACTAATATTTGGCTAGTACTGATAATCTTCCAGAATGTTTAACAGCTACACTCGCTCCTGAGTTCAAGTACTGTCCTGTTACATCCTTCATTCCGCGCTCATTTCAACAGACGAACGCCACAGATTTATACCAGAAACGTTGAAGAAGGTTTTTCGTAGTGTACTGCAAAACAAATTATGGACAGGAAAAGTCGGGTGTGCGGTGTAAAATGCCTCATTTAGGACATCCGTTCATCACTTCCTGACTTTGTATGGCTTTATTATCATTATTACAGTCGAATTCGATTATAACGACACCGAAGGGACCGTCAATCTACGGTCGTTATAGCCGACAGTCGCACAAACCGGTTTTATGTTTTGTTGCTATAAACATCGTATCTGTAAGTTTTAGGCTGCGCACTTACAGGGTTAACAAAATTAAGTTAAATTTTCAAAACACGTAAATGAAATAAGTACTGTATTTATAGAACAGTATTTGTGGAGTAGCAACGCAAGGAACTTCATTGGCTTTCGCTTGAAGAGTAGGTCCATTGATATGCACATTATTTGTTCTTCACTGCTTAAGCCCTGTAAGTTAACATTCTTCAATATCCTTGTGCTCAGATATTGTCACACGCTTGAATTTTAAATAAGTTTCTTCGAAAAGGGACTGCATTTTCTGTCTGACCTTCGTAATTGTGGAGAACATTCAGTGTGATACACACAAATCCTTCGCGATACTGATGTTTGCATCCCAATTTACTAATCGCAATATTATACAATATTAAACACCTTCCTTCTACTTTGCGACGTCTTCACGGCGATGCTTGCCTTGACTGCTTAAAGGACTGAGAGATTTAAAATCTACAACAATAAGCGTTACATTGTTGTCAGTAATCCCCAAATAAGTAACAAACAAAAACATTTTTTTTTTTGTTTGCTAGTTGCTTTACGTCGCATCGACACAGATAGGTCTTATTGGCGACGATGGGACAGGGAAGGGCTAGGAGTGGGAAGGAAGCGGCCGTGACCTTAATTAAGGTACAACCCCAGCATTTTCCTGGTGTGAAAATTGGAAACCACGGAAAACCAACTTCAGGGCTGCCGACTGTGCGGTTCGAACCTACTACCTCCCGAAAACTGGATACTGGCCGCACTTAAGCGACTGCAGCTATCGAGCTCAGTAAACAAAAACAACATTGGACGTTATAGCCGATATATTTCTCCGCAAAGGTGTTCAAAATACATCGTTGTATACGATATGTCGAAATAAGCGAGTTTTTAAACATAGTGTTTATACGGTATAGGATTTGGATGGGACCGTTAGATTTAGACGTTATATCCTATACGTCGTCAAAAGCGATATTGCAATAAACGGTTTCGACTGAATTATTATTATTAAATTGTTATTATCAGCAACAACTATAACCACCACATCTAACTACATCCTTTCTTCTGAATGATAAAAATGTACTTAATGCCGATACAAGGCAATGTACTCTGCCCAACTCACATTGGTCACTCCCGCTCCTCAGCAGTTGGCGATACAAACTCATCCGATGAGGTATGTCGCGGTTAAAGAACAAAGATGAGTCACACACTAATTACTATTTTAATGTCTTTGTGCTCAAAACCCTTTTTGTTCATCTGCCCTAGAGTTTATCATCTTGAAGTACCTTGCATTTAGTACCAACAGATAATAACGTATTTCACGGATGGTCGCACGGTAGGTAAACATAAATAGCGAAGACAGAGTGGAAGACAAACCGATTGTTTCTGGGCATGACTCATGCGAGTACGCCTTGTCTGGGATCGGAATTGTAGGTTCGAGTTTACATTCGGTAGATGGTGGCTTCGAATCTCAAAGTTGGCTGCCCGGAATATGGTTTCCCATTTTCACACCAGTCAAATGCCGGGGTTGTACCTTAATTAAGGCTACGGACGCCAACATCCCGGTCCTATCACTTTCCATACTTGCACTGCCGAGAACCTTCGAGGTGTTAGTGCGACGTTAAACCACACAAATATATATATTTCAAAAAATCGGAATTTAATTTCTTGAACGGCTACAACGCAATCAATGTATACCTTAATACGTCTACGTTTCTTGTCTTGACATTTTGTGTGCGGAGTAAATGCTATAAGTTCAACACCACTTCAGCTATTATCTGTTATCAGAGACGCCAGAAAGCCGAAATTTTGGAATGGTAGGAGATTCTTTAACGTGTCACTGTTACTACATAGTTGATAGTAGCTTAAATATTTAATCCGCTGTGAATATATTGTACAACCTGTAGCGCATTTTATTCCTACACAAACCACGTGTTGATTGCACGGTAGGGTTAGTATCCCATCATCGGCAGCCCGGAAGATAGTTTTCTGTTTTTCACACCAACGAAATACCAGGGCTGTACTTATATTTAAGTTACGGCCTCTGCCTTTCCTGTCTTAGCCCTTTCCTCTCCCATCACCAAGCTATATAGCTGGTGCGATGTTACACACACAGTATAACTTTCTTCATCTTATATGAAAACCTACAACCTGTTTTCCACTCATTGACCGGGTCAGGCTATTAGTACGATGGGGTCGCCACTCCCAAAGTGATTTATTAATGACTGATAGATGCTATGAAATGAAAATGGAGAGTATTGCTGGAATGAAAGATGACAGGGCAAACCGGAGTACTCGGAGAAAAACCTGTCTCGCCTCCGCTTTGTCCAGCACAAATCTCACATGGAGTGACCGGGATTTGAACCACGGTATCCAGCGGTGAGAAGCCAACGCACTGCCGTCTGAGCCACGGAGGCTCCCTTCATCTTATAACCAGGTATAATTTCGTCGCTTTTTCTACCCAAGACCACTTAGATTTTGGCCTGGGCTTAAGGTCGGATGCCGGTCGCCACGTCAGTTTTTAAATGAACATATCAACTGGGGATCCTCGGGGATTCGAACCACAGAATAAAACAGCAGCTAAGCCACAGAGAAAATCTCAACCCCGTTACACAAATAGCATACAATAACTATCTGAATACACTTCAGGGCCTGAGAAATGAAATCATAGACAACAATTGCTCATGTGACATACTGCAAATTCCCACTGCTGTGCACCGAAATTATTCTTTAAACTGTGATAAATAGGCCGTACTATTATCTCCAGAATACAATACCACTAGTCCAAGGGGAAGATATTTCTACTCTGATAAATCAAAATATATTTATCTCACTTAGGTGCATTAAGGTAAATCATTAGTCAGCTTGCTTACTTAGTGTATCTTCCCCTAAACCGTAATTAAAAAAACAATCATGCCAAAGTTAAATGCCCGCTTCAGGCCTGCTTGTCATAAACATGAGGTCAATCAGACAGGGTGGTGGTTAACATTCCCATTCATTTTTCACTATAATAATCCCCCAATTGTTGGAAAACATTTGATTCCTTTTGGGAATTTCTTTCCAGAAGAGCAGCAAATGGCTGCTGAATTAACTTTACGATATTGCATTGGGTGTGTTTGTGGGGGAGGGGGGGAGGGGGGGGGGAGGCTGAATTCCATAAATATTAATTTTAGTCTTCTTTTGTACGAGCCGAATACCTCAGCACGTGGCTCCTGCAGATGGCAGCATTGTTGCACGTTTACTTCAAATTGTACTGTTCTTGAATAAGATGAGGCTTTTTAAGCAGTAAAACCTGGAATATTTCAGTCATACGACATGAGTTAACAGAAGCAAAATGACAACGTTGTTGTACACTATGAACAGTTAACAGGCTACCCTTCGACTGCCTCCTTAGGAAAATTCGAGTAGGCCTATACATCCCCTCCAGAATGCTGTTCTGACACATATTAATAGTAGAAACTAAGTCCGGCTCCATGGCTAAATGGTTGGCGTGCTGGCCTTTGGTCACAGGGGTCCCGGGTTCGATTCCCATCAGAGTCGGGAATTTTAACCATCATGGGTTAATTTCGCTGGCACAGGGGCTGGGTATATGTGTCGTCTTCATCATCATTTGCCGGCCCCGTGGTGTAGGGGTAGCGTGACTGCCTCTTACCCGGAGGCCCCGGGTTCGATTCCCGGCCAGGTCAGGGATTTTTACCTGGACCTGAGGGCTGGTTCGAGGTCCACTCAGCCTACGTGATTAGAATTGAGGAGCTGCCTGACGGTGAGATAGCGGCCTCGGTCTAGAAAGCCAAGAATAACGGCCGAGAGGATCCGTCGTGCTGACCACACGACACCTCGTAATCTGCAGGCCTTCGGGTTGAGCAGCGGTCGCTTGGTAGGCCAAGGCCCTTCAAGGGCTGTAGAGCCATGGGGTTTGGTTTGGTTTGGTTTGGTTCATCATCATTTCATCCTCATCATGGTGCGCAGGTCGCCTACGGGAGTCAAATCAAAAGACCTGCACCTGGCGAGCCGAACATGTCCTCGGACATTCCCGGCACTAAAAGCCACACGCCATTTCATTTTCAGTAGAAACCAAACTTTTAATATAGGTTTTATGTGTCAAATTTTGTGAGATAGTTATTATCGGCACACATTATCTGGATGCATTTGTGTACTGTGGTGAAGAGTAAGGAGGGAGCTTCCCCGGTTCCGGTAATGCTGCCAACTGAATGAAAATGGAATCTGAATTGAATCGAGAATGTGATCGATCGATCGATATGAAGTTTCTAAACCGTTATTATCTTAAGCCAACAACTGTGTTACATACACATTATATCTATACTAATATTATAAAGAGGAAAAATTTGTATGTTTGTTTGTAACGAATAGACTCAAAAACTACTGAGCCGATTTTAAAAATTACTTCACCTATAGAAAGCTACATTACCAGTGAGTAACATGGGCTGTATTTTATTTTCAAAACAATTCGAGGTGGGGGGCACGGGGGGGATATATAAAAATAATAGGCTATTATAGGCAAAATATCGAATTTGCCGTATAAGAACGAGACAAAGCTCAATTTAATTCTCTTGTTGCAAAGAACAAACCTCGGTAAGCCATACGGGCTCGAAAACCATGTTTTAAGGCTGTAAAACCAACCGTTACGGAGATATTGGCACCACACTACGCCTGCTCTAGGAATCGGATAAAAGAAATGAACTGCCGTACTCACCAGACGCCATTCACCAACCTGCACAAACAGACATCTCACTCCCCCCTGACACTGACACTTCACCCACTTCACCTCTTTCCCCCCCACCATCTCCCGAGCCCGAAGCTGAGACCGCCTTAATCTCACACTCGGGCACGGACACTCAACACAAGTACACTCAAACTAGAAGGAGGCGTGCCAAGCCTGCTCCTAGGCCAAAAATGACACCAACACACGACACCCACAAAACATCTACTCACCCTCACCATCCCTCACTCATCATACAATGCTTCAATTGCCTCAAGCTAAACCATCCTGCAGCCTCGTGCTCTGATGCCACCCGCTGCAATCGGTGCGGTGGTCCCCACCGCCACACCGTCTGCACGGTGCCTAGGGACCAGGCGAGGTGCGCGAACTGCGATGGCAGTCACGCTGCCTCATATCCTGGCTGCCCCTACCTAAAGAAGGCAATTAAGGCACACTACAAGAATGCACAACACTTACATGCACACTCCACTACACCACACCATCCCAGTACCTCGTCCCCCAAACCACCACTTCCTACAATCCCCAGTCATAACCTTACCAACCAGACCATCCAGGACACCTCTAACCTACTGAGCCTACTACTCCTCAAGCTCATAGCCCCGAACCTGCATCCCCCCATGACCATGCCAAGTAATCAGCTAATCATCAGCTAAACCCTGCTCCCCCCCAACCAAGTACAACCTCCTGACAACTAACATCTCTCTCGGCTCTCCTTAAAGCACTAGAATCTAAGCGTACCTACCACCGACAGTTAAGCAACATCGGGAGTGGGCACCCAATGGCTGGCTGACCACCACACTCCATGCTGCCTAACCTCGAGGAACTTAGTACGACCACGGCTACGGACGCAACACAACACCAGGCGCTTATGCGCCAGGCCACACTCTGGCCAATCATGACAGAGGAATAGTAACCCAACCCGCTGAATAACACAGTTATCTGCAGGGAACCACCATATTGACAGGGCATTCAAGACCTTTCGGAGGTCGACAAGCCATAAATTTCGCGGTCACTGGGGCTCTGTCCCAGTACCGACGAAAGACGGGTTCGTCGTCGTCGTCGTCGTAACCATGGCAACGTCAGCTCCAGGATTGTAGAGCAGCGAGATTATGCATGTACGTTTGGGCATAATGTCAACCAAAATTGGTACACATAAGACTTACTATCTGGAAAAAATATACTGTTGTGTAAGGCACCCATAGTACTCCTTTGGGCGGGGTTGGAAAGGGGGGTGAAGTATAAAAATCTTGTCTTACTATATATAAAAATGGATGTATGTGTGTGTGTGTGTGTAAATGACACATCTCCCCCTAAACTACTGGAGAAATTCAACCAAACTTGGTACACGTATTACCTACTATCGGGAGAGGAGCACTATGGGGTTAAACCATCCCTAGCGCCCTTAAGGGAGGGGGCTAGGGGGTTAGTTGTAAAAATAATCGAGAATAGTGTCGAATTCATAGTTTTCGGTGTCGCTGAGTTGAAAAGTAATACTCCAGAATTTTTTAAAGTCCAAGTTCAGCCCCCTTTTAGGTGGGGAGCGAGATATAGGAATAATTCAAAACAGTTTCGAATCCATAGATTTCAGGGTCTCTGAGATGAATACTAATACTCCGGATTTTTTACAGGTCCATGTGGGGGGCGAAGGGGGTGAGATATAAAAATAATCGAAAAACTATACATAAAATCTTATCTTCTTCTTCTTACTATATATAAAAATGGATGTATGTGTGTGCATGTGTGTGTGTGTGTGTGTGTGTGTGTGTGTGTGTGTGTGTGTGTGTGTGTGTGTGTGTGTGTGTGTGTGTGTGTAAATGACACATCTCCTCCTAAACCAATTTCACCAAACTTGGTACACTTATCAATTAGTATCAGGAGACAAACCGCGTGGGGGTAAGACACCCCCTAGCACCCTTATGGGCAGGGGGCGAGGGGGTTGGTATAAAAATAATCTAGAATAGTATCGAATCCATAGTTTTCGTGGTCGGTGAAAAAAATAGTGACAATCCGAATTTTTTAAATTTCATGATCAGTGAGATATAAAAATAATCGAAAACAGTGTCGAATCTTCAGTTTTCGGGGTCACTGAGATGAATGGTGACAATCCAGATTTTTATCTCTTAGGGGGACAGTATCATTGACAGTTGAAATCCTGTACATCGTATCTATAGTGCGACGGCTAAATACATATACTGTAGTTATCACTTATTAACTTTTTACAGGATCAAATACTTCGCAGTCGATTCGAGCTTCCATAAGGACGAAGTTTTACTCGAAAATTAAATAATCTAAAACTTGAAATCGAACACATCTAAATAATTCTAAAACTACATAATAGATCGTAACATATCAATCTGCAAGTCAAAAAGGAATTCGATAAAAATTCACTTCACACATAACTAACTGGTATGCAAACCTTAAAGGGAAATATTCAGAAACTATCCGGGCAACAACGCCGGGTACTACAGCTAGTAACATTATATAACATTTCTCGATACGAATCTTGTTCCTGGCATGAATTCTATAGTTTGGCTTTGCTGTGTAACAACAATAGTACTAGTACGTAAAGTGTACGCCAGATGTCGCACAACGATGCTTAAACGATTCATAGGTTGCCAGTACGAATCTCGAAGATTGCCGAGGTCGATCGATTCAGCACTAGAATGTAAATGCATCCAGATAAAGTGTGCCGATAATAAATGCAGTTAAATAAATATATTTCGTGAATTTTTTTAAGTAGCTATGTATATTGGCGCAGTTCCTTCGATTCCTGTAGTGTGATGCGTGTGTCCCATCTATTCTTGTCAATTTTAGTAGAAATACGTTTTATGATTTGGAGGTTAAATAACGTTAATAAGAAAATATTGAACACGTACTGATTGATTATAGCAACACTGGTACTCGCGATACTTTTCAATGTGGGTGGGGTGGTGGTGATAGTGATTATTGTTTTAAGAGGAAGTACAACAGGCAACCACCCTCTATTAACACAAATCAGAGGGACAAATTTGGAAGGGGTCCGACACTTCGAAAAATGAAGGTATCTGCCAAAGAAAGGCAAGGGCCACAAAGGGTGTGAAAATGGAAGACTACCTAAGCCTCGAATGCTCTAATACCATAGGGGTCGGAAAGGAACAAGTGTTGACCAAGTGAGTTCGGATAGGATGAATGAAAGTGAGGAGCCTGGCACAAGTAAGTGGAAGCACTGCCAGGACTCAGCTAACTCGCCAACCACGCCGTAGAGTATCACCTGCTGTCATGAGAGACGACTAAAAGGGGACATGAGCTCATAAGTTGGGAACGTAGCTTGGCGACCACGAGCTCTTGTTGATTCTGGCATTGCTTCAACGCACAAGTGCTAGGCTCCTCACTTTATCCTTTCCTATCTGAACTCCCTTGGTCAACTCTCGTTCTCTTCTGACCCCGAAGGTACTCGATTTCCTAACCTTTGGGAGTCTTTAATTTTCACACCTTTCGTTGCGCTTCCCTTTCTTTTGACGGTACCTTCATTCCTCGAAGAGTAAGATTGCTTCCATTTCTCCCTCTGATTATTGTTAAGAAAGGATGGTTGCCTAGCTGTGCTTTCTTCTACTCCTTCTTCCGCTTTTTCGACGTCTTCTTCTTCTTATTATTATTATTACTATTCCGCTTTTCCCACATTTGTGGGGTCGCACAAGTGGATTTGACCATGTTTTACGGCCGGATGCCCTTCCTGACGCCAACCCTATATGGAGCGATGTAATCACTATTGCGTGTTTCTGTGGTGGTTGATAGTGTAGTATGCTGTGTGAAGAGGAGAGTGTTGGGACGGACACAAACACCCCGTCTCTGAGCCAGAAGAATTAATCAGAATCGAATAAAAGTCCCCGAGCCGGCCGGGAATCGAACCCGGGACCCTCTGAACCGAAGGCCAGTACGCTCACCATTCAGCCAACGAGTCGGGCTGACCAGCTGTACTTTCCCCTAAATAAATAATCACTATCATCACCACCACCTTAAATACTCTATTAATGCATTAATGTAAACCATCCCCTTTCACTGTGGTCAGCGTTACCCAACAAATGGTGCTAGACTGGAAGACGATGTTGGACTCAAAATATGCTACAAAATGCCCTTTCAAAATTCAGCCTATTAAGGTAATAGCTTCTGCATCCAGCCACAGCCGTATGCTGCAGTATCGCACGACTTACTACGGAGGAATGCAAACGGGGATTATAAGGGCACCACGACAAGGTCTACCATTGAAGGATGGGCTGTTTGAACTTCCCACTCCAGCTTATAATGGTAAGTTTAACTTTTTTTAAATCACTTGTCTCCTAAAACATCAATTTGTCGCAGTCTACTGAGATATTTCCGTTCTTTATTCTAGGTCTTCTCCCGATTTCCAAAGAAAAATTCAAAGATATACAAAGTCTGATGAAGTTTTGCAGTCCTCATGCTTGCAAGTTCTTCAGCCAGCTTCCTCACAACTAGATGATGCGAGTCTGTTCCACTTGACTTACCTGTTTTTTTCCACTTCAAACGTGTACTTTGATAGGGTTTTGTGGAATTACACCATTGTGGGGACAAACACAATGCCTAGAGCTCTGATTCCATATTTTCTGAACCCTAGTTGTTTTTTTCTGGAAATTAAAATAACTTAATGTGCTGATACACTGATGTCACAACAATTTGAACATTAAAATTGCTTTTTCTCAAGTTTAAAAATTTTTGACTCCCCTGCTTTTTCCCCCGACCCTTCATTTGATTCCGACTCGCTGTTTGGAAGGTCAGATTTGCGTTCAACGCTTCAGAGGGTTTCAAGTTCAATTTCCAACGAAGTTAGGGATTTTGGTCACATTTAGTTAATTCCTCTACCTTGGGGACTGGATGCATGTCTTAATACTCACCTCTTCATATACACACAACTAACCGTACTGCCAGCTAACAAAGAAACGCGTAATAATGAATGCATCCATCCACATAGAGTGGCGTCAGGAAGCGCATCCGGTCAAAAAACAGGGCCAAATGCATTGTGTGACACAATCCGCACCCGCAACTCCAGGAGTGTATGGAAAAAGCTGTGGAAGAAGAAGAAGAAGAAGAAGAAGAAGAAGAAGGAGGAGGAGGCGCTTACATATATAACGTAAACACGTGCATAATGTAGTACATTGGTACCTCATAAGTAAACTTCAGTCGCTTATTTTTCAAAATTGTACTAGTGGAGCAATAATCACAATTACTTCCTACACGAACTGCTGGCTAAAGTTTAGAAATGCGTGTTATCTGATCAAACACGAGACCTGTAAAATATTAATTAATATAAGCTGTGGCATGCACGGTCCTTGCTCCCGGTTGACAGTGACCTCTAGCCTCTGAGTGGTCACGTCCTTCATAGTAAACACTGTTAGACAAGCGCGCCAGTTGTTGTTGGCCAAGAATAAGGAGCTCCTTGTGCGCAATATAAACACAGTACCGCACATTGCTATATAGACTGGTCGAAGAAGCGGTATCTACTGTCCACAAAAAAGGTGAGGCTGCCATAAGTATTAGACAGGAGTTTTAAGAGCTGTCGGTGTCTTCAAACGTGGGAACAAGTGGTTTGTCTATTTTTGTCGCACGATTCACCTTCGGGTAGATTATTATTATTATTATTATTATTATTATTATTATTATTATTATTATTATTATTATTATTATTATTATTATTATTATTGATGATGATGATGATGCTTGTTGTTTAGAGGGGCCTAACATCGAGGTCATCGGCCCCTAATGTTACGAAATGAGACAACAACAAAAAATGAAAAGCATCCACTGACCAAAATAATGTCATGAAGAATGAATGGATGGACATGAACACAGCAAAAAAAAAACAACGGTGGATCAGACTCAAAAAATATTGTAAATAATAGTATTAGTGACCAAGGGACCACTTATAAAGCACAATGATGCTAATGGCACTTATCGGTAGTAAAGTAGAACCATGATATTTCTCAAGCTGCGGTACTAATCAAAGGTAGCGTAAACTCACGGTGTTCCAAACATTAAGGTACTACTCACAAGTATTGTACGTCGTAAAGGTAACGCAGACCTATGGTGTTTCTCACACAATGGCGCCACTCATAGCCAACGTAAACCGATGAGGTTCCTCACCTAGGTGTACTAATCACGGGCGCCGGTATTCCCGTGGTGTTCCTACAGAGTGGGTACTAATCACTGGCAACGCAGACCTACGGTGTCGCTCGTATAGTGGTACAACTCACAGGCTACGCCCAGACGCGTGGTGTCGCTCACACGGGTATAACTCACAGGCAACGCCCAGACCTGTGGTGTTGCACACATGGGCACGACTCACGGGTACTGGAAACCCACACTGAACCCCATTCGAGTGCTACGAATCACAAAACTATAGAGTACCTAACAGAGTGGTACTACTCGCAAGTAAAAGCGACCGATGGTGGTCCGCGCGTGATGGTACTAATCAAAAGTAGTTTCATGGTTCTAATACAATCATTCCTTGGTCGCCCCTTTTAGTCGCCTCTCACGACAGGCAGGGGATACCGTGGGTGTATTATTCGTCAGCCTCCTCCACCCACAGGGGGTGTGTGTTTGGTCCGCGAGAGGTATTTTATTTCCCTCAAGTCCGCCGGCAAGCCGGTTAGGACCCCCCTATCCGCCACCTTTGACGCGCCACGTGGGAGTATCACCTGTCCTCCTGCTACGCCTGCGTAGCAGGTTCGTGGATTATTATTATTATTATTATTATTATTATTATTATTATTATTATTATTAATAAAATGACAACGTCTTCACCCGATAGGGTGTAGGCTATATACTCAAGCACTGCACAACGAAAACAGACCGGCACTATAACAGTCTACTGCTCTGAGACTATAAACCACAAAACAAGTGTTCTCACGTCGTTATGTAACACGGTGCCTCACTCGTTTGAAACACGTCTAATCATTCCCCTCCCCCACAGGTGCGGGATGGCACGGCGCTTGCGATGCGTCGTCCGAGCGCACACTGACTACCGTTTCACTAGCTGTTGCTATCTGACGTGTAGCTTGATTGATTTGTTTTAGATGTCGCCTCAAAGCTGAATAGACACCCACTTCACAAGAGATAATAACTTTTTTTTTTTTACAATTTTTTTTTACGTCTCACCGACACAGTTAGGTCTTACGGCGACGATGAGAGAGGAAAAGGCTATGAGTGGGAAGGAAGCGAACGTGGCATTTGCCTGGTATGAAAATAGGGAATCACGCAAAACTATCTTCAGGGCTGCCGAAAGTGGGGTTCGAACCCACTATCTCCCGAATTCAAGCTGATAGCTACGTGACCCACATACTAACATTACTTGTTACAATATTGTGTTACTAATTTCGCGTGAAAGTTGAATCTCGAGGCTGAAAGTAGCCATCGAATCCTGTGTCTCCGTTCATACTGTCTATGCTACAGCATATAGCTGAAATATCGATCGCAGATAACACGTCATCAAGCCAAATATGGTTAAGGAATTATCGAGATATATCTCCATCGATTCAAAAGATATGCACCCAAAAAGATCATTATATCTCTATCGATTCAAAAGATATGCACCCAAAAATATAACTGTAGTATGTCCGATGCTGATATGACATCGCCCGAGCTGCCATCTTGTGACGCACCTCGCTCGTCGACTGCAGCTGCGGAGATGCGCCGATGCAGAGCGAACATTGTGTTCCATTTAATTCCATGATTTATGTATGTATGTATGTATGTATGTATGTATGTATGTATGTATGTATGTATGTATGTATGTATGTATGTATGTATGTATGTATTTATTTATTTTATTTACGCATTCATTTATTTATTTAGCCAACACCGTGGTGTAGGAGTAGCGTGCTTGCCTCTTACCCGGAGGCCCCGAGTTCGATTGCCGGCCAGGTCAGGGATTTTTACCTGGACCTGAGGGCTGGTTCGAGGTCCACTCAGCTTACGTGATTAGAATTGAGGAGCTATCTGAGGTTGGGATAGCGGCCCCGGTCTAGAAACCCAAGAATAACGGCCGAAAGGATTTGTCGTGCTAACCACACGACACCTCGTAATCTGCAAGCCTTCGGGCTGAGCAGCGGTCTCTTGGTAGGCAATGGTCCTTCAAAGGCTGCAGTGCCATGGGGTTTGGTTTTTTATTTATTTATTTATTTATTTATTTAGCGTATGGTTTTTAGTGCAGCGAGTGTCCGAGGTCATATTCGGCTCACCTGGTGCACGTGTTTCTATTTGGCGCCCATGGGCAACTTGCGCGCATTGGTGTGAGTTCATGGAGACTATAATGGGGTAGGGAGAGGGTGAAACCCAATATTGTCACAAAGTCTACTCCTGTCGAATAACACCAAAGGGTCTGATCAAGGCTGTACGTCCCCATTCGACGGACGAACTACCTTCAACAGCGTCATATGCCCTTACTTCACATGAACAATGTGGAACTGAATCCAGGCTTTTGACACGCAATGGAGTGATCAGAAATTGTAAACTACCACATATTCTACTCTGTTGGTCAACATTCGGATGGTGAACTTTTTCCAACATTGGGATTCGAACCGGCTAACCACTCTATCAGACCATGTACACTTGACGCCTTAACAATGATCGCCACTAGGTGGGATTCCATGACTTATGAATAAATGTGTTACATTCACTACATCCGTTTCATTTCACTAGATGCGACACGTGGACGTTGTAAGGTCAAAAACTTGCGGTCGTAGCGTATACATAACCTACGCGATTTATTACTGGCCGGCTCCTTGCCTGCATAGTCAGCGTTGTGTCCTCCGTTTCCGACGCTCCCGGGTTCGATTCCTTGCGAGATCTGGCTCGAGGACTGGGTGTTTGTTACAATACACATCTCTTCACTCACTCAGAACTCACTCAACTGCCAAAACCCACACAGACAAGCAGGAATGAATACATTGCTCCACCTTGGGTGACACCAGAAAGGACATCCGGCCTTAAAACAAGGCTAAGTTCAAAATTATAGAATACAGGAGGAGTTACTTTAAATGGGACATTGATACATTGGGTCGCATATGTACAATCGAATTTAGCAAAAGATTTAATATAACTTGACTAGGAAAAGGAGGGGATTGATAGAACGCATCTTGTGATACTCAGCATGTGATCATTTGGTTGTAAAAGGTGAATGGGGGTAGGAAGCACAAGAGGAACATACCACCTGAGTATGTGAACGTGAGGCTTTTTTTTAATTGACCTTTGTTTCAAAAACATTTTGTCATACTCAATGTACAAGGAACACTCATAGCACACATACAAAAATATAAATTGTCAGTGCAAAGTACATATAAGAATGAAAACCAAATCGTCCACAGTCTTCAAGTAGAGAACACTACACTAAATCTCTCTTCCGGGAGAAGAGGCGGAGGACAAACAAAACACAAAACACTGGCAACAGTGCGAAGAGCACAAAGTCAAATTCTTATTTCCGCGGTTCTCAAAAATCCATCACAGCATTGAGAACTGCATTTTTTTCACCGTACAACACTAGTGCAGCGCTGGTTGGGAACGGCACTTGTAGATCAGATAGTTCAGATAAAAAGCGGCTTCGAGAAGCATCATGTGACCACACTTAAAGAGAATGTGGTTGAGATCTCCATCCCCCGCATACTGATATCGACAGCGCGATGAAGACAAATCTCCTATGCGATGGAGATGTGAAGGGAATGATCCATGATTGAGCCGCATTCGGATTACTGAAACCGTTAGACCTCTTGACCGATGAAACTTACAATACCATGGCTTAGGAGGGATGTTGGGTTGTATGAGATATAAGCTCTACCTTTATGCAGTTGAGATGTTTCCCATTCCATAGACCATTTGTGACGAATTTGTTGTCGAATAGTCGGAATCAAATCCATGGGACTTGCAGCGCTGTAAGTAGCCTTCCGATGCACCACGTTTGGCTAGTACGTCAGCTTTTTCATTGCCAAACATTCCACTACGTCCTTTGACCCAAAGAAATGCTATGGAGCAACTTGAAGAGTAGATGTTAAAAGCTCGCTCCGCGATGTCATACAAGTAACCATGCGTTTGGAGATTCCACTGGAGAGTTTGTAATTTCTTCATAAGACTTTGGGAGTCCGTAATGATGAGAGCGGAATAAAATCGGTTGTTTTGACAAAAACGAAGTACAGCACATATAGATAAAATTTCCGCTATATAAATAGAGGTTTTGGGCGGCAGTTTGAGCTACCACATTCTCCCGTACGTTGGCATTAATATGAATATCCCACCGAGTCTTCGAATTTGGAACCAACCGTGAAGATATAAGTACTATTGAGCCACATGGAGAGAATCGGAGCCGGAATGTACTTCTGTGTATGAGCTTCTGCAGTGAGATATCTAGGTAGATAATATATCGGCAATCGATGTGAAGAACACTGGAAGCTGGCTTCAGATCTGGGCATGGTTCGTGTTTTGAGAGTTAGTGAGAAAATAGTTTTCAGTTCGTTGTAGCAACATAACAGAAGCTGTGGCTTCGTGAGCGTCGTCCATGTCTCTCCTCGGTAACGGTCAATCGTTGAAGTGCAATAAGAATGGGATACTGTGAAATAGCAGAACGTTGTAACAGAAATGTCTTGCCTATCATTTCTCGGCGCATTTTCAAAGATAATTCTCCAGCTTCTATTAAGAGAGCATTTGTGGATGTGAATCTCATAGCACCCAAACACATGTGGATTGCCCGAAATTGTATGGTTTCGAGTTTCTTCGTGACGTGTGCAGGAGCATTCCCATACAAAAAACTCCCATAATCGATCATGGAGCGTATCATAGAACGATACAGTGTCACAAAGTATAACAGGATCATCTCCCCACCAGGTACGGGTCACAAAGCGGAGAATATTAATCGCTCGTTCAATTTTTGGAAGAATGTGAGCAATATTACAACTCCAAAGTACTCGACTATCAAAGTGCATACCCAATAGGCGTAATTATGATTTCACTGGAAATGGGAATGGTCATAAATGGATATGACCAAGATGAGGTGAAATCCTCTTCCGGGTAAAAGTCGCCACAGTAGATTTCAATGGAGACAATTCAAGAGCATTATTATGCGACCATTTTGGCAGATCGAAGGCCACACAATGTAAAAGAAGAGATGTAACCTCGAAGCTAAAGGAAGTAGTGTAAATAAACACATTGTAAAGCATTCCAAAACGGGGCTGAAGAGATGCTCAAGATCAGCAGTATAAATGGTATGGTATACAAAAGCGGGCTTGTAACAATGTCTGAAGACCATATATAAAAGCTGGAGGAATATGGAATGTTTGAAGCTTACTGAAGAGAACTGGTGTACTGACGTTATCATAAGCTGAGCTGTTATACAGTGAGAGAGCCGTAAGATATCCATTAATCGCAAAAGCATGTTCTATTGCAGAAGTGAATATACTGAGATGGCGGAATGTTCCTCTCCCACGGCGGAATCCATACTGCGACTGAAGAAGCAGCTGCTGGTGTTCGAACCACCACTCAAGTCGTGTTTTCACCATCCTTTCCAGAGTCTTTACCGCACACGAGGAAAGAACTATTGCTCTATAAGAATGGCCACTAGGGTCCTTTCCAGGCTCAGAATAGGGATGACAATTTGAATAATCCAGTCCAAAGGTAATTCTTCCCGTGTCCATATGTTGTTAAAATGCCTAGTAATAGAACATGCGCTGGGCGAGGGAGATGGCATAACATCGAGTACAGGATGTAGTCCTTACCAGGGGCAGTGCTGTTGTAATGTTTTAACGCCGGCTGAAGTTCCGTGTAAGTAAATGGTCGTAACAGAAAATGATTGCGATTGCAGTTGGGTGAAAAGCGCCAACCGGGCAATCGCGGCACAATCGGCGGAGCAATATGACTATGAAAAGCCTTGACGCAATCAGACGGAAATGAAGAACGTGGGGAGCTACTCCCCACCCCCTTCAAGCATCTTACTTTATTCCAGTTTGTTGTAAGCGGGATTTCTCTGCTAATTTCTTCACAGTATCTTCGCCAACTGGATCACTTTTTATGTTTTAAAAATCTTTTGACCTGTGCGTTGAGGCGTTGATAATTAGAATAATTTTCTCGGGAAGAAAGGCGTCGATATTGTTTAAAAACAATTTTTCTTCTTGCGATCATTCGGGGGCATTCTATGTCCCATGGCGTAGGCGTATGTTTCCGAAAACAGAAAGGCTGTTCCTCTGGGATACTAACCGAAGCAACATTTATGATGTGTATTAAGCAGTCGTATATTTTAAGTGGGTCGGTAGGGAGAGTTACAGTACGGAGTTCGGAGTCTATGTTCTACGTGAGCCATTCAACTCAAGGATGCCGTCTACCGACCTATCACTTCTGTCGAGGATAGATGTATTACGTTAGCTCTTCCCCATTCTGTGAGAACGGAAATTTCCAAAACAATTGTATTAGCTACATGCAAGCCCCCTAGGTAATAACAATACCAATAGTAATAATAATTTCTACAAACAACGAAGTACAAGCCACCGACTCTAATGTTACGGCACAAGAACGGAAATATAGCACATAACAACACTGTTAACAGCATGATACCAACCGATTACTGTGAAAATCTCCTCAATTTTGAAACGCCAGTCGAAGAAATGATATTTAACTTCCCAAAAATTATCAACCCCGATTGACAGCCGCCAACCTTCGAGAAAGTAGAAAAGATCATTTCGAGCCTTTAAAACTACAAAGTATCGGGAGAAAACCAGATCACAGCCGAACTTTGGAAGAATACCAACAAGGGAGCAGCAGAATCCCTACAAAATGTTTTTGAAGAAATCTGGATCAAGGGAAGGATTCCAGAAGAAATGAAGACGGCCCTTATCCACCCAATCCACAAGAAGGGGGATAAAATGAACCCCAACAACTATAGAGGCTTATCACTCTTGGATACCGTATTATACACTGACTGACAGAGCAAATGCAACACCAAGAAGGAGTGGTCAGAACTTTATGCCAATTGCAGGGTAGACTGACGTCACTGAGGTATGCTCATGATGTGAAATGCGCCGCTGTGCTGCGCACGTAGCGAACGATAAATGGGACACGGCGTTGGCGAATGGCCCACTTCGTACCGTGATTTCTCAGCCGACAGTCATTGTAGAACGTGTTGTCGAGTGCCACAGGACACGTGTATAGCTAAGAATGCCAGGCCGCCGTCAACGGAGGCATTTCCAGCAGACAGACGACTTTACGAGGGGTATGGTGATCGGGCTGAGAAGGGCAGGTTGGTCGCTTCGTCAAATCGCAGCCGATACCCATAGGGATGTGTCCACGGTGCAGCGCCTGTGGCGAAGATGGTTGGCGCAGGGACATGTGGCACGTGCGAGGGGTCCAGGCGCAGCCCGAGTGACGTCAGCACGCGAGGATCGGCGCATCCGCCGCCAAGCGGTGGCAACCCCGCACGCCACGTCAACCGCCATTCTTCAGCATGTGCAAGACACCCTGGCTGTTCCAATATCGACCAGAACAATTTCCCGTCCATTGGTTGAAGGAGGCCTGCACTCCCGGCGTCCGCTCAGAAGACTACCATTGACTCCACAGCATAGACGTGCACGCCTGGCATGGTGCCGGGCTAGAGCGACTTGGATGAGGGAATGGCGGAACGTCGTGTTCTCCGATGAGTCACGCTTCTGTTCTGTTAGTGACAGTCACCGCAGACGAGTGTGGCGTCGGCGTGGAGAAAGGTCAAATCCGGCAGTAACTGTGGAGCGCCCTACCGCTAGACAACGCGGCATCATGGTTTGGGGCGCTATTGCGTATGATTCCACGTCACCTCTAGTGCGTATTCAAGGCACGTTAAATGCCCACCGCTACGTGCAGCATGTGCTGCGGTCGGTGGCACTCCCGTACCTTCAGGGGCTGCCCAATGCTCTGTTTCAGCAGGATAATGCCCGCCCACACACTGCTCGCATCTCCCAACAGGCTCTACGAGGTGTACAGATGCTTCCTTGGCCAGCGTACTCTCCGGATCTCTCACCAATCGAACACGTGTGGGATCTCATTGGACGCCGTTTGCAAACTCTGCCCCAGCCTCGTACGGACGACCAACTGTGGCAAATGGTTGACAGAGAATGGAGAACCATCTCTCAGGACACCATCCGCACTCTTATTGACTCTGTACCTCGACTTGTTTCTGCGTGCATCGCCGCTCGCGGTGGTCCTACATCCTACTGAGTCGATGCCGTGCGCATTGTGTAACCTGCATATCGGTTTGAAATAAACATCAATTATTCGTCCGTGCCGTCTCTGTTTTTTCCCCAACTTTCATCCCTTTCGAACCACTCCTTCTTGGTGTTGCATTTGCTCTGTCAGTCAGTGTATATAAGATATTCTCAAAAGCCTCACTTAATAGAACAGAGCCACAGATAGATCATCAATTGGGAGAATATCAAGCGGGATTCAGAAAGGGTAGATCCTGTCCGGAGCAAATCAGGAACCTTAAACATTTCATAGCATACCACAAATCCAGGGCAAAAACATACGTCATCACCTTTATTGACTTCCAAAAGGCGTATAACCCACTAGGCCGGGAAAATCTCCTTTCTGTACTCAAATAATTCGGTCTAGACAACACAACAAACCTCATTAGAGAAAATCTCACTAATACATTGTCCAAAGTCAAATTCATGGGAGAATTGTCAGCTCCGTTTGAGATCAAAACTGGTGTCCGACAGGGTGACGGACTGTCCTCCATACTGTTCTGTTGTGCCTTGGAGAAGGTAGTCAGAGAATGGGATTAGACAACCAGTGGTGGAATTCGATTGAGATCGGTAAACAAGGGTAACAAGGTCAAAAGTTTAGCTTTCGCAGACGACATGGCCTTACTAACTGAGACGTGGGAGGAAGCCAATGAGTAGTCCTTCCAACTGGAGCAAGCAGAGAAGATAGGTCTCAGAATCGCCCTTGGAAATACCAAAATAATAACCAACATTAAGAATCGTCCAAAATATTTGAAAGTGTGGGAACAAAAAAATATAGATCATCAGGGATTTCAAATACCTTGGTCAATGGATCAGCTGGAATGGTCTTCAGAAGAAAGCAATGGAATCTCGACGAACCAGAATAGAAACAGCCTTCCAGCTTACAAAATACACTTATAACAAAAATCCCTCTCCTGGAATTCCAAGGTCTGACATTATAATACAGTAGTCAAGCCTGAAGCTCTTTATGCTACAAAAAACACTGTCTATAACTACATATGGTCCAATGGAAAAGTTGGAGATCAAGGAAAGGAAAATACTACGAAAAATTCTAGGCCAAAAATTACATTATAACGAACTTTCACACATCAGCAATGAAACCCTGTACAGGAAAGCAGAAAGGATTTCCGTCTCAATAAGGAAAAGGAGAATTGACTTCTATGGCCACATCCTAAGAATGGACCCGAAAAGGATAACTAAAAAAATCTTCGACTATTTCCTCAATAAGCTATTTTTTTGCTAGTTGCTTTACGTCGCACCGGCACAGATAGGTCTTACGGCGACGATGGGACAGGGAAGGGCTAGGAGTGGGAGAGAAGCGGCCGTGGCCTCAATTAAGGTACAGCCCCAGCATTTGCCTGGTGTGAAAAGGGGAAACCACGGAAAACCATCTTCAGGGCTGTCGACAGTGGAGTTCGAACCTACCATCTCCCGAATACTGGATACCGGCTGCGCTTACGTGACTGCAGCTATCAAGCTCGGTTCGCAATAAGAAAACCAAGCTGAACTGGTTTAAGGAAACTGAGAAAGACCTACGAGAGTTCCGAATTACAGAAGAGATGCTTGTATATGGATCCGTGGAGAAAATAACCAAAGATTAAATCAAGAGATTTCAGGACAGGATGAAGCCCAAACGACTATACCGAATTTCTGAAGAAGAGAGGAAGGCAAGACCTGAAAGGATGAAAAATACTGGGAGGACAGGAAAACACGACTCACTAACCATTGATTGATCTATCGTACCCCAAAGTGGGTGAAACGGACAACAACAATAATAATAATAATAATAATAATAATAATACCGTGCCTGTTTAGCTTGTGTGGGGGTTTGGCTCAGAATTGAGTAGGGGAATTTAACCCTGCATAACACGCTGAGTTGGGGGACCTCAACCCCGACACGACGGTGGCGCGTCCCATATGCTAATACGGGAAGTTCCTGTAGATATGCAGGCAGGTGTGAATAAGGCAATGCCAAATAAACACCCGGGGATCAACTGAGGTCAAGAGAAAAACGGTCAACGGTCTCAAAGGCGGAAGAAGAATCTCATTTCTCAACAGCTGAGAGGGCGGAAGAACCTAGTGGAGTCAAAAAAAAAATCATTTCAGAGTAACAGTCTAATATTACTTTGGAATGTTATTCCTACTCTTGAAACACACAATTGCAATTGCAGAATGGAAAATCCGCTGAAAGAAAGCACTACCCCGAGTGGCAGCTCGGAAGAGAAATCCACCATTGTGTTATACAATGCGTCGGGACCTAGGGTTCTGGGGAGTCCCAACCTCTGCAATAGGGATGAGTCGGAGTATCCTTGGAATCCGTCCAGACTTAAGTTTAAACACAAGCTTTTTGCAGGCAATTTGAATGTAAATTCTTTATTGAAGGTTGGTAAACAGAAGGAATTAGAACTACTTCTCGATAGAAAAGAATTCATATTTTAGCAGTACAGGAGACGAGATTTTTGGATGAGAATGTGAGAGAAGCGAAAGGTAAACCTGCGATTAAAATTATGAAAGGAATGCCACTCTTGGGAACAACCTTTTATGTCCATAAAAGATTATTAGATAATGTGACTGAAATGAAATCCCGCTCAGAAAGGATATCTCTTTTAACAATGAACTGCAAAATTAAAAAATATACTTTTATTAACTGTCATGCACCAATAAAAGAAGACAACAAAAAGAACCCTAATAAAGTAGAGGAATATTCTGGACACTCCTGAATGATGAATTATCTAAAATTCCAACATCAAATGTGGTGATAGTACTTGGAGATTTCAATGCCGAAGTAGAAAGACCAATAGAACAATAGACCAATAGCGAGAGAATGTGCTGCACATCACAGAACAAACATCAATGGGATGGGATTAATTACTACTGTATCTGTAAAAACTTTCAACTGAAGTTAATGACAACCTTCCTCAAGTAATTGCCAAGAAAAGCTAAAACATGGATTTCTCCAAATCCATTACTAGGTGAATTTCAACTGGATCATGTAGCTATATCAATAAGATACATGAAAGAACTTATGGATGTCAAGGTAGTAAGAAGCAGAGAATTTGATTCCAATACTACTTGTCTAAATTCGAACTAAAATTCTTACCCAAGAGAAATCACAGAAGAGAGAAAAGGGTAAACAAATATAACATAAATAGACTTAAAATTACACAAGAAATATTGCAAACATTTCAGGAAGAAATAAATGTATCTCATCATGGGAAGTGGCAAGATTTTTCTAAAGAAATAACCAAAGGAGCCTAGAAAACATTTGGGCTATTCAACCCTAAAGAGGAACCTTGGTGGAATCAAATATGTGAAGGTGCGTTACAAGAGAGAATAAACCATGGGAAAAAGTGGAAATCTTCTGGAAAGATTGAGCACTATGACCAAATCAAACAGCAAAGGAAAAACACTGCTAGAATAATAAAGAGAGATAAAAGATATTTTGAAAAATCACAACTTATTGACCTGCAAGGCAGCTTTGTTAAAAGTAACTCTCGAAACTTCTACCAGACTTTTAAGAGTCAATTTTTTTACAAATTGTTTTACGTCGCACCGACACAGATAAGTCTTATGGCTACGATGGGACAGAAAAGGGCTAGGAGTGCAAACGAAGCCACTGTGGCCTTAATTAAGGTACACTGGTGTGAAAATGGGAAACAATGGAAAACCATTTTCAGGGCTGCCGACAGTGGGGTTCGAACCCACTCTCTTCGGAATACTGGAAACTGGCCACACTTAAGTGACTACAGCTATCGATCTCGGTAAGAGTCAATTAAAGTGCTATCAAGCGCCTAGCATATGCTTCAAAAATGAAAATGGTAGACTTGGTCTAAGCAATCCTGAGAATTGTGAAATAGTTGCGAAGCACTTCGATCAACTCTTAAACTGTCCTGAACCCGACCATAACTTGGAATTCTCTCAAACAACTGAAGAACTAAAATAAGATATACTGCACCACCCACTGCTGAAAAAAATAAAGAAGTAATTAACAATCTGAAAAATAATAAAGCTAGTGGAGAAGACTCTATAACAGCTGAACTTTCGAAATGGTTTCAATCAAAAATCATTGAAGAGCTGCAGTTAATCTTCGAAGATATTTGGAGAACGGACAGGATTCCAGAAGAATGGAAAGTGGCTCTAATACACCCAATGCATAACAAAGGGGACAAGCAAAAGGTTGATAACTATGGAGGCATCTCTCTTCTGCAAATTGCATACAAGGTATTCTCAAAAATATTGCTGAATAGAGTAGAAACATCACTTGAAAAGCAGTTGGACGAGTATCAAGCTGGATTTCGGAAAGGTAGACCTTGTTCAGAACATAGGATATTTAATTCAAAGGATATTGTTGTGACTTTTGTAGATTTTAAAAAAGGCCTTTGACTCGGTTAATAGAGAAACCATAGATTAAACAATTCGTGAATTTGGAGTTATAAAAAAGTGGCAAACCTAATATGTGAAACACTTACAGACACAATTTCAAAGGTTAAATTTATGGGTGAGATATCAAAACTTATTAAGATAAATACAGAGCTACGACAAGGTGACGGTTTGTCACCCCTTCTATTCAACTGTGTTCTAGAGAAAATTGTAAGAATTTGGAATGTAAAGCTTAAAGAACATAAAATTTTGCCGGTAACTTTGGGGAGAAAAACAAGGAATTGAAATAAATTTCCTAGCATTTGCAGACGATTTTTCTGTATTGTCAGAAAACCTAACAAGCGCAACAACATAAATCAATCTCTTGGAAGAAATAGCCAACAAGACAGGTTTGAGAATCTCCGTAGAAAAAAACAAAATTTATTACAAACATCAAGAACACTCCAATTTTTTTGGAAACAGATATTGGTCCAGTAGAAAGAGTAACGAAATTCCAATATCTGGGAGAAAAAGTACAAAAAATAGTTTATACAAATCTGCAGTAGAAAAAAGTGTAAACAAGATGGAAAGAGCATTTGGTATCACAAAGCATTTTTATAACGAAAAGTGTCTATCTAAAAATCTTAAAATAAGGTACTACACTACAGTGGTGAACCCTGAATGCCTATATGCAAGTGAATGCCTGGTACTAAACTATAGATTACATAAATGTGAGGTACTAGAAAGGAGAATCATGAGAAAAAACTTAAGCCCTGTGAAAACAACAAAAGTATAGAAATTAAGATATATTGATGAATTATACTGGAACATACAGAATATAACAGCAACCATAAAAAAATATTGCAATTTTTGCGACATATTTACAGAATGGATGATTCCAGATTAACAAAAAGGATTTTCAAATACCTGTGGGGCAAAAATGCAACAACTAGCTGGATTCAAGAAGTAAAGAAAGATTTAGAAAGAAATAATGTAAGAGAAGAAGGAACTATGGACAGAGAGAATTTTAGAAAGAGGGTGAAATGAAATGGCGCATGGCTTTTTAGTGCGGGAGTGTCCGAGGACAAGTTCGGCTCGCCAGGTGAAGGTCTTTCGATTTGACTCCCGTAGGCGACCTGCGCGTCGTGATGAGGATGAAATGATGATGAAGACAACGCATACACCCAGCCCCCGTGCCATTGGAATTAACCAATTAAGGTTAAAATCCCCGACCCGGCCGGGAATCGAACCCGGGACCCTCTGAACAGAAGGCCAGTACGCTGACCGTTCAGCCAACGAGTCGGACTTTAGAAAGAGGGTAGTAAGTATGGATGGATTCCAAGGAAGATTGAACAAGAAGCCTGGTGCGAAGTGGACAGAAAGAAACAGCATAGTGAAAGGATGAAATAATATTGGAACGAACGGAAGAGAAAAGAACAAAGTATGAAGAATTGAAGTGAAATTGGCACATGGTCCTTAGCAGGCCTCATCGGAAATAATAATAATAATAATAATAGCAAACCCTTCTCTAACTATTCTATTTTAATCAATCTCGCTCTATGCCCAAACGTTTTCTAACCTGATATAGTTAGAGTTTCAAAGAGTCATTGTTTCACTACATTCCTTGGTAATTCTTTTCTGATTCTATTTGTTATTATACATTGTCTGTACGGCATGTAAGAGGTGTCTCACGTCAGTTCTGGGCTGTTGACACCAAGTTCCGAGTCATGAAGGACTGGAAGCAATATTTACCCGCTTAGCTGGAATTGAAATGCGTGGCAATATCGCAAAAAGGTGACCAACGGCGAGATTGAAAATCACGTGACTCCTTGGGCACTTTCAGCTCTAGCTAGAGCTTCAACGTTGCCCACTGTTAGTTTTATATCTCCTCAGGTGCTGAACATGATGTAATCGATTCTATTTCATTAAAAGTAACATACATGTAAAAGTATCATTTCCAAACCAGAACGCTGGCAAACAAAGTCACAGCTATTTGAACCCAAATTTATTTTCTGCTAGGGTGGTCAAGTCGTTCCCATCCTCATCCAGTCGACAGCATCAGAGATCACTCGATGATATTTTAAGAGCTCCACTTACAATTAAGTTACTTTCAAACAAGCCGCAGGCAAATCAATAACTTTACGAACCACTCTTTTATTTTCTGTTGATGAATAAATATGTCCGTCATGAGAGTAGTGAGGTCCTTATTGAAAAATAAAATAATTTACCCGGACAGGTGGTCGTTAGCTGTATTCTTCCCTTCACTTCCCTCCCTTTAAAATTATTCGACCTACAGCGCAGCCACCCTGTTGTTTTTACAACTAGGTTATAAATTCCTAACCAATGAGCCAATAAAAGCGTACAAAATGTCATCCTTTATGCATTCATCATTAAAGATATAAGGAGGTATTAAATATTTATTAGCTCTTAATTATACTGTAATGGTTGCAGCGAGACCTCCAGCCACCTTAATATGTACTTAACAGAAAATCGAATTCACCTATAGCTGAATGCATTCGTTTGTACAATCTTATCAGAAAATCAAGACAGGTAGCGAGATCTAGCTCAGACATCTGATCTTAAAAGGTATGTCTAAAAGACTTCGCCGGAAACCATGAAACGGCCTCACACACAAAAAACAAGGGCAGGGGGTTTCTCCAAAGGTAGTTAACTATATTTGATTATGGCGAAGAAGGTTCTCTTCTGACTTCACCGTTCAGACTGTCTGACACAAATACACTCTGTGGAATAATCTAGAAATTCAGATAGACATCAGTAAGGAGAGTAATTTGACTTGACAGTCGGAACATCTTCCACATCCCCCCAAAAAAGTTTTAATACTATTTTATGTGATCGGTTTATTTTAAAGAAAAAACTTGCTACTTAATTGCAGTAGGAAATCAATTCTTTGCCAGCAGTTCATTTTAGGTTAACACAAACGTTTTAGATGTACGACAACCGAGCTAGATAGCTGCAGTCGCTTAAGTGCGGCCAGTATCAAGTATTCGGGAGATAGTGGGTTCAAACCCCACTGTCGGCAATCCTGAAAATGGTTTTCCGTACCTTAATTAAGGCCACGGCCGCTTTCTTCCCGCTCCTAGCCCTTTCCTGTGCCATCGTCGCCAAAAGACCTATCTGTGTCGATGCGATGTAAAGCAACTAGCATATAGATGTACGACAATTACGTATTTAGCTCATCATTGGCCACGGGTTGAGTGTTACACTCATATTTTTAGTGACATGATATTTTATATATCTAATTAGCAGGTCTGTGTGTCATGTATTGACGACCGAGGGGAAATAAGTCACTAAATGGAACTTGAAAGTTGGAGTTTTTCTCCAAAATTGAGTAACTTTCATTGTTATTTGCTCTTAGTACATAAGGATCGAAATAATTAAACAATTTGTATTTGCATCAGACTCCCCTGCGAACCACGTGACCTTGCCGCGGTGGAGACGCTTGCGCGTCCCAACGAAACAGATAGTCGAGCTGCTCCAGGTGTCTTAGCTGTGTTGATACTGCTGCACGGCTGAAAGCAACGGGTTACTACAGCCGTAACTAAATCCCGAGGACATGCAGCTCTCTCTGCATGATGGCTTCCTCCCGGGTAACATATTCCGGAGGTAAAATAGTCCCCCATTCGGATCTCCGGGTGGGGACTAAACGAGAGGGGACGATCATCAGGAAGATAGATACTAACATTTTGCGAGTCGGAATGTGGAATGTTAGAAGCTTGAATCGTTGTGGTAGGTTACAGAATCTGAAAAGGGAGATGGATAGACTAAAGTTAGATGTACTTGGTATCAGTGAAGTACGTTGGCAAGAAGAGCAGGAATTTGGTCAGGTGACTACAGAATTATCAACACAAAATTCAACAGGAGAAATCCAGGAGTTGGTTTAATAATGAATACGAAAATTGGGAAGCGGGTAAGCTACTACGACCAGCATAGTGAAAGGATTATTGTTGTCAAGATAGTCACCAAACCAATGCCCATTGCAATAGTGCAGGTCTATGAGCCTACTAGTTCAGCGGATGATGAGGAAATCGAAAGAATGTATTAAGAGAAAGAAAATTTCTTTTGAAACGATCCACTGTTACAAATTCGGTCAATTTCACGCAGCCGGTATCCAAATCTCTCGAGAGCGGCGATCAGATGGATGTCATATTTACGGATTTTCAGAAAGCTTTCGGCAAAATTAATCATGATTTACTTGTAAATAAATAATTCAGGGTTCTCTCATTCATTGTTATGTTTCTTCTCTTCCTACCTGAGTGGAAGGAAACAATATGTGTCGTATAGAAGATTTAATTCTAAAAATACGCGGTAAAATCTGAAGTAATTCAAGGGTCTATTTTGGGCCCGTTAATATTTCTCGCGTTTATAAATGATCTACCTGATCGACTGATTTATTCTGATTGCCTACTATATGCCAACGACTTCAAAGTAAACAAAGCCATTTCAACAATTAGCGACAATGCACATCTCCAGTTAGACCTGAATAACATGACAGACTGGGCGATAGAAAATAAATTATAATTAAACATTCCCAAATGTGTGTCCATGTCGTTCACCCGAAGTAGAACACCCTTCCTCTACACTTACAAGTTAGGGTGCGATGACTTGAGAGCCGTAACAGAATGGGAAGACCTCGGAGTATTATTAGACCGGCAACCAACGTTCATCCCTCAGGTACAGAAAGTGGTCACTGAAGCATCTAGAACTTTAGGAGTTGTGATAAGAAATGTGAAACCATTTAAAAACATAAAAACGTGCATTAAGTTGTACAACACCTTGGTCAGGCCAAAACTGGAATACCCGAGCGTGGTTTGGAGCCCTACGTGCAAAATGCATGTGTATCAACTTGAAAGGTTGCAAAAGAAATACGTGAAATATTTACATTTTAAAAGAACATCTCACTATCCCCAAATGGTTTTGTACAGCGAGCTTTTATTAAATTTAGAAATGGAGAGTTTAGAAGATCGAAGGCAGAATGATGCGGCAAAGTTCATATATAAAATAATAAACTCGCAAATTGATAATCCTGAGTTCTTTCCCTCCTGAATTTCCATGTGCCACGCCCAAATTCAAGATTTCATTGGATATATTCAAATAAAAAAGCTGTAACATCTGCCCATCAAAATACACCACTTTACAGACTATGTAGTATCTATAACAGTTCATCTCGCAAAAATGATGTTCTTGATTTCAGTACAAACATAACAATACTTTTAAAAGAATTCATGACAGCAAGAAAGGCCATGTAATTGATCCCACAGTCAGAATGGAGCATCACACCGGCAGGCCTTTATATTCCCGTTAATGTCGTAATAAGCAATGTATTGTTCTTTGATATTTTTTGTGTGTTTCCAAATGTTAATCGTGTAGGCTGAATACTGTATTATAGTTATTAAGTGTGATACTCTTATTCATGTAGTTAAACTTTGTTCTTACGGCAATTTAGAATGTCTAGAAAGTAGTTCAGTTTTTCAGTAAAAAGGATTAGATGATTAGTTTGGAATAGATTTAAGTTAGTCTAGGTAATATTAAGTAATAATTATTTGTAAGTTCTCTGTGTATCACAAAGAATGCTGCTGTAATTGGGTTGAAAATCCTATAGCAAGCAATAAATTAAATTAAATTAAATATTAAAAAGTGACGAGAATCTAATTGTAATCGGAGAGTTGAATGCAGTGGTAGGCCGAGGAAGAGAAGGTAATGCAGTAGAAGAATTCGGATTGGGACAAAGGAAAGAATGAGGAAGTAGGCTGGTTGAATTTTGCACTGATCATAATTTAGTCCATGCTCATACTTGGTTCAAACACCACAAAATATGGCTGTATACGTGGATGAGACCTGGAGATACTGGATGGTATCAAGTAGACTTCATTATGATTAGGCAGAGGCCCAGAAACCAGGTGTTGGATTGCAAACATTTTCCCAGGAGCAGATGTGGATTCTGACCACAACTTGTTGGTCATGGAATGTCAACTGAAGTTGACGAAATTGAAGAAAGGAAGGAACGCAAGGAGGTGGGATCTAGACAAATTGAAAGAAAAGGGTGTGAGGGACTGTTTCAAGGAACATGTAGCACAAGGACTAAATGAAAGGGCTGAAGGAAACACTATAGAGGAAGAATGGATAGTTGTGAAGAATGAGGTATCTAGGGCTGCTGAAGAAATAATTGGAAGAAAGAAAAGATCACCTAAGAATCAATGGATAACTTATGAGATACTAGACCTGATTGATGAACGACGAAAGTACAAGAATGCAAAAAATGAAGGGGGAAAAAGGAATACAGGCGATTAAAAATGAAGTGGATAGAAAGTGGAGGACAGCTAAGGAAGAATGGCTGAAGGAGAAGTGCGAGGATGTTGAAGGTCGCATGGTCCTGGGAAAGGTTGATGCTGCATACAGGAAAATCAAGGAAACCTTTGGAGAAAGGAAAACTAGGTGTATGAAAATTAAGAGTTCAGATGGAAAAACCACTTGTAGGGAAAATAGACAAGGCAGAAAGATAGCAGGAACATATTCAACCGTTGTATCAAGGTAAGGACGTAGATGGTATGGTTCCGGAACAAGAAGAGGCTGTTGATGGTGATGAAATGGGTGACCCAGTTTTGAGGTCAGAATTTGACAGAGCTTTGAGAGACCTAAATAGGAGTAAAGCACCCGGAATTGATGGCATTCCCTCTGAATTACTGACTCCTTTAGGAGAAACCAGCATGGCGCGGTTATTCCATTTGGTGTGCAAGATGTATGAGACAGGAGAAGTGCCATCCGATTTTCAGCAGAATGTTGTTATACCCATACCCAAGAAAGCCGGTGTTGACAAGTGTGAAAAATACCGCACCATTAGTTTAGTATCTCACCTGCAAGATTTTAACACGTGTTATTTACAGAGGAATGGAAAGGCAAGTTGAAACTGTGTTGGGAGAATATCAATTTGGCTTCAGAAGAAATGTAGGAACACGTGAAGCAATCCTGACTTTACACCTGATCATAGAGGATTGAATTCAGAAGGGCAAGCCTCCATACATGGCGTTCGTAGATCTAGAAAATGCATTTGGTAATGTTGATTGGACAAAGCTATTTGAGATTCTGAAGGTTATCGGGATAAGATACCGAGAAAGAAGAATTATCTACAATCTATATAAAATCAGTCTTCAGTGATAAGAATCGAGGGCTATGAAAAAGAAGCAGCAATCCAGAAAGGGTGAGACAAGGCTGTAGTTTGTCCCCCCTCTTTTTCAAAGTTTATATAGAACAGGCTGTAAAGGAAATCAAAGAATAATTTAGAAGGGGAATCACAATCCCAGGAGAGAAAATTAAAACACTGAGGTTGCTGATGGTATTGGTTTTTTTAATCTGATACTGAAGAAGATCAGGAGAAGTTGCTGAATGGTATGCACAGAGCCTTGGGTGAGGAGTAGAAGATGAAAATTAAGTCCGAAACAATAGTAATGGAGTGCGCTCGTACGAATTCAAGTGATGCAGGAATAAATAGATTAGGAAATGAAGTCTTAAAGGAAGTGGATGAATATTGTTACTTGGGTAGTAAAACAACTAAACCAAAGTACATGCTGTTGAATCTATCTACAAAGTTAAATTATCATATTAATGTGACCTTTGACGGATTTTCATGCTAAGATATCATTAGTATGTACTTATCCTTTCGGTGTTTAACCTGCTGTCATCTGGCGATACCCATATGGATTTAGTTATCCATGACCACCATCTCGCTAGTAGATGATCCTGGGTTCATCTGGCTCTGCACTGACTCCATGATGTACTGGAAATTGCCACCTCCAAGCCGTTGAAAATTCCACGCTGTCTTTCCATTCAGGAATACTGCTGGCACATCGCGTTCTCGTAATTGTAGGCACTGGGTTCAAGGGGCACTCACATGCATGTGAACACAAATGTAAGTCGGGTTATTCGAAGTAATGTTTCTGACTTCAAGATAAATGCGAAAATGGTAGTGACCCTCATAGTCTAGAGATGGACTACCGCAAGCAGCGATTAATGTCCCTGAAGATCGCCGCTCGCGTCCCGTTCATTACGGATAGCGATAGGCTATTAGAGAATTTACCTGTCCTCAAAACTGAGCGTCAAAATTCAGTTTACTCGTCGTTGGCTAATATGGCTACATTTATTTGATAGCGTTTATAGCCTCTGATAACTACACACGCGCTAACTATAGCACAATGATCTTTAGTTCTCCGTAATCACCGCCTCAGTACACACTGATGATTACAGATAGCGTGACTCGGTCTCTAAATGAAACTCGTTTATTTAGCCTGTATAGAATATCACGATAATATCTTGTGTTCACTCCATCACAAGAGGAGTACTGGTCATATGTAACTGATGTCGATATCACAAACATCTATCACAAAATGACTGTAGAGATGTGCACAGAGAAAAAACGTGATGTGCACTGTGACGTGTGCCACACAGCCCATGATATAGAATAAGAAGAAATGTTCAGGGTGAATCGTCTTATATAGTCGACTAGTGGAGTTCGCTATGGAGAGGAAACGCCACTCCCATTTGTACATATTCACTCCGATACCAATTATCTTCCAGAATCGAATGGATGCTCAATTTGCAGCTCTTTGCACCTTCCAACTACTGAACTATTTGCATTCAAATCGGATCGCGTGCTTCACGGTAATTACGACTGCGTCCTTTTGATTTTAGGCGCGCGTAGTGGGGGTAATGTGGACTCCCAGCTCCGAGTTAATAAAACCCCCAAAGGCCAACTGGTCTTTATCACTGCGATGCTGTCTTAAGTGACGTCATTAAGAATGCGCCGAGAAGTAAATCACGTTTTACATCATTAGATACTGCAAATTGTGCGGAGTTTATTGATCCCTGTTATGTAGTTTCCCGGAGCTTGTGATGAATTTTCATTATTATTATTATTATTATTATTATTATTATTATTATTATTATTAGTGATTATGAGAAATCTATGGGTTGACATTCGAAATATAGGCAGGGAAGTGATGGTAATATACAGTTCTTATGTTGAATCCCTGTAACTTAGCCACGCCTTCTGACACATGCATCATGTTAATCCTAGCGCCATATCGTTAGCTCTCTTGCACGATAGAGAGAGTTATACCAAGGCCACGCTGTATTCATAGCTTCTCTCTCCTTGCGTGTAATTAGGGCTCCAGCTTCCGAACTCGCACAGCGTCGTTCGTATCCCGGACAGTGCATAAAATGCTGTTGGCAACAAGATGTTTCATAAATTGATGCGGAAAACATCACATATATCTTACGAGGTTTCCACACATGTCGAATAACGTGCTATTGAACGGTTTCATCACGCATACTAGTCCATGTATAGGAAATCATATCAAGGGTCGGAAATACTTAGTGTTATACTTTCGCGAAATTCAAGTGTCAACCGATTCGCAACGAGCTAGATTACAATCTCAATTGAGCAATAAACACAGTTGACAAGTTAAATTAGAAAAAATGGCGAGTGACTTTGATTGAATGGGGAAGGTCACTATGTCGAAGAGTATTCTCAATCACATATCTCAACTACCTCACTGACTACCCTTGGCAGTACAGTGCTTACAATGATCTAATCTTTGCAAAAAACTTTGTCTGCCATTTACATCGTATTTTTCGGGCAGCATGGTCGAGATGTTCCTTAAACATGAAAAAGCGTCTGACAGAGCTTTTGAATTATGAATAAAATACATATGAACATTACTGAATAAAATGTAATTATAAATAATAAATCCACCAAGCTCGATAGCTGCAGTCGCTTAAGTGCGGGCAGTATCTAGTATTCGGGAGATAGTAGGTTCGAACCCCACTGTCGGCAGCCCTGAAAATGGTTTTTCGTGGTTTCCCATTTTCACACCAGGCAAATGCTGGGGCTGTACCTTAATTAAGGCCACGGCCGCTTCCTGCCCACTCCTAGCCCTTTCCTGTCCCATCGTCGCCGTAAGACCTATCTGTGTCGGTGCGACGTAAAACAACTAGCAAAAAAATAATAAATCCTGCATTCTTGCTCCTTCTTTGATATTACTAATTTTGTAAGTCATTTAATTTTTTTATCAAATAAATCATTCGTCGAAAAGACAAAAAAGCATTTTCCTGGAAAACTGTAGTTAGGAAAAAAATGCACTTTCTGAAAACAAACTGCTCCTCTGAAAAGCTACCATAATTATACACTATTCTAAAAAGAAATGTGTTCATTTCTTTTTATGTTCATACCTCAATGATACGCATACACATTGAAATAAAAATGGATATGCAATGAAAACAAACCTTCTTCTTTGCAAAAATTAACCGAAAATTAGAGAGTTCTTTGGACATTCATTGCACGAGGTCATTGCACGATGTTGCATAAACGAAGTGGCCCCTGGTCATACACCAAAAGGGCTACGTGGTTATTAAGTGTCTTAATAAAAGTATTGTGACCACTCGCGTTGATAACAGCTTTAGAATGCCTACACAACACTTTGCTTTTGACAAGGCACCGCTCGTTCGATTGAAGCAGATGTCCTCCTCTTTAGAGTGGCTTGTAGTGTTTGACGTGATGGGTTTCTCGCTCGGATGGGTTGCTACAGTTGTCCCCAGACTTGTTTGATACATTTATTTCACATGGAAATCTGTAAGTTCATTTTACAATTAGCTTTACGTCGCACCGATACAGAGAAGTGTTATGGCAAAGATGGGTTAAGAAAGGGTTAGGAGTGTGAAGTAAGTGACCGTCGCCTTAAATAATGAACAGCCTGGTGTGAAAATGGGGAACCTCGCAAAACCATTTTCAGGGCTATCTACAGTGGGGTTCGAACCCACTATCTCCCGAATGCAAGCTGACAGCTACGTGGCCGAAACTGCTTATACACGCGCTCAGTTTGCAGAAATCTCTGGACGATGTTGGCATTACGCAAATAATGCGTTTTCCCCATGTTGCTGCACGTGAGACATCACATGTGGCACTAAGGAACTCGTCAATGTACCGTCGATCAGTTAAGGATCCATTGCAAGTGATCGGGAGAACGGCTTTCATGTCAAGACTCATGCATGCCCATACCATAAAGGCCCACCTCCGTAAGCTACGGTAGGTTGTACAGCTGTCGGATGAAATCGCTCCCCTAGTCTTCTTCACACTCGCAGACGACCATCTGAACTATATACTGTAATGCAAAACGGGAGGCATCCGAGAACGGTGCAGAATGCCAGTATCTTAGCTGCCGGTGTAAATGATCTCTTAGCAAACTGACGTTTCCATGATGTCGTCTGTTCTGTGCAGGTACACGTGCGTGTCGTCGGGATCTTAAATTGGCCCCTCGAAGACTGCCTTTTGTTTGGTCATTACTTCGTACGCCAGAAACTTTCTTTGTCGCTTGTGCTGTAACTTGACGGTTTCGCAGAGCTTGTAGACATACAGTACGATCCTATCCTGGGGTTGTTTTCTTTTGGCGGCCCGTACCAGGTCACCTGGAAACACTCCTAGTCTATTGGAAACATTTCCACAGACAACAAATCGAATTCCGTGTTACCGTCCGATCCGACATGACTTGTAACCACTTCATTTCACACAGACCAACTTTCGCACAGACATTGAATTCAGGCAATTTTCAACTGCCAGTGACACCTACCAAATATCCAGATGACGATACAACCCTCTGTTATGTAAACAGGACATGTTATTCTTGTAATAGTCCAATCCCTATCCCACTGTGCATTCGTACAACGCAGATAGGAACATCTAAAGATATCAACAAATATATTTCTTCAGCAATGTACAACCTGTGAAAATAAAATTCGGTGAATAGTCCTGTACTATCAACATAGATGAACAATGCATAACAGTGACCTTACTCTCCTTCGAAATAGTCCCCTCCCGTAACTATGCACTGCTGAGATCGGCGATACATGTTCCGGAAACTTTACAAGAAGGCTTCATTTGGGATGGTGTTCAAAAGCCTCGTTACGTTTCGTTGGATGTCAGGAATTTCGTCAAATCTCTTTCCTTTCAAAGCGAGTTTGATGCGTGACTTTTCGGCTCTGACCTTTTTCCGACGAGGGGATCCCGACGAACACCATTCCATATTTTGCCGTTTCGTTTCAGGGTCGTACCTGAGACACCAGGTTTCATAATCAGTGACAATACAGTTCAAGAAATTTGGTGTCGCATCCACCGTTTCGACAAAATCCTGTGATGCCTCTAAACGTGCCTGCTTCTGATCGTCAGTCGAGTGATGTGGCACAAGAAGAGAACACGTTTTCCTCTTCCGTAACTTCTGGGTAACGATTTTTCGCACGGATTCACGGTTAATCTGCAGTCCATCCGCTATCATGCGCACAGCAAATCGCCGATCGTTCGTGATTAATGTCCTCACCTTCTCAATGTTTTCGTCACTGATGGCGGTCGCCGGTCTTCCGCTACGGGGGTTGTCAGAGACACTTTCCCGGCCTCCTCGAAAACGGGCGAACCACTCGTACACACACTTTAAGGACAGTGCTTGATCTTCATAAACACGTACCAGGACCGCATGCGTTTCTTTCGATGTCTTGCCAAGCTTAAAACAAAACTATACATTGATCTTTTGGTCGTTCATGTTCCTGTTCGCAGTTCAGAACCAACGCACTAAACACACACTGTGTCAAACAGGTCGATGTTCAACTGAACAACGTTGGGAGCAGGTGGGCAAAACCGGCTGCTACGCAGGTGCAGCGTTGTGTGTCGCCAGTGTTGCCGGATCGACCGTTCGTACTTCATTCACGGAACTTTATTGTCACAGGTTGTATATTACCTATTGTAATTTCTAAAGGTGAAAGTATTACGGTACTGAAATAGTTTGTGTGTTTCCTGAAATTAGCCTTCATATAAAACATTATAATATTGTAGACAACGCACCTGTAGCCACAACAGCAAGGTTCACTTTTACAATGTAAGACGTGTATTTTAATATGGATCAAGTTAGACAAGCATTCAAAGTAATGCAATACTTCCTGCTCCTGTGAACAAATTTCAAAACCCGTAACGTGCAAATCGAGTGTGACATAACATGGCACGCTGAGTGGATAATCGACGTTTGTTAGAAGACGTAGACCTATGAGCAGTAAGAGAGGCAATTATTGAGATCCGAGACCTGGTCAAGTCCCAGCTCCAATTAATTGCTATATGAGATGTTTATCTAATCTGAGGGAGGTAGGAATAGCGGTCAAAGTTATGATCACAGGCTTCTATTGCATAATCAAACTCGGCGTAAACAGGACGAATTTATGGACTAGCAATCCTTCATAGCCTTTAACATAGCCTGTTTCATTAAGCAGTATAGGATATTTTACTCGTCAGTCTATGGTACTTCTGTGGATGCTCTCTGTCGTATGACCAAAGTCACGTTAGAGGTGGTGGAGGATGGGGGCGGATAATTAGTTCCACATAAGAGGCGGTAAGAACGAAAGCTTGAAAGAACTCGCCCCTGCGTGACTGGGCTAACAAGGGACCTAGGGAATCGACTGCAATTAAATTTGGTTTGATAAGCAGTTAAGGCATCATACACTTAGCCATTCTGCCATAAATAGTACTTAAAATGGTGCTGACAGAGGTAGTTACCCTACATGTGGTTACAGTGTTGCCAGATTGCCACTCTTCAACGTCCTTTTTCTGCCGGATATGCTCGCAGGACGAACTCTTGTGAGAGATATTTTTTTATTGCTGCCCTGTGAGGAGTCGCGCTGTGACGCCCGAGTGCACGAATTGCAGTTCACCCTGCATATTGTAGATATTATAACAATATTACTGGGGAGTATACTAACGGGGGTGCTTGGGTTAAACAAGACAGATTTCAGTGAAAACGCAGTAGCACAAACGAGAAAACTACCGGATTCTTATTGAGGAACTCGTGTTATCTGCTGTGTAAAGCTTATGTAACAACGTCAGCCTGTATAGTAGCAGTGGTTCGATGCCTTAACTGATCAATCTGCGATGTTTCACTGTAATCGACGCCTTCGACACACCACGTTCCATTTAATATTTCTATCTGCCGGATATAGTCGCAGGACGAACTTTTGTGAGAGACTTTTTTTATTGCTGGCATGTGAAGAGTCGCGCTGCGACGCTCGAGTGCGCGAATTTCGGTTAATCCTGTATATAGGATAAGTTAATTGTGTATTGCTGGTGGTTTAACGCCGCACCATTAGCTCTAGGATACAAAAGATCCAAGACTAGGAAGGAGGTGAACACGGTCTCAATTCAGAAACAATCCCTGCGTTTTCCTGGTGTGAACATGGGAAACCATGAAAAAAAATCTTCTAGGCTACTGATAGTAGGGTTTGAACCTATCATTTCCCGAACGGAAGCCAACAGCTATATGATCCGAACACTCATAAAACTCGCTCGATGAATGAGTACTCAAATAATAACGAATGAACTTAGATTCCTTGTCCACTGCATTCATCGTCAGTTTTCACCAGTCGAGTCCAGCTTTGCAAATTAGCATAGCGCATCCTTTAGCTGTTTGGACAAAGTTTCCACACAGAGGTATAAATGAAAGAAGTTTGCTCTGTGCGTGAACTGTGTGGCCAGAATGTTGCCATCAAGTGGCTGCAATAAAGCAATCTTCTCTCAAACTTTATGCGAATGAAGTTTGTCACGCAGGAGCATAACAAGCAGCCTTGTTGCTTTCTTCGGAGTAAACATTGCCGTGTTCCACCGCATGTCTCTCCAAACTGATGTTCTGGGAACTGGGCGATGGAAGCTCTCGGAAGATTTTATTTCAATACAATCATTAACGTCCGCCTCTGTGGTGTAGTGGTTAGTGTGATTAACTGCCGCCCCCAGAACCCCGGGTTCGATTCCCGGCTCTGCCACGAAATTTAAAAAGTGGTACGAGGACTGAAACGAACTCCACTCAGCCTCGGGAGGTCAACTGAGTAGAAGGGGGTTCGATTCCCTCCTCAGCCATCCTGGTAGTGGTTTTCCATGGTTTCCCACTTCTCCTCCAGGCAAATGCCGGGATGGTACCTAACTTAAGGCCACGGCCACTCTTCCTTGTCTATCCCTTCCAAATTTCCCAAGGCCCCTGTTCACCATAGCAGGTGTAGCCGCCTGGGCGAGGTACTGGTCATCCTCCCCAATTGTATTCCCGACCCAGAGTCTGAAGCTCCAGGACACTGCCCTTGAGGCGGTATAGGCGGGATCCCTCGCTGAGTCCGAGGGAAAAATCGACCCTGGAGGGTAAACAGATTACGAACGAACAATCATTGACACCAGACGTTGATGAGAGCTCGTTTCTACAAGAAGAGTTCGCAAAGGAACCGACATTTGATATAATATCAAATAAGATCACGTTCAGCAGTAAACAGTGTTTATTGCCCCTATTCTAGTTGTTCATTTTTGTAATAATACGAGTTAATTTTTACTGGTTTGATGCAGCTCTCTCCGTACCACCATGTCCTGTGCTAAGTATATTTGTGTTCCACATCTACTCTAAAGGGTCTGCCTGGCCGAGGCGGTAAAAGCGTGCTCGGTTCGCCCGGAAGGACGTGGGTTTGAATCCCCGTCAGGAAGTCGTAAAATTTAAGAAATGAGATTTCCACTTCCGGAGGTGCATATGGCCCTGAGGTTCACTCAGCCTACACCAGAAATGAGTACCAGGTTAATTCATGGGGGCAAAGGTGGCCGGGCGTAGAGCTAACCACTCTACCCCATCACGTGCCGAGGTTAACAATGGTGGAAACCTTTACCTTCCACTACTCCAAGGGCCTTCGTGGCCTGTACGGAGGTGACTTTGCTTTGCTTTACATTTACTCTAATCTAAACATTTCTGGCGAGTCGCTTCCTCTTAGCTTGGTCTTCTTCTTCTTCTTTCCGCCCTCTTGTGCCCTCGACGGTCATACTTCTGACCGTTTTACCTACATAGTTATCATCTCTTCTCAGCAAATAACCATACCGTTGCAGTCTTCTCTCTTGGACCTTTTTGGAAATTTCTACAACCTTAGTACTAGCCCGTAACCTGTCGGTCCTGACCTTGTCCATTCATGTGGCACAATACATCCATCTCAGCATTTTCATCTCGGACAATTCCAGTCTCTTCTCCTGAAATCTCTCAATCGCCCATGCCTCTGCACCATACAACATTGCTGGTCCCACAACTGATTTTAAGGTCTTTCCTGTCTACTTCGCGTTTCTCATTCTATCGCAAAAAATCTTCATCCAGTTCGTCTATCCAGCATTTATCCTATGGATGATTTCCGTATCCAAGCTGCCATCTTTAGTCATTTTGGGTCCTAAGTACTTAAGGGTATTTCAAAAGTTTCACCTTCCATCAGCACCAGCCCTCTCTCCTTTTCACATCTTCACTAATACGTTTGCCATATTCATGTTCTGGTTTTACCTCAAAGTCCGGCTCAATGACTAAATGATAATTGTGCTGTCCTTTGGTCAAAGTGTGTGTGCCTCCTTCAGCATTAGAATTCATCATAGGTAGAGGCTCATCCTGACAGACGTGCAGGTCGCCTATAAAGCGTCAGCTCGAAAGACCTGCACCAGGCGTCTCCGAAGGCCACACGCCATTAATAAAACATCAAAAATTAACTGAACAATTCCGGGGTATCTCAAGATGTATCCTATGAATATATATCTTTTTTTTAGTCAGGTTACGCTATACGGTCCTCCTCTCATCAGCTCGTTTCAGTTTCTCTTTATCTGTGATCCGATCTACACGTCTCTTTCTTTCTTTCTTTCTTTCTTTCTTTCTTTCTTTCTTTCTTAATCTGTTTACCCTCCAAGGGTTGTTTTTTTCCCTCGGACTCAGCGAGGGATTCCACCTCTACCGCCTCATGGGCAGTGTCCTGCAGCTTCAGACTCTGGGTCGGGGATACAACTGGGGAGGATGACCAGTACCTCGCAAGGCGGCCTCACCTGCTATGCTGAACAGGGGCCTTGCGGGGGAATGAGAAGATTGGAAGGGATAGACAAGGAAGAGGGAAGGAGGCGGCCGTGGACTTAAGTTAGGTACCATCCCGGCATTTGCTTGGAGGAGAAGTGGGAAACAACGGAAAACCACTTCCAGGATGGCTGAGGAGGGAATCGAAACTCTACTCAGTTGACCTCCCGAGGCTGAGTGGACCCCAGTTTGTACTTGTGTACTCCTGTATCGACACGTTTACTTGAGGATATGCTACTTTTATGGAAGCCTGCTTAAATTTGTTTTATATAAAATCGGGACGTTTTGCTGAAGAAGCGGCTTGCCGGGCTTATTAACTCAGATGGTTGAGGCGCTGACCTTCTGACCCCAACTTGGCAGGTTCGATTCTGGCTCAGTCCGATGGTTTTCGAAGGTACTGAAATTACGTCAGTCTCATGTCGGTAGATTTACTAGCACGTAAAAGAACTCCTGCGGGATTAAATTCCGGCAATGCGGCGTCTCCGAAAACCGAAAAATTAGTTATTAGGACGTAAAGGCAATAACATTGAAAGAAACGGCTTAGTATTTAGCATTATTTTGCTTCATAATTGTTCATTGGAGCGTTGATCATCACAAACTCCTAAACAATAAATGCCACTTCAGGTCAGTCTTTAAAGTAATCATTTATTTTCCTAGTATACGGTGATTACGAATGTTCGGATGTTGAGGAAAAGTCATATTTCATCCCTGAGGTCATTTTACCTGAAATGTAAGAAATAATTGTGAATGATAGATCCATGACCCCGTTTAAAGAAAATTTATCTTACATATAAATGCATATTTTGTTCGTTGTTATTTTGGTCATATTCTGCTCATTTTAGTGATGTATGTTGCATATAAATGTATATTTCGTTCGTTATTATTTTGGTCATATTTTGCTCATTTTTGTGATGTATTTTTTTTTGCTAGGGGCTTTACGTCGCACCGACACAGATAGGTCTTTTGGCGACGATGGGGTAGGAAAGGCCTAGGAGTTGGAAGGAAGCGGCCGTGGCCTTAATTAAGGTACAGCCCCAGCATTTGCCTGGTGTGAAAATGGGAAACCACGGAAAACCATCTTCAGGGCTGCCGATAGTGGGATTCGAACCTACTATCTCCCGGATGCAAGCTCACAGCCGTGCGCCTCTACGCGCACGGCCAACTCGCCCGGTTTTGTGATGTATGTTGCATATAAATGCATATTTCGTTCGTTATTATTTTGGTCATATTTTACTCATTTTTGTGATGTATGTTGCATATAAATGCATATTTCGTTCGTTATTATTTTGGTCATTTTTGTGATGTGTGTTGCATATAAATGCGTATTTCGTTCGTTATTATTTTGGTCATATTTTGCTAATTTTAGTGGTGTATGATCGTGAAAATGCACAGCCTGTGTTCAGTCATTCGACCGGGTCAGGAATAGAATGAATGAGCCCTCATCTAGCGGCGAGCATAGGAATTGTGCCGGCTGCCGAAGCCTGTCGCACTCCTTTGGGGAAATGATGAATGACTGACAGATGCAATGAAATGATATTGGAGAGTGTTGCTGGAATGAAAGATGTTAGGGAAATCAAGAGTATCCGGAGAAAAATCTGTCCCGCCTCCGCTTTGTCCAGCACAAATCTCACATGATGCAAGGTTATATTTTGAAAATTTTTGTTCAAAATTCAGGCGTCGGTTTTTACAAGGCACATATTATCTGCATCGATTTTCGAATACAGGATTTCAAAATACTGTAGTAGATGTATTTTTATTTCTTTTCCTGAAACAGATAGGTAGCAGATTTAGAAGACATGGTTCCGAGAAATATATACAGTACGAACGTACAAATACCAAAAATAATGCTAATACTTCAATCTTGATTATTTTTTAGGAAAACAGAATGGGAACTGCGCCTCAGGACTATGATACTGAAGGAATGTATACAGTTTTAATTAACTACTGTAGCTCTGTCAGTTTGCATGTTTAAATGTTCCTGGGTCCTTCTCTGTGGTGTAGTAGTTAGTGTGTTTAGCTGCCACCCCCTGGGGGCCCGGGTTTCGATTTCCGGTTCTGCCACGAAATTTGAAAACTGGTACGAGGGTTGGAATGGGCTCCACTCGGCCTCGGAAAGTAAACTGAGTAGTGGAGGGTTCGATTCCCACCTCAACCATCCTCTAAGTGGTTTTCCCATGGTTTCTCACTTCTCCTCCAGGCAAATTTCGGGATGCTACCTAATTTGAGGGCATGGCCATTGCCTTCCCACTTCCTTCCCTATCCCTTCCAATGTTCCCGTCCCCCTGCAAGGCCCCTGTTCAGCACAGCTGGGCGAGGTACTGGTCCTCCCCCAGTTGTATACCCAAACCAAAGTATCATGCTCCAGGACATTACCCTTGAGGCGGTACAGGTGGGAATCCCTCGCCGAGTCCGAGGGTGATGCATGACTGTTTACCCTTTTTTACTCAGCATAGATTCCATGTATAACGGCTCCGTGGTGTACGGGTTGCTTGTCTCTTACTTGGAGGTCCCTGGTTCGATTTCCGGCCAGGTCAGGTATTTTCACCTGAATCTGAGGACTGTGTCGAGGTCCACTCGGCCTGCGTGATTACAAATAAGGAGCCATCTGACGGTGAAATAGCGCCCCAGATTTAAAAGTCAAGAATAATGGTCGAAAGTATTCGTCGTGCCGACCACACGATGCAGGTCTTTGGGATGACCAGTGGTCGCTTGGTAGGCCAAAGCCGTTAGGAGTGTTGCGCCATGGGGGATTGGTTTTGGTTTGTTTATAGATTCCATGCCCATTTTGGCCAGAACACATTACACACACTGAATAACATTCGTAAAAACCTTCGTATGAATGTTGATACGTCACCCGTTACGACGTCATTGCGGTGCATGCACAAGTAGTACTGTGTGAGGTGCACTCAACGGCATGTTTGACGCTCTAGCCAAATGGAGGGCAATTGACGAATAATATCCCTAGTAAACAGGGAGCAGTTTTAGTACCTACAATAATGTAAACAGTCCCTTTGAAGGCAATGTACATCATCCCGATCTCAATGTATCAAGCATCAAAATAAAAGCAACAAGAGAAACTTTCACTCCAACTATGTAATCGATTATTTAGTTAACATTTACAATAGTGTGGACGAAACAGCCCATCGCTTTCAACGGACTTGTTAGTTACATATGATTACAGCGATGTTGTTAGGACATTAACCAGGCGTCTCATGGTAGACTTCAGAATAATAAAAAAAATTCTCGTAGTGTGTCAACATGACTGGTAGCCAAGTACATGTTTATTCGAGTATCTTAACATTGCATTATTTCAAGAATCTCCCTTTTGACCGACTATTTCAACTTTTCTCATACTCAGAACGAGAAGAGGCTTTGAAGAAATTCCCAGTGGTTTGAATGGTTGCTTTAGAGTAATACACGCTTCAAAATTATTATAAGACAAGCACATTCTTCTTTTTCTTCTTCTTCTTCTTCTTCCAGTGCCATCTCCTCATAGTAGGTTGGTGACCATCATTTTACATTTCTCACGTCAGAGTTGTCGATACGGCAACTATGATGCGGGAAAAACTAAACTGGAAAAAGTAGACTACGCCACAAAGTTCGCTAACTTTAGAGGAGAAGAAATGTATCAAGTACTGTATGTATATTGATCTAATAATACCTTATCAGATCGTACTCATAGTAAAAGGTATATTTTAGGTTTCTCCACGCTGAAACTATATCGTTACCTGAATTTAATGAACATTGCCAGTCTCTCAAGCCTCAAGTGACAGGCTGAAGCGTCCTGCCTGTCCTTTCCGCTGCCAACTCGGAAAACTAGACAAGCAATGTGCAGTAACAAGGGCGGATCTAAGTCCAGCGTGTCGGGAGACCGTCATAATGGCTATTTAAATACAAGACTGTTCCAAGAATAAAGAGCCGTTCATCTGCATGAATAGCATAGGACCACTTAAGTACCACATGCGGATTTAGTATCTGCTGCAGAGCAGTTTTACATTATTACCAGACGCTGTGTCTAGACCGCATACTGCTCAAATTTCCTACCCTTAGTCTCACATGTTTGTCCACACTTTGCTCAGGAACTCACAACTTCTGACACATGTGTCACGACTGTAAGACCACACATGAATTTTGTATTCCCTCTACTTTTCATGTTAGGGTCGGGAATAAAAAGCCGCAACAGGTGGATCGTTTCAAGTATTTAGGATGTGTATTCTCACAGGATGGTAGAGTACTAATAAGGAAACTGGTCTGGTTCGATCAGATATATTTCAATAAAACATTGGTGAATGAACAATAAATATATAATAAATCTAATGGTGATAATCATTTTACTGCAAGCTCCTGAGTAGTCAACAAACTGGCCTGTTTTAAGGAGCCATGGAAAGCATTCCTGTATATTTAATTCTGAATTTAGCGTACGACTTTTAGTGCCGAGAGTGTTCGAGAACATGCTGGGTTCGCCCGGTGCAGGTCCTTATATTTGGCGCCCAAGATCAACCTGCACATCTAGGTGTGGTGATGATGATGATGATGATGAACGACACAGTGATAGGGTGAAACCCGGTGTTGGTACATAGCCTAATCCTGTCTAATAACACGGAAAGTTCCGCTCAAGACCTAACGTCAACATCAGACGAACGAATCACCGTCGAAAGCGTCATATGGCCTCACTCCATAATAATACCGCGGAGAGGTTTGTTAATAATGTCATTTGGGCAGTGGTAAAGAAGTAGGGGACTGGAAAAGAAATAATAATATTGCATTGAAAATTACATGTATTCAGTACTCCATTCAGAATACTTTCTGGTTCGTAAATGTAGGATTTTATTTATTTTATGGGTAGTATTGGTAATAATTACTCATGATGAATTAGGAGGACCTATTTATCATAGATATGTTTGTTTCCAGAGGTGTTGTGGGATAGACTGGTCACTTTGACTTTAGAACAAAGCATGGAACTTACAGTAGATGAGAAAAGCATGGAAATTACAACGCATATCATGGAAGTTACAAGTTTTGTTGATGTTGTTGATATACGACAATATATTTTTATAGGATATGGTATAGTGTTGAGAAGAGCAATAATTTGGGAACAAACAAAGGGGTCTGGGGGCGTAAGCACTCAGGTTAGAGCCACGAAGCGGCCTCCGGTCTCTAGTTTCGTCTGCTTGTCCCCGTAGGACTGGTCTATCCAGACCAATGCTCTTGTCCATCCCCCATCCTAACCAGTCCAGACCAATGGTCTAGTCCACCCCCTACCCTAACCAGTCCAGACCAATGGTCTGGTCCAAGCCCTACCCTAACCAGTCCAGACCAATGGTCTAATCCAGGCCCTAACCTAACCAGTCCAGACCAATGGTCTAGCCCAGGCCCTACCCTAACCAGTCCAGACCAATTGTCTAGCCCAGGCCCTACCCTAACCAGTCCAGACCAATGGTCTAGTCCAGGCCCTATCCTAACCAGTCCAGACTAATGGGCTAATCCAGGCCCTACCCCAACCAGTCCAGACCAATGGTCTAGTCCAGACCCTACCCTAACCAGTCCAGACCAATGGGCTAATCCAGACCCTACCCAAACCTCTCCAGACCAACGGTGCCTGCAGTGCAAACTAGAGACCTAACGCCGCTTCGCGGCTCTAACCTGGGGGCTTACGCCCCCAGACGCCTTCTGCTTATCCCCATGTGACTGCTCTATCCACACCTATTGTCTAGTCCAGCCCCTACCCTAACCAGTCCAGACCAATGTTGCTTGCACTGCAGACTAGAGGCCTATAGCCGCTTCGGGGCTCTAAGCTGGGGCTTTAACCCCCAGACCCCCTCGATCGTCTCCAGATCATTGTTTTTCTGAACATCATACCATAACCTATGAAAATATATTGCCTTATATCAATAACATAAACAAAACTTGTAACATTCATGCTTTGTTGTAACTTCCATGCTTTCGTCACTTAGTGTAAGTTCTATGCTTTGCTGTAAAGCCAAAGTGGCCAGTCTATCCCATAACACCTCTGGAAACAAAGATGGCTATTATAAATACATCCTCCTACTTCATATCAGTAACTATTACCAATATTACCCACAAAACCACTAAAAATGCTACATTTCGGGACCTCAAAATGTTCAAAATGGAGTGCTGAATACATGTGAGTAATTTTCAATGCAATATTATTATTTCCAGCCCCTACTTCTTAGCCGGAGCCGTCACTTGCTCTACGTCCCATTAACGACTTTTACGGTTTTCGGAGACGCCGAGGTGCCGGAATTGTGCCCCGCAGGGGTTCTTTTACGTGTCAGTAAACCTACCTACACGAGGCGTATCTGTGCACTTTCAAATACCAGTGGACTGAGCCAGGATCGAAACTGCGAAGTTGGGGTCAGAAGGCCAGCGCCTCAGCCGTCTGAGCCTCTCAGCCCGGCTGGGAGAGGTTTGGAACTAAATCCAGGCGTCTGGCACGCAATCTTTTGCCACTACATCTCCTACCCTGCCGGCCAACATTCTGATGGTGAAATTTCTTTCCACTAGCGGGATCCGAACAAGCTAACCACTGTGTGGGAGCGTAGCGACGTGGCGCTTAACGATCATGGCTGGTTATATAGTACTGCATATCTGATCTTACTTTCACACTGTGAGCTGGAAATGAAGAACCCGGGTGAGTTGGCCGTGCGGTTAGGGTCGCGCAGCTGTGAGCTTGCATTCGGGAGATAGTGGGTTCCAACCCCACTGTCGGCAGTCCAAAACATGGTTTACCGTGGTTGCCCATTTTCACACCAGGCAACTGTTTAAAGCTGTACCTTAATTAAGGCCACGGCCGCTTTCTTCCCACTCCTAGGCATTTCTTGCCCCATCGTCGCCATAAGACCTATCTGTGTCGGTGCGACGTAAAGCAAATAGCAAAAGAAAAAAAAGGAAATGAAGAAACCGACTTCCTCTGGTTTCCCTCATACCAGAATTTCTAGCCCAATTTTTGAGAAAAATCAGCTTGCAATGAATCGCCAACCTCAGCTCTGAAAAGATACATATTCACGTTTTGATACTTAGCCCTACATCGTCACGGCCGACAGATAAAGCCGTCTCCGTATATGCCATGAAGGTCCTTCGAGAAAGCTTCTTGGTACTAAGTGGGATAGAATGATTAGACCTATGATCTGCCACCTCTGTTCCCTAGAATTATCCTGATACTCAGTTTTGGAGCGGGCTGAGTGAACCTCATGGCCACGTGTCGTTCCCGAAGTTGAACACCCGATTCTTAAATTTTTCAACGTCTCCCTTCGAGTAGTTTTACTTCGTATTAACACATAGAAGGTTTTCAACAACTCAAGCATTGAAAAGTGTTAGGACTGGGAAGAGAGCGAACGTGGCCTTAATTAAGGTACAGCCTGGTGTGAAAATTGGAAACCATAGAAACCAGGAATGCCGACGATGGGATTCGAACCCACCACTTCCCGACGGCAAGCTCACAACTATGCGACCCTAACCACAGGGCCAGTTCGCTCGGTTTTTCTCGACCTCATGGCGGGGAATCAAACCCACACCCTTCCGGGTGAATTGAGCACCCCTTTACCGCTTCGGCTTGACAGCCCATTAACCACAGTCAGAAATGCCTGAAAAACAATTTAAAACAATTTCAAAGATTATGCACACATTTTTTTTTTTCTTTATTCGTTTCATTACAGTACACTGATCACGTATTGACAGCGCTTTCTGCTCCTTGTGGCTTGTCAGTCTGAGGGCCAGATCTCTGTCGTGTCGGACGAATTCCACTTAATTGATCACACTGCGAAGTTTCATTGCAATCGATGCCTTCTAAACACCCCCTCAGCAAGAAGTTAATACTTAAGAACGTAGGCCTAAATATTGTTTTACTCCAGAATGACTATTAGTCTACCATTGTTCACCATGACTTAATTTATCATTATACCTTTGCTGGCAGGACCTAGTGTTTACAGGGCACTATGTCTTCTTGTATGGGCTAGAGCAATTTTGTTACTTTCATAGATCTGTCTCTGTCTTATCCTTGCTTTGACAATATGAAAGTGACTGAGGTATGAGCGATGCTAGTAATGCCAATCCTTATGCAGCCAGTCCCTGCTATGAATGGTGTGAAAATGTTGCTCATAGGGTCGGTTGGTGCATGCATTTCAGTGGGCTTGGCAGACTGATATGTAATAGCAACTTCTGGCGCGATGAGGAAAGCAACGGGAAACTACCTCACTCCTCATTTCCCTAGTACGCCTCTTCAGTGATGCCTGGGCCATCTATGACAGCTGATGGCAGAGCTGTTGAGGATCCCACCAGTGAAATCGCTGACGGACTGAACATACAATTTATCATCCCACCAAATTCCATTGTGTTCGGTCTGGCCCATCGTAGACAGTCCCGTGTAAGCTGCGATCAACGATAAGAATAAGAATAAGAATAAGAATAAGAATAAGAATAAGAATAAGAATAAGAATAAGAATAAGAATAAGAATAAGAATAAGAATAAGAATAAGAATAAGAATAAGAATGTTGTTGTTGGTTATTCAGCCCGAAGGCTGGTTTGAACCTCTGCAGCTCCGCCAACAGCTGTCATAAATAGCTTAGGCGTCACTGAAGAGGCGTACTGGGGAAATGAGGAGTGAGGTAGTTTCCCGTTGCTTTCCTCACCGAGCCAGCCGTTGCTATTACACATCAGTCTGCCAAGCCCACTGAAATGCATGCACCAACCGACCCTATGAGAGATATTTTCACACGATTCATAGCAGGGACTGGCTGCATAAGCAATGGTATTACTAGCATCACTCAAACCTCAGTCACTTTCATATTGTCAAAGCCAAGGAAGAGACTGAGACAGGTCAATGAAAGTAACAAATTTGATATAGCCCATACCAGAAGACATAAGAAAATTGTAAATAAAACATGAAATAACTTAAACATTACCAGTTTAATGTTTACAAATTATCTTTTTTATGTGTTTCGTTTATTAATTCGTAGACTAGTTTGATCTTTATTTTCAAGTCTCGCCCATCCCGCAACGTGAGATAGCCGACACGTTTCATCTCTACGTAATTATTACACAATTAATATACTTTAAACTGCTTATCATACCATGCGAATTCCCGTAAGGTATTTTCCTCCAAGGTAAGAGAATTATTCGTGGATGTCTCTGAATATCTTTTATAAACGTATCTCTTTCTCCAATCTAATTTAGCCTTGTAACTTTCTTGTCACGGACTCAAACTAATACCTCTTCATTTATGATTTGGTCTACTTGTTTTACTGTTGTCGTTCTTTCTGTATCCTCTAAGCATTCGGAATGGTTGATAGGCAATTGAAATATGATTGTGGAGAAACGTGACTGTTAAATCACAGATTATTTTTAGAGCTTTATTTTTCACCTTCCTCTATCTGTTATAATGTTTCGCTTCCATACGATTCTACTATTCGCGGAAACGCCTTTACATACTACACAGCACTATGTGCATACGTCGAATGCGAGCATTTTTTCTTCGTGCGGATTCTCTTGTTGCTAAATCAGGTCTGCATTTATGTCCTGAATGTTTCTGCTGTCATTGGTAATATTACTACACACGTGGATAAATGTATTTACATTTTCAAGATTTCATTTTCTAGCTGATATTCCTGCTAACTTGAATTATATTTTTATAAATTTTATATTTCATAATTTTGTCCGATTCTTTGGCTGAATTGTCAGCGTACTGGCATTCGGTTCAGAGGGTCCCGGGTTCGATTCTCGGCCGGATCGGTGATTTTAACCTTCATTGGTTACTTCCAGAGGCTCGGGGGCTGGGTGTTTGTGCTGTCCGCAGCATCTCTACAACTCACACACAACACATAACACTACCCTCCTCCACAATAATACGCGGTTACCTACACACGGCGGATGCCGCCCATCCTCATCGGAGGGTCTGCCTTACAAGGACTGCACTCGGCTAGAAATACGAAATTAAATTAAATTTATAATTTTATACATCCACACATGAAATATTAAACGGCACCACAGAGCTTGTAGCGAATATAGAATTTTTCACGTACTTAGGTTTTCCGCGAAGACTGAAAGCTGAGAGGCATAACAGTCTATAACGAAGACGTAAACTGGAATCTGTCTGAGGGTGTTTCGTTTTCCTCTTTTTTTTTTTTTTTTTTTTTTTGCTATTTTGCTTTACGTCGCACCGACACAGATATGTTTATGGCGACGATGGGATAGGAAAGGCCTAGGAATGGGAAGGAAGCGACCGTGGCCTTAATTATGGTACAGCCCCAGCATTTGCCCGGTATGAAAATGGGAAACCACGGAAAACCATCTTCAGGGCTGCCGACAGTGGGGCTCGAACCCACTATCTCCCGATTACTGTCCTCTTACTTTGCCCCATTCTCCTCAACAGTTTACTAGTATTGCAGAATATGTTTGATCATCCTAATCCGTTGAAATATTTATATAGGGAAGTAAGGCTATTCTAAAAGGAAATTGCTGTTTTTAAATGAAGAATGACTGTGGCGAAGACAATCTTTTCAGAAAAAGAACGGCAGAATCAAGTATTGACAACAGTCTTAGCCAAATACCGACGAAACGGCTTCCAAGATCGCATCTGTAAGAAAGATAAGAGTGATTTGGACCACTGCCGAGGCAACATAAGAACCTCACTTTAACACGTGACTTTGATTCCACTTCAAGATTCACTTGTCTTGAATTTCTATTATCTTATTAGTCAGAACACAGAGCAGAGATTCTTTCGACTTACTCGGTTTCACTCAGTAGTATGCCTTGCGATTTCTGTCTGCAGTACGTAAAATATTATCCTGTAACTCTCATTTCATGGATTGAGAATATTTCTCTTGAGTGATCGATTGAGGGATATTTTATGACCATAATATCGCTGTGATGTACTTATCAAGTAGTAAAGTACAGTGTACACTACAAAATGTGATGCTTGTTATATTTATATTAGGTTCTTCAGCTGTTAGTACTATATAACCAGCCATGATCGTTAAGCGCCACATCGCTACGCTCCCACACAGTGGTTAGCTTGTTCGGATCCCGCTAGTGGAAAGAAATTTCACCATCAGAATGTTGGCCGGCAGGGTAGGAGATGTAGTGGCAAAAGATTGCGTGCCAGACGCCTGGATTTAGTTCCAAACCTCTCCCAGCCGGGCTGAGAGGCTCAGACGGCTGAGGCGCTGGCCTTCTGACCCCAACTTCGCAGTTTCGATCCTGGCTCAGTCCACTGGTATTTGAAGGTGCACAGATACGCCTCGTGTAGGTAGGTTTACTGACACGTAAAAGAACCCCTGCGGGGCACAATTCCGGCACCTCGGCGTCTCCGAAAACCGTAAAAGTCGTTAATGGGACGTAGAGCAAGTGACGGCTCCGGCTAAGAAGTAGGGGGCTGGAAATAATAATATTGCATTGAAAATTACTCACATGTATTCAGCACTCCATTTTGAACATTTTGAGGTCCCGAAATGTAGCATTTTTAGTGGTTTTGTGGGTAATATTGGTAATAGTTACTGATATGAAGTAGGAGGATGTATTTATGATAGAAATCTTTGTTTCCAGAGGTGTTATGGGATAGACTGGCCACTTTGGCTTTACAGCAAAGCATAGAACTTACACTAAGTGACGAAAGCATGGTAGTTACAACAAAGCATGAATGTTACAAGTTTTGTTTATGTTATTGATATAAGGCAATATATTTTCATAGGTTATGGTATGATGTTCAGAAAAACAATGATCTGGAGACGATCGTTGGCAGATGAGTAGAAGGGTAGACAAATTGGTTACAAAAAGCAAAGTTTTGTCATGACGTTATAAAAAGAGCTCTACCACTTCTTCCTTCCACTGCTCATAATTTATTGAACTTACTATGTTCTCGTTACGTTCTTTGGTAAACCAGACAATTATTTATTTCGCGAACTTCACACTCCCTTTCACAAATTTATTTACCTAGCTTGCTCTACGAAAGCCTTGAAATCAAGAGGTACATCACCCTGCATTTACGAGGTATTCTAGGCCAGGTCAGGGATCTATACTTGGTTCTGAGGGCTGGTTGGATGTCCACTCAACCTACGTGAGAACAATTGAGGTGCTATCTGTGTTGCCCGGTAACAACAATTATCAGTGGTTGTGGTGATTATTGTTTTAGTAGGAAGTACAACTAGGCAACCCTAATCAGAGAAAAAAATGGAAGGGATCCGACACTTCGAAAAATGAAAATATCGGCCAAAGAATGACAAGGGCCACGAAGAGCATGAACATGAAAACTCCCTAGCCCTCGAATGCTTTAATAGCGTCGGAAAGAAACAAGTGAGGTCTGATAGGATAGATCAGATGTGCTCAGCTGGGCGCCCGTTGAGGCAAGCCCAGTGCGGCCGGGCAGGCGTGACGTAGATGCGGGCAGCTTACGTAACAAGCGTACGTCACAGTGAAGCGAGAGAGCGGACACACTTTGCCAGGAAGCGAGGGAGCATTGATGCTCTTCTAAACTACTCTCCGAAGTGCTGATTGGGGTGCATGGTTTAAAGTTAAACTTTATAATCGCAACAAAAAACCTTCAACTTTTCAAGATATTTCTGTTGGATTTATACTACACTCGATATAAACAGTCGGTTTTATTTGTTTATATTTATTCATTCAAAGAAAACTGATACGTTATAATGTTTGTGTTAGCTTCTACAACGCTACAGGGTTTAAGAGTACAAACAACGATGTACAATTCCTTGCATGGGAATGACAGTATTTTCATTTAAAGAAAGTAATTCCTGCTATTCATTAAGCAAAAATTGATACATGGGTTGATTTTTTAATAGTGGTAACTATTCTTTACTTAGATACATAGCATACTTACAATGTTAGGCGTTTGAAATGCTAAACTGCGACACGCTTACAGTTTAATTACGCCTGACGGTAAAACAGCGACAAAATTGTGGGAATCTATTAATAACCTTGGAATTACGAAGAACAAGAACAGAGAAGAAATTACAGTACCTCTCGAGACTATTAACGAGTACTTCACTGCTGAAATGAAATGGCTTTTAGTGCCGGGAGTGTCCGAAGACATGTTCGGCTCGCCAGGTGCAGGTCTTCTGATTTGATGCCCGTAGGCGAACTGTGCGTCGTGATGAGGATGAAATGATAATGAAAACAACAAATACACCCATCCCCCGTGCCAGAGAAATTAACCAAGGATGCTTACAATTACCGAACCCGCCGGGAATCGAACCCGGGACCCCTGTGAGCAAAGGCCAGCACGCTAACCATTTAGCCATGGAACCGGACACTTTACTGCTAATTCCTCCATAGTAGGACCTGACGACAAACAGAGACGTATGGACTACACAGTTCAAAAAATTAGGGGAACATGTTTTTGAACGTATGCCATGCTCTACAAAACAATACCTCACACCCAGGTATATTACCAACTAAGCCTTTATTTTTTCCCGTTGAGGTATACAAAAGAACATCCATGGTTTCGGGTTCATTTTCAGAACACAAACGGAAATGTCCAAATAGGGGCGAAAACGAAGTGATAACAGTCCTCCAGGGTGGATTTTTATCACAGTTGGGGAGCTTCAGTGTGGTGTATGTCCTCCACGAGCATTTATCACAGATTTGGCACCTACGTGGCATGCTCCGTATAAGTCGACGGAGGTCACGTTGCGGTATCAGGTCCTATTCATCAATGAGAGCCTGTTCGAGGTCTTGGAGAGTCTGTGGTGGAACAGAACGCCCACAAACACTTCTATCAAGCCTATCCCACACATGCTCGATGGGATTAACGTCGGGACTCACCCCTGGCCATTCCATCTCTTGAATGTCCAGTTCTCGCAAGACAGCTCTGGCGATGGGCGCTACTCGAGCCCTGGCATTGTCGTGCATGAGTACGAATTCAGGGCCAACACCGTATGCAGCAACCAACACATGCTGTAGCAGTACCTGCTCGATGTACCCCGCAGCGGTAAGATTACCCCGGACGACGACAAGATCCGTACGGCCATGAATACTGATTCCACCCCACACCATCCATCACAGAACCTTGTCCGAATCGGTCGCCTTCCTGGACCACATGTGGCATGTACTGCTCACCATGGCGTCTCCTTACACGTTGAGGTCCATCACGCTGTGTCGTGGGAAATCTCGACTCGTCTGTGAATAACACAGGTCTCCATTGGCGAATTTGCCAGTTGACGTGGGGACGGACAAACAGAATTCGAGCTGCGAGATGTTACTGCGTTATAAACGGGGCTCTCGAACAGGACGTCCGGGTCGTAAGGTTACATATCTTAACCTGTTCCTTACTGTCTGGTCAGACACCGTGACTCCAGTGCCCTCCTGAGATCATATTGCAGTTCTCTGGCAATTGCTGAACGACGCTGCAACGCACAGATGGTCAGATATCGGTCATCCTGTGGGGTTGTCTTGCGTCCACGACCTTGTCCAACCCTACTTGTGAACTGGTCTGTCTCATTGTAGCGATTCCACAAGCGGTATATAACTGACGGAGAGACATTGAGATCCACAGCAATACGGCGTAAAGTCCATCTCCTGGGTCAAAGTGATGGCGCTTGCGACTTGAATCTCGTTAAGATGTCTCATGGGATGTGCTGGTTGACTTACAAAGTGCTCAAATGACCGCGGTGGTCGGTGTACCTCACAACGACACACGGATGCACAGCTATTCACTTTGTTTTGAGGGGCACCTGACATTTTAATGCATGGCTACGCCAACAGGTGGAGTATAACTTCGAATTGATATACCCCGAGTAGCTAAGGTCTCAAGGTATGCTGTACGACCATTGCAACCACATGTACCAAATTAACGTTCTCACACCAGCCGTTACAAAACATGTTCCCCTAATTTTTTTGAACTGTGTATTACGATACATACCCTACCCCTGACAGAATAAATTCTATTTCAGTCACGTGACCCCCCTCCCAGTCAGAAAAGCAGTCTTCTGAATAAGCAAAGCAAAGCAAAGTCACCTCTGTACAGGTCATGAAGGCCCTTGGAGGAGTGGAAGGTAAAGGCTTCCACTATTGCTAACCTCGGCACGTGATGGAGTAGAGTGGTTAGCTGTACGCCCGGCCACCTTTGCCCCCAGGAATTAACCTGGTACTCATTTTTGATGGAGGCTGAGTGAACTTCAGGACCATATGCATCTCTGGAAGTTGACATCTCGTTTCATAAATGTTACGACTTCCTGACGGGGGTTCGAACCCACATCCTTCCGGGCTAACCGAGCACGCCTTTACCGCCTCGGGCAGGCAGCCCCTTCTGAATAAGCACGAAAGCAAAAGGAATTGATGACATTGGGACTGACATGGTCGAACTAATTCTTGATTGTATATTACCAACCTTAACTCATCTAATCAATTTCTCTCGTATATACTCGACATATCCACTCTCTGAAAAAAGGCTATTGTGCTACCTCTTCCGAAGAGCCAAATGCCTTCGAACAAGGGAGACTATCGTCCAATCTGTATTTTACCAGCTTTATCTAGAATCTTAATATTATGTAGTCCATACATAAATGTCTAAGTACCTTCAAACACACAATCTCCTTAATCCTCTCAAGTCCGGTTTCCGACAAGTACATAGTGCAACTACAGCCTTACTCAAAGTGACTGAGGACGTTAGACAAGCATTAGACAGAGGGAGATTCACAGTTCTGTTACTATTAGATTACAGTAAAGTCTTCGACAGCGTAAACATCGACATTTTACTTGTAAAACTGAAGAGTCTAAATTTTTCTCAGAATTTGATTGCTGGGATGCATTCTTATTTTCACGGACGTCAAATATGTATGAAAGGTACTAATAGAATCATTTCCTCGTGGCGCCACGTGAATAGAGGAGTTCCTCAAGGCTCTATACTTGGTCCTATTCTTTTCGCACTCTTTGTGAGTGACATATCATCGAATTTAAGGCAATGCAAATACCATATGTACGCTGACGAACTTCAACTCTACACAGACTCTACAGCACGAGACCTCCAGAAAAATACCGACTTACTAAACATTGACTTACAGACTGTTAGAGATTGGTCTGCTGAAACTGCTTGAAACTGAACCCTACAAAATTGCAAGCAATCCTTCTTGACCACCAAAGTCAAATGACTAGTATAACAAAAGGTCTGTTGCCAAGAGTAATCCTTCAGAAAGTTCCAATTCCTTTCGTATCACAAGTGAAGAATATCGGTACTATCATGGACGAACACATGACTTTGTCTGCACATGTCTTACATATCTGTCAAAATGATTACTCAGCTTTACATTCTTTATATATATATAAACATATATTTCCAATAAAGCTTACAAAGAAATTTATGGAAGCTCTTGTAATGCCACATTTTGAGTATTGTAATGTTGTTTTCAATGACGTGAGGCCGCAATTTTTCCCTAAGGCTACAGCACGCTCAAAATGCATGTATGAGATATATATGCAATTTAAGAAAATATGACCATGTGTCACCATCTTTCCTAAAAATCGAGTGGTCGCGATTCCATGTTCGTCGTAACCATCATACTTTGTCTCTCCTCCGTCGAGTTCTTACTACATCCTACAACCATCGTACCTTTCTTCGTGTTTCAATTACTTCACAAATGTTCATGACAGACATACAAGGGCTCAAACAACCAACCTGCTCGTCATCCCTCACCATCGAATTGTCGCATATAATAACTCATTCTTGGTGTTTGCCGCACGAGAATGGAATCGTTTACCGGATGACGTCAGAGGAATACTAACCACAGTGTAATTCAAAAGGAGGGTTAAGAGGTACAGCAGTATACGAGTGAACTGTGCATTTCTGGTCTTTCATTGATGGTGCTACTACAGATCATTACTAGCTATTATTATTATTATTATTATTATTATCATTATTATTATTATTATTATTATTATTATTATTATTATTATTATTATTATTATTATTATTATTGCTGTTGTATGTCTCACTGGGGTGGAATTTTATTTTTGTAATATTTTGATTGTGTTTAAATTGTGTTTTATCTAGTATGAATTACGGTAGTATTAACTGTGACTATAATGTATAGTAATTGGTTTAGTGCAAGGGAAGTCCCAATGGCCTTAACTACGCCGATAAAGACATCTATATATCTATCTACATGGAATGCGAATTGATTTTTTCGTTGTTAGATGGATAGAAATGTGGCCATTGTTGCCGTGAATTACGCAGTCCATCTTATAAAGAAAAGATCAGAAGATACAGCCCTTTGGTGTAAGATATGTCATTCATTCTCCACCCGCCTGCCATTCATTACCTTTGTCATTTGATTTTTTGACTTGTTAACTTAATTGAATAAATTATAAATATTTCCAAATGATCCTATTCCTTATTATTTACGAATATTGTAAGTCATGTCTATCATCCTGTACTCTAACGAACCCACAAACCCAATTCCTCGAAGAATTCACAAATCTACGGACCCTAACATAACCCATCAATTATAATACACTCATTCATTCATTCATTCATACTTACATACATACATACATACATACATAAACTGAACAGGTGGTTTCTGAGGTATTTGCATGACACCTCGTCGAAACAACTGAGAACACGTGCGCCCTGTAAAAACAAACTTAACCTAGCCTGCTGTTGTTGCGGTGACTAACTTGCTATTAACTCTTTCCTTTTGATAGGTCAACGTTGAGATATTATTCCCCTTTCAGCGTCTGATGTACGTTTATTATAAGGTATAATTAAACTATCATATTAATAAGACTTGCCAACCTCGTCGATTTCAGATCCCCAAATTTGATAATAGATGGGAAACTTCGTTGCATTTTACAACTAATAATTAAATATACCCTACACATCTTCTTGAACAGCAGTTTTTCCAAAGCGATTAATTTTTGTGGTACAGTAAATGAAATGTCGTATGGCTTTTAGTGCTGGGATATCCCAGGACGGGTTCGGCTCGCCAAGTGCAGGTCTTTCTAATTGACACCCGTAGGTGACCTGCCCGTCGTAATGAGGATGAAATGATGATAAAGACAACACATACACTCAGCCCCCGTGCCATTGGAATTAACCAATTAAGGTTAAAATTCCCGACCCGGCCGGGAATCGAACCCGGGACACTCTAAACCGAAGGCCAGTACGCTGACCGTTCAGCCAACGAGTCGGACTGTGGTGCAGTAATAACGTACAACCGATCTTCTGGTTAAAGCAGACTAGCTGTAGTAGCTCGTGCTTCGCTACGGATCACAAATGGTTACGGGCAATCGAATTGAGTATTACGTCACATGTCCGCACACAGTTCCATGTTCCTATCACTTGCAATAATGCATCACACTTCATCCTATGTCACCGGGTTGTTTTAGAATCGCCGATCCCTGAGGTAGCCTTTCAGGGAAGGGAGCGTACATCTTATGCACGAATACCGTTTCAAGATTCTGGAACGTCTGTTAATTCCCAAACAATGCAGCGGATACCACTTCATTATTTCAAAGAAGAGGATCCCGAAGGAGCATATGCATGAAAGGTACGTGTCTCTGTTATGGTTAGGTCTATACCATTTATAGTGAATCCCATGATTGTGAAGAGATTCCATTAATATCTCATATTGTATATCAAGAAAGAAAGAATTTATAAATAAAGAGCTCTGAATGTACTGACAGAAAGAAAATGTATTTTCTTTATACAAAACATACCTACAATACCCGTTCTTTGCTCAGATACTTAATATTTAGTTACATTCGTGTTGTAAGAAATTGTTCTTGAAATGGGGAGGTGAGCTCAATTTATTATACATCCAGTATCTACATATTACTACTCCATTATTTTGTAAGACTGAAATTTTGAGCTCAAATTTGGCTAGCTTATAACTGTTAACTTCCGTTAACGTGTTACTTACTTTACCTCTCTCGCAAGGGGGTCATGCACCGAAAGAAAATGTGAAGCAAGTCGGGGGAAAACACACGCCTGCGACCTTTATAAGTGAATACACTCCCTAAACGGATAGTCTTATTAAAGAATGGAGCTCACTAATTGTACTTGGAATTCAAAACAATTTCCTGATAAAATTTCTTCCATATTCTAACAGTTTTACGGGCAAATCCTTTTCTCTGTTTGATGTATGATTTACCCAATTGAAACCAAAAGAGCAGGTAAAATTAACTACTTCAGTTTACAACAATGTACCTGTACTGACCAATATGAAAACAAGGAACAGAAGAAGATTCTTTCTGTAGATTACGGGTGTGTCTGCGATTCTTCCCTATATTGAACAATCGTGCAAAAGTAAACAGCTCCGTATTTCTCACTGGATTACAATAATAATCTATTTACTGACACAATATTTGTATTTTTTTCCCGCTTCTATTACATCTTCGCAGTTCTCTAAGGCCAATACACAGTTCAAAAAAATTAGTGAAACATGTTTTGTAACGTCTGGTGTGTGAACGTTAATTTGGTAGATGGGTTTTCAATGGTCGTACAGCATACCTTGGGACCTTATCTGCTCAGGCTATGTCAAATCGAACTCCTTCTGTAGGCGTAGCCATGCATTAAACTGTCAGGTGACCAGTGGCGAATTTCCCGCACATGCGATTGATGCGTTACATCTCTTGTATTTTCAACGAAAAAAAAAAAAAAAAAAACACCGCTCATATTTTCATGGAAGTTATTTATACAAAATTCAAACGCACAGTTATCGGTACCCAGAGATGGACATAACGAGCGTGGTTGGTTAGTGACTGTTACTAATTATTGCCAAACTATTCCAGAGTTGGCAGCACTAGAACTGAACCCTTGTTGGTTGTTGATCTCTTCCGTGGGGTTGGAATGCGGAACGAACAGCCACATCCATCAAGAGGACGGGATTTATTTGTTATTTTGTGAACTACTGGACTTCTTGCTTGTGGGCGGTTCTTTTCTTGTGCTATAAATGATGATATATGACAAATGTTTTTGTAGAATTATAAATAATTTAGTTTCGTGTGCTTGCAGTGAAAATATCAAACAAAGAAAATGCGGGAATGATGCGATTTTGAAATGACATCACATCGATCAGAGAATAGTCCATCAGGCATGGATGTAGGGGCGCCAGGGTCGCGCGCTCATACCGCGCAATCCGAATTGAATTATTCTAACCACTGTGTAATCGAACGATTATTTCTTTGAAGGAGAAAAGCAGAATTATAAATGAAGGAAATCCGCACCCAACTCTGAATATAACTACACAACTTAAGTCGTTTGTTCGTCATTTCAACAGAAATATTTATGAAACAGACCATTGGATTGGTGGATGTGAGATTTTAAATAAACTTTTCTGTTGGTCCTGTTTGTTGTTTTCTTTTGAAAAATGCGTTTGCAATGACGGTCTGTTTGCGTTGATGTTTCCAATGTTTTTCCGGTTACATTCCCTAAACCAGAAATCAGGAGTCGCCACTGCAGGTGACCCCTCAAATCAAAGTGAATAGTGGCACATCCGTATGACGTTGTGAGGTATACAGAGTACTGCGGTCATTTGAGCACGTTTTACGTCAATCAACACAACCCATATCCGGCTCCATGGCTAAATGGTTAGCGTGCTGGCCTTTGGCCACAGGGGTCCCGGGTTCGATTCCCGGGAGGTCGGGAATTTTAACCATAATTGGTTAATTTCGCCGGCAAGGGGACTGGGTGTATGTGTAGTCTTCATCATCATTTCATCCTCATTACGACGCGCAGGTCGCCTATGGGAGTAAAATCGAAAGACATGCACCTGGCGAGCCGAACATGTCCTCGGACACTCCCGGCACTAAAAGCCTTACGCCATTTCATTTTTTTTTTCAGCACATCCCATGAGACATCTTAACGAGGTTCAAGTCGCATGGGCCGTCACTTTGCTCCAGGAAGGATGGACTTTCCGTCGTGTTGCTGTGGATCTCAATGTCTCTCCGTCAGTTATTCAACGCTTGTAGAATCGCTACAATTAAACAGGTCAGTTCACAAGGAGGGTTGGACAAGGTTGTGGACGCATGACAACCCCACAGGATGACCGATATCTGACCATCTGTGCGTTGCGGCGTCGTTCAGCAACTGTCAGAGAACTGCGACAAGACCTCAGGAGGGTCACCGGGGTCACGATGTCTGGAACAGGAACAGTAAGGAACAGGTTAAGAGAAGTGTCCTTACGACCCAGACGTCCTGTTCGAGTGCCCCGTTTAACGCAGCAACATCGCGCAGCTCGTCTTCTGTTTGTCAACTGGCAACTTCGCCAATGGAGACCTGGGTTGTTCACAGACGAGTTCAGATTTCCCCTGACACAGCGCAATGGACGGTAACGTGTATGAAGACGCTGTGGTGAGCAGTACATGCCAAATGTTGTGTAGGAAGACGACCGATTCGGAAAAGGTTCTGTGATGAGGTGGGGTGGCATGAGTATTGATGGCCGTACGGATCTTGTCGTCGTCTGTGGTAATCTTACCGCTGCGGGGTACATCGAGCAGATACTGCTACAACATGTGTTGGTTGCTGCACACGGTGCCCTGAATTCGTACTCATGCACGACAATGCCAGGGCTCATGTAGCGTGCATCACCAGAGCTGTCTTACGAGAACTGGACATTCAAGAGACGGAATGACCAGGAGTGAGCCCCGACCTGAATCCCACCGAGCATGTGTAGGATAGGCTTGACATAAGTGTTCATGGGCGACCTGTTCCACCACAGACTCTCCAAGACCTCGAAAAGCCTCGCATTGAAGAATGAGACCTGATACCGCAACGTGACCTCTGTTGACTTATACGGAGCATGCCACGTAGGTACCAAATCTGTGATAAATGCTCATGAAGGACATACACCATACTGAAGCTCCCCAACTGTGATAATAAATCCACCCTGGAGGACTATTATCACTTTGTTTTCGCTCCTACCTGGACATTTCTGTTTCTGAAAGTGAGCGCGAATCTATCGATGTTCTTTTGTATGTTTCAACGGTAGGGAATAAAGGTTTAGTTGGTAATATGATATACCTGGGTGTGAGGTATTGTGGTTATTTTTTTATTTTTTTTTTTTTTTTTGCTATTTGCTTTACGTCGCACCGACACAGATATGTCTTATGGTGACGATAGGATGGGAATGGCGTAGGAATGGGAAGAAAGCGGCCATGGCCTTAATTAAGGTACACACCGAGCTCGATAGCTGCAGTCGCTTAAGTGCGGCCAGTATCCAGTATTCGGGAGATAGTCGGTTCGAACCACACTGTCGGCAGCCCTGAGGATGGTTTCCCATTTTCACACCAGGCAAATGCTGGGGCTGTACCTTAAGTAAGGCCACGGCCGCTTCCTTCCCACTCTTAGCCCTTCCCTGTCCCATCGTCGCCATAAGACCTATCTGTGTCGGTGCGACGTAAAGCAATTAGCAAAAAACAAAATAATAAGGTACAGGAAATTAAGGAAAACCACAGAAAACCATCTTCAGGGCTGCCGACAGTGGGATTCGAACCCACTATCTCCCGATTACTAGATACTGGCCGCACTTAAGCGACTGCCGCTATCGTGCTCGGTGTATTGTTTTGTGCAGCATGGTATACGTTCAAAAACATGTTCCCCTAATTGTTTTGAACTGTTTAACTAACATTAATGGAATATTTAATATATATCGTCACTGCGCGAGCAAATCCTCGTATCCCGCAACGCTCTTCCTATCCATTACTTCCCTTAAGACTGGTCACGCTTTTCAGTCACATATCCAAGTTGCTTTACGTCGCACCGACACGGATAGGTCTTATACCGACGATGGGACAGGAAAGGGCTAGGTGTGGGAAGGAAGTGACCGTGGCCTTAATTAAGGTACAGCCCTACCATTTGCCTGGTGTGAAAATGGGAAAACATGGAAAACCATCTTCAGGTCTGCCGACAGTGGGGTTCGAACCATTATCTCCCGAATACTGGATACTGGCCGCACTTAAGCGACTACAGCCATCGAGCTCGGTGCATATGGATACGGAGTCCATGAGATTTTCGTTGTGTTCATTTTCCTATGTGTATGTGTAAAGGAAAATGAGCCTTACCTACCGCTCTGCAGGAACGTATGTTCTCATGATTTATTTAAGCACTCTTACAGTACAATGCATTTTCCTTTAAACAGTACATTTTCCTTTAAACAGGGAAATAAAGTCAACGGTAATTGTTCTGATGGACTGCATATCAATATGTCATTCGGAGGCTTGACTAGTCTTTTAAGGATCTATAATCTATCAGCTTCATTGTCCGTATTGATAATTTAAGCACACAAGTATGAAGGGTGAGTTTTCCACCCAATCAATACTTTAATTTACAAAATGTTTAGTATTATTCCCATTAAAGCAGTACCGCTTTCGACCTGTAAATAGGTCATCATCAACTGTTGGTGAACCTGCTTAATACCGATTGTACATAATAAAAACATTACTAAAAACTAATTAAACAAGATTGCCTTTTTCTAATATATACTAATAATTAATTAATGTTATTTGTTTTACGTCCCACTAACTACTTTTTTAAGGTCTTCGGAGACGCCGAGGTGCCGGAATTTAGTCCCGCAGGAGTTCTTTTACGTGCCAGTAAATCTACCGACACGGGGCTGTCGTATTTGAGCACCTTCAAATACCACCGGACTGAGCCAGGATCGAACCTGCCAAGTTGGGGTTAGAAAGCCAGCGCCTTAACCGTCTGAGCCACTCAGCCCGGCAACTAATATAATACTAATGTTAACATATACAGTATACATATGGTACAGTTATAGGGTTTTGACTTGTTGGAGACCCATTCAAATGTCTATACTGTTGCCAACATTACGTCAAACAAGATATATACATATGGTGCAATGAAGAAGGGTTTTGGCGTGCTGGACTCCCATGAATGCCACATATTCCAAAAGATTGTATAGCTGAGTTACCTCCAGGAATATGTGGCATTCATGGGACTCCAGCATGCCAAGGCACTTCATTGTACCATATGTATATATCTTAACATTAGTATTATATTAGAATAAGGCATTCTTCGGAGGCCCGGGTTCGATTCCCGGCTCTGCCACGAAATTTGAAAAGTGGTACGAGGGCTGGAACGGGGTCCACTCAGCCTCGGGAGGTCAACTGAGTAGAGGTGGGTTCGATTCCCACCTCAGCCATCCTGGAAGTGGTTTTCCGTGGTTTCCCACTTCTCCTCCAGGCGAATGCCGGGATGGTACCTAACTTAAGGCCACGGCCGCTTCCTTCCCTCTTCCTTGCCTATCCCTTCCAATCTTCCCATCCCTCCACAAGGCCCCTGTTCAGTATAGCAGGTGAGGCCGCCTGGGCGAGGTACTGGTCATACTCCCCAGTTGTATCCCCCGACCAAGAGTCTGAAGCTCCAGGACACTGCCCTTGAGGCGGTAGAGGTGGGATCCCTCACTAAGTCCGAGGGAAAAACCGAACCTGGAGGGTAAACAGATGATGATGATGATGATAAGGCATTCTTGTTAAATTACTTTTTAGTAATGTTTTTATTACGTACAATCGCTATTAAGCAGCTTCACCAACAGCTGATGTCCGGCTTCATGGCTAAATGGTTAGTGTGCTGGCCTTTGGTCACAGGGGTCCCGGGTTCGATTCCCGACAGGGTCGAGAATTTTAACCATCATTGGTTAATTTCGCTGGCACGGGGGCTGGGTGTATGAGTCGTCATCATCATCATCATTCATCCTCATCACGTCGCGCAGGTCGTCTACGGGTGTAAAATCAGAAGACCTGCACCTGGCGAGCCGAACTTGTCCTCGGACACTCCCGGCACTAACAGCCATACGCCATTTCATTTTACCAACAGCTGATGATGACCTATTTACAAGTCGAAACCGGTATTGCTTTATTGTGAATAATACTAAACATTTTGTAAATTAAAGTATTGATTAGGCAGAAAACTCACCCTTCATACTTGTGTAGTCTTAAGGAAAACAATGGATTGGAAGAGCATTGTGGATACGAGGTTTTGATCGTACAGCGACGAGGTTCCTTTCATTTATTTATATTTTCCCAATGTATTATGGTTTGTCACGGCTCAACCAAGCAATTTCGTGGTGCATTTTGGACATCCTAGTTACCTAGCTCTATTCCGGACTCTCGCTTAGTCTACTGTGCAGTACATGTGGCCCATATTAGAACCCTCTATGTATTTGCAGTACTCTGAGTTCTCTTGTCCTAACCATAACCAGTCAGTCTAGTTACCTCCAGGAGGTAAATGACGTGCATGAGAAGCATGTGTGCTGGTCATTGGCACGCATATCTTCTTCCCTTGTTTCTTGGGGCTTCATCTGCCTGTCTCTTAGCGCTCAGCCTGAAGTCAACAGGTTCTTTACCCTCGTAATTACCGGTTGCTAAAATGTTTACCTTCGCGATGCCCTGACAGACTGATGGCAGACGGGTACTAATGCGATTCAAGACCCGGTGTTTAAAAAGTCATCTACAACACAAATTGAATGTTCTGTACAACCTACTTATCCTTCCAAAAACAATTAACATCCTTTACTTTTGTAGCAAAAGGATAGCTTATACATCTGTAGTAAAACAAAATTCTTCGGCGATGGATGATAGAAGTCCTCCAATGCTGATTATGTGTTTACTTTCAAAGGAAAAACACACCGTGGATATTAATTTAAATTTATTAAATAGTAGCCAACGGCCGTAGCAATGTTGAAACACCGGATCCCGTGAGATCTCCGAAGTTAAGCAACATTGGGCGTGGTCAGGAGTTGGATGGGTTGCCACGCGCTGTTGGTTGGGGGGTAAGGGAATGGAGGAGCGGAAAGGAACTGGCCACCCTACCGCACGTAAACTCCGGCTCAGGAACACCTCTGCGGAGGTTCGGACCTGCCTTCGGGCAGAACAACCCTTACCTTACCTATTAAATAGTACCAAATGTGCCTAATCTTGACAGTTAAATAAATAAATAAATAAAATCGTTATATAAAGCGAAAGAGCTGATGGTTGTACCGATCTCGCGATCTTTCACTATCCGGATGAGAGGGGAATCAATTACTATAAACTGAGAGTCACGTGAGAAATGCACTCACTCCTTAGGTAGAAAAATACCATATCAGTCTGTGCAACAACAATTTACAGGACAGGACTAAATTGTAATCAACCCATCTGATGATGTATCAGATTCTGTCACAGTCGGGTTAGGAACTTACTAGACTTTTCCGATATCAGTAGACAAAATTCTTCAGTTTAGGTCTGGTTGAATGACCCAGATAATAGAGTGCTGTAATATGACCCCACTAAGCACTGTGATATTTTAAAGTGCTCAAAATACTACAGCCTCGTCAGTGTATTTATCGGCAAACAAGAGAACTCTTACGGTGCAGAATTCTGGCACCTCAGTGCCTACTAAAACCGTAAAAGTAGTAAATGTATACAATTGAAAATGAAAATCCACAGCCTGTTTCCAGTCATTCGACCGGGAATGAATGAAGCCACCATCTAGCGGCAAGGATGGGAACTGTGCCAGCTGCGGAAGCCTGTCGCACTCCTTTGGGGCAATGATTAATGAATGATAGATGAAATGAAATGATAGTGGAGAGTGTTGCTGGAATGAAAAGAGATACGGACAACTGGAGTACCCGGAGAAAAGCCTGTCCCGCCTCCGCTTTGTCCAGCACAAATCTCACATGGAGTGACCGGGATTTGAACCATGGAACCCAGCGGTGAGAGGCCGGTGCGCTGCCGCCTGAGCCACTGAGGCTCTTGTAAATGTATACAATTATCTTCATTTCGATGTAATGACAAGAAAACAGTTCTGAGAAATTCAACGGTCTACTTTTAATTATTCCCCTTCGATGGTCTGTATCTCTCTCTGTACTACCCATTCCTGATCCATTTATCCAGCTGAATTTAAACTTTGATTTATGGAAGTGCCTTTTTTATTCATAGACTACCTAAAATTTGAGATTTGTCGATATGATAGTGATCTCAGAAGCTAATGATACTTGAAAGAAATTAGTAGTCTTCGTGCCGAGGTTGAGATTGGTGGAAAACTGTACCTTCCACTTTTCAATGGACTTACCTGACCTCCCCAACCCCGCAGGTCGCAGCAGTAGAATAACACCCATGGCATTCCCTGCTTGTCTTAAGAGGCGACTGAAAGAGGCACCAGGGGCTCTTAAACTGGGACCGTGGAGAGGTGACCTCGAGGTCCTTAGCTGAGTCCTGGCATTATTTCCACTTACATGTACCAGGCTCTTCATTTTCTCCTATCCTATCCGATCTCCCTTGGTCAACTCTTGTTCTTTTCAGACCGCGACGGTATTAGAATATTCAAAGACTAAGGAGTGAATTTTCACGCCTTTTGCAGCTCTTGTCTTTCTTTGGCCGATACCTTCATTTTTCGAATCGTGGGATACCTTCAGTTGTTGCCAAGTTGTACTTCCTCTTAAAACAATAATCACCACCAACACCACCTTCATGACCGGTACAGAAATGACTTTGATTTGTTTCTGTAACCGCATATACAGAATACTATACTTATATACATATAGTATGCAGATCTTCTGGCCAATGTAATACATGTAGTTTAAGTGACAAGATTAGTAAATTGATTAGTCCATTAAAGTTCAAGATATAATTGAAGATAACGAGTAGGCTGGCTACGAGGTTCGGGACACTAGGCGTGAGTTTCCATTAAGGGAGATGGTGGGTTCCAACTCCTCCGTCGGCAGTCCTGAGGACAGTTTTCCGTGGTTTTTCATTTTCACACCAGGCAAATGCAGGGACTGTACATTAATTAAAGCCGCGGACGCTTCCTCCCCATGCTATTCTATCGTCACGAAAATACCTAACTGATTCGGTGTGACGTTAAAACGCAAACAAAAAATCGAGATAATAATAATAATAACAATAATAATAATACTAATACTAATAATAATAATAATAATAATAATAATAATAATAATAATAGTTCTGATGTTCAACAACTACAACAATAACAACAACATTGCTTTAGCTAACGTATGCAGACACTTTGATTTGACGTCATTTAGGGTACCTGAATGCCAATTTGGACGTTTTAGTTTACTCCAACCGGGCGAGTTGGCCGTGCGCGTAGAGGCGCGCGGCTGTGAGCTTGCATCCGGGAGATAGTAGGTTCGAATCCCACTATCGGCAGCCCGGAAGATGGTTTTCCGTGGTTTCCCATTTTCACACCAGGCAAATGCTGGGGCTGTACCTTAATTAAGGCCACGGCCGCTTCCTTCCCACTCCTAGGCCTTTCCTATCCCATCGTCGCCATAAGACCTCTCTGTGTCGGTGCGACGTAAAGCCCCTAGCAAAAAAAAAAGTTTACTCCACCAGATTATACGGAAACTTTAAGGGACAACCTTATTGCTCATTTTTCTAAATTAATGTTACCGGTTAAACCCAAATGTCCTGAAAGGGGAATACATTCTTTCTTACCGAGCTCGATAGCTGCAGTCGCTTAAGTACGGCCAGTATCCAGTATTCGGGAGATAGTGGGTTCGAACCCCGCTGTCGGCAGCCCTGAAGATGTTTTCCCGTGGTTTCCCATTTCCACAGCAGACAAATGCTGGGGCTGGACCTTAATTAACGCCACAGACGCTTCCTTCCCACTCCTAGCCCTTTCCTGTCCCATCGTCGATATAAAACCTATCTGTGTCGGTGCGACGTAAAGCAAGTTGAAAAAAAAAATTCTTTCTTAATCCGCTTACCCTCCAGGGTTGGTTTTTCCCTCGGACTCAGCGAGGGATTCCACCTCTACCGCCTCAAGGGCAGTGTCTTCGCCTGAGGCGGACCTCTTCGACGATGACGCCATCTCTCAGGCCGGGGAGATTTGTTACGGTTAAGGAGATGCTCGGTGAATGTGAGGGGGTGTCGGCCGTGGCCTATACTAGGAACTGTCCCGGAATTCTCCTTAGTGCAGGAGAATGGAAAAGCACGGAAAACCATTCTCAGGAGAGCCGACGGTTAGGGCCAGCCATGAGGTCCAGCCCAGTCCCGTCTCCCGAATGCAGAGGCGTAGAGTCACGGTAAACCGTGGCCACCCCTCCTCTGCTCGGATGGCCGGTCAGGGTGCAGAGCTGTGGCCATTTATGGGCCGAGAGCCACTCTGCATCTACCGACATGGAGAGAAGTTCCTGACCTTGTCCTTATATATCCTACCCTCTCTGGCTCTGATGTTGGCGTTATATACTTACCCTCCCTGGCTGACGTAACTCATGAACTACTCTCGTAGCGTGATTGCTGCCTGGGAGACTGATTACCTCGGATCAAGTAGGGGTATTTCAGTCGCCTTGACAAAGAATACAGCTAGTATTCGAAACGTCGGCAAACTGTACACCGTGGAAGCTTCACCTCCAAGATGTGTTTCATTTTAACGTGCCTCAAGAACATATCGCCCATATTCCTCTTGCTATTTGCCTTACGTCGCACCGACACAGATAGGTCTTATAGCGACGATGGGATAGGAAAGGCCTAGGAATGGGAAGGAAGCTGCAGTGGCCTTAATTAAGGTACAGCCCCAGCATTTGCCTGGTGTGAAAATAGGAAACCACGGAAGACTGTCTTGAGGGCTGCCGACAGTGGGGTTTGAACCCATTATCTCCCGGATGTGAGCTCACAGCTGCGCGCCCCTAACCGCACGACCAACTCGCCCGGTGCCAAAGAATCTATTTTAAGTTCACGGATACGGTAGCTAGACATACTAATTTAAGAAATATCTTTATTTTTCCACACACAAAATGAAAATATTATTGACCATATTTCCGATCATAAACAAACGCATACTAATTTTAGTGGCGTACGAGTTTCACTTTAACTCACTGTAGGTTTCCTTTTTAAAAAAACTCTATCTTGTGAAGGCTGTTCATTCAACTTCAAACAAACCATACTACCCAGATGATAAATGGGGCAAATGACTTGCGTACTCGAAGCGCGTTTAACCGCAGTCGCCTTTCAAGTTAGAAGAAAAGGAAACTAAAGGAAGAAGAAGACATATGAAATCAAATTACAAACTAGAAAAAAGAGCATTAAAATATACCCGGCCGCTCTCGCCCCCATGATTCTTCATTCTGACACAATGCTGCATCTAACTAGAGACGTAATAATTATAAAAAATATCATCGTTCATTCTTAAAGCTTCTCAGGAGAGATCACTCAACCTGTGGTTAAGATAAGGCTACCGGCTGTGTCTCACTAGAAGGTAGCCTCGTGTATGTGCATTTTACATATGAAATACACAGATTTCTTGTACGTGTGGATCTTTTTATTTTAATCTATCTCATGACGAAGTGCTTTCTAACACTGTAATTACGTAATTAAGCGCCAAGTCTCGGGCATTAGAAGCAATCTTATCAGGGAGCTAATTCTGCTTCAAGTATATTTAATGGCATCAGTCGCTCGTAACAACAAGGCGAAAATGTAGTGCATTAATTGTTGTGTGTTTACATTGTGTTAAGAAATAATTAATAAAAATCTTCGTGATAACGTGTCGTGCATAACACATGGTGTCTTCATTCTCCACTACACTGAATTAACATTCACTCAAGACTTTCGCTCACATGAAAACTCCAACTGAACTGCAGCACACGTTGCTACTAACAAGAATAATTCGAAAACGTCTTCTATGTTTCAGCTGTAGGCCTACTCTTTGAGAGAGAAATATGTATGATAATGGTTATGACTCTTGTTTTAACGAGAAGCAGTCGGATTATTGTCCCTAATTGTAAAAAAAAAGAAGAAGTCTCATTACTCGATGAATGAGGGTATCGGCTAAAAATAGTTTTCGAAGTATGCTGAGGGACCCTACGTTGATTTCGGCGTTTCATTTCATTATTTTCTTAAGTTGTGGACGTGACGTGTATATATGTATTTATTAGGTAATAATAATATTATTTTACTGATTTTACATTCCACTAACTACAGCAATTTAATGATTTCCAGATACGCTGAGGTGCCGGAATTTTGTCTCGTAGGAGTTCTTTTCCCTCCGATACGAGGCTGGCGTATTTGAGCACCTTCAAATACCACCGACCTGAGTCAGGATCGAACAGAAGTCCAGCGTTCTTCCGTGAGCCTCTCAGCTCGGCTGAGGTTTACTACTGCTGTAAATGAGGCCACGGTTTTATTTGCAACTAGAGAACCATGAAGGTTCTTAGTTCATTTATAGAGACTTGCAGAATGAGTATGAAATACATGCCAGTCTATGTTGAAGATGTATATTATAACTGCGTAAATGTGACCTATCTCTTTTTGTAAAACATCAATCCACAATGTGTATTTGCATGTAAAGTTAAATATGTATATTAGAAGTTAGTTTAATATGAGGTAGGGGCTGCCTAGCTTATGCGGTAAAGTAGTGTTCGGTTCACTAGGAACCTGGGTTCGATGCTGTCTCAGGAAATCGAAAACCTTAGAAGCGCAATTTCCACTTCTTGTTTGTTTCGTTGCTATTTTGCTTTACGTCGAAACCGACAGAGATAGGTCTTGTGGCGATGATGGGATAGGAAAGGCCTAGGAATGGGAAGGAAGCAGCCGTGGCCTTAATTAAGGTACAGCCCCAGTATTTGCCTGGTGTGAAAATGGGAAACCACGGAAAACCATCTTCAGGGCTGCCGACAGGGATCCGAACCCACTATCTCCCGGATACGAGCTCACAGCTGTGCGCCCCTAACCGCACGGTACTTCCACTTCTGAAAAGGCACGTGGAGGTTCTCAGCCTGCACCATAAATGAGTACTGGTCATAGAGCTAAACACTCCATCCCATTCAGTGCCGAGGTTTTCTAAGATATCTTTAGCATATTTCAAGCCGTACAATCGATCATCATGTAAAATAGTCTATCACACAGAAAACATATAATGGAATGTATGTTTCTTCAGAAAATTGTAGAGAGAAGTACTCACTTCTGTATAGAATTTGTAAATGGCATTGTGGAAAAAGGCACTTCCTAAATTTATTAACGAACAGTACATTTTACGAGTACGATATCTAATATATTATTACACAATAAATCACCACTAGTGAGAATGTGAAACATACACATCTTGATTTTGACTTCAGTTTCTCTACATTTTGAGTTTCGGTAATGAAATATTGAGTAAATGAATGGCCACTACATGTTATTCATAATTTCCGCTGTGTATTATGATGTAAGAATGAATTCAGTAACTATTTATCCTTGTACGTCATTGTTATCATCGTCGTCGCAATTATTATTCTCGACAATGTGAAACCAAATTTCGACCGTATTCATACTAACACAATGTTGTACAAATACTTCACAATGCAGACTTTATTAATACCAAATTTCATGGCGCAACAGCCATGAAAGGCCATGGCTTACCAAGCGACCACTCCTCAGCCTGAAGGCCCGCAGATTACGAGAAGTCTTGTGGCCGGCACGACAAATCTTCTCGGCCGTTATTCTTGGCTTTCTAGACCCGGACCACTATTTCACCGTCAACAGCTCCTCAATGAAATGAAATGAAATGTCGTATGGCATTTAGTGCCGGGATATCCCAGGACGGGTTCGGCTCGCCAGGTGCAGGTCTTTCTATTTGACACCCGTAAGTGACCTGCGCGTCGTGATGAGGATGAAATGATGATGAAGACAACACATACACCCAGCCCCCGTGCCATTGGAATTAACCAATTAAGGTTAAAATCCCCGACCCGGCCGGGAATCGAACCCGGGACCCTCTGAACCGAAGGCCAGTACGCTGACCGTTCAGCCAACGAGTCGAACAACTCCTCAATTATAATCACGTAGGCTTTGCGGACCTCGAACCAGCACTCAGATAAAGTAAAAATCCCTGTCCTGGCCACGAATCGAACCCAGGGCCTCCGGGCAAGAGATAGGCATGCTATACTTACACTGCGGGTCCGGTACAAATAAATAAATAAATAAATAAATAAATAAATAAATAAATAAATAAATAAATAAATAAAATAAATAAATAAATAAATAAATAAATAAAAAATAAATAAACGTGGTTTCAGATATTGGAAGTGGAAGTGTGATTAGTGCGGTGACTTAGTTGCTGGCTTTCCACCCGAATAGCAGAGATTCGAATCCTGACCGATTCTGAGTTGGAATTTTCACATGAAACATCACGTGACGTCTGGAAAGACGGTCTTAGACCCCCAGCCAAAACCAAAACCGGGCGAGTTGGCCGTGCGGTTAGGGGCGCTCGGCTGTGAGCTTGCATTCGGGAGATAGTGGGTTCGAATCCCACTGTCGGCAGCCCTGAAAATATTTTTCCCTGATTTACCATTTTCACACCAGGCTAATGCTGGGGCTGTACCATAATTAAGAGCATGGCCGCTTCCTTCCAACCCCTAGGCCTTTCCTATCTCACCGTCGCCATAAGACCTATCTGTGTCGGTGCGTCTAAAGCAAAAAAAAAAAAAAAAAAAAAAAAAAAGAGGCTTGCGTACCTCCAACGCCCCCAAAACATACCTGGGACAAGCTCAAGAAGGTTCTTACGTTTAGTTGTTAAGTCTTTACTTTCCAGTTCTCCAAGGCCTTCATGGCCTGTAGGAAATGATTTTCTTTTTAATATGAATTGTTTAAAATTCAAGAATCAATGAACTGGAGATAAAATTGAAAATTTGTTATTTCCAAACCCTACTCCTAACTGTGACAGAAGAACAATGGTGAGCTAGGTTATACTTTAACCGCTGATATTACACCGTCTCGTTAGTTCAACCAACAAGAACAAGTCTGCAAGGCACGCTTTTCGAACTGTACATACATTTTAATGCTGTGTGCTGCAAGAATTGAAGAATAAAGTCTTCTCCTGAACTCACGTTCAGCGTAATGGCTGATGACGTACGAACACGAAGAAATAATACGAAAGAAAAAAGGAGGAAGCAGAACACGTGAAATAAAAACAAAAGAAAGGAGAAGAACTTGTGTAGGTAGCCTCAAGACGAAACCCTACCTACATTCTGAAACAACAAAGCAATGAGACCAAAAAAATAATTCACCTAAAAAACTAAACAAACAAACAAACTCACATATCAAACATTCGCTTCAAGAGGTTTCCTTGTCCGTCAATCTCGTGCCCCTGTAATTATCACTCTGCCCCTCTCTCCGGCAGCGCTCTCTTTCTTCCTCTTCAGGTGGACCACCGCCATAGTTGAGTGCACACGACAAAGAGGGCACTGCCATCAAGACTCCTTAATTACTCTTCATATGTCTCCGTAAGAAGAAAATGTATAAACGCGCACTCATTAAGCTATCATTCCATCTTAAAATAATAATTGTTGTCTGTTTAAGGTACCGGGTTTTATATTATTATTATTATTATTATTGAAAATGAAAACCTAAAACCTATTTTCCAGTCATTGATATTATTATTATTATTATTATTATTATTATTATTATTATCATCATCATTTTGTGTGGTTATTTCTAGCCTAGTGCAGCCCTTGTTAGGTAGATCATCCGGCGAGTGTGGGTCACCGGGCCAGGAATCGAAGTCGGGTATCGCAGGCTAAAATGCTGACAACTCAACCATGGGACCTTACATTTTATGTTTACATCCTGCGAGGATCGTTTGTTAAGAAGCCTAAATCATGAGCTATGGAACGAAGAGCTTTAAGTGGGATTCAAAACACTACGGCATGACGTTCCATTTGGAACTTTGCTACACTATGTGGTGATAGGGAGCTACAAAATCTCAAAGCAGTGCAACAACAAGGCGAAGCCCACTAGGCACGGTAAGAGTACGTCCCATTCCTCACTGAGCCGAAACTGCCATTGAGACACCACACTCCACATCTAGTTTCACTGGTTGAACCACGAAGTTCTTTACTAGGTCCATCCGGAACTCTTCATCTTCCGAAGTAGTAGATGACCAAAAGACGGAAACTCAAGTCCTCGTCGCGAGGTGGCGAAACTCTTTTCAGACATATTCCCAACAGATGTGAGCTGCATAGATGATTTTTAACCACATACAAATCAATAAGCAGAAACAAAAACTGCACCAATTATTAACAAATGTTACAAATTTATAAAAATGTATTTTATAAAGCTTTACACGAGAGCGTGGACATTTCTACCCCCCTGAAATAAACAGTCAGATGATTGGTAATAATAATAATAATAGTTACGGGGTTACCCGTAGAATGCAGAGGTGAAAGAAGGTGCGGGCTGGAATGGGTCTATCCACAATATGAAACCAAAACTTAAAATTTAACCGAAGATTATATTTTCAATAGACAACAAGGTTTAACAAATTTTCACTAGGTGAAATAACAAAAATCAGGTACAAGATAAACTTTTTACAAACGAAAGCACAAGTTCAGGGATCTTAACCAGTTCTGGGCTTCGAGCCCCAATTTACAATCCTTGAGCTACTAGCCTAACTTTACCCAGGCATACATATGTTCAAAGGGCAGAAAACCCCTTCATTCAAGGAGCACTTGCTCCCAAATTTTAACATCAGGCCTCCCAGAGGCACTTTTCAAACACAAGAAAGAGCTGACCCGCTCTCAAATTTCTGAGCCTATCAAAGGCAACAACAAACATTACTATCAACTGCCCTCAAGGCACACTTACAAAGAAACAGGGGTATCTTGTACCCAACCTACTGGGCCTTCGTCGAAAAAGAATAGGTTAAGTAAATGGCCCAAAATGCAAAACAGAATGGAGGCGTGTACTTGCACTCCTAAATGAAACCTTTTTAAAACCTAAGAGGCACTAGGCTAATCCCAAACTATGGAGGTGACTCGTATGAGAAAACTTTAAGACATTACAGAAGGGAAGAAACAGTTACAAAACGTAGTCACCTCAAACCAAAAATGTAGGGGAGCTCAAGAGGGTAAAGCACTCTCTATCCCCGTTTTACAGTTAAAGATATGTGAAGTTTTACAAAAGCGACGGCAAATTACATGTTTCAAGATAGGTTGCATAGTAAAGGTTTCGGACCTTCCCCGCGGTTTAGACAGCTGAGCTAGCGAGAAATAAAGATGTTAAGTGGCCATTACCTTGTTGAAGAGCTGCTGCCGGATGAAAGAGGCGCTTCCCGCCTCCTGTTACAATTCCATACACTAGGCTAGATGTTGTTCGAGTGGCCGAGAGACAAGAAAATCGGCAGTTTTTATACTCTCGGGGAAGATTCGAGACCTTTCATGAATAAAACAGCCACACCCACAGGCTTTTATTGGCTAGCTAAAAGTTACACATCAAAATTGAAGAAGAAACACAAGATTGGTCAAAAATTAATTACAGACAAATTTGATTGGCTAACTTCAAAACTGGCGGAAAGAAAATCTTAATATTGCCAACCCACAAATGAAAGAACGAAATTTAGTTATAGGAAAACTTATGAGTACAAAATATCTTCAACAAAGTTCCTTCACTTCGCACCAGTTTTTTTAGTAGAGACATTTATAAGAGAATGTCCACACTTCTTGATCAATGGAAAGCAAAACAAGTTTAATCCACACAGTATTGACAACTTCGTAATCACAAAATTTACGGTAGTGACATCTTCTGAGAAAATTTATGAGTTGATACAGTTGTTAAAGTTCAGAGTTTCTCCTGTAGAGGAGTACTTAAAGGAAGAAAATTCAAATGTGCGGCGTATAGGTGTACCAGCCGGTACAATAATAAAGATCAAATATTCAGCTTTCGCAGACGATACGACCTTACTAGCTGAGACGTGGGAGTTTGGAAAGACCAAAATAATAACCAACAGTAAGAATCCTCCAAATATTTGAAAGTGGATGAACAAAAGTTTAGATCGTCAGGGATTTCAAATACTTTGGTGAATGGATCAGATGGAATGGTCTTGAGAAGAAAGCAATGGAATCTCAGCGAACCAAAATAGAAACAGCCTTCCAGCTTACGAAGACACCTATAACAAAATAAAATCTCTCACTCCTGGAATTCCAAGATCAGACATTATCATATAGTAGTCAAGCTTTAAGCCCTTTATGCTGCAAAAGCACGGTCTATAACTACATATGGTCCAATGGAAAAGTTGGAGATCAAGGAAAGGAAAATACTACGAAAAATTCTAGGCCCAAAATTACATAATAACGAATTTTCGCACATCAGCAATGAAACACTGTATAGGAAAACAGAAAGTATTGCCGATACAATAAGGAAAAGGAGAATTGACTACTATGGCAACATCTTAAGAATGGACCCGAAAAGGATAACTAAAAGAATCTTCGACTATTTCTGCAATAAGAAATCCTAGACGAACTGGTTTAAGGAAACTGAGAAGGACCTATGAGAGTTCGAAATTAGAGAAGAGATGCTTGCAGATGGATCCGCGAAGAAAATAACCAAAGATAAAATCAAGAGGTTTCAGCACAGGGTGAACCCCAAACGACTATACAGAATTTCTGAAGAAGAGAGGAAGGCAAGACCTGAAAGGATGAAAAAGTACTGGGAGGACAGGAAAACACGACTCACTAACCATTGATTGATCTATCGTACCTCAAAGTGTGCGAAGAGGACAATAATAATAATAATAATAATAATAATAATAATAATAATAATAATAATAATAATAATAATAATAATAATAATAATAATAATAATAATAATAATATGTTGTTGTTGTTGTTGTTTGAGTCATCAGTCCATAGACTGGTTTGATGCAGCTGTCCGTGGGACCCTATCCTGTGTTAACCTTTTCATTTCTACGTAACTACTGCATCCTACATCTGCTCTAATCTGCTTGTCATATTCATACCTTGGTCTACCCCTACCGTTCTTACCACCTACACTTCCTTCAAAAACTAACTGAACAAGTCCTGGGTGTCTTAAGACTTGTCCTATCATTCTATCTCTTCTTCTCGTAAAATTTAGCCAAATCGATCTCCTCTCGAGAATTCGATCAGTCTCTTCATTTGTGATTCGATCTATCCATCTCATCTTCAGCATTCTTCTGTAACACCACATTTCAAAAGCTTTTATTCTCTTTCTTTCTGAGCTAGTTATCGTCCAAGTTTCACTTCCATACAATGCCACGATCCACACGAAAGTCTTCAAAAGCATCTTTCTAATGTCTATATCAATGTTTGAAGTGACCAATTCCTTTTCTTAAGAAAGCTCTTCCTTGCTTGGGCTAATCTGCATTTTATATCATCCTTACTTCTGCCATCGTTAGTTATTTTACTACCCAAGTAACATTATCCATCTACTTCCTTTAAGACTTCATTTCCTAATCTAATATTTCCTACATCACCTGCCTTCGTTCGACTGCACTCCATTACTTTTTAAATAATGTTATTTATTTTACGTCCCACTAACTACTTTCTAAGGTCTTCGGAGACGCCCAGCTGCCGGAATTTAGTCCCGCAGGAGTTCTTTTACGTGCCAGTAAATCTACCGACACGGGGCTGTCATATTTGAGCACCTTCAAATACCACCGGATCGAACCTGCCAAGTTGGGGTTAGAAGGCCAGCGCCTTAACCGTCTGAGCCACTCAGCCCGGCTCCATTACTTTTGTTTTGAACTTATTTATTTTCATCTTGTACTCCTTACCCAAGACTTCGTCCGTACCATTCAGCAGCTTCTCGAGATCTTCTGCAGTCTCAGATAAAATAACAATATCATCGGCAAATCTCAAGGTTTTGATTTCCTCTCCTTGGATTGTGATTCCCTTTCCAAAATCCTCTTTGATTTCCTTTTACTGCCTGTTCTATGTAAACATTGAAAAGGAGGGGGGACAAACTGCACCTTGCATCACTCCTTTCTGGATTGCTGCTTCTTTTTCAAAGCCCTCGATTCTTATCACTGCAGACTGATTTTTATACAGATTGTAGATAATTCTTCGTTCTCGGTATCTGATCCCAATCACCTTCAGAATCTTAAATAGCATGGGCCAATCAACATTATCGAATGCCTTTTCTAGAACTACAGATGCCATGTACGTGGGCTTGTCCTTCTTGATTCGATCCTCTAAGATCAGACGTAAAGTCAGGATTGCTTCACGTGTTCCTACATTTCTTCTGAAGCCAAATTGATATTGTCCCAACTCAGCTTCAACTTGTTTTTCCATTCTTCTGTAAACAAGTCGTGTTAAAATTTTGCAGGCATGAGATACTAAAATAATGGTGCGATAGTTTTCACACCTGTCAGCACCGGCTTTCTTGGGAATAGGTATAACAACATTCTGCCGAAAATTGGATAGGACTTCTGCTGTCTTATACATCTTACACACTAAATGGAATAACCTTGCCATGCTGGTTTCTCCTAAGGCAGTCAGTAATTCAGAAGGAATGTCATCAATTCCAGGTGCCTTGTTCCTATTTAGGTCGCTCACAACTCTGTCAAACTCTGACCTCAAAATTGGGTGTCCCATTTCATCAGCATTGACAGTCTCTTCTTGTTCCAGAACCAAATTATCTACATCTTCACCTTGATACAACTGTTGGATATGTTCCTGCCATATTTCTGCTTTGTCTTCTTTCCCTAGAAGTAGCTTTCCGTCTGAGCTCTTAATATGCATACACATAGATTTCTTTTCTCCAAAGGTTACCTTGATTTTCCTGTATGCAGCGTCTACCTTTCCTAGGACCATACAACCTTCGACATCCTTGCACTTCTCCTTCAGCCAGTCTTCCTTAGCTACCTTGCACTTTCTATCCACTTCATTCTTTAATCGCCTGTATTCTTTTCTGCCCTCTTCACTTCTAGCATTCTTGTATTTTCGTCGTTCATCAATCAGGTCTAGTATCTCCTGAGTTATCCATTGATTCTTAGTTGATCTTTTCTTCCTTCCTAACATTTCTTCAGCAGCCCTGCTGGCTTCATTTTTCATGACTATCCACTCTTCTTCTATTGTGTTTCCTTCTGCCTTTTCATTTAGTCTCTTTGCAACATGTTCCTTGAAACAATCCCTCACATTCTTTTCTTTCAACTTGTCTAGATCCCAACTTTTTGCATTCTTTCCTTTCTTCAATTTCTTCAACTTCAGATGGCATTTCGTGACCAACAAGTTGGGGTCAGAGTCCACGTCTGCTCCTGGGAAAGTTTTGCAATCCAGCACCTGGTGTCTGATCTTTGCCTAATCATAATGAAGTCTATTTGATACCTTCCAGTGTCTCCAGGTCTCGTCCACGTATATAGCCGTCGTTTGTGGTGTTTGAACCAAGTATTGGCAAAGAGTAAATTATGATTAGTGCAGAATTCAACCAGCCGACTTCCTCTTTCATTCCTTTCTCCCAATCCGAATTTTCCTACTGTATTATCTCCTCTTCCTTGGCCTACCACTGCATTTCGGTCTCCCATCACAATTAGATGCTCGTCACCTTTTACATATTGTATTAAATCTTCTATCTCTTCATATGTTCTTTCGAATTCCTCTTCATCCGCTGAACTAGTAAGCATATAGACCTGCACTATTGTGGTGGGCATTAGTTTAGTGTCTATCTTGACGACAATAATTATTTCACTATGCTGGTCATAGTAGCTTACCCGCTGCCCCATTTTCTTATTCATTTTTAAACCAACTCCTTCATTTCCCCTGTTTGATTTTGTGTTGATAACTCGGTAGTCGCCTGACCAGAAATACTGTTCTTCCTGCCAACGTATTTCACGTATATCAACTACACCTAACTTTAATCTATCCATCTCCCTTTTCAGATTCTCTAATCTACCACAACGATTCAAACTTCTAACATTCCACGCTCCGACTCAGAGAATGTCAGTATCCATCTTCCTGATGATCGCCCCCTCTCGTGTAGTCTCCACCCGGAGATCCGAATGGGGGACTAGTTTACCTCCGGAATATTTTACCCGGGAGGAAGCCATCATCAGTACATCATTCATACAGAGAGAGAGCTGCATGTCCTCGGAAATTAGTTACGGCTGTAGTTTCCCGTTGCTTTCAGCCGTGTAGCAGTATCAACACAGCTAAGCCATGTTGAGTATAATTACAAGGCCATATCAGTCAATCATCCAGACTGTCGCCCTTGCAACTTCCGATAGGCTGCTACCCCCCTTTCGATGAACCATTCCTTAGTCTGGTTTCTCAACAGATACCCATGCGATATGGTTGCACCTGCTGCTCGGCTATCTGCTTCATTGGGACACGCAAGCCTCCCCACCGCGGCAATGTCGCATGGTTCGCAGGGGAGGAATAATAATAATAATAATAATAATAATAATAATAATAATAATAATAATAATAATAATAATAATAATAATAATAATAATGTGATTCCGCAATCTTCAATAATGCAGAAGAGTACCTAACCGACTACACTGACACAACTGTCAGGTCTCAAGCTTACTATAATTAGTACTTCGTTCTGGGTTTTAGTAACGTTCCTTTATAAAGAGTCTATCTCCTTTACCTTAGAATTATTGGTAACTTGGCGTTGGACCGCAATAAGCGAGTTGAAAGACATTTTCTTGATAAGAGACACGAAATGAGGCTCATTGTCTTTAAACAAGTCTTTTTCGTTATTAGCTTTCTTGGACAAGTGTGGCCCGCTCGCGATGTGGACGGAGATTAAAAAGTTTGAGATCCACAGTAGCAGTACTGTCCCGCTTCCTTTTCATTTTTCCAGTCTTCTCATTCCGGAGTGTAAACAAACAGTGGCAATGTCCCGGCCTGGTGGAACAAAGAAACCCAAGCCAGGACTCATTATAAAACTGTGCGCGAGGGCTTGGGGGGGTATTCTCACCCTCCGTCTCTTTAATGAACAGTTAACAGGCCGGTTAAAGTGGAGATGCGCCCTTTAGCGAGCTTCCCCTTTAAACACTCCCGCTCTCGTTTAATGCTATCTCATACAAACCATGTCTCTGATTAAACTCGATATTTTGTTATATGGTTGGAAAGTTGGACAAAAGGAGTGAAGTTCAACCATTAATGCGATGAAAATATTTTGCCACTCGGAAGGCAGTGGCGTACGCAAGAAGTGTGTGTGTGTGTGTGTGTGTGTGTGTGTGTACACGTGCACTGGGTGGATGGGGTGTTACCGGAATTAACCTCCACTCCATCCCTGGAAGATTTGAGCTTCTTTTTTCCTAATTGGCATAGAACAATATATATATATATATATATATATATATATATATATATATATATATATATATATAAAATATTATTAATTGAATTCCTCTGTTAGTTGCTCACATTCAAAGTAACACCTACGACAAGAAATAGCCTAATAATAACATACATACATACATACATACATACATACATACATACATACATACATTATCATTATAGACAGTTATGCCTTTCAGCGTTCAGTCTGCAAGCCTCTGTGAATTTACTAAACGTCGCCACAATCCTCGATTTGCAACTAGTGCTGTGGCCTCATTTAGTTCTATACCTCTTATCTTTAAATCGTTAGAAACTGAGTATAAGCATCGTCGTCTTGGTCTACCTCTACTTCTCTTACCCTCCAAAACAGAATCCATTATTCTCCTAGGTAACCTATCCCTCCACCATTCGCCTCACATGACCCCACCAACGAAGCCGGTTTTTGCGTACAGCTTCATCCATAGAGTTCATTCTTAAATTCGCTTCTATCTCCTCATTCCGAGTACCCTCCTGCCATTGTTCCCACCTGTTTGTACCAGCAATCATTCTTGCTACTTTCATGTCTGTTATTTCTAACTTATGAATAAGATATCCTGAGTCCACCCAGCTTTCGCTCGCGTAAAGCAAAGTTGGTCTGAAAACAGACCGATGTAAAGATAGTTTCATCTGGGAGCTGACTTCCTTCTTACAGAATATTGCTGATCGCAACTGCGAGCTCACTGCATTAGCTTTGCTACACCTTGATTCAATCTCACTTACGATTTTACCATCCTGGGAGAACACACAACCTAAATATTTGAAATTATCGACCTGTTTAGCTTTGTATCACCAATCAGGCATTCAATTCTGTTGAATTTCTTACCTGCAGACATCAATTTAGTCTTCGAGAGGTTAATTTTCATATCATACTCACTGCACCTATTTTCAAGTTCCAAGATATTAGACTGCAGGCTTTCGGCACAGTCTGCCATTAAGACCAAGTCGTCAGCATAGTCCAGACTGCTTACTACATTTCCACCTAACTGAATCCTTCCCTGCCATTTTATACCTTTCAGCAGATGATCCATGTAAACTACGAACAGCATAGGTGAATGATTACAGCCTTGTCTAACCCATGTAAGTACCCTGAACCAAGAACTCATTCTACCATCAATTTTCACTGAAGCCCAATTTTCAATATAAATGCATTTGATTGATTTTAATAATCTACCTTTTATTCTATAGTCCCCCAGTATAGCGAACATCTTTTCTCTTGGTACCCTGTCATATGCTTTCTCTAGATCTACGAAACATAAACATAACTGCCTATTCCTCTCGTAGCATTTTTCAATTACCTGGCGCATACTGAAAATCTGATCCTGACAGCCTCTCTGTGTTATGAAACCACACTGGTATTCATCCAACTTCCTCTCAACGACTGATCGCACCCTCCCTTCCAAGATGCCAGTGAATACTTTGCCTGGTATACTAATCAATGAGATACCTCGATAGTTGTTGCAATCCTTGCTTACTACTTTTGTCCAATCTGAAGGTACTGTAACCGTACAACAGGGTTACAGATTCCATTCAGTATTTATTATTATTATTATTATTATTATTATTATTATTATTATTATTATTATTATTATTAACCCGATTCATTAGATTTTATATATTCTGTTTCTCATCACTTAGACTGTAATAATTAGGTATCACGTATATTATTGTATTTAATCATAGGTTAAGTGAAATATGTTTGTTATTATTCTGTATTGTAGTAAGTGAGATTTGTTGGTTTCATATTGTCATGCTGTGGCTTGTAACTTTGGCTAGATGAGCTGGCATAGTATTTTGCAATCGAGGCTATGTTTAACTGTGCAAGGAGATTTCCCGGTGACGCATTCGGCATAGTCATTCTCGGACCGCTTGGGTACGCTTAGACGACACATGACTGATGACATCAGTGCGTGGACACGTGATTGCGACCAAGTGTCAGTATTCGCCAGCTACTGTATGTGGAAGTGGAAGGGATGAACAGGAGTAGGGAGAGGAGTCGTCATCGCGAGGTTAGATATAAGGTGAGGCGACGGTAGGGAGAGGTACTCGGTCAGATGATATCAATCAGTTGATAGTACTCAGTTCATAAGCAGTTGATATCGTGCAGAGCATATGTAACAGTCAGATGTATCAAATGGAAGAAGTGGTCTTAGTGTGATGGTCAGAGCTAAGAGTTGTGTTTGAAGAGGTAATCATCGAGGAAGTCTACAAGTGGTGCTTGTATCCGAGCAGAGACGGGTACTATGCTGATAAAGAAACATCATCTTCTTGTGAGGATGGACTTCACAAGATGTTTCAATAATATTTTCCAATTATTTAAAATATATTGAGTGGGCGTAATTACATTGGAGCTCCCTACACGCGTACATGGTATGTAGGCCAACTCCTTGTTATATAAGAAGATTACAACAGACGGCTCCCGACTTCAGCTCACAGGTTTTCCCAAGAATTTCAAGTTCAACAGCGGTGTATGCAGACAACAGGTAATTAAAGCATCAGACATGTTATGCATTCATAACATGAAGAAGAGTGTAATCAGCGGCGATATCATATCTCACTTCAAGTTCATGCCAATAGCTTTTTTTGTTTAGATTAAATTTTCCTTTTCTTTGTACCGCAAATCTCACGATATATTTCTTTTGTTAAAGTAAAAGACGTAAATGATTGTTCATTGTGACGTAAATTTAGTCATAAACTCAGTTTTATTTTTAATTATAATTAAGTGATTCCAGTTCCATGTACAATCCTCAATTGTGGAAATGCAACAGTAATTTAATATTGTCCTGATCCATATCCCTGTATATTGCCAGATATGTGAGTTTATCACCTCACGCCTTGAGATAATTGATATAAGAGGTATGCTCTACCGAATTTTGTTGTTTTTCTTAAAAAAGCAACTGGCGCTCAAACAAATGTTATTTATATTATGTGGAGAAGAGTATTGGTCAGAGTAGCCACAAAGTGTCGCCAGCAACGTGGGACTCGAAAGGTTCAGAAGAAGTGTTTCTGAATGGCAATATACATGGATCAGTTCTTTTAATGAGTACGCACATGTTAAATTCACCGAGTAATGTTAGGAAGGTCATTTTGTTGAAGTTTGTATTTAAGGGGTAATGTCAGAGGAATTGCAAGGGGAAATAGCTTTGAGATCGCGAAAAATTAGTAGGAAACCGAAGATGGACAATATGCAGTCAGGTGATGAGGCTGAGGTTATTGTGTCCGAGGAAATCCAAGGTGGTAACATAAATAGGAAGTTGGTGACTAAGGTGGGACCTGCTGAAAGTCAGAAAATAGTAGAAACTGAGGAAAACGCTGTCACGCAAGATCAAAGTAAAGGGGTGATTGACCTGGGTTTATTTAATTTGCTGATGTCCAAAATGACTGAGCAGAATAATGCTATGAGTGAGAAAATTGAAACGGTTATTAGTGAGAAAATTGAATCTCAGAATAATATTATGAGTGAGAAAATTGAATCTCAGAATAATATTATGAGTGAGAAAATTGAATTTCAGAATAATATTATGAGTGAGAAAATTGAATCTCAGAATAATATTATTAGTAAAAAAATTGAAGCTCAGAGTAATGCCATAAATAGTATTAATAAGAAGATTGATGATGTTAGTAATAAGATAGATCATAAGGTGTTAGAAATAAGTAAGCAAATTAATAATTTAGAAAGTAAAGTAAATAAGGAGTGTAGTGATATCAGAGCTGAGATGGAATTGGGTCGGAGCAATCTCCATGCGGAAATAGAGCAAATTAGTGAGACATGCATCAAACAGATTGATGAATTAGGCGCCAAGATCGAGTCTAATAAAGGAGAAATCAATGAGTTAGTAGAAGAAAGGTTTGAAAAGATAACCAATACAGTGGGGCAAGAAACTAGGAAATGTATTAGTAGAGTAGAACTTGTGGAAAGAAAACTTGGAGAAGTAGGTGATCTAGGGAGTGAGCAGAAATCATTATCACAGAAGGTGAGAGAATCGGAAAAAAAGTTGGAGGAATTAAGAAAAATTCAAGAAAAGACTGAGGAAACAGTAGAAGAAAAATTTCTGAGTTGCCAGAGAGTACTCCAGCAAGAAGTGCGTGATAGTAAGAATGTACGTGAGATAATTGTAAATAATGGTTTAATCACTAGAGATCATGATTTACCTAAGTTTTCTGGGAAAGAATTTAACCCGATGGAATTTATGAGAGTAGTAGAGAAGAAATTTGCTGTTCAATGAAGAGACAATATTATTAGCTGGGAAACTGTATTGGAGATCTTATCTAATGCTTTCGTAGGAGAGACTAAGTCTTGGTTTCAAGTATATAAAAGCTCGATGTCTAGTCTAACTGAATTTAAGGAGAAATTCATGGCTAAATTTTGGAGTGAAGGTGTTCAGAGTAGAGAGAGAGAGAGAGTAATGTTTGGCAGGTATAATTCTAACGAGGGTGTTAGAATGACTGAATACTTTTTGGCTCATGTTTTGGTGTGGAGAAATTTAGAATGTATTGGACCTGAGGCTGATATAGTAAGATTTATGGCTAAGCACTATCCCGATAGAATAAGAGAAGCTGTTTGTATGCAAAGAGTGGAGACTATTAAGGAAATGGAGATTTTGTTGGAAAGTTTTGATGCTTTAGGTAGTAGCTTGAATAATAGTAGGACACCTAATAGGAATGTAGAAGGAAGGGGTAACCAATCTAATAATCAGGACAGGACTATGAATAATCGTAACTACAGAAGAGAATATCAGGAGAGACCTAATAATAATTTCCACAGGGAGAGAAATTATCAAAACAGTTCGGAATATTTCAGGACTGGGAGGCGTGATTATGGTAATCAACCAGAAGCTGGGAGGCGGGAGAATACAGGCCATAATAATAATAATGACGCTAGAGGAAATAGGCAACAGGGGAGGCCGACTGAGGTGTGTAACCAACAAGTCGTCACCGAACCAAGTACTTTAAACGCGCAACGGACTGTATAAACAGGTCACTGAGACAGTCCGTAAATGGTGAGTTCACGTATAAGGTAGATAAGTATGGCAATGTCGACCAGCCTATAGTTGTAAGTGAACATGATTGTGACCTAAGTAGCAATAATTCAAATGTTTTAAGTGACGACTTAATCGTAGACAATAAATTTTATAACTGTAATTTAAATTTAGATATAAGGCAAGATTTGTTAAGTGATCTTATATTAAGTAATGAGGATAATTTAAGTAGTGTTACTGTTACACCGACGATTGAACTGCTGATATGGGGCAGAAAAGTTAAGATTTTGTTGGACTCTGGGAGTGAGAAGTCATGTGTAAATTCCAAGCTGTATGAGGAAGTTTTGAGAGAGAAGTATGAGGTAGCGGAAATTCCAGTGAGGAATACGTTCATCGTAACAGCTGTTGGAAACAAGTCTCAAAGAGTGAATAAACAAATAGCTGTCCCCATTAGCATAAGTGGAGAATGTATTTTCCAACCATGCTTAGTAGTGCCTAATTTAGTTTATGCCGTTATTTTAGGTACCGACTGGTTAACGTGTCACAAGGCTAAATTAAATTTTGATCTGTGTAATGTCAATCTTATTTGGGGAAAGAGTAGCAGGGAAGTCAGTTTACCATATGATGTTTTGTCAGAAATTAGTGCGAATAAAGTGTGTTCTCGTACGGAAGGATCTTGTGAAATTCCTAATATGAGGAAAAATATTGATGTCTGCCATGTGTCTATACAGAGAGATTCTAGTGATGAATTGTATGAGACAGTGGAGAAATGTAATTTAGAGGAAAGTCAGAAGGACGAATTGTGTGAATTATTGATATCACATAGTGATGTTTTTAGCGATCGGCCTGGTAGAACACATCTTTACGAACACAAATTTAATGTTATTGATAACTCAACTTTTGTAGGACCGAAATATCCCATTCCGTTAAAATACGCTAGCGCTGTTGAAGAGCAGATTGACATTATGCTAGATTATAATATAATTGAACCATCATGTAGTCCTAATTTGAATCCACTTGTTATTATACCTAAGAAGGATAACACGGTAAGATTGTGCATGATAATTTTTGTAAGACTATATTGGATGAATTTGAGCTTGGTGACAAGGTTTTACTCAGAGTGCCACTTCCGTCATCAGCAGAAGCTGGTCAATTTTCTAAGTTTTTCTTGTTATATCAGGGATACTTCACCGTAGTGAAACGGATTGGGAAATGTGCTTATTCACTAGAAGACAAGGAAGGAAATATCGTAGGCACATATAATATAAGAAATCTTAAGAAATATATCATGTGAGTTTGTTGATTAATTTTCATTATTATGTTAATTCACCATATTTTATGAAGCTGGCATTGCGAACAGGACTTCAGTGAAATTAGCGTGTGTTGTGATATTAAGTAAAGCACGGCAGTGCAATAAACTCCAGTGCTTGGAGAAAGTGCATATAAGGATATGTCTTCGAGAATTTATTTTTGAACACTCAATGAACGTTTGAAACGACAGAAGTGAGAAAGAAATGTAATCTGTATGTAAATAATACTGTATAATCAAAGTGAAAATGATAATTGATAAATGTTTTATATGTGTAACAACGAACATCCAGATGGATGATACTATGTACCAAATTTGTAAAGGGCATTTTTATACATGTATCTATGGTGTACTCGATTTCAGGTGATTGTGTAGATATTTCATGAATCAATCGATTCATTTAATCGATTATTTCATGAGGGAGGCGTTCTGTAACCGTACAACAGGGTTACAGATTCCATTCAGTATTTATTATTATTATTATTATTATTATTATTATTATTATTATTATTATTATTATTATTATTATTATTATTATTATTAACCCGATTCATTAGATTTTATATATTCTGTTTCTCATCACTTAGACTGTAATAATTAGGTATCACGTATATTATTGTATTTAATCATAGGTTAAGTGAAATATGTTTGTTATTATTCTGTATTGTAGTAAGTGAGATTTGTTGGTTTCATATTGTCATGCTGTGGCTTGTAACTTTGGCTAGATGAGCTGGCATAGTATTTTGCAATCGAGGCTATGTTTAACTGTGCAAGGAGATTTCCCGGTGACGCATTCGGCATAGTCATTCTCGGACCGCTTGGGTACGCTTAGACGACACATGACTGATGACATCAGTGCGTGGACACGTGATTGCGACCAAGTGTCAGTATTCGCCAGCTACTGTATGTGGAAGTGGAAGGGATGAACAGGAGTAGGGAGAGGAGTCGTCATCGCGAGGTTAGATATAAGGTGAGGCGACGGTAGGGAGAGGTACTCAGTCAGATGATATCAATCAGTTGATAGTACTCAGTTCATAAGCAGTTGATATCGTGCAGAGCATATGTAACAGTCAGATGTATCAAATGGAAGAAGTGGTCTTAGTGTGATGGTCAGAGCTAAGAGTTGTGTTTGAAGAGGTAATCATCGAGGAAGTCTACAAGTGGTGCTTGTATCCGAGCAGAGACGGGTACTATGCTGATAAAGAAACATCATCTTCTTGTGAGGATGGACTTCACAAGATGTTTCAATAATATTTTCCAATTATTTAAAATATATTGAGTGGGCGTAATTACATTGGAGCTCCCTACACGCGTACATGGTATGTAGGCCAACTCCTTGTTATATAAGAAGATTACAACAGACGGCTCCCGACTTCAGCTCACAGGTTTTCCCAAGAATTTCAAGTTCAACAGCGGTGTATGCAGACAACAGGTAATTAAAGCATCAGACATGTTATGCATTCATAACATGAAGAAGAGTGTAATCAGCGGCGATATCATATCTCACTTCAAGTTCATGCCAATAGCTTTTTTTGTTTAGATTAAATTTTCCTTTTCTTTGTACCGCAAATCTCACGATATATTTCTTTTGTTAAAGTAAAAGACGTAAATGATTGTTCATTGTGACGTAAATTTAGTCATAAACTCAGTTTTATTTTTAATTATAATTAAGTGATTCCAGTTCCATGTACAATCCTCAATTGTGGAAATGCAACAGTAATTTAATATTGTCCTGATCCATATCCCTGTATATTGCCAGATATGTGAGTTTATCACCTCACGCCTTGAGATAATTGATATAAGAGGTATGCTCTACCGAATTTTGTTGTTTTTCTTAAAAAAGCAACTGGCGCTCAAACAAATGTTATTTATATTATGTGGAGAAGAGTATTGGTCAGAGTAGCCACAGTACCTTACCAACCCTCCATGCTAATCTTACTACTCTATGAAGCCACTTAATCAATACCTTCCCACTATACTTTACCATTTCAGGTCTAATTTCATCTATTCCTGCTGCTTTATGACAATGGAGTTTATTGACCATCCTTTCCACTTCCTCAAGCGTAATTTCACCGGCATCATATTCCTCCTCCCCATGAGCTTGGCTGTTCGCAACACCACCAGGATGATTTCCTTTTACATTGAGAAGATGTTCAAAATATTCCCTCCACCTCTCCAGTGTTTCCCTGGGATCTATTATGAGTTCACCTGAATTCGCCAAGTTGCTTCCAAGGAGTCCCCCGCCTGTCAAATGGGAGTGGGACTACGTTACTCCCATAGGTCCGAGGCTTGCTTAAAATGTTCTGAACTCGGTAAATTCATGAACAGGATGCTACAGGATCTCTCCTCTAACAGGTTATGGACAACCGGTGAATTGTATAGTCCTAGCCGCATGAGCACAAGGAAGGCCATGACTCAGAATATGTCCGAGATGCCCATTCCCATTCCATAGCAACTCGTATCCCGACTCTCAGGATCACTTACTAGGCCACTCAGCCGTTGCCCATGGTTTACGAACTAGGACGTGACTACAATAACCCACATAATGAACCATGCTTAATAATAATAATAATAATAATAATAATAATAATAATAATAATAATAATAATAATGTATGTACTGGTAAATTGCATTTGAATACCCTCTCAACCGCAACCCCCATGGAGCTACAGTCCTGTTGGGCCTGGCTTACCAAGTATCTGCTGCTCAGCCCGAAGGCCTGCATATTGAACTTGGTGAGCGTAACAGACGTTATTCTTGGCTTTATAGACCGGGCTGCTATCTGGCTGTAAGATAGCTCCTCAATGTGTGGATGGAGGAACTTCCAAGTAGGCCTATGTCGTGCTTGCCATTTCTCCATCTACCACCCTTAGGTTGTAATGGACCATTTAATAATAATAATAATAATAATAATAATAATAATAATAATAATAATAATAATAATAATTGTACCGGGCGGTACACCTCCACGCCGCTAATTTAAAATGTGCGCCAGTTGAAACTCCTCTGCTGGAGGAAGTCTGAACTTTATTGACGGTATTAATTTTCAAGTTTCTCAGAAGATGTCACTACGTGGAAAGTTTGGAGTTTTTGAACTGTGCCACTTTTGATGTATTTTTGTTTTACCGGTAGTAAGAAGTGTGAACTTTCTCTTCTAGAGGACACTACTGAAAAAACAACAATGGTGCACCCTAGTGCGATGTGAAAGAACTATTTTTTGGAGAAATTTTTATTTCAAAAGTTTGTTTCTTGTTAAATTTTTTTCTGTTATTGTTTAAGTTGGCTGTATACCCCTCTCCTTCCCCTTGTTTTGTATTTAGCCAATCCCGAATTTCTTTAATTAATTTCTGACCAATCTGATGTATCTTCCCCAAACTTGAATATGCTGCTTATCCCTAACCAATAAAGTGATTGTGGGCGGGTGTTTTCTTTCCAAAAACGCCTCGAACTTTCCGCGCGAGTATATAAACTGCTGATTTTTGGGTCTCTGCGCCACTTCTGTACCATCTTTCAGTGCGTAAAGTACCTAGCAGGGGGCGGGAAGCGCCTCTTTCTTCGGCAGCGGTCAACAACAAGGTAATGGCCGATTAATAACTTCTTTCTTTGCTAGCTCAGCAGTTTAACTCTCGGGGCGGGTCCGAAGTTTTTCCATAATGTAACCTTCCTTAAAATGTAAAGACCCTTGGTATCTATTCTATCTTTAAATTGCATATCGGGATAGAGAGTGCTTAACCCTCTCGAGCTCCCACTCATATTGTTTTGAGGTGAACTTATTTTTCTCAACCTATTCTTCTTTAACGTAATGTAAATTGTTTCTTTCTTAAGTCACCTCTTTAGTATGGGATTAGCCCTTGTATTAACGGCCTAGTGCCAAGTAGGTTTTAAACAAAGTGTATTAGGAGCGCAAGTTCGCCTCCTCTCAAATTGTTATTTTAGAGGTCATGTAATTAATCTTTTTCTCACTTAATAGACCTCAGTAGGTTGGGTAGTTTACCCCTGTGTCTATGTCCTGAGAGGACAACTTGAAGGTGGAGTTTGGTGTGGCCTTTGAGAGGCTTAAAGTTTGAGAGCGAGTGGCTCTTTCTTGAAAATTGAGTGTTGTATGCCTCGAGGAGGCTTTTCTGTGTAATTTGGAGCAAGTGCTCCTGAGCATGAACGGGGTTTTCTGCCCCTCTGTTAAAACTTATTTTGGAGTAAGGTTGGGCTGATTGCCCAAGAATTGTAAAGCCGGGGCGCGAAGCCCAAATCCGGTAAATATTGTAACTACATTTTGTTGACTTGCTACTCTGTACCTGCCATGCTTGTTATTTCTTTATTTTGAAAAGAAAATATAACCTTGTTAATTTTACATGAACTCTAATTTCGTAGCTTGAGACCCGTTCACACCCGCACCTTCTTTCACCTCTAACTACCGCAAAAACACGGTAACAAGTGGTAGCAGAGCGTGGTTGAATGGGTCTCAATTTAGCCCCTTTTGACGGCTAAACATTGCTTTGATTCAAACTCTAACCATTTTCTCAGTTGCTGGAATTTTTGATCTTTCCTGTTTCAAAATTGTTCTGTCATCATGCCCGGCCCTCGCGATGTTCTCCATCTTAACTATTTGCGCAAGGAGGAGTTGATCTATGAGTTAACTATCAGAAATGTGCAATCTGGAGGCACGGTTGCGATAGACACCAACAAGCTTAGAGAGTCCCTTGATTTGCCCATTTCCATCCCCAATTTGGGAGAGAAAGAAATTGACGACTCTCTTTCCACGATCACCGAGAATACTACTGGGCTAGCATCGGTAGTTAGTTTTTTTGACGAAAATGATCCTTCTCCTAATCAGATTAAGTGTGTGCAAGCCAGGCTATATCATTTTTCAAATAGAGTTAACGATCTGTTGTCTCTGAAGTTGAATGACGTTCAGAGGAAGGAAGCTAGTACGTTGCTTGAAAGTATTTCTGAATTATCTAGCAAGGTCACTCAATTGTTGACTGGGGAAGTTCCTCCCAAAATTGATCAACCCACCACGATGAATGTAGGTAGCGAGGAAGAGCCTCCTAAGGGAGAAGTCAATAGGATAACCGTTGCGGCTCAAACTATCTCTGCCCCATTGGACAACGAGTCTGAACGCCGTGCAGCGTTGAATAATATACGTTCTGAATTAACTTCCTTGCCACTGAAACCTTTACCTACTTTGTCACCTGGGTTTAGCAGCTTGCCTCATCCATTGGCAATGTTGCTCAGAGGTATCTCTAAGTTTTCCGTTAATACCACCAGTGAAGTAATTTCATTTTTAAGATTTTTAGTTGAATTATAGGATCATGCCCTTGTGTTTTCTCTTTCCCCATGTCAGATTTTGCAAATCATCTACCCCTATGCAATTGGTATTCTCTCAGACAAAATAGTAAGAGCCATTGCCGAGCAATCATCTATTGAGGATTTCCACGCCCACTTGCTAGCTAACTTCATCCCGGCTAGGGCCAGGTCCTCCCATATTCAGAAGTGCTATTATCGTGTACAGCGTTTGGATGAAAACTTAGCAGACTTCATCCAAGATATTAAATTCTATACTAGGGTGTTTGCCCTTCATTTTCCTGAAGATCAGATTGTACAGGCTATTGTAGAAGGAATTTCACCATCCTATAGGTCATATTTGTGTTTCGCGGCGTGCCCGCAAACCTTCTCTGAACTTGAAGCATTGGCCGTCTCAGCGGAAGGAGTTAGATACGCCGATTCTTTGCGTGTCGCGAAAGAACCCCCTCCTTCGTTTAGTAATCCTCGGCCTCCACCTCGCCGACCAGCCACACCCCGTAAATGTTATGCTTGCGGGTCGCCTGACCATCTTCGCAATAAGTGTCCATTGATCAAAGCTAGTAGGGCAAATAATGGAGCTGGCTCATCACAAGGCTGTTTTAAATGTGGGGCTTTCTCACATATCGCCAAGAATTGTCCCAATTCGAATAGCACCCCCTCCTGCTAAACTTCAGGGGCAACTTCCAACAACAATCAAAAGTGACTAGCGGCTTCGGCTGAGTCGACTAATCCATCTTCCCGAGGCTCAGCCCCTGGCAAACAGGTCGTAAATTCAGGGAATGTTCAATCTGCAAATCTATCTTTTGAATGCCCCAAAGAGTGTCTTAGGATTGCGGCGGATACCCCCGCACCGGTCCCTTTTCTCAAACTTGAGTTAAATAATGAACCTGTAACAGCTCTTTTAGATTCAGGCAGTGTTTGTTCGATTATTTCGGCTGAATGGTATTCTAAATTGAAATCTGTTTGTAAACTACCTGCCTATGACTCATCTCCTGTTCAATATGTTTCGGCTAATTCATCCCCATTAGAAATTCTAGGTTCCTTACAGGTCAAAATTCGTATTTTTAAATTTACATGGAAAATCAAATTGTTTGTGGCCAAGCACCTGTCTTGCCCCATTATATTGGGAGCTGACTTAATTTCCTACACTGGTCTTGTGCTCGATCTCCAGAGTAGGTCGTGCTCTTTCAAATTTGCGTTTAATTGTAAAATCCCATTATTGAAATGTAATTCTGTATCATGTTCATCTATTTCGCCTACCCAGGATGAGATGTTGTTAGACCTTAGACATCTACCTGAGGAGCAGGCTGATAGTATTCGTAAGTTGTGTCAGTCGTTTCCAGAGGTGTTCTCTGATACTCTTGGTGTTACTGATCTTATCGAATACAAAATTGAGGTCACGGATTCGGTTCCTGTCCGTTTTCCACATTATAGGCTATCTCCCCCTAAAATGAAGGCTCTGAAAGAAATCATCGATCAGATGTTGAAGGATGGTATTATTAGGCCCTCTAAGTCGGCGTATTCGTCACCTTTTTTTCTAGTCCCGAAACCCCAAGGGGGCTTCAGGCCTGTCATTGATTATAGGGCTCTCAATCGGAAGGTGGTGTTACAATCTGTGCCCCTTCTGACCTTCATTCTTGTTTTTCATGGTTCCGTAAGGCCAAGTTCTTCACCATCTTGGATTTGAATCAAGCCTACAATCAAATTCCCCTTGCGGAAGAGTCTAAACATCTTACAGCGTTTGCCACGGACTGGAATTTATACGAATACAACCGCGTGCCTTTCGGGCTCCCCACGGGAGCAGCTGTGCTCACTAGGCTGCTAGATAGGGTCTTCTCCGACATCAAATTTGAGTACTTGTATCACTACTTGGATGATGTCGTCGTATTTTCGGAGACCTTTGAAGAACATCTAGATCATCTGCAAGAAGTTCTCAATCGCCTTCGTAAGGCTGGGTTAACTGTCAAGTTGTCCAAGGTTGCCTTTACTAAGCCCTCTATGTCATTCCTAGGGCATATTGTGTCACCTGATGGTGTTGCAGTCGATCATTCTAGAACACAGGCCATCCGTGATTTTAAACCTCCCAAGGACATCAAAGGTATTGCCAGGTTCATTGGTATGGTGAATTTCTTCAGGAAGTTCATTCCTAACTTCGCTAATAGAGCGGCGCCCTTAAACCTTCTTCGTAGGAAAGGCATCAAATTCGAGTGGGGTCCTTCTCAACAAGCCGCTTTTGAAGATCTTAAATTAGCTCTCTGTAATGCCCCTGTACTTGCTATGCCTGATTTCTCGAAGAAATTCATCGTCCAAACCGACGCGTCGTCGTCAGCAGTTGCTGCAGTCCTTCTTCAAGAGACTGAACTAGGGAGGCGACAAATCGCCTATGCATCTAGGACTCTATCGGCGCAAGAAGCCAAGTGTTCTATCTATGAGCTCGAAGGGTTGGCAGTCTTATTTGCCTTAGAGAAGTTCCGTCTCTATCTGGAACATGTCAAATTCGACCTAGAGACAGATAATCAAGCCTTAAGCTGGGTCTTAGGTAGGCCGCGTCGTACTGGTCGTATAGCCCGTTGGGCCATCCGAATTTCTGCCTTCCAATTCGATGTCAGGCATATCAGAGGTACCGAAAATGTTGTTGCTGATGGACTCAGCCGTATGTTTTCCAACGACATCGAGACCCATGAACCGGTCGACAGTTCATCACCTCCCGAGTCCATACGATCTGGTGTTAATGTCATCTTAACAGATGCTCCCATGCTCTTTAGGGATATCGAGAAATACCAACGTGAAGATCCGACGCTGGCTCCGATAATGGAAACCCTTTCTTCTGGGGAACATGTCCCTTATGTTCTGAGGAATGGTGTTCTATGTTGCCCTTCGAGGCATGATAAGATGATGAAGGTTGTCGTTCCAGCTATTCTTGTGCCTATGATCTTCAAGTACTATCATGAGACCCCATTAGGGGGGCATCTTGGAATCTTTAAAACTCGTGAAAAGATTCGTGAAAGGTTCATCTTGAAGGGTATGGACGGTGAAATCCGTGAACTAGTAAAAGCTTGTAAATCTTGTTTGCTCAGTAAACCCACCATGTCCACCAAGGTAGGCATGTTATCTTCTCATCAAGCGTCGCGCCCCATGGAACGCCTGTATATTGATTATGTAGGACCCTTCCCCCAGTCGAAGGGAAACGCCAACAAGTTCATTTTTGTATGTGTAGATGGTTTTACAAGATTTTCCTGGTTATTTCCGACTAAGCTGGCTACCGCTCAGTCCACCATTACTTGTCTAAATTCTTTGCTTCTTTTGGTCCGTGTCAATATATTGTATCTGATAATGCTAAGGCTTTTACGTCTAATCTATTTCGTAAATTCTGCTTTGACCTGTCCATCTCTCATGTGACTACTTCTGCTTATTACCCTCAACCATCTCTGGCTGAACGGGTTAACCGTAATCTCAGGTCCGCGCTTATTGCCTATCATCATGAAGATCATTCCCGGTGGGACACGTCCCTGCATTGGTTAGCTTTTGCTTTGAATTCGGCGGTTCATGAATCACATAAATTTACTCCAGCTTCTTTGATGTTCAAGTTCGTTCCCAACACGCCGCTCTCTAACCTCTGGTCTCTGAGTGACATTCTGCCTGAGACAATATATCCGGACAACATTAAAGATCTTTGGAAGAAGGCTAAAGCCAATCTTAAAGTGTCTCATGAAAAGGTTAGGGAAAGGTATGACCGTGGACCGAGACCCACCCCTTTGAAGGTAGGTGACCAGGTAATGGTCAAGAATTTTGTTCCTGCGGGCAAGCTTGCCCCCAGATTTCATGGGCCGCGTGTCATTCTCGATTTCCTTACGCCGGTTACGTTGTTATTAAGCAATCCAGCCACCGAGAGGATATTTAGGGTTCACCTGTCGCAGGTGAAACCTGTATAATTTCTGTGCTAACTCGCCTCATATTATCTTGAAAGGAATATGAAGGTTATATTTCTTTTTGAGTTTCACCTTTAAGGCTTTCTGCCCCTTCTATAATATTTTGTTTTATATGTAAGCATGTTTGTAAAACCTGCCCCGAACCGTTAAACTGCCATCCTGTCCTTGCCACGGCCATTACCACGCTCCCGTCTCCTGCTCCACTACACACAGTGGCTCGCATCTGAAATGAATTGCTGCACGCTGCTGGCCCCTCAACCTCTCCACAATGAATGTACCCTACTATTATTCTGGTCCAACAAAAATTCTGCCGCCTAACTTTAATGTTTCAGTGCCCCCGCAGCCGCGCGGCACTGTGCCGCGGCTGGGGTAGAGGAAGGGCCCCTCGATCCCAGCGAGGACGACATGTGCACGGCGAGCCGGAGCTCTCCTCCCGGCCAAGGCTGATGTGCGGCGCACGACCTGCTACTGGCCCGCAGCCTGTATATGTTCACCGCGGGCGCGGCGTGCTTCAATACCTCTGCTCCCCTCATAGTGCGGGCGAGCGGTATCTCAGGGTACTTGAGGGGCCCGGGCGGCCTCCTCTGAACACAAGCAGTTTCGGCTGGTCTGGCCGTTAAAATCATCAACGTTTGAAGTACATATCCAGCTATATGGACATTCCAGTTCAACTTTACTACCTTTTCTTGAGTATTCTACTGCAATATTTGGTGGACTTAAAAAAATTTTCCTCAACCTCAAAAACTAAAGTTTTCCTTCTGAATTCAACTTCTACAAACATAAAGACTTTACTTACCAGTAACTACAAAAATTTTGAAACTGAATCAAACCAAATTAAGAAAATCTTATAAATACTTCTGCAATTAATCTCCATATCAACGTCAAAACTTGGACCTTGCTTTCAAACAAATTTCATGTGTCACCCCTGGAGGAACTTTTGGGGGGGGGGGAGGTCTGTACCGGGCGGTACACCTCCACGCCGCTAATTTAAAATGTGCGCCAGTTGAAACTCCTCTGCTGGAGGAAGTCTGAACTTTATTGACGGTATTAATTTTCAAGTTTCTCAGAAGATGTCACTACGTGGAAAGTTTGGAGTTTTTGAACTGTGCCACTTTTGATGTATTTTTGTTTTACCGGTAGTAAGAAGTGTGAACTTTCTCTTCTAGAGGACACTACTGAAAAACAACAATGGTGCACCCTAGTGCGATGTGAAAGAACTATTTTTTGGAGAAATTTTTATTTCAAAAGTTTGTTTCTTGTTAAATTTTTTTCTGTTATTGTTTAAGTTGGCTGTATACCCCTCTCCTTCCCCTTGTTTTGTATTTAGCCAATCCCGAATTTCTTTAATTAATTTCTGACCAATCTGATGTATCTTCCCCCAACTTGAATATGCTGCTTATCCCTAACCAATAAAGTGATTGTGGGCGGGTGTTTTCTTTCCAAAAACGCCTCGAACTTTCCGCGCGAGTATATAAACTGCTGATTTTTGGGTCTCTGCGCCACTTCTGTACCATCTTTCAGTGCGTAAAGTACCTAGCAGGGGGCGGGAAGCGCCTCTTTCTTCGGCAGCGGTCAACAACAAGGTAATGGCCGATTAATAACTTCTTTCTTTGCTAGCTCAGCAGTTTAACTCTCGGGGCGGGTCCGACGTTTTTCCATAATGTAACCTTCCTTAAAATGTAAAGACCCTTGGTATCTATTCTATCTTTAAACTGCATATCGGGATAGAGAGTGCTTAACCCTCTCGAGCTCCCACTCATATTGTTTTGAGGTGAACTTATTTTTCTCAACCTATTCTTCTTTAACGTAATGTAAATTGTTTCTTTCTTAAGTCACCTCTTTAGTATGGGATTAGCCCTTGTATTAACGGCCTAGTGCCAAGTAGGTTTTAAACAAAGTGTATTAGGAGCGCAAGTTCGCCTCCTCTCAAATTGTTATTTTAGAGGTCATGTAATTAATCTTTTTCTCACTTAATAGACCTCAGTAGGTTGGGTAGTTTACCCCTGTGTCTATGTCCTGAGAGGACAACTTGAAGGTGGAGTTTGGTGTGGCCTTTGAGAGGCTTAAAGTTTGAGAGCGAGTGGCTCTTTCTTGAAAATTGAGTGTTGTATGCCTCGAGGAGGCTTTTCTGTGTAATTTGGAGCAAGTGCTCCTGAGCATGAATGGGGTTTTCTGCCCCTCTGTTAAAACTTATTTTGGAGTAAGGTTGGGCTGATTGCCCAAGAATTGTAAAGCCGGGGCGCGAAGCCCAAATCCGGTAAATATTGTAACTACATTTTGTTGACTTGCTACTCTGTACCTGCCATGCTTGTTATTTCTTTATTTTGAAAAGAAAATATAACCTTGTTAATTTTACATGAACTCTAATTTCGTAGCTTGAGACCCGTTCACACCCGCACCTTCTTTCACCTCTAACTACCGCAAAAACACGGTAACAATAATAATAATAATAATAATAATAATAATAATAATAATAATAATAATAATAATAATAATAATAATAATAGCCTCAGATAGGGTAAAATTCCCTGACATTGCCGGTAATCCAATTTGGAGTCTACGGATAAGGACGCAGAAATTCTAGCGCTAGATCGCAGGGTTGGCACATTCGAATAAGAAAAATGTTTAAAATTGACCCCACCCCACCACTATAATTAGATTCCGAGTATACCACTGTTCGGGGGTATAAACAATCCAGCCCTGTAGTGTAGGGGTAGCATGTCAGCCTCTTATTTGGAGTCCCTGGTTTCAGTTTCCGACCAGTAAATTAATCTTAAGTCTGAAATAGCATCCAGCAAACCTCCTGAGATCAACTGATGTAACTGCCTCACGCGAGATCCCGTCAATAATAAGGAGAGAAAAGATAAGTAGGTGGCTTGGGTCTTGTCCAACACCGAATGTGGTGTCTGCGTTGCTGGAACAATCCGCCATTTCTTAACGTTGGTCTTGCATAGAGGGACGCCCACTCTTAAGCGGTTGAGGTCCCTTCATACAGGGGAAGGTAGGTCCGCGCCAGGAGCTAGTTTTTCCCTTGGGCAGTGAGCTCCTCCATCTGTGACGACGAGTTGTCTCTGGTGTTCCCTCCAGTGGCAATGTCCTAGCAAGGAAGCTCTAGCAGGATCTGAAGCGAAACTTTGCTGCTTGGTGACCATGGAGTCCAGTCTTCGATGCCGATGGTCATTCTCCTGCTTTGGTCTCTCGGCGTCTGCAGCAGTGGCGCTCCGGATGTTGGGTGAGGCTATTCCAACTATCGGGTAGAGTGATAATAATAATAATAATAATAATAATAATAATAATAATAATAATAATAATAATAATAATAATAATAATAATAATAATAATAATAATAACAAACGCATGGCCTCAGTCCAGGTACTTGGCTGAATAGTCAGCTTTCTGGCTTTCCATTCAGAAGACTCCGGGTTCGATTATCTCTTTGTATGATCAATTCCAGTCCGCCTCTGTGGTGTAGTGGTTAGTGTGATTAGCTGCTACCCCCGGAGGCCCGGGCTCGATTCCAGGCTCTGCCATGAAATTTGAAAAGTGGTACGAGGGCTGGAACTGGGTCCACTCAGCCTCGGGAGGTCAACTGACTAGAGGTGGGTTCGATTCCCACCTCAGCGATCCTGGAAGAGGCTTTCCGTGTACAAGCAAATGCCGGGATAGTACCTAACTCAAGGCCACGGCCGCTTTCTTCCCCTTTCCAGCCCCGTAGTGTAGGGCTAGCATGTCAGCCTCTTATTTGGAGTCCCTGGTTTCAGTTTCCGACCAGTAAATTAATCTTAATTCTGGACTGAAGTCTGAAATAGCATCCAGTCAACCTCCTGAGATCAACTGATGTAACTGCCTCACGCGAGATCCCGTCAATAATAAGGAGGGAACAGATAAGTAGGTGGCTTGGGTCTTGTCCAGCACCGAATGTGGTGTCTGCGTTGCTGGAACAATCCGCCATTTCTTCACGTTGGTCTTGCATAGAGGGACGCCCATTCTTAAGCGGTTGAGGGACCTTCTTGTCTATACCTTCCAATCTTCCCATCCTCCGAAAGTCCCCTGTTCAGCATAGCACGTGAGGCCACCTGGGCGAGGTACTGGTCATCCTCCTCAGTTGTATCCCCGACCCAGAGTCTGAAGCTCCGATACATTGCCCTTGAGGCGGTAGAGGTGGGATCCCTCGCTGAGTCCGAGGGAAAAACCGACCCTGGAGGGCAAATAGATAAAGAAGAAGAGATTATCAATTCCTCTGGCACAGAGCTAGATGATTGTGTTTGTGTTAACAGTGTTCTTTGTCTACTTACAAAAATCTACCTTACCAACCACCACAGAAACACACAATAGTGAATATCTCAATCCATGTAGGGCTGGCGACAAAAAGGGAATCAAGCCGTAAACCTTGCCCAATTAACTTGAAATGCGTCGCCTGTAAATGGGAGGACGGCCGGGAATACGAATTAGAATACGACCTAAGCTACAGTGTGCAGCCATTTTGATTGGATGCCCTCTATGCTGCATTTGCGTTCTTTCGACGTTCCGTTCTATACCAGTAAAACGTATCTCTGTTGGGCGAACTATGGCTGTTGTCAGCTAAATATTAAATGTATCACGAGCGAGCTCTTACATTCCGACATGGATTGTTGAATGAATCCGTCTACCTGCGTTTGAACGCACGAGATCCGAAGACCATCACTCCACCATTGATGTACAGAGGACAATGACACGTATCGACTCAGACGAAGAACGTAACATTAGTACAACGGATCATGGGAACTTCAACAAAAAAAATGTAACACGAAAGCATCGTTCAACGTACTACGATTTATGAAGCTGAATTCTAGAATTCAACTACACAGACAAACAAGTTGTTATCTATGGATATGGAATTTTTGATAGTTTTTGACATTACTAAATAAACTAAGTAAAATCAATTCTTAAAAGAATGAACTTAAGACACAGAAACAACTGATACTGTTGAAATAAAAGGTTTCGGATGGCAATTGGCTGCTTGTCGAATGGGTGACATGAGAAGATTCGTTGTTTTCAGTTGCAGAGAAGAAGAGATTGTCTCAGAAGGGCATAAGAAGATTGTGGAGAGAGCAATCTGAGAGACACCCACAAGCTGGTGTCTGGAGAAATCTATATCGTTGGAAAGTAGGATGTGAGAAATGACTTTAATGATGAATCGAATAGTATTATAGTCCATAAAGAGAATTGCTTCCGACAACAGCTGTCAAGATTTTTGACAGATGAATGGGCACGTTTGCCACCCAGTTCAACTCTTGGCAGCATTATTGACAATACTTGGGAATCTCTAGTAAGCAGGGTATGAAGCAAAACTTCCTAATTTTCTATGAAACTCCACCAGAAAATTCACTGTACTGAACTACACTTTTGCGGGAATAAATCGCACTGTACTTCAAAATATAAAACGGGATATTTGGGTCGCTAAATTTTAAAAATCGCATCGGTGTACATCATCCATGAATTGAGTGGACAGACAGTGCTACAAGGGAGGTAATAATGGTACAGGTGGTTACTCTTCCACGGGGAAAGGAACTTTAATAGTAGGTGAAAGACGAGTAGACCTCACCAACAAATGTATAACTCTCAAGGCCTCCCAAACCTAATACCATCGTAGTCGGAAGAGAACAGGAGTTGTCCGATCAAGCGAGGAGCTCGGCACCATTTAGTGAAAACAGTACCAGTCTCATGCACAAATTCAATGCAAATAAATTAAAATAATGATGATAATTTCAACGGAAACATAGATGGTGGAACGAAAAATGTGATGATGCATTGGAAAGCAAACTAAAGGCCTGGAAGTGATGGCATTCGAACAGCAACAGCGAGAACTGGGAAGACTTCAAGGAAGCCAGGAAGAGAACAGCTAGGACCATAAGAACAGAGAAGAGAAAATATGACAGGAATAGGATAGAGAAGCTGGAAGAGGAATTTAAAAATAACAAACCCAGGGATTTCTACAAAAACCTTCAAAAGTGACCTAAAGGGATACCAACCACCGAATCTGTGCTTCAGGCGAACAGACGGTAGCATAGCAACAAATGATAAAGAAAACTTCCAAACGCTGCTCAACTGTGAAGAACCGCAATGAGAATCCAAATTCCAAACCACCAAGTCTAAATGAGATAAAATGTATAATCAGAGAGCTTAAAAACCACAAAGCATCACGTGAAGATGGCATTGTGGCAGAAATGTGGAAGATCGGAGAAGTGGCTGCAGAAAGAATACACCACTTCATAAAAGAGATTTGGAAAACTGAAAGGATTCCGAACGATTGGAAATGTGCGTTTATCCACCCATTCCACAAGAAAGGTAGTCGAATGGATATTAATAATTACAGAGGTATCTCCTTACTTTCAGTGGCGTACAAAATATTCTCCAATGTGATACTGAACTGAGTCGAAGGACAAATAGACTCTCTCATTGGAGAGTACCAAGCTGGTTTCAGGAAAGGGAGGTCGTGTACAGAACAGATATTCAGCCTCAAGGGTATTATAAGGACTAGAGCATTGAGGGGCCAGAACACAGTGGTAATCTTCATCGATTTCCAAAAAGCATATGATTCAATTGATAGACAGACATTATTCAATGTCCTAGAAGAGTTTGGAATCGACAGGAAAACGAGATAAATAATAAAATAAATTAAATTCGCTGGAGAAATCTCTGATCCTTTCCAAATAAAGACAAGAGTCAGACAAGGAGATGGATTATCAGCCATCCTGCTTAAAATTGTATTGGAGAAAGTCATAAGAACCTGGGAAAGCTCTCTGAAAGTAGAAGGCGTACAGGGAATTCATCTTGGGCGTAAGGGACAAAACTTGGAAATTCTGGCTTTTGCTGATGATCTTGCTTTCTTAGCTCAAAACAGAGAGGATGCCCAAAGGATGCTGGAGCTTCTTCATGTCAATGCGAAGAAAACAGGTCTCAGAGTCTCCTACGAAAAGACGAAGTGCATGGAGTAGCGACATCAGGGAGAGAAAAGCTTGGAAGTGAAGTGCGGAAAGATTAGAAGAGTAGACAAGTTTAAGTATTTGGGAGAACTGATCCAACCCAATGGACTAGACAAGGAGGCAAACAAGGAAAGAGCTACAAAATTGGAAGTGGCCTACAGACTGACACAGAACAGGTAAATAAACGGGCAATATCCTACAAAGCCAAAATGAAACACTACAACGTTGTTGTAAAACCAGAGGGGCTGTACGGTTCAGAATTCCTTATCGTAAATAAAAAAAATGGGAACTGAAAAAATCGAGAAGGAAAGGAAAAGTCCGAGGAAAATTCTTGGACCTCAGAAAACGGCGGATGGGACATGGAGGAAAAGGAGAAATGAGGATCTCTACAAGTATTCCGAAAAGATCGCGGACAAACTGCGAAAACGAAGACTGAAATTTTACGGACATCTCGTCAGAATGGATGACAACCACCTGACTAAAAGAATATTTAAATATATAATTGGATTGAGGAGGACAACGAATTGGGTGGAGGAGGTTAAGAAGGTTGCCGATTAAATTAAAATAACACCAGAATTGATCCTCAACAGAAATAAGTTCAGAACTCGAGTAGATGACCACAAATTCCATGAAGAGCAGCGGAAGAACAGGCCCAAATTTGTAATATCTGAGGAGCAGAGAAAAATAAGGAGTGAACGAATGAAGAGGTTCTGGGAGCAGAAAAAAAGAAGAGTGGCCAGAAAGCATTTTCACGCGGTCAACAGTTGGCCAAATTCGGAAACAAGAATCATGATGATAATTTCTGTATTAAGGGATCGAACTTTGAGGTCATTGGCCCAATGCAAATAACAACTTAGAGGTATTTCAAATCCACGTGTCCCTAGTTATCCATATGTAAAATGACAGAGGTGTTTGTTGAACCTTCGGGTAGTTCTGAAGTACACTTTCAAATAGCCACTGAGGTTTTAGGAAAATATAGAGTACCTGAAGTAATAGCATTTAGTGATAGATGAAAAGCTGTGAATTTGTTATCTATAAAATAAAATAATAGCGTTATTGTTCAAAACTTGTTCGTAACTTGCCTTAATATACGAAGATATCATGATGATTTATTTCGTCTTGTCACCATCCCCTATGTACTTAATTGTTTCCTCTATTTCTGTAATTCATACTCCATTGTACCACAAACAGGACCAAAAATGTTTCTCTCGTAAACCACTAATTATCTTGATCAGTTTTCTATAATACCAATTTAAAACTTCGCTTGTGCCATTCAAAACCAACGAGCACTATGATATACCGTACAGTAACTATTAATTTATTTTCAAGAACATTTTACACATACTCACGAACACTGGCATGATATGTATATCCGATAAGGCTGGTCCTTGAACACTGTGAACTATGGTGATCCCTTTCTCATCAACGATAAGTAACGATTACTTTCAAAGCATGAAAAATGACAGAAATTTGTATGTAATACGTTTGTAATTCAAATGTCCGTATATCATGTCGGGGCTGCCAACTGTAGTAGATTAACGTAAATATACTGCCGGGAAAAAAACATGCAACATCCTCAAGGGCTGCGTTTAGTGGCACCAGGATATAATATTTGCATGGTGAGAGCTTGCTCTGTTAGCGGACATCGGCGATCAGATGGCGCTCAAGAGGCCTGTCCGTGCGCACTCTGTTTTTACTGTGCTGAGGTTAGAGGTAGACAGTGATTCATTCCAGGTTATAGCCATGCTCCGCCGACGAACACGAACAACTGCAGCCAATTAAATGGGGTCGCGAGAAGCTGGATGGACGTATCGACGGATTGCTGCACATGTTGGGCACATTTTATCGGTGATGAGTCGCTGCTTTCACCTGTGGTCTGTGGAATATTCCCACATCCGTAGACCAGGCTCCGGACGGCCGCGTAGTACAGACGCACGTCAAGGTCGACGCATGTGCGAGCAGCCTTGGACGACCGAACATCATCCAGGAACGAAATCCGATCACATGTTGCACCTGCTGTGTCACGAACGACCATTGGGAACCGTCTGCTTGCAGCAGGATTACGATAACGTGTGCTTCTGGCCAGACTGCCACTGACACCACGACACCGCCAAGCAAGGCTACTCTGGCGTCGTGAAAGAGACGACTAGCGAGGGAAATGGCGTTCTGTTGTCTTCAGTGACGAGATTAGGTTCTGTCTGTATGCAAGTGATGGACATATACGTGTACGGCATAGACCTGGTGAGCAGCCCATTCGAGAGTGTATTCGCCGACGACACCCAGGTCCCACCCCAGGCTTCATGGTGTGGGCTTGGGGGTTGTTATCGCCGTGCTACTGCCATTTCTTCGACAGGAAAGTGATGAGCTTTTTCAGCAGGACAATGCACGTCCAGTGGCGCAACGTGCTCTACGTGGGTACAACAACTGTCCTGGTCAGCAAGATCACCGGATCTCTCGCCAATTGAACACGTATGGAACGTGATAAAGCGGGAACTTACGCAGTCTCCAGAACCTGCAAGAACCATTGCCGAATTGCATCTAAAGGTGCAAGATGCTTGAGGTAAACTATCGCAGGAGCCATTCGGCACCTTTATGAACGTTTGCATGCGCGAATACACGCCTGCATTGCCGCCAGAGGAGGGCACATTGTGTATTTATGCGGCTGTTTGGGCACCCTTTACTGTGACATGTGTGATTCAGTTGCACTGCTGGCCTGAGTGGCTCAGAGGGTTCAGGCGCCGGCCTTCTGGCCCCAACCTGCCAGGTTCGATCCTGGCTCAGTCCTGTGGTATTTGAAGGTGTTCAAATACGCCAGCCCCGTGTCGGTAGATTTACTGGCATGTTAATGGACTCCTGAGGACTAAATTCCGGAAGCTAGGCGTCTCCGAAGACGGTAAAAAAGTAGTTAATGGGTCTTAAAAACAAGAACGTTATTGTTGTCATTTGATATGAATTTGTAATCATATACTCCTGCAGTGATTAACTACCCGTGACATTGCTTGTGAATTAAATGGCCTTGTCCTTCAGGATGTTTCATTTCTTTCCGGCAGTGTATTAATATTTTGCAGTGATTATTTTACATGATCAATTGTTTCTATATATATATATATATAAGAATTAAACATGCTAATTCTACCAAATTGTTTTCTTTTCACGAAATACACATACACGAAAAATGCATCCGCAATATTTTCAGAAGTTGTCGAATTTATAAAAAACAAAACAAATACGATGGAACGGAGAATGATTCGCACTGCCCTATAGCATGATTCCATTTAAGCAGGCGAATGCACTGGTACGCGTTATTACAATCGAAATTAAAAGCTTCCATTACAAGTAACTGAAAGGGAGTAGAATGACTTTTTCTCTAGCAATTAACCTGCGATAGTTTTATCGTTGCTTGTTTTTTTATCACTTATTCCCATCACAGCAGAAGACACAGCTTATTAATTTCACATATCATTGGCGGTGTTTGTGATAAAGACTTGGTGCTTTAATAACCGATTACCGTACTTTTCAAGTAATTTTGTCTGTCCAGTTTAAAAGTCTGGGCTTTTCATGATGTGCACAGATCGGTAATCGCCCTGAAAAGCGGTACTACCTCAGCGACCGTCTGGCTTTTATTCGCATGTAGGTAAAGCTCTGATTGAATTAGGAACATATTAAGTACCGAGCAAGTGGACGTACGGTTAGGGTCGCGCAGCTGTATGCTTGCATGCGGGAGATAGTGGGTTCGAATCCCACTGTCGGCAGCTCTGAATATGGTTCTCCTTGTTTTCCCATTTTCACACCAGGCAAATGCTGGGGTTGTACCTTAATTAATACCACGGGTGCTTTCTTCCCACTCAATTTTTTTGCTAGGGGCTTTACGTCGCACCGACACAGATAGCTCTTATGGCGACGATAGGGTAGGAAAGGTCTGGGAGTTGGAAGGAAGCGGCCGTGGTCTTAATTAAGGTACAGCCCCAGCATTTGCCTGGTGTGAAAATGGGAAACCACGGAAACAATCTTCAGGGCTGCCGACAGTGGGATTCGAACCCTCTATCTCCCGGATGCGAGCTCACAGCCGCGCTGTTTCCACTCATAGCCCTTTCATCATTTCCCATAGTCGCCGTAAGATCTATCTGTGTCGGTGAGACATAAAGCAAACAGCAAAAAAGGGATGATGACAATGGGATAGGAAAGGTGCTAGGAATGGGAAGAATGTGGTCCCAGTATTTGTCTGGTGTGAAAATGGGAAAACCGTCTTCAGGGCTGCCGACTGTGGGGTTCGAACCCACTATCTCTATAATGCAAGCTGACAGCTACGTGACCGAAACCTCGCAGCTACTCGCTCGGTAATTGTTAACTTATGATTCGGTTTAGAAGGTATTTACATTATAGCCAAAAAGCTCCGTAGCCTCCGTGGCTCAGACGGCAGCGCGTCGGCCTCTCACCGCTGGGTACCGTGGTTCAAATCCCGGTCTCTCCATGTGAGATTTGTACTGGACAAAGCGGAGGCGGGACAGGTTTTTCTCCGGGTACTCCGGTTTTCCCTGTCATCTTTCATTCCAGCAACACTCTCCATTATCATTTCATAACATTTATCACTCATTAATAAATCACCTTGGGAGTGGCGACCCCATTGTAATAACAGCCTATATATGTTTCATTCATTACATCCCTGATCCGGTCAATGACTGGAAAACAGGTTGTAGGTTTTCATTTCAAAAAGCTCCATGACTCAAGAGAGGGAGCTGAGATCCGATCTACCGATGAATGAAGGTATTGAGTGTCATGTACTTTAAGTGGCTCCGGCCTTCTGATGATCCTCCCATATCATCACTCATCATTAAACACACAAACAAATACCAAAAAAAAAAAACAAGTTCGTGGCACTGCAACCCTGGCCTATCAAGCGACCGCTGCTCAGCCCAAAGGACTGGAGATTGTGAGATGGCGTGAAGTCAATGGGACGAATCCTCTTAGCCGTTATTCTTAACTTTGTAGACCGAGGCCTCTATCTTACCGTCAGATAGCTCCTTACTTGAACTCGCGAAGGCCTAGCGTACTTCGAACAAGTCCTCAGTCGTTATCTCTCATACATTCTGATTCGTTTACCATAATAACTATATCTTGATGCAAGTTGAAACATTAATACTTGAAGGCAACAGAACACGCACACTTAACATACCTAGAACTTTATTTAAGTTTGAACATAAGAAGAAGATCTGACCACTCGAGCGAGGAAAGAAGAGGTCATGAGACGTTCGAAGAAATACCTAACAGAAGGGGAGGTCATTAAATATAGCCCAGAAGCACCCTGAATATACGAAGAAGGTAGACCTTGCAGAAGGACTGGCTGACAAATGAAGGAAGAATATAGACGTTTGTGGTGGAGATGTCGATTGTTGATATTTTAAGGGGAAGTATCCCTTCCAATGCCAATCAGAAGAGAAGAAGGAAGAGCTTTCACATTTTAAAGAATTGCCGTATTGGCAAGAAAAAGGGAAGTGTCACGAAGGGTAAGATCGAAAAACTCCCTAGGTCTTAGAAACTTAATACCGCAGGTATCAGAAAAGAATAAGTTAACCATGGAAGGTCGAATATAATTATGATGGTATGGAGCCATACCTAAATTAGAAGAAAGGGGAGCACGACCTGCCCAACCAAAGGCTTCATGAGGAAACAAAACAAAGCACCTAGGAGGAAAACGAAAGATGGCCAAGAAAGATGGATACGGAGACGAAACTGAAATTTTACAAGAAAAAGTAAGACGTCTAGGGCTTCTTGATCATCGTACGTCTAACAAGCTGCGAAACCCTGAGGTACTGCGGTTTTCTTGTCCACTTGATGAGTTAAATATCAGCAGACGGCGAATATTTTTAATTGTATACGGCAAAAAATCTGGCAGCCGCTGCTTTTCCTTCGATACTATGTCCTTAATAGGATATAATTAAATATAGTGGCATAAGAGGGTACAAACTCTGTTTAACCGAAATACAAGGAAAATGAACAATGAATGAGGATACCTTCAGAGCAATATGAGTCACAGTTCTGACTGTTCCAGCCAGTCCCGACATCCGTACATCGACCAGCGGAGACTGCGTCTTTAAAGGGGATAGATCATTGGAGTTACTACACGAAATCGTTATTAACTTCGGCCTTGAATGTAATCTTACAACAAAATTTTATAATATTAAAAGGCAAAATGACCATTCTACTTTTGGAATGTCGTGTTCCTCAATTCTAATTATTAAGTACTCTAGGGTACTTATACCTTTGTCGGAAAGATCTAGTGCTTACAGAGCACTATGTCTTCTGGCGTGGTCTAGTCCAAATTTGTTACTTTCATTGTCCTGTCTCAATCTCACCCTTATGAAAGTGACCGAGGAGTGAGTGATGCTAGTAATGTCATTCCTTACGCAGCCAGTACGTTTCACTTGAATGGTGTGAAAATGTCGGTTGGTGTGGGATTTCAGTTGGCTTGGCAGACAGAGATGTAACAGTAACTTCTGACTCAGTGAGGAAAGCAACGGGAAACTACCTCACTGCTCATTTCCCTATTACGCCTCTTCAGCGATGCCCGGGCCATCTATGGCGGCTGATAACGAAGCTGTAGGGGTACAGACTAGCCGCCAGGCTGAGCGCTCAAAATACTAGTGTACTTACTGTGTATTAATTTGCTTGAATGTCACTCTTACAGTAATTGATAGATAATATAGACAGAGGTAGTACTATAATAATAATAATAATAATAATAATAATAATAATAATAATAATAATAATAATAATAATAATAATAATAATAATAATAATAATAATAATTTAGAGTGGCTATTGAAAGCCTCTCGTAAGGCACGAGAGTGGGTGGCATCTGACGAGTAAGGGGGAACGGCGTGCTTGTGATGTGGATGGTAGCATTGTGTGTGAGGTATGATTTGCATGATAGCAGGATATTGTTGTTGTTTGAGTCATCAGTCCATAGATTGGTTTGATGCAGCCCTCCATGTCACCCTATCCTGTGCTAAACTTTTCATTTCTACGTAATACTGCATCCTACATCTGCTCTAATCTGTTTGTCATATTCATACCTTGGTCTACCCCTACCGTTCTTACCACCTACACTTCCTTCAAAAACAAACTGAACAAGTCCTGGGTGTCTTAAGATGTGTCCTATCATTCCATCTCTCCTTCTCGTCAAACGTAACCAAATCGATCTCCTCTCGCCAATTCGATTCAGTATCTCTTCATTTGTGATTCGAACTATCCATCTAACCTTCAGCATTCTTCTGTAACACCACATTTCAAAAGCTTCTATTCTCTTTCTTTCTGAGCTAGTTATCGTCCATGTTTCACTTCCATACAATGCCACGCTCCACACGAAAGACTTCAAAAACATCTTTCTAAATCCTGTATCAATGTTTGAAGTGATCAAATTTCTTTTCTTAAGAAAGCTCTTCCTTGCTTGTGCTAATCTGCATTTTACGTCCTCCTTACTTCTGCCATCGTTAGTTATTTTACTACCCAAGTAACAAAATTCATTTACTTCCTTTAAGAATTCATTTCCTAATATAATATTTCCTGCATCACCTGCCTTCGTTCGACTGCACTCCATTACTTTTGTTTTGGACGTATTTATTTTCATCTTGTACTCCTTACCCAAGACTTCGTCCATACCATTCAGCAGCTTCTCGAGATCTTCTGCAGTTTCAGATAAAATAACAATATCATCGGCAAATCTCAAAGTTTTGATTTCCTCTCTTTGGATTGTGATTCTCTTTCCAAATTTCTTTTTGATTACCTTTACTGCCTGTTCTATGTAAACACTGAAAAGGAGGGGGGACAAACTGCAGGCTTGCCTCACTCCTTTCTGTATTGCTGCTTCTTTTTCAAAGCCCTGTAGACTGATTTTTATACAGATTGTAGATAATTCTTCGTTCTCGTTGTCCGATCCGAATCACCTTCAGAATCTTAAATAGCTTGGTCCAATCAACATTGCCATGTACGTAGGCTTGTCCTTCTTGATTCGATCCTTTAAGTCAGGATTGCTTCACGTGTTCCTACATTTCTTCCGAAGCCAAATTGATCTTCTCCTAACTTAGTTTCAACTTGTTTTTCCATTCTTCTCTAAATAATACGTGTTAAAATTTTGCAGGCATGAGATACTAAACTAATGGTGCGATAGTTTTCACACCTGTCAGCACCGGCTTTCTCAGGAATAGGTATAACAACATTCTGACGAAAATCGGATGGGACTTCTCATGTCTCATACATCTTACACACTAAATGGAATAACCTTGCCATGCTGGTTTCTCCTAAGGCAGTCAGTAATTCAGAGGGAATGTCATCAATTCCATGTGCCTTGTCCCCATTTAGGTCACTTACAGCTCTGTCAAACTCTGACCTCAAAATTGGATGTCTCATTTCATAAGCATCAACAGCTTCTTCTTGTTCCAGAACCAAATTATCTACATCTTCACCTTGATACAACTGTTAAATATGTTCCTGCCATCTTTCTGCTTTGTCTTCTTTCCCTAGAAGTGGCTTTCCATCTGAGCTCTTAATGTTAATACACCTAGATTTCTTTTCTCCAAAGGTTTCCTTGATTTTCCTGTATGCAGCATCGTCCTTTCCTAGACCATACAACCTTCGACATCCTTGCATTTCTCCTTCATCCAGTCTTCCTTAGCTACCTTGCACCTTCTATCCACTTCATTCTTTAATCGCCTTGTATTCTTTTCTGCCCTCTTCATCTCTAGCATTCTTGTATTTTCGTCGTTCATCAATCAGGTCTAGTATCTCCTGAGTTATCCACTGAATTTTAGTTGATCTTTTCTTCCTTCCTAACATTCATTCAGCAGCCCTACTGACTTCATTTTTCATGACTATCCACTCTTTCTCTATTGTGTTTCCTTCAGCCTTTTCATTTAGTCCCTTTGCAACATGTTCCTTGAAACAATCCCTCACACTGTTTTCTTTCAACTTGTCTAGATCCCATCTTTTTGCATTCTTTCCTTTCTTCAATTTCTTCAACTTCAGATGGCATTTCATGACCAACAAGTTGTGGTCAGAGTCCACGTCTGCTCCTGGGAAAGTTTTGCAATCCAATACCTGGTTTCTGAATCTCTGCCTAATCATAATGAAGTCTATTTGATACCTTCCAGTGTCTCCAGGTCTCGTCCACGTATAAAGCCGTCGTTTGTGGTGTTTGAACCAAGTATTGGCAAGGACTAAATTATGATCAGTGCAGAATTCAACCAGCTGACTTCCTCTTTCGTTCCTTTGCCACAATCCGAATTCTCCTACTGTAATACCTCTCTTCCTTGGCCTACCACTGCATTCCAGTCTCCCATCACAATTATATTCTCGTCACCTTTTACATATTGTATTAAATCTTCTATCTCTTTATATGTTCTTTCTATTTGCTCATCATCTGCTGAGCTAGTAGGCATATAGACCTCCACTATTGTGGTGGGCATTGGTTTGGTGTCTATCTTGACGACAATAATTCTTTCACTATGCTGGTCGTAGTAGCTTACCCGATGGCCTATTTTCTTATTCATTATTAAACCAATTCCTGAATTTCCCCTGTTTGATTTTGTGTTGATTATTCTGTAGTCGTCAGACCAAAAAACCTGTTCTTCCTGCCAATGTACTTCACTTATACCAGGATATTACCCGTTTAAAATTAAAATGTCTCAACCCGACAGGGAACCGAATACGGATTCCTGAGAATTAAAGGCTGAGACACTAGCTATTCAGGCATAGAAGCGTCGAGAGAGTACTGTTCAGGTGCAAAGAAACCTTCCTAGTATCTGTCCGTCCTAAAGTAGTTACAGTAAATGAACCAAACGAGCCAATACATTATTATAACGTATATATAAAGTGATGGTGGCCGTGATTATTCTATTGAGAGGTCGTAGAACTGGATACCATCATCTGTAAACACTGACCAGAGGAAAACTCGAAGAATGAGGGTATGAGGGGCGTGAAATTGAAAACTTCCTGGGCCTCACAAATCTAATAATTTACCGACTGGGTCAGAGGAGGATAAGGATTAGTTAAGGAAGATCGGAAAGAAAGGATGAAAATGAAGAACCTGGCACAAGCAATACTTTTGATTCTTGTGTTGTTACCACAGGACCATAACAGACGAAATCTTTTCTTGTTTTTCTTAAGTCGTTCTTAAACAGGAACAGATAATCCGGCCGTTTTGTCTCATAACGTTAAAGTAACTACAATCACGCAAAAACACCAATATAAGTCGCTAGTACAAAAAAGAACAAATCCACAGCATCCAAACATGATCCATCCGCGTATTGTTTATTCCACTGTTGGCCACTGAAAAATAGAGCGCCAGAATTGTTGGGGTTCTTCTTCTTCTGGAACATATTGGACTGACTTCTTTATATCTGACATCTTTTTGGTATTGATGGGTACAATGGCAAAATGAGTAGATAGTTTGATGGGTTGCTCTTATAATCATAGCAAAAATGTAAGATAATATAATCCTCTGATGTATTGAGATGCCACGAAAATGCCATTCTTATCAGAACAGAATTCGAACTGGTGAAAGTGAGATATGGTAATGTGAGCACTGTTGTAAATCGATCACCTATTGAAATAGAATTATGACTAACAATTAAATTACAAAGTAAGAAATACCAACAATGAAACAGAGTATTATTATAAGAAAGTAAATAATTGAATTTAAATTAAAGTAAACAATTGATTGCAGAAAAGGACTTCAGTTCTGGACTGCAGACCTTTCTGTACTCAACAGGAAAATGAGTGTAGCATTTAATACATTAGACATGCCAGATTTGGATTCCTTTCTGTGCTCATTGATGCGTCTATCTTCAGCTGTTCTGAAAAGAGTCTTAACTAATTTTCATAAAAATATGGACTTAAGCCATTTCTGCAATCAACGATTCATGCGGATTATACTCGTCATGTTGCATTCAAAGATCTTTCTCCAGCGAAAATTAAGCCACCTACTAACCCCACTTCCTAAGAGTCTTCATCTAGGACTGAGAAATGGAACAGGCTTCACTCAGCTTGCTGGGACAAAATGAGACGTTGCCTGATGTTAAGAGTCTGCCGATTCAGTCAAGAAAGCAAGCAATATGACTGTGAATTTTGCGCACCTTTTGCCACTTCTGGATGGATAGCAGTCTTCTTGGCAGCTCAGGACTCTTAATGCGCTATCCCTATGTTCTAATCCTCACGTAACTCGACTCTTCCAATGTTATACACGTCAATTCATAAATGAAGGGGAGTCTCCGTGAGATGTATAACCTCTGTATCAGGAACTCAGTATTTAACTGAATAATATTTTAAAGAATATTTACACTCCATTAATTTTATTAATCGAACTTCATTGCCTACAAAAGGTCCGTATCCCAAGAGCGTGGGTTCAAACCTGGCATAGGTACTAGTAGTCGTAATTTTGAACGGTTGAAAATGTCCATTCGGTACTCCAAAACCAAAGCCAAGGTCAAGGCTTCCACAATCTGTAAACTCGGCACTAAGTGTGACGGAGTGGTTAGCTTCATGACTGGCATCCTTTACTCCAAATGAACCTGATACTAAGTTTCAGTGTAGTCCAGGTGAAACTCATGACCATATGCTTCTCCAGATGTGGAAATCTCGTTTCTAAACTTTCGACGTTTCAACAAAATATCGAACCCTCGTTCTTCCGCGTTCGATACTTCATGTCATAAGATTTCGGCATGTGAAGGATCTCAAATGACACGCTCGACATGGAGCTGACAAAATTAATTAAAACTCTGGCAATAATTCGTCCAATATATTTCCAGTTTCTCTGCCATCCAGCAGGCACCCTATATATCGTAGTAGCTGTAATAATAATAATAATAATAATAATAATAATAATAATAATAATAATAATAATGAGGGACTACCTTTCATCCGGAGCCCCCGTGTTTAATTCGCGGCCTGTTCAAGGATTTGAATTCTTGACTGAGGGTTGAAACGAGGTTCACTCATCCTCATGAGGTCAAGTGAGCAGCTGTATAATACGAAAGGCAGCAGACCTGGTTGTGAAAGCCAAGCGATACAAATGACGTCGTCACGCTGGACCATATGCACCGCGGATTTCTTCTTCTTCTTCTTCTTCTTCTTATTCTTGCGTTCCGGCCTTCTAAGGACCACGTTACAATTTCAATTCTTCCTCTTTAGTTCTTTCCTTTTCTTCCAGTATTCTTTTATTGTTTCAGTGTGCTTCTTTTTCCTGTCTTCAGTCCACTTTGTGCCTGTTTTCTTTTCCTTCATCCCTTGAAATCCTTCCATTTGTAAGACTTTCTTCCTAAAAATCTTTCTTTCCAATAATTATTCTTCTCGTATGTTGTTCCTTTCCAGGTCTTTCTTGACTTCTTAAATCCAGGTGGTAGTTGATTTCTTTTCCCAAAGGTACTTGAAGATCCGTTTAGTTAGTCTATTGTCATCCATTCTGTAAATGTGTCCAAGAAATAACAATCTACTTTTTCTTATTGTTTCTGATATGTTTTCTATGTTCTGGTAAATTTCATTGTTGCTTCTTAATTTCCAAAACTCTGCAATTCTTAGAGGACCTAATATTTTCCTTATAATTCTTCTTTCTAATATTTCTAATTTATCGAGCTTGTAGTTCAGTGCTAGACACTCGCTGGCATAAAGGCATTCTCGTTTCACTACTGTGTTGTAGTGCTTTATTTTTAGTTTTCTTGATAAGCACTTTTTGTTATAAGTATTCTTAGTTATACCGTAAGCTCTTTCCATCTTTTGTATCCTCTCCTCTATAGCAGATTTTTCTAAACCATTTTCTTGAATTGTCTCACCCAAATATTTGAATTTATTTACCTTTTCTATTTGACCAATATCCGTTACTAAAAACTTCGGGGCACTTTTTATATTCGTCAAAAATTTTGTTTTCTCGGCAGAGATTCTCAAGCCTGTCATGTTGGCTGTCTTTTCAAGGAGATTGACTTGCATTGCTGCGTCTGTAAGGCTTTCTGAAAGTATGGCAAAGTCATCTGCAAATGCTAGGCAATTTATTGCAACACCTTTGTTCTTCTTCCCCAGCATGAGTGGCAATATTTTGGATTCTTTCAGTTTTTCATTATTATTATTATTATTATTATTATTATTATTATTATTATTATTATTATTATTATTATTATTATTATATGCGAATAAGCCCATTAAGAACTACTCAAAGTATTAGAGGCGTGCATTTGCCTTCCTTTTACTGTGGGCTGTCGTTCTGTTTTCAGACCAGTTTGTTCCAATCTCCTTTGGTCTTTCCTCTTGGTCAACTTGCCATTTGTGAATTTTGGATCTGATGATTACACTCCTTTGGACATCTGTTGGTGTAATTCCTGCCTGTATCAAATCGGTTTTGAATTCGCCAATCCATTTCATAGTGTCTGTTTTGGCTTAACTCCTATTTTCGTAAAATTCGACTATTTGATTTGTAAGTCTGTCTGGATGCAGTGTCCTAACCTGCGTTTTCTAATGTTACTATGAATATTTGTGTATTGTTTGATTTCCTGCCTACCGCTGAGTCGTTTTTGTCCGTCGGCGAGTTCTGGGCCTAGAATTTTTCATATGATTTTGCGTTCCATTCTTTTAATGTTTTCAATGTCTGCTTTCCTGTTCAAAATTAGCGTTTCTGGTCCATAAAGATAAAGACAGTCTGGTTTAATGATGTATTGTAATGTCTTATTTGTGTGTGCCTGGAGATACATTTTTTGTTGTAGAGGCCTAGATATTTTGGTTTAGTCGGTATGCAGTTAACATCTTTTGGCATGTAATTTCATTGGCTTATATTCGAGTCCATTTTCCTGAACTGTTTCGTCAAAATACTTAAACTGCAATTCTCATTTGATTTTGCCATATTTTGTCACCATGAATTTTTGACTTTGTTTGTTGCAGGTCTTTTCAAAATATATCTGAAGGCAATTTCTTTCGGGAGTTCAATCTGATTTTGGGCTGTAGAGATGTCTCGGGTTAAGATTGCCAGATCGTCTGCATTATTATTTTTATTATAATTCAGCGCGATATAACTTATTTAGCTGATGTTGATTTTTCTTTCTTCCAAAATTTCTTCCGGGCACTGAAAATTTTCCTCCGTTCTTCAGTCCAAGTTTTATTGGTCCTGGTATTCATTTTCTCAGCAAAATGATGATTGTTGGCTGCTATTTTAAACTGGAGTCGATCTTGTATCATTTCCTGTGGGATGCCAATTTACTCAAGGCCTTTTCTTATTTCACTAAGCCAGTTGTTCGTGACTTTCAATTAGAGAGCAAGGTTGAGAATCCTTTTGGTGAGCCTGTCATTGTTCACTCTGAGAATGTGGCCATATGACTTTAATCGTCTTTTCCTGATGGTGTCGGTGATCTTTTCAGAATGTGATGAAGCTCCCGACATTTCGGTTTCATCCAGATTCCCTTTGAGTAGACTGGACCAAAGATTTTCCACAATATTTTCCTCTCCTGTTTCCCTATGTCTTTAATAAGTGATCTGCCTCCAATGATCATGGTTTTCGAGGCTTCAGGTTCGATAACTGAGTTAACTTTGCGTTCCTGGATATTAATAATAAATTTATTGCAACCAAATGGTCATAATATATACACTTAAATACCAAACCAAAACCAAAAACCAAACCCCATGGCACCACAGCCCTTGAAGGGCCTTGGCCTACCAAGCGACCGCTGCCCAGCCCGAAGGCCTGCAGAGTACGAGGTGTCATGTGGTTGGCACGACGAATCCTCTCGGCCGTTAAACTTGGTTTTCTAGACCGGGGCCGCTATCTCACCGTCAGATAGCTCCTCAATTCTAATCACGTAGGCTGAGTGGACCTCGAACCAGCCCTCAGGTCCAGGTAAAAATCCCTAACCTGGCCGGGAATCGAACCCGGGGCCTCCGGGTAAGAGGCAGGCACGCTACCCCTACACCACGGGGCCGGAACACTTAAATACACTCAGACATAAATCAATAATAATAATAATAATAATAATAATAATAATAATAATAATAATAATAATAATAATAATAATAATATTATACAATCGATGCGTGCAAAACATCATCGGTTATTGACACAATTGTGTCAAGCTTCCTTTTCTACGGACACATTCGATGGCATGGTATATATCACATCGTTGGTCGCAGAAGACACATACGCAGCCTGTTCCCGGCTTATGAAATTCCAAGGTTCTGCATACCTTATGGTGGAACCCGTGTACGGCAAACCTGGTCACTGTATGCCTCAGAATATCCACCGCGCGTCCAGTCCCTGTTTATCATCGCATGAGTTGAGTAAAACTCATCCCATATCATAGCCCTCTTTGATTGCAGTTCTTGTAGAAAATCCTTGTAACTTCTTGTCGCTGAATGGAACAATCTAAATCTTATGTCTTCAATGAAGTACGTCTCCTTTGTAAGAACGTATACGGCCTACTAGTCTTGTTGATGGCAGTGGAATGCCTCCTGCAAGATATTCAAGAAACAACCAGAAAAAAGCAAGGCAAAATCTGCGTAATACTTATTGACTACTCCAAGGCTTTTGATACAGTAGATAGGCGGAAACTTGTTAGAAAACTAGAGGAAATCATTGGTCGTACCTGGGTCACAAGGCTAGTTACCAACGTACTATCGGAGAACTATATTCAAATAAGTGACAATATCTGCACATCAAGGTGGATCCGGATTACAGGGGAACCCACTAAGCCCTCTGTTGTTTAATATCTCCACACAGGATGCAATCAAAGAAATCAAGAAGCAAACACGGTAGGTTAACGCATACGTATATGCGGACGACTTGGCTATTGCGTCTGAGAGTAAAGAGGAACTACAAGTTGCCATGGACTTAATCGTGGAGTGGGCAGAAGAAAAACCGAATTGGTTGTTTTCAGGAGGGGAGGAAAATTATCTAAGAATGATTATATCCTATGTAAAGGACAAAAGTTAGGAATTAATAACCAATACAAATATCTGGGGATGACAACACAGGTAACAGGAACAATATTCACAATACACCTAAAGGAGAGAGTCATCGCAGCTATACGAAGCATTAGTGATATTAAACACCTTCCACAGCTGTTTAATACGAAAGTTGTTCCAACAGCCATATATGGTCTCGAGCCAATATGGGAACATCTCTCAAAAATACAACTACAAGAGCTGGAAAGTCTGAAGGCTATATTCTTGAAGAGAGTTCTATGTTCCTGAATATTGATTTTTTGTTATATCTGTTCCAGGTGAATCTATAATTTTGAGATCCTCTCCTTATTTACATCACGAATCAAGCCTGATGGCTGAATTACTTCTCCTAGGTACTTGAACTTATCCACTGTATTAATTTTGCCGAATTTAGTCTTTAGAGGTTTCCCTTCTTGATAACGAGATGATCCTTCCATGTACTGTGATTTTTTATCCGATATTTGGAGTCAAGCCTTAGCTGCAGTTTCATGAAGATTTTCAAGGTCCTGAACTGCTTCTTGTCTGTTGTTAGAAAGAATAGCTAGATCATATTATGCGAATGCGAAACACTGGAGATGAATTTTATTTTTGATTAGTCGGTCAATAGTTATTCCCTTGTGTTATTTTATGTATTATTATTATTATTATTATTATTACTATTATTATTATTATTATTATTATTGGTAGTTGCTTTACGTCGCGCCGACACAGATAGGTCTTATGGGGATGATGGGACAAGAAAGGGCTTGGAGTGGGAAGGAAGCGGCCGTGGCCTTATTCCCTTGTGTTATTTTATGCATTATTATTATTATTATTATTATTATTATTATTATTATTATTATTATTATTATTATTATTATTATTATTATTAGCCTCTTCCCAATTTATTAGGGTCGGCTCATGCTGTACATTAATCATTGCCCCAGAGGAGTGCGACAGACTTCGGCAGCCGGCACAATTCCTACCCTCGCCGCTAGATGGGGCTTCATTCATTCCACTCCTGACCCGGTCGAATTACTGGATATAGATTATAGATTGCCCCAGCAATTGCCTGGTGTGAAAATGGGAAACCACGGAAAACCACTTTCAGGGTTGCCGACAGTTGGGTTCGAAACTACTATCTCCCGAATACTGGATACTGGCCGCACTTAAGCGACTGCAGCTATCGAGCTCGGTATTATTATTACAGGTTTTTCTCCGGGTACTCCGGTTTTCCCTGTCATATTTCATTCCAGCAACACTCTCCAATATCATTTCATTTCATCCGCCATTCACTAATCATTGCCCCAGAGGAGTGCGACAGGCTTCGGCAGCCGGCACAATTCCCACCCTCGCCGCTAGATGGGGCTTCATTCATTCCATTCCTGACCCGGTCGAATCACTGGATATAGACTGTAGATTTTTTATTACTGTTGTGGTAGTATTAGTAATAGAATCTGAGTTATTACTTCCGTCAGAACTATGACAGTTTCGATTTCATGGCCATTAACCACACCGTGAACAACGCTTGAAGTTTATAGGCTATCCTCTACGGTTGTTAAGAGTAGATGCGTCATACGTTTTAGAAAATATTTAAATGACAAAAGGTTATAATTAGAGTTTGTACACACATACAGACGTGTAAATTAAAAGCGTATTGTTCACATCGCTAAGAGATTACGAGAGATCCACGTCCCCAGAAACATAACCGCATCAGTTTGCTACAAAATATGGGGCTGACGGTTGAGTGTGGATACTCTCCCCTTCCTCCTTTTCTAGTAAATTAACAAGCTGCAAACACAAAAGAAAGTGCAGTATGCTGACATTTCTGTCTGTTCCTCGTCGCCGTAAAACACACACGCACTTGCTACGCACCCCAACCTGTCTGTCAGTCGCACAATGCTCTCACTCCCTTTTGCGTCGCGTACTCATCTGCAAAGCTTTTGTGTGAACTATGTTGATTCTTTTCAGTCACAGTCCACACCACATTGTATTTTCCCCCGAGCCCGCATTCCCACACAAGAGATAAGAAGTTTTCTTGAAATTACTTTTTAACATTCAGAATGCAATTTCTTTTGTTAAGTGGCGCTGGTGTATGCTTGGTAAAAGAGCGCTCAGTGGAGAAGCCTAATTACTTTTAGAAGGAAATGAATTCAGGAAGGAGAAGTAAATATGTCGGTCAGTTGCCTCGAAGAATAAATGCAGAAAAGTTATTGCTTCACTTGAGAAATAGGTACCGATGATAATAATAATAATAATAATAATAATAATAATAATAATAATAATAATAATAATAATAATAATAATAATAATAATATACCGAGCTTGATAAGCACACTTGGTGGCCATGATCGTTAAGGCGCTGAAGTCTAAACGGCCTGACACCGAGGTTAGCCGGTTCGAGTCCCGTTGGTCGAAAAAATTTTCACCATCAGAATGTTGGCCGGCAGGGTAGGGGAGGTGGAGGTATACAATTTCTAATCACTAGATTGCGTGCCAAAAGCCTGGATTAAATTCCAAACCTCTCCACAGTTCTCATATGGAGTGAGGGCATATGACGCTGTTGATGGTGATTCGTCCGACGGATGGAGACGTTAAGCCTTGAGAAGACCCCTTGGTGCTATTCGACTGGAGTAGGTTATGTGCCGGCATCGGGTTTCAACCTCTCCCTACTATCATATATCAGGTCGTTCATTTCATCTCATTAACTCCTCTCATGAGGTTGACGTCAGGAAGGGCATCCGGTCATAAAAACCCGCCACGACAGATTCATCTCACCTCATACCCGACCCCGTAGGGAAACGGGACAAGGGTTGGACACAGAACAACAACAATACCGAGCCTAATAGCTGCAGTCGCTTATGTGCGGCCAGTATCCAGTATTCGGGAGATAGTGGGTTCGAACCCCACTGTCTGCAGTCCTGAAGATGGTTTTCCGTGGTTTCCCATTTTCACACCAGCCAAATGGTGGGGCTGTACCTTAATAAGGCCATGGCCGCTTTCTTCCCACTCCTAGCCCCATAAGACCAATCTGTGTCGGTGCGACGGAAAGCAAATTGTAAATAATAGTAATAATAATAATAATAATAATAATAATAATAATAATAATAATGACCTCAGCTACAACATTTTGATTTGAGTTCTTGGGTTAATTTCGACGCTCTGTTTTCCTTTACCCGATGTCAGAGTATACCGGGTCTCACTTGGGCGATCTGTGGGTGAGTTTCAATTAGTTATGTGGAGTAGACACCAAATGCGATCTTTTATATCCCGATACCGTTCGACATACTGTACACCATCGAATTTACTGTTTTCAGCTCTTCAGAATTACACCTATTTCTCCCTGGTTTGGACCCGTGATCTTCGGATCTGGAGGATGATAGTTCACCACAGATCTATAGAGTGAGCTAAAATAAGCAAAATGTCAATAGCCGAATATTCAATCTTAAAAAATATTTCACACCTGTGGGTAGTGTCTGTTTGAATACTCCTGTACTAAAACATGAAGGAATTTGTATGCGATGAGAGGTGGTGCATCGTCTCCCTCATTTATGACAAGAAGAGATTTACTACATTTATATATTCAGCAAACAAGCGAAATCTCTAATCAATGCTGGTGGTTGTTACCATCTCGGAGCAGATAAAGAAAATGTTAGCCATTCATCTAACAATAGAGATAAGACACACACCATCTTGCTTCTACGGAGTTATTATTGAACTGTAATTTAATCGCCGACTTGGTTATTGACTTATTGGCTTAGTGCGCGGCTTAGCGACTGGTATTTGCAATGTCAGCTTTGCACTGGGCGAACAAACAGGAGACATTCACCGACTATTTTACAAACGTGCTGTCCACCAAAAGTTCTTGTTGAGAAATCCCTGGCTTCTTAAGAATGATGTGTGAGTGGTGAGAAGCCTTGTATATTGATTGCTGATTTACTAACTCGAGAAAACGGAACTTTCTAGTCTTTGTAACTCACTTTACAACTCACGTAAAGGTGGCCCGGGATTAGAATCCCGATCATTTCATTGACTTGTAGACTGAGGGCTGGAACGCAACTTACATGGCTTCGTGGATAAACCTCCATGAACAGTGTTAAACAGTAGTGTGTTTTACTAAGAAATGAGCCTCTTCCTGCTCATCTTTTCAAACGGTTGTCACGTGACGGATGAAGGGAAGGGAACAGAAACTAGATATCTCCAAAATTTGGTAAACGTTAATACGGCTCTCTCTCTCTCAATTATTTATATTTTCGTGAAAACCAAAGCCAGGCACGGGAAATTTTGTGTGTATTTTAGCCTGAATTAACTGTTAATGTGACATTTTGAAAGTAATACCATGAAATTGTTTAATACATAATATGTGATGCAATAGAATAAATTAAAAACGTTAACTTCGATCATGTCCGCCTCTGTGGTTATTCATTAGTGTGATTAGCTGCCATTCCCGGAGGCCCGGGTTCGATTCCCGGCTCTGCCACGATATTTGAAAAGTGGTACGAGGGCTGGAACGGGGTCCACTCAGCCTCGGGAGGTCAAATGAGGTGAGATCGATTCCCACCTCAGCCATTCTGGAAGTGGTTTTCCATGGTTTCCCACTTCTCCTCCAGGCAAATCCCGGGATGGTACCTAACTTAAGGTCATGGCCGCTTCCTTCCCTCTTCCTTGTCTATCCCTTTCAATCTTCCCATCCCCCCGCAAGGCCCCTGTTCAGCATAGCAGGTGAGGCCGCCTGGGCGAGGTACTGGCCCTCCTCCCCAGTTGTATCAACCGACCCAGAGTCCGAAGCTCCATGACACTTCCCTTGAGGCGGTAGATGGGGGACCCCTCGCTGTGTCCGAGGGAAAAAACCGACCCTGGAGGATAAGCAGATAAAGAAGAGAAGAAAAAGAACTTCGATGATGCATGTTGCAGGATGGGGTCTTCAAGCATGCTGACCGGGTGAGCTGGCCGTGCGGTTAGGGGCGCGCAGCTGTGAACTCGCATCCGGGAGATAGTGGGTTCGAATCCCACTGTCGTCAGCTCTGAAGATGGTTTTCCGTAGTTTCCCATTTTTCTACCAGGCAAATGCTGGGGCTGTACCTTAATTAAGGCCATGGCCGCTTCCTTCCAACTCCTAGGTCTTTCCTATCCCATCGTCGCCATAAGACCTATCTCTGCCGGTGCGACGTAAAACAAATAGCAAGAATGCTGAGTCTCATAAATACTTTATAATGGACCAGCTGTAGTACCCGTCGTTGATGGGACAGTCATATAGCATGTGCATCGTTATCTAACTCCCCAGCTACTACAAGCTGTTTTAATGATCCCATCTGTCGGAGATGAATGGCAGCTGAAGAGAAAATTCACATCTCAACAATGGTCAATGTAATGTTATTGTTCATCAGTTTTATGAGTTTTCCATTTGTAGGCCTTAACATTTAGTTTTCTTGTGACTCTCTGATATTAGGGCATCTAATGTAAAGGCACTCCTTCCTTCATTCATGACTCCCTCTGGTCTTAATCTTCAAGCGATCATTCCTTTAGGATTTTTTCTCATTTTCTTGTCGATACGGACCGACGACCACGCGGTTTTACACCTTAAGGCAATCATGACAAAAACCATCGTCAGTTAACACGATTGAACAATATTTCCACGTTGATATGAACTTTCTTTCTTTCTTAATCTGCTTACCCTTCAAGGTTGTTTTTTCCCTCGGACTCAGCGAGGGACCGCACCTCTACCGCCTCAAGGGCAGTGTCCAGGAGCGTGAGACATTGGGTCGGGGGATACAACTGGGGAGAATGACCAGTACTTCGCCCAGGCTGCCTCAGCTGTTATGCTGAACAATGGGCCTTGGTGGGGGATGGGAAGATTGGAAGACATAGACAAGGAAGAGGGAAGGAAGCGGCCGTGGCCTTAAGTTAGGTACCAACCCGGCATTTTCGTGGAGGAGAAGTGGGAAACCACGGAAAACCACTCCCAGCATGGCTGAGGTGGGAATCGAACCCACCTCTACTCAGTTGACCTCCCGAGGCTGAGTGAACCCCGTTCCAACCCTCGTACCACTTTTTTCAAATTTCGTGGCAGAGCCGGCAATCGAACCCGAGTCTCCGGGGGTGGCAGCTAATCGCACTAACCACTATACCACAGAGGCGGACGTTGATATGAACTAAGCAACAAAAGTCTAAATTCATGAATTATACTATCGTAGTCGGTTTGGTAAAACTGTATGACATAAATGATTGCAACTTACATTCTCTAAAACTTTTGTTATATAATACCTTTCGATAGGACCAGTAACATAGGTACCGAGCTCGATAGCTGCAGTCGCTTAAGTGCGGCCAGTATCCAGTAATCGGGAGATAGTGGGTTCGAGTCCCACTGTCGGCAGCCTTGAAGATGGTTTTCCGTGGTTTCCCATTTTCACACCAGGCAAATGCCGGGGCTGTACCATAATTAAGGCCACGGTCGCTTCCATCCAACTCCTAGGCCTTTCCCATCCCATCGTCGCCATAAGACCTATCTGTGTCAGTGCGACGTAAAGCAAATAGCAAAAAATAAATAAATAAATAAATAAATAAATAAATAAATAAATAAATAAATAAATAAATAAATAAATAAATAAATAAATAAATAAATAAATAATAACATAGGCATTTTTTTTAAATTAGGCGCCTTCCCCCAAACTAAAATATCATCTAGTGTGAATAAAAATTACTGTATTTATAGCTTATACTGTAGTATCTTATTCCCAGACTTGACATACCGATTTTCATTAACTTCTATTCAGCTATTTTTTCGTGGTTCGGTGTTGATATGGACGGCGTAACAAACGTGAAAATTCATGAATATCTCTGTTATCATAGCCGGTACGGTAAAAATGTATAAGAAATAATCGGAAATTTAATTCTGTATAACATTATAAGCCTAGTATTTATCTATAGGACCACTAATAACATCAGCATTTGAGAACTGAATTGTAGGCCTTCCTCTGAACTATTCTCTTCAGCCCGTACGACAGACAGACAGACAGACAGACAGACAGACAGACAGACAGACAGACAGACAGACAGACAGACAGACAGACAGACAGACAGACAGACAGACAGACAGACAGAGAGGGATGACTGAAAATTTTAAAGTGCATTCCTTGTTACTGTGGACACGAACGATACAGAAAACACATTTTTACATTGTATATATATGATTTAAGTTTCAGTGTTTAACAGACCCTAAACCCTGAAAGATCGGAATATCGTAAGCAGCCTTATATAAGGTGATACTTTTCGCTGGGCCTGGATGTGGTATATGTTTTGGTAAAGGTAGTAGCCCAATATTTGGCTCGCCCGGAAGGCCGTGGGTTCGATTCACCATCAGGAAGTCTTAACATTTAAGAAACGAGATTTCCACTTCCGGAGGTGCACATGGCCCTGAGGTTCACTCAGCCTACATCAGAAATGAGTACCAAGTTAATTCCTGGGGGCAAAGGTGGCCGGGCGTGGAGCTAACCACCCTACCCCATCAAGTGCCGAGGTTACGGATAGTGGAAGCCTTTACCTTCCACTCCTCCAAGGGCCTTCATAGCCTGTGCGGAGATGACTTTGCTTTGCTTTTGCTTTTAGTAGCCCAATATTTGCTTGAAAGTGAAATGAAAAGTAATTTTAAGTGTTTATGGCAAGGGATTTGAGCAAGTTCACGGGCACTTAGCACTCTGGAGAGTGTTTAATCGTCCTGTTGTGCTTTGGTTGGTTTGCTAACACTGTCCCGATTAAAAAAAAAAAAAAAAAATTTGCTTTTTCTACTTGTGATAACATTCTTGTAAACACAAATAACCAAGATATCTAATTTCATACGTAGGTTTGAATGTAAAGAACTTGGTAAGAACGTGCAAATATCTCTGTCTATGGCTGTGTTTACATTCTTCTCGATGACAAGGACTCTGTATCACAAACTGAGACAAAACAAGGTGCACATTCACGTTGTACTTAACGATATTGAAGATGATCTCGAGTGGATCGGTATAAGCCAAAACCTCAAGGACAGAGAAGAGCTTCTTGACGAGGAACCAGGAGGTAACGCTTGAGTTTCACACCGCTTTCATGCAGACGCCTTCGGGTGACATAATTGTCTCCATAACAGGGTTTATCGCAGTATATTCCATAAGAAAATGATTTTGGCTCTGTACCATCGTGAATAGCGACATGAGAACACAAAGCCTTGCAAATTTGAATGAGTTCTTCTCTCACTTTTGAACACCGCAGAGGAATCGGGGGTGTGAACTGTGTCACACATGTAAACTTGTTCTGTTTTATGATCTGAGGTCCTTCCTATCGCATACCTTCTATGGAGGAATGCATTCATTATTACGTATTTCTGTGAAGATTGTTAAAATACCTGCCTGAGTCAATGCGATATTAAATCTAGAGAAAAGAAAGAGAATTTCCTCGACGATGGGCTAGAACTGGGAAGGAAGTAACCGTGGCCTTAATTTGCTTGGTGTGAAAATGTATAAGCACAAAAAAACCACCTTGAAGGCAGTCAACTGTGGACTTCGAACCCACCGTCTCCCGAATGGAAGCTAAAATCTATATGGCCTGAACCGCGCAGCCAACTCGTTCGATGAAATATATGAAGATGCGTATATTGAGAAAATCACTAATACCCAGTCCCTCAGCCAGAGGAATTAACCAGATGTGGTTGAAGTCCTTGAATCTGCCGGGAATCGAACACGGGGCTCTCTTCATCGTGGACCAAAATGTTAATCTTTCGGCCAAGCAGTCGGACTAAGAGATATGTCTCTCGATGGTTGAGGATATTGTACAGTATAATGAAAGGGAATGTGCATGAACATCTTCTTAGATTTCCACAACCCAATTTCGTCAGGAACGGAATAGATCAAATACTGAGCACTAGGCTTCGGACAGTGCAGGTGAAATCTGACAGCAGGTGAAGAGAGCATTCCCAGACTGAGTTGTTTCCCGTGGATACCACGGACGTCTGAGAAGGTATAGGATCATTCGAAGATAAGGGAAAGATCGAGATTAAATGCGTGAGTAATAGTATGTAATCGGTACTTCTGGACACATAAGACTAGGCCCGGTTTCTTCAACGAATGTTAAGTGTTAACACTGCTGTTAAGGAGACTTAACACATAATTTAACAAAATGGCCGTCTCATTAAGAATTGTTTACTGTAACAAATTGCTAATACTTGTGTTAAAATAACATGGTAGCAGCCCTGTGTTGAACCTCTTATCAGCTGTAGAAATTTTAAAAATTGTAGCATGTAGACGTATAAGTTCGAAGCTTTAAAAGAAATTGAAAACAGGTTAGAGTTTCCCACCAGTGTTGCCAACTAATATTTTCAAGATCCGCTAAATACTACTAAAAATCCGCTAAAATTCCGCCAAGAAATTCAATCTCAAATAATGGGCAATAATAACAATAATAATAATAATAATACTAATAATAATAATAATAATAATAATAATAATAATAATAATAATAATAATCTGAGGAAAATTCTCGGCCCCCGAAAAACAGAAGATGGATATAGACTGAGATCACGCAAAGTGACAGAAGAACTTTCGAACATTGCAGCAGACATCGGCAAAGACGTCTGAAATTTTATGGGCACGTCCCCAGACTGCCGGCAAGTAGACTGACACACAAGATTCTCATCTACATAGAACATCTAAAACATATTCCATGGATACTGGAAGTGTAGTCCGCCTCTGTGGTGTAATGGTTAGCGTGATTAGCTGCCACCCCCGGAGGCCCGGGTTCGATTCCCGGCTCTGCCACGAAATTTGAAAAGTGGTACGAGGGCTGGAACGGGGTCCACTCAGCCTCGGGAGGTCAACTGAGTAGAGGTGGGTTCGATTCCCACCTCAGCCATCCTCGAAGTGGTTTTCCGTGGTTTCCCACTTCTCCTCCAGGCGAATGCCGGGATGGTACCTAACTTAAGGCCACGGTCGCTTCCTTCCCCCTTCCTTGCCTATCCCTTCCAATCTTCCCATCCCTCCACAAGGCCCCTGTTCAGCATAGCAGGTGAGGCCGTCTGGGCGAGGTACTGCTCATACTCCCCAGTTGTATTCCCCGACCAAGAGTCTGAAGCTCCAGGACACTGCCCTTGAGGTGGTAGAGGTGGGATCCCTCGCTAAGTCCGAGGGAAAAACCGAACCTGGAGGGTAAACAGATGATGATGATGATGACTGGAAGTGTAGAAGGATATGGATAAAGCCCAGATGAACTCAAATGACACCGCCGACGGAAACGTCTATAGAAAAAAAAAAATGGATGGAAAGTGCAACCAGAGAACGAAGTGAAAAAGAAGACTGGAGCAAAGTGGACAGAAGAACGTAAAAGGATCCACGGAGAAAGGATGAGAGCTGTTTGGCAACTCAGAAAACAGAATCGTTAGAGCTTTGCGTGATCCATTGTGTCCATACGCACATAATAATAATAATAATAATAATAATAATAATAATAATAATAATAAGAATAATGATAATAATAAATGTCTATACTCACCTGATCTGTGAGTTCCACTGGGATTAACTCCCTGCCTGCGGGACGGCGAGCTAAAATTTGTATGCGTTTTACTGCCGGGTGCAAGCTAGGTGAATCCCCTACCTCAAGGGCCACACACAGAACAGGCCAGTTTATTAAACGGTCTTCCTTCATAGCATAAATATAAATGCTACTCTCTCACAGTTTCATTATCTGTCGTCATTCGTCAACTAAGAGAAAAGTACCCTTTCCCCACGCATTACAAATTTATGATACCACGATCTCATATAACATCAGATCAAAATAACATGTTTTCCTCATGTGACTACTAGCTCCTGACAAGAAATATGGAATAGCTCAGAGACAGACTGGAGTACATTTTTTTTAAAAAAAGTAAAATGAATAAAACGCTAAATTCCGCTATAATAAATCTAGAATTCCGCTAAGAAATCCGCTGTCCGCTAAATGGTATATTTCTCCGCCGACAGTCTTCTAATTCCGCCAAATTTAGCGGAAAGTACGCTAAGTTGGCAACACTGTTTCCCACAGATTGAAACTTATCAGTGTCTCCAGTGCAACAGTTGTTTTTAGCTCCTAGATATTATGCTTCAGACTACTTTGTGTAATATTATAGGCGACCATGTTCACGAGTTCAAGGCAAGAGTGCGTAAATTCTGCAGACAATTCCTGCTGTAACTGCAACATTAACAAGGCATTATATTATTTTCCCCGCAGTAAACAATGTCCAAAAATCATTCAGGACATATCAATTATCACATTTTCTCGGTGGTGTAGGAGCCTTAGATTACATTCATATAATAATATATTGAATGTTGTTATTGGACAAATCAATTATCATATTTTCTCGGTGATGTAGGAGCCTTAGATTGCATTCATCTAATAGTATATTGTATGTTGTTATTGGACATATCAATTATCACATTTTCCCGGTGATGTAGGAGCCTTAGATTGTATTCATGTAATAATATATTGAATATTGTTATATAATAGTCCATTCTTTCATTTTTCAAGCACAGTCGCATACTTTCAAATTAAATCTATAACTATTTCTCTCGCATTCATCATAATAATGCTTTCGTTGCCTCTTACTTGACTTGTTTACGTCTTTTTAGCGGTCTCCACTAAACATAACCTATAATAATGTCAACCAAATATGACAAAATACTATTCCAACATACCGCTAGGAGCGCTTTATGTGAAGAAACAAAGACGCTCACTGCCGAACGCGTTCAGAAATCGGAAACGTGTTAATTTGTGTCTAACAATTGTTTCGTAACAAATGTTGGAAATGTGTTCATGAAACAGGGTGCTTTTAACCGAAGTGTTAAATTAATAACAGTTGTTAGTTACCATTTGTTAAGTAAAGTTGAAGAACCGGCCCTAAATAAAACACTTTCATGATTATGATTATTTGAAATACAGTTTATTTTATGTTACTATAGTCGTTTTCTTTTGAGGTTTTGGACATCGTGATCAGCAGCTCCCTTCTTGAGAAAATAAGGGGCCTATTTTCTGTTGTGCAAGAATGTGATTCGTATTTATGTAATTCATTCCATTCGATCTTGAGTATTATATGATTATTCAAGTTATCGGCTTAAGGCTGTCGAGATATCCCCAGTGGAATGACATAATGGTTAGTCTCTGCTCTTTCCATATCAGTGACTTCATTCCAGCTGAGATTGGTGGCATTTGATGGAGTTTATATGCGACAACTCCGTGTCGTGGGCTTCCGTCACGTTAACTGAGACATTCTTGAGTATGATGATCATATAATTTTTGTTATCTGGTTACTTCTTATTATTAAAACAATTTGTAGTATTACTTCACTGTAAAGCCCATGAATGTATGTTTGTGAATTTTGCGCTCGGATAAGGCATTTGATTAACAATAAATTAGTTTCATATTACAAAATATCATGTATTTGGAATTCCACAAATGATTAAATGCTAAAGTCGAAAAATATTTCTTTGAGTACGGTTCATAAAATAAATAATTGCATTTCTGTTTACACATTGTGATATTTCATTCATACTGTATACAGTATATTTATAATATCATTAGTACATGAGCCTGTCTTCTACAGTCGAAATTATAGTACTATGTATAAAGTAATTCTAAACGGACTATCAATATATATTATCAATAAAAGTTACACTTTCAAGGTTTTATATGGCATTCGAATGGAATCAAAAGAGGGTTTTGTAGTATTTCCTTACAAACCATATTGAGTGCAGCTGTAGCTTGGAGTTGTACTTTGACGTCTATGGATCTGCGTACTCTTGAGAAAACTACATACAACTGTCCAAAACACTGGAATGAGGAGATTTATTCTAACTTTAAAATTTATCCTGGTGACTTATTCATTGTGACAGAAATGGCTAAATTTAGAGGAAAATGCCCCCATTTAAAAACGAATGGCATACCCGGATTCACTGGTCTAAATCTATTCTTGGAATAAAACACTTTCTTCCTGAAGCTGATTCCGTATGCATTTCTGCATGAACGATGTTTTTGTTTAGCTTCCATAGATTCAATTTCTTTCCATTACACAAACCAGTTTTATTAACTTCATTAAAATCATCGCACATTATGGAGGAAATCCTAATATAAGTTACTTGGTCACCTATTAAACTATTCAGAGCCTATTGGTTGATGATGTTAACTTGTTCGTTTCTTGGCCAACAAAATTGCTACCTGTACTTTGGAAAACAATGTGCTCTGACTTGGATGAACATAAGAACCAAGTGAGTAATGTAATTATTTTTAAATACTGTTTTATTGAATCTCAATCGTGGCATTGGGTTTAGTTCACCTTTTTCCAGGTTTAGAAGTCGTTCAGTGAAGTTAAATAATTTTGGTCCATAAAGTAAGATTTTTTAAAACTTGTTCTGTAGGAGTGAAGAATTACTGCCAAGCACTGTCTGAAGTCTGCACTAAGCAAGAGCACTTTTCTGTCAAAAGGTGATTTGTTCTTCATTATAAGCACCTGACCTACTGCTGAAGGGCGTATAGGGGAGCAATGGTTGCCTCATCCCATGTGGTTAATCTGTCTCATTTACACCACATCTTCTGGCACTCGTGTGTTAAACGTAGGTGTCTGAGAATTACTCTCTCTTTCCTGTGACTTTCCTCAATTCATCTTTCACGAAACGTATCGTTTCAGGCTCAGTTCTTTGTCTCTGTAACAACTTATTTTATTTTTGCCACTTCAGCCTTTGTTTATCCTTTTCGTCTTCCTCGTGGAGTTTTAGTACGTTCGATGTTTGGCTCATTTCAATGTTTGTTGATTTAACACACGAAATAATTTCTGATGAAGTGGCGGATGCAGGAAAAGTGATGGCGTAAACTCCACAATCGATTATGTTTGGCAAATGATCTACTCGGTGATAAACACTGGAACAGGAGTCAGGAACAGCCTAAATATAAAATCCTTCTGTCTTGACAACGAAATATTTAGTTTTTAAACTATCGTTAATATCAGTATTTTTTTTTTTGCTAGTTTTACGTCGCACCGACACAGATAGGTCTTACGGCGACGATGGGACAGGAAAGGGCTAGGAGTGGGAAGGAAGCGGCCGTGGCCTTAATTAAGGTACAGCCCCAGCATTTGCCTGGTGTGAAAATGGGAAACCACGGAAAACCATTTTCAGGGCTGCCGACAGTGGGGTTCGAACCTACTATCTCCCGAATACTGGATACTGGCCGCACTTAAGCGACTGCAGCTATCGAGCTCGGTAATATCAGTATTGAAGCCATACGTATACACTGCGTAACATAATCAAGTGTTTAGATATATCCTCTAATTATCATCTGTATGTGTGGAGGTATAGCCGGTTGAACTAAGTCCATAGCTCCAAGCACCAATAAAAAAAGAAAAAAAACATTTTGTGGCCTAAAATATTATTCTCTGGAGACAATATAATGAAAAAAATAATTAGCATAATCTCTCAGTAAATAATAAGTTTATAATTCACTCATCAAAGTTGGTCTGAAAATAGACCACTGGAAATATATTTTCGTCTAGGAACTCACTTCTTTCTTTTCGTTTGAGAAGTCACTTCATTCTTTTTTTTTCATTCTTCTCTCTTACGTTGATCGCGACCTCGAGCTCACTTCATTAACTCTGCTAGACCTCCATTCCATTTCACTTACTATACAACCATACTGGGAGAATACACATCCTATAGTACTTGAAACGATACACCTGTTTCCGTTTTGTGTTCTCTGCGTACTATAGCCTACAATCCTCTTAGATTCTCCTCGACTGATCCACTTTAATCTTGGAAATGCTAATTTTCATATCATAATAATTGCACCTCTTTTCAAGCTCCAAGATATCCGACGGCAAGCTTTCAGCATAGTCTGCCATTAAGAACAAGTCGTCTGCATTTCCACCCAATTGAATCTCTCCCTGCCATTTTTATACCTTTCAGTAAGTAATATCTATTAACTTGACCATGATGGCCAAGTGACAAGGCGGAACCTGGACACAATTAACTGTAATTTCAGTAAGTAATTCATGGGAACTGTGAAAAATAAGCTTAAAAGATTTCAGCCTTGTCTAACGGCTAGAACACTTGATCCAAGAACAAAAAATATGTCATGAGCACATGTTTCTCCAACACTACTTTCACAATGATGATATATTTTAATGGGATTTAACATCTAGGATTCTAGGTCATCAGCATAAACTACTATCAATTTTATAAACACATTTCTACTCAGTAAACTTACTTGTATAATCTGATATAATTCGGAATAACGCTAATTAAATTCTGATATTCAACCTCCTATATACAAAGAAAATAATACGTTAAAATTCTCCTGCGGTGCATAATTCATGGAGTCTATTATGACCTATAGCGATTGGCGAGATCTTAAACAAGTAACATTGTTATAAGATGTTCAACAATTTCCCTTGCTCATGACCTCACTGTCTAGACAACTCTGAATCATTTCGGCTTATCTTAGAAGTATTCTGTGATTTAGTTTGCAATAAATCGTGATATAAACGTCAAAATGACGCCCCCTTGTAATTCAGTACCTTTGCGGATCCACAGCTGCTGTATACGATATGGCTGAAGACTTTGAGACAGGAGAAAAAATAAACACCAAAGATAAATTTCTGTGCTGTCAGCTCCACATCCTCTTATGATGTCATCGATACATATAACTGGAAAATATCTTCAATTATTGAATTTTGCAAGTCAAAGGACAGCTGAATATCTGAGATGAAATATGCGATGAGCAATAATTTACTAGGATGTTGATATTCATGAAGGCACGGACGTAAATTTCAACCCGGTTTACAAACCTGTTAAGACTACGCCAACAACCTGCCGTGTCATCGACTACCAACAAAATTATTACGAATTGTGAGGTGGTACTTCATTACAGAAGTCCCTTTTTTAAGTCTGCTTGTACTCAGCCAGCTGGTGAATGATCTTGATTGTGATGAAATCGTTCATGAAAGATATCAAGCTCCATTCGGGAGGGAAATGGTGATGACAATGTTTCTTCTGTTAATTAGATTTAATCTAGAGACTAATGTAGCGAACGGAGTGACTGCGCGTATTAACGCTCTACGGCTATGGAAACAAAGTTCTCATTAGGGAGACGAGTGTGTTCGAACTCCACCGTTGGCTGTCCTGAGAAAGGTTTTCCGTGGTTTCCCATTTTATCTTCCACGTAAATGCCAGGACCGTCCTTAATCATAGGTCACCGCCGATTCCTTCCACAAATTCATCCGCCATCATTCATTTTATCTTCATTAACTCTTCAGCTGAGGTTGGAGCTAAGGACACCCGGTCGTAAAAATTATGACATAAAATTTCATTTCACCTCATCTCCTACCCCATATAAGGGGCAGACATACAATTTAGAGACTAATTTGTCCGGCTCCTTGGAGTCCTTCTCTCAGAAAGCACTGTATTCGATTCCCGGCCGGGCTGAGGATTTCAGCCCCGTTGGGTTTAATTACTCTAGATAGGGGATTGGATGTTTCTGTTAGACTTGATACATACTCCTCTTCATTGAGAAACAACACAATGCTCTACAAAACACCACAGCAACACGTAATAGTTTAATAAATTCCTCCATATAGGGTGTGCATCAGGGAAGGCACCCGACCGTAAAACTGGCATTAATCCATACGCAGTGCCGACCCCAAAAAGATTGGGAAAATGCTACGTGGAAAAGTCGAGACTATAATATAAATTAGCTTTCCATCTGATTCTTCCGGCTTGGATTAGGAGCAGTTATAAATATATACATTTCTTTTATAATTTGCTTTACGTCGCACCGACACCGATAGGTCTTATGGCGACGATGGGATAGGAAAAGCCTGGGAGTGGGAAGGAAGCGGTCATGGCCTTAATTAAGGTACAGCCCCAGCATTTGCCTGGTGTGAAAATGGGAAACCATGCTTTTATAAAAGATAACCTTTAAAAACTTGTATACTTTAAGTGGTAAAATGGTTATTATTATTATTATTATTATTATTATTATTATTATTATTATTATTATTATTATTATTATTATTATTATTATTCAGTTGCAGTGGTTAATATTATAACCTCTGGTTTTGATTATAGATGCTTGTCCCTGATGACACTGTTTCGAATCCCAGTGAATGTTAACCTGAAAATTGACGTGCTTGGATAGAGCAAGCCACCTTAAACCCCCAGTCTCAACTTAAAGTGGACCAAGTTTACTCCTGTGAGCCCAGAAACAACTGGGATAAACTGAAGACCAGTTTTTACCAACTATGTGAGTTCTGAGACCTCTTAAGCTGTATATACCCTCAGGCACATGCATGTTGACTGTCGTTACGAATTTTGAAATATCTCACACCCAAATTGGGAAATACGAGGGAGTGCTTACAGTTCGATATGCGCTCCTCGCGCTTCTTCTGTTCTTCTCGCTGCCTGGTAACCAGAAAGTGATAGACGGAGAAGATTCGATCATGTTTGGCATGCTGTGAATATTAAGTGTTGTGGTGTATCGCATCAACACATCATGCAGCAGAGGCGGGAGCTGAGAGCAGCATCGCATCGCCCACTCAGCTCGACGAACGTCAAGGTCGGCCAACGCGTACGTGTGGGACTCTTTCCTGCCACCACACATACTGTGTACCCGACAATTACAATACAGTGCATCTATAGGCTGATTTTTCTGGCAAGTGACGTGCCTTTCAAGGTTATGAATTTCATAATTGGCTCCGTATTGAATTAAGATTACATTTAATTTTACAAAGTTTATTCCACCTACTCATTACAGTACAATAATTGCAATGTCTATAAATACATTACAAAATGTTGCCAAGGAACTAGTTTCGACCCTATATGGGTCATCATCAGCCTAAATAAGATACACTTTTGATTTGCCGAAGTCCCAAGACAAAATTACATTCTGGAGTAAAAGTTAGAGTGGAGCCTCCGTGGCTCAGACGGCAGCGCGTCGGCCTCTCACCGCTGGATACCGTGGTTCAAATCCCGGTCACTCAATGTGAGATTTGTGCTGGACAAAGCGGAGGCGGACAGGTTTTTCTCCGGGTACTCCGGTTTTCTCTGTCATCTTTCATTCCAGCAACACTCTCCATTCTCATTTCATAGCATTCATTAATAAATTCATTAATAAATCACTTTGGGAGTGGCGACCCCATCGTACTAACAGCCTATATCTGCTTCATTAATTACATCCCTGACCCGGTCAATGACTGGAAAACAGGTTGTAGGTTTTCATTTTCATTTTCAGTAAAAGTTAGAAGAGTGAACTGTGTATGTGGTGCGGTAAGAAGAATCCCTGCCTGTTGTCATTTCTTGATAGTTACAGTACTTTTGCATCCATCTCTTGGCACAGGCCAGAGCAAAGTGTAGCTTCCACTGAAGTCCCAGTCTCATTCATGGCTGTGACAATATGGAAGCTGCTGGGGTATGGGTGGTGCTGATTAATGACATTCAGAGCACAACCAGTGTGGCCTGAGTGTCATGAAAGGTGTTGCTCATAGGGTTAGTTGTGCTACAATAGCACTGTCTGGCCCAGTGAGGAAAGCAATGGCAAACTACCTCACTCCTCACCTTGCCTAGTACGCCTCATTTTGGTACTGCCATTGGTTTTTGTGGTTTCCTTATAACTGCATAGCCTTTGGTGATGCTATTTGAGGATCCAACCAGCCTCTGGGCTGATGACCTAACAGACAGACACAAGAAGAATCCATTATTTTATAAGAAGTCGCACGGTTTTGCCTACATTTATTTTCTGTATCAGAAATATTGGAATTTAAGCAAAACAGACACCCTCTGCGCCAATGTTCAACACGCAAACGTTCAATTTTCTACCTGAAGATGAACTTTAAATATATAATTCAATAGAAGCATCTGTACTTCGTATTCATACCGGCATTTTATACTTTTGATGTGCAATTTTAATCATCAATGTGCAAAATCGTTGTGATACTATTGTTTCAGTCTAAATGCAACATATGTATACCTGCATTTTTTTTTTATATTGATCAGTACAACGTAATTTTATCTATAAACATTTCATCCACTCCACTGTTCTATTTGTATTTTACCGCACCACATACACAGTTCACTCTTCTAAATTTTACTCCACAATCTAATTTTGTCTTAGGACTTCGGCAAATCAAAAGTGTATCTTATTTAGGCTGATGATGACCCATACAGGGTCGAAACTAGTTCCTTGACAACATTTTGTAATGTATTTTGTAGACATTGCAATTATTGTACTGTATTGAGTAGGTGAAATAATGTAAAATTATATTAAGTGACGTGCCTACTCTCATCCTTGGCCTTGAAACTATGAAGGAGACTGAGGTGCACCATGAGTGATGGTAGTAATGTCATTCCTTATGCAGCCAGTCCCCCTTATGAATGATTTGAAAATTTCGCTCTCAGGGTCGGTTGGTGCGTGCATTTCAGTGGGTTTGGTAGACTGATGTGTAACAGTATCTTTTGGATTGGTGAGGAAAGCAACGGGAAACTATCTCACTCCACTCTTGTACCCTACCTCAGTGATGCCCAGGACAGCTGATGGTGGAGCTGTTGAGGACCCAACCAGCCTTCGGGCAGAGTACTCATCATACACAAATATATATAGCGTGGAAGGCAAACGAATATTAACACTACTCAATTTTCCGCGGTTTACATCAACAAGCAAACATATCATCAACTAGCAGTACCTGCGGCTCCTCTCGCAGTGAAATCAGAATTATAAATCAGGTTTGTACATAGCTAGTAACAATAGCAACAATAGGTTGCTCCTCAGAACCTGCTCACCTGTTGAGCTAAACGAAATATTGCTCCTGCATTGCAGGAGGCCATAGCCCATAGGGGATTTAAAAGGCTATTTATTTATTTATTTATTTATTTATTTATTTATTTATTTATTTATTTATTTATTTATTTATTTATTTATTTATTTATTTATTTATTTATTTATTTATTTATTTATTTATTTATAGTAACAATAGTTAACAGTACGGTCCACCACCACGTCACATTTCATCTCTCTCATAAGCCTATGCATCAATTAGCGTGTCAATTCCAGCAGCCAGGGAACATTAATTGTACCTCTAACAGATTAGACAGTATATTCTCTTTTAAGGATCCCAGATCAACATTTCCTTTGGCTTGTTCCACATTTTATTTCATTGCCCCTCGCCTTCCACCTTAATGAAGTTTCTCTCACAAAGTGAATACGCATAACGATTGTAGGAGTTGCACCACTTACGGAAGTCAATAACGATTTTCACACTGATCCACCGAGGTGTACCATGCAAGCTCTTCGGACCATATGTTCGAAATTCTCTTTTATCCAGCAAACGGTTAGAATTATGAAGAAAGATGCATATGGACATTTACATCCTGGATGCATGCTCCTCTTTTGATACGATTAACAGTTCACCCCTTATTTTAATTTATACCGCATAAGCATGTGCAAAGTCACTGAAAGGTACCTGTTTTTCTGAATAAATGTAAGAGGAAGAAAATGCATAGGCCCTATGTACATTTTATGTAGACTAGCAAATGTACCCGTGCTTCGCTACGGTATTCTACATTGTATGCGGATATAGAAGTAAATTACTGTAGATGCAGTGAATAAGATATTCTTTTAAATTCCATGTCTCTTAGCGTTATCCGAGAAACAGCACTGGGAGGTCCCCAAACGTTGTTTCCAATGTAAAGTGTGAATTGAGGAGTTGTGATGATAACGGCAGGCTCACTTGCCTACTGCCATTCACAATCGAGTTGGGAAGTTTACATCATAATGGCAGGCCCCATTGTCTAATGCAGGGTCATAATCGATTTGGAAAATTTTCGTTACAATCGCAGGCCCCCTTTACTACATCCAGCTTTGATTATAATGGCAGGCAACTTCCCTATTGCCAGTCCAAATTGAGTTGTGCTGTTATCATTATAATGACAGGCCCATTTTTCCTAATGCCAGCCAGCTTACTGCTAGTCACACAGAGTTGGTGAGTATCCGTTGAAGTAGCAGGCCACTATGCCTATTGCCAGTCACATTTTGGATGGGTACATTTATTCATAATGGCGGGCACCCTTGCCCACAGCCAAACACAAGCGGGTAGCGGAGTTTTGAACAAAATTGCATGCTCCCTAGCCTTCTGCAAGTGAAATCGAGAAGGGAATTATTCTTTACAATGATAGGCCCGCCTTACTAATGCCACTTACACAGGAGTTGGAAAAGGACTCCATGCCCATTGCCAGTCAAAGTCGAAGTGGGGAGTACTGATTACAATAGCAGCACACCGTTTCTTGATCGCTACAAATCGACATCAATATATGTATCGACATACAAAAGTATATGCATGTTTAAAATATTTCAGACCTTCATTTACAGATTAACTGCTGCTCAACGGTACGTCATATCAACAAACGGATTGTACCGTAAGACACCGTATATAGCGGTCTAAATGGCTGGCCTTATGATATTTTATCGTATCTCGTCTATTCGTGGGTCAGATTCAGTTAGAAACGTTAAATAGGGTGAAATTCGAGTAAGATTGCCTCACAGTGCAGTACTCTGCAGTACAGCTACAAACATAACATTTGGCTCACATATGGCTACTGTGTGGGCCAATGATCGTGTAGAATATGATTCTATCTTTCCTATAAGTAATTTCAAGTGTGAATTATGCCTGAAAAAAGTACAAAATTTACTTATAATTGGGAAATAGAGCAAATCTAACATATCAGGGATAGAGATACGAGAAAAAGTCATAGGACCAAAGTTGTAGGTCATTCCAATTTGAACTGAGATTGTGCCGTCCGTTTTGTGATAGGACTTACCGTTTAGTCACGAAATACCTTGAAACGAAGGTCTGCACCACCATTAGAATTGCCTCGATATTTCTGTATTCTTGGAAGATTGAAAAATTTAATCTTGGAAGTTTTCCGTCGGTTACAGGCTAAAACGTATAATTTTCCCAAATTTCAATTTTCTAGTTCGTCTGGCAGATTTTGCCGCAATCTTGATTTTGTGGGAGGGGGTAAAAAATTGGACTGCAGGAAACTAAAGCTAAAAAATATGCAGATGGTCATTATTACCCTTTAAAAAGGATAGCTGTATGAAAATTTCGCCAAAATAGTCAATATACAGACACACGGTCGTTACGATTTTATTTATATAGATAGATAAGAAATCTGCTCTACATACACTAAAACACCTTTTAGGCTATGTCCGCAGGACTTAACCTGTAAAACCGACCGTTCATGATATCTCCCTTATTAATCCTCCTATCGAAATGATGCACATAAAGAAATTGATTTCTATTAAGGATGGTAGATTTCCATTAATTTTGGATGTGCATATTTTGCGAGCGTGCAAAATCATAGTTTCGGTTTTGGATAAGCCCCAAGTAAATTTGGTATTCAGAAATAACATTGGCCCTAAAACCTACCCAATGACAGGTGGATTCTAAATATAGAGTTTGGTAGAAATATATCCAGTAGTTTTCAAGTTGTAAGAACTGACAAATAAACAGACAAACCGACAGACACCAAAGCGAAAAATATGCAGATATTCATTATTACACCTGAAACGGATAATTGTAGGGAAATTTTGCCAAAATAGTCAATGTACAGACACACGGCCGTTACGTATTTATATAGATTGTAACCGTACAACAGGGTTACAGACTCCATTCTGTATTTATTATTATTATTATTATTATTATTATTATTATTATTATTATTATTATTATTATTATTATTATTATTATTAACCCTATTCATTAGATTTTATATTCTGTTTCTCATCATTTAGACTGTAATAATTAGGTATCACGGATATTATTGTATTTAATCATAGGTTAAGTGAAATTTATTTGTAATTATTCTGTATTGTAGTAAGTGAGATTTGTTGGTTTCATATTGTCATGCTGTGGCTTGTAACTTTGGCTAGATGAGCTGGCATAGTATTTTGCAATCGAGGCTATGTTTAGCTGTGCAAGGAGTTTTCCCGGTGACGCATTCGGCATAGTCATTCTTGGACCGCTTGGGTACGCTTAGACGACACATGACTGATGACATCAGTGCGTGGACACGTGATTGCGACCAAGTGTCAGTATTCGCCAGCTACTGTATGTGGAAGTGGAAGGGATGAACAGTGAGTGGGGAGATGAGTCGTCATCGCGAGGTTATATAAAGTCAAGGCGACGGTGGGGAGAGGTAGTCTGTTCTTACTCAGTTCATAAGCAGTTGATATCGTGCAAAGCATATGTAACAGTCAGATGTATCAAATGGAAGAAGTGGTCTTAGTGTGATGGTCAGAGCGAAGAGTTGTGTTTGAAGAGGTAATCATCGAGGAAGTCTACAAGTGGTGCTTGTATCCGAGCAGAGACGGGTACTATGCTGATAAAGAAACATCATCTTCTTGTGAGGATGGACTTCACAAGGTGCTTCAAGAATATTTTACAATTTCTTATAATATATTGAGTGGACGTAATTACATTGGAGCTCCCTACACGCGTACATGGTATGTAGGCCAACTCCTTGTGACATAAGAAGATTACAACAGACGGCTCCCGACTTCAGCTCACAGGTTTTCCCAAGAATTTCAAGTTCAACAGCGGTGTATGCAGACAACAGGTAATTAAAGCATCAGACATGTTATGCATTCATAACATGAAGAAGAGAGTAATCAGCGGCGATATCACATCTCACTTCTAGTTCATGCCAATAGCTTTTTTGTTTAGATTAAATTTTCCTTTTCTTTGTACCGCAAATCTCACAATATATTTCTTTTGTTAAATTAAAAGACGTAAATGATTGTTCATTGTGACGTAAATTTAGTCATAAACTCAGTTTTATTTTTAATTATAATAAGTGATTCCAGTTCCATGTACAATCCTCAATTGTGGAAATGCAACAGTAATTTAATATTGTCCTGATCCATATCCCTGTATATTGCCAGATATGTGAGTTTATCACCTCACGCCTTGAGATAATTGATATAAGAGGTATGCTCTACCGAATTTTGTTGTTTTTCTTAAAAAAGCAACTGGCGCTCAAACAAATGTTATTTATATTGTGTGAAGGAGATGTAAGTATAAGAGTAGTGGAAAGAGTAACCACAACGTGTCGCCAGCAACGTGGGACTCGAAAGGTTCAGAAAAAGTGTTTCTGAATGGCAATATACATGGATCAGTTCTTTTAATGAGTACGCACATGTTAAATTCACCGAGTAATGTTAGGAAGGTCATTTTGTTGAAGTTTGTATTTAAGGGGTAATGTCAGAGGAATTGCAAGGGGAAATAGCTTTGAGATCGCGAAAAATTAGTAGGAAACCGAAGATGGACAAGGATAGCAATATGCAGTCAGGTGATGAGGCTGAGGTTATTGTGTCCAAGGAAATCCAAGGTGGTAACATAAATAGGAAGTTGGTGACTAAGGTGGGACCTGCTGAAAGTCAGAAAATAGTAGAAACTGAGGAAAACGCTGTCACGCAAGATCAAAGTAAAGGGGTGATTGACCTGGGTTTATTTAATTTGCTGATGTCCAAAATGACTGAGCAGAATAATATCATTAGTGAGAAAATTGAATCTCAGAATATTATTATGAGTGAGAAAATTGAAACGGTTATTAGTGAGAAAATTGAATCTCAGAATAATATTATGAGTGAGAAAATTGAAACGGTCATTAGTGAGAAAATTGAATCTCAGAATAATATTATGAGTGAGAAAATTGAGGCGGTCATTAGTGAGAAAATTGAATCTCAGAATAATATTATGAGTGGGAAAATTGAAGCTCAAAGTAAGGTCATAAATAGTATTAATAAGAAGATTGATGATGTTAGTAATAAGATAGATCATAAGGTGTTAGAAATAAGTAAGCAAATTAATAATTTAGAAAGTAAGGTAAATAGGGAGTGTAGTGACATCAGAGCGGAGATGGAATTGGGTCGGAGCAATCTCCATACGGAAATAGAGCAAATTAGTGAGACATGCATCAAACAGATTGATGAATTAGGCGCCAAGATCGAGTCTAATAAAGGAGAAATCAATGAGTTAGTAGAAGAAAGGTTTGAAAAGATAACCAATACAGTGGGGCAAGAAACTAGGAAATGTATTAGTAGGGTAGAACTTGTGGAAAGAAAACTTGGAGAAGTAGGTGATCTAGGGAGTGAGCAGAAATCATTATCACAGAAGGTGAGAGAATCGGAAAAAAAGTTGGAGGAATTAAGAAAAATTCAAGAAAAGACTGAGGAAACAGTGGAAGAAAAATTTCTGAGTTGCCAGAGAGTACTCCAGCAAGAAGTGCGTGATAGTAAGAATGTACGTGAAATAATTGTAAATAATGGTTTAATCACTAGAGATCATGATTTACCTAAGTTTTCTGGGAAAGAATTTAACCCGATGGAATTTATGAGAGTAGTAGAGAAGAAATTTGCTGTTCAATTAAGAGACAATATTATTAGCTGGGAAACTGTATTGGAGATCTTATCTAATGCTTTCGTAGGAGAGACTAAGTCTTGGTTTCAAGTATATAAAAGCTCGATGTCTAGTCTAACTGAATTTAAGGAGAAATTCATGGCTAAATTTTGGAGTGAAGGTGTTCAGAGTAGAGAGAGAGAGAGAGTAATGTTTGGCAGGTATAATTCTAACGAGGGTGTTAGAATGACTGAATACTTTTTGGCTCATGTTTTGGTATGGAGAAATTTAGAATGTATTGGACCTGAGGCTGATATAGTTAGACTTATGGCTAAGCACTATCCCGATAGAATAAGAGAAGCTGTTTGTATGCAAAGAGTGGAGACTATTAAGGAAATGGAGATTTTGTTGGAAAGTTTTGATGCTTTAGGTAGTAGCTTGAATAATAATAGGACACTAAATAGGAATGTAGAAGGAAGGGGTAACCAATCTAATAATCAGGACAGGCCTATGAATAATCGTAACTACAGAAGAGAATATCAGGAAAGACCTAATAATAATTTCCACAGGGAGAGAAATTATCAGAATAGTTCGGAAAATTTCAGGACTGGGAGGCGTGATTATGGTAATCAACCAGAAGCTGGGAGGCGAGAGAATACAGGCCATAATAATAATAATAATGACGCTAGAGGAAATAGGCAACAGGGGAGGCCGACTGAGGTGTGTAACCAACAAGTCGTAACCGAACCAAGTACTTTAAACGCGCAACGGACTGTATAAACAGGTCACTGAGACAGTCCGTAAATGGTGGGTTCACGTATAAGGTAGATAAGTATGTTAATGTCGATCAGCCTATAGTTGTAAGTGAACATGATTGTGACCTAAGTAGCAATAATTCAAATATTTTAAGTGACGACTTAATCGTAGACAATAAATTTTATAAGTGTAATTTAAATTTAGATATAAGGCATGATTTGTTAAGTGATCTTATATTATGTAATGAGGATAATTTAAGTAGTGTTACTGTTACACCGACGATTGAACTGCTGATATGGGGCAGAAAAGTTAAGATTTTGTTGGACTCTGGGAGTGAGAAGTCATGTGTAAATTCCAAGCTGTATGAGGAAGTTTTAAGAGAGAAGTATGAGGTAGCGGAAATTCCAGTGAAGAATACGTTCATCGTAACAGCTGTTGGAAACAAGTCTCAAAGAGTGAATAAACAAATAGCTGTCCCCATTAGCATAAGTGGAGAATGTATTTTCCAACCATGCTTAGTAGTGCCTAATTTAGTTTATGCCGTTATTTTAGGTACCGACTGGTTAACGTGTCACAAGGCTAAATTAAATTTTGATCTGTGTAATGTCAATCTTATTTGGGGAAAGAGTAGCAGGGAAGTCAGTTTACCATATGATGTTTTGTCAGAAATTAGTGCGAATAAAGTGTGTTCTAGTACGGAAGGATCTTGTGAAATTCCTAATATGAGGAAAAATATTGATGTCTGCCATGTGTCCATACAGAGAGATTCTAGAGATGAATTGTATGAGACAGTGGAGAAATGTAATTTAGCGGAAAGTCAGAAGGACGAATTGTGTGAATTATTGATATCACAGAGTGATGTTTTTAGTGACCGGCCTGGTAGAACACATCTTTACGAACACAAATTTAATGTTCTTGATAACTCAACTTTTGTAGGACCGAAATATCCCATTCCGTTATAATACGCTAGCGCGGTTGAAGAGCAGATTGACATTATGCTAGATTATAATATAATTGAACCATCATGTAGTCCTAATTTAAATCCACTTGTTATTATACCTAAGAAGGATAACACGGTAAGATTGTGCATGAAAATTTTTGTAAGACTAAATTGGATGAATTTGAACTTGGTGACAAGGTTTTACTCAGAGTGCCACTTCCGTCATCAGCAGAAGCTGGTCAATTTTCTAAGTTTTTCTTGTTATATCAGGGATACTTCACCGTAGTGAAACGGATTGGGAAATGTGCTTATTCATTAGAAGACAAGGAAGGAAATATCGTAGGCACATACAATATAAGAAATCTTAAGAAATATATCATGTGAGTTTGTTGATTAATTTTCATTATTATGTTAATTCACCATATTTTATGAAGCTGGCATTGCGAACAGGACTTCAGTGAAATTAGCGTGTGTTGTGATATTAAGTGAAGCATGGCAGTGCAATAAACTCCAGTGCTTGGAGACAGTGTATATAATGAAATGTCTTCGAGAATTACTTTTGAACACTCAATGAACGTTTGAAACGACAGAAGTGAGAAAGAAATGTAATATATTTGTAAATAATACTGTATAATCAAAGTGAAAATGATAATTGATAAATGTTTTATATATGTAACAACGAACATCCAGATGGATGATACTATGTACCAAATTTGTAAAGGGCATTTTATACATGTATCTATGGTGTACTCGATTTCAGGTGATTGTGTAGATATTTCATGAATCAATCGATTCATTTAATCGATTATTTCATGAGGGAGGCGTTCTGTAACCGTACAACAGGGTTACAGACTCCATTCTGTATTTATTATTATTATTATTATTATTATTATTATTATTATTATTATTATTATTATTATTATTAACCCTATTCATTAGATTTTATATTCTGTTTCTCATCATTTAGACTGTAATAATTAGGTATCACGGATATTATTGTATTTAATCATAGGTTAAGTGAAATTTATTTGTAATTATTCTGTATTGTAGTAAGTGAGATTTGTTGGTTTCATATTGTCATGCTGTGGCTTGTAACTTTGGCTAGATGAGCTGGCATAGTATTTTGCAATCGAGGCTATGTTTAGCTGTGCAAGGAGTTTTCCCGGTGACGCATTCGGCATAGTCATTCTTGGACCGCTTGGGTACGCTTAGACGACACATGACTGATGACATCAGTGCGTGGACACGTGATTGCGACCAAGTGTCAGTATTCGCCAGCTACTGTATGTGGAAGTGGAAGGGATGAACAGTGAGTGGGGAGATGAGTCGTCATCGCGAGGTTATATAAAGTCAAGGCGACGGTGGGGAGAGGTAGTCTGTTCTTACTCAGTTCATAAGCAGTTGATATCGTGCAAAGCATATGTAACAGTCAGATGTATCAAATGGAAGAAGTGGTCTTAGTGTGATGGTCAGAGCGAAGAGTTGTGTTTGAAGAGGTAATCATCGAGGAAGTCTACAAGTGGTGCTTGTATCCGAGCAGAGACGGGTACTATGCTGATAAAGAAACATCATCTTCTTGTGAGGATGGACTTCACAAGGTGCTTCAAGAATATTTTACAATTTCTTATAATATATTGAGTGGACGTAATTACATTGGAGCTCCCTACACGCGTACATGGTATGTAGGCCAACTCCTTGTGACATAAGAAGATTACAACAGACGGCTCCCGACTTCAGCTCACAGGTTTTCCCAAGAATTTCAAGTTCAACAGCGGTGTATGCAGACAACAGGTAATTAAAGCATCAGACATGTTATGCATTCATAACATGAAGAAGAGAGTAATCAGCGGCGATATCACATCTCACTTCTAGTTCATGCCAATAGCTTTTTTGTTTAGATTAAATTTTCCTTTTCTTTGTACCGCAAATCTCACAATATATTTCTTTTGTTAAATTAAAAGACGTAAATGATTGTTCATTGTGACGTAAATTTAGTCATAAACTCAGTTTTATTTTTAATTATAATAAGTGATTCCAGTTCCATGTACAATCCTCAATTGTGGAAATGCAACAGTAATTTAATATTGTCCTGATCCATATCCCTGTATATTGCCAGATATGTGAGTTTATCACCTCACGCCTTGAGATAATTGATATAAGAGGTATGCTCTACCGAATTTTGTTGTTTTTCTTAAAAAAGCAACTGGCGCTCAAACAAATGTTATTTATATTGTGTGAAGGAGATGTAAGTATAAGAGTAGTGGAAAGAGTAACCACAAGATACTGTAATTAATTGTAAATGGTGGGCTCCATTTTTGCTAGGTCGTACAGTTCAGGAGGCGTATTCACTTTTATGTATCCCGGACGCTTCTAGCATGCTCTGATTTTTATAGAACTATGTGCTCCTCTAATAATCTAGCATAATTATACAGTATGCAGCCTAAAATAATCTGGAAAGAATGAGTTTTCTAAAAGTGAAATAATTACTGAAATAAGTAGAGTGGTTTGCAAGATTAGCAAGAAACAAACAAACATTCTCTCTATAATATTGCAGGGAATCAGATTTCGGTTCCACGAACGGTGCAATAGATTTCAATTTCTACTGTGAAACTCATTATGCATCACCCTGCACAGTTGTAATTCCATTTATGATACAAATACCTTGTTTCCTCCTTTGTATACTAAGGGGCATGTATCAAATGAATTATGTGCAGCATTTAATAAAACAATATAACATTCTTGTGTACAAATAAAAATCGTAAATTTTTATCCTTGAGTGGTTAGATAGATAAGATATTTTTTAAATTGCATGTCTCTTAGCGTTATCCGAGAAACAGCATTAGGAGGTCCCCAAACGTTGTTTCCGATGTAAAGTGTGAATTGAGGAGTTGTGATGATAACGGCAGGCTCACTTGTCTACTGCCATTCACAATCGAGTTGAGCACCAGTTAATCTGTAAATGAAGGTCTGCAATATTTTAAACATGCATATACTTTTGTATGTCGATATATATATTGATGTCGATTTGTAGCGATCAAGAAAGGGTGTGCTGCTATTGTAATTAATACCTTAGCTGCTGGCTTCCCACCCTGAAGGCCGAAGTTCGAACCACACTCGGTTGTGTGTCGAGATTTTCATCTCTAGAATCACGTGGCATCAGGAAGGGCATAGAGTTTAAATCCCAGCCAAACACAAAATCTCCTGGAAGTCTCCAGTGATCCCAGAAATAATTGGGATTAGCGGTTTGTATGTCATCGTTGGTTCTTCTTCTTTCTTTCTTAATCCGTTTATCCTCCGGGGTTGGTTTTCCCTCGGACTCAGAGAGGGATCCCACCTCTACCGCCTCAAGGGCAGTGTCCTGGAACATGAGACTTTGGATCGGGGATACAACTGGGAAGATGGACCAGTACCTCACCCAGGCGGCCTCACCTGCTGTGCTGAACAGGAGCCTTGTGGGGGTATGGGAAGATTGGAAGGGATAGACAAGGAAGAGAGAGGGAAGCGGCAGTGGCCTTAAGTTAGGGTACCATCCCGGCATTTGCCTGGAGAAGAAGTGGGAAACCACGGAAAACCATTTCGAGGATGAATGAGGAGGGAATCGAACCCCCTCTACTGAGTTGATCTCCAGATGCTGAGTGGAACCCGTTCCAGCCCTCGTACCACTTTTCAAAAATTTTCATGGCAGAGCCGGGAATCAAACCCTGTCCTCCGGGGTTGGCAGCTAATCACACTAACCACTACACCACAGAGGCGGACGTTGGTTATTCACAGATGTATAATTACTAGGGTTCGGAAGTTCATGACCAAATGAATGACAAAATATGCAAGCAAATATACCCTAAAAACTAAATACTCGTGAGACCTAAAAAAGGTACAATATGGCATAAGCATTTTAGGGACAGGGAGCTAGTATTAAAGTATTACTAACATTAAACGCGCCAAAAAGTGATTAGCAATAATACAACAGACACATTTAAACACATTCATTCATTATTATAGCTCTGAGGCGCAGTTCTCACACTGTTCTCCTGAAAAAAGTACCGTGCATGCTTTTTGGTATCTGTCGGCGTACGTTCGTACAGCATCTCTTTTTTTTCCGGAATCATGTCTTTGAACCTGCTACCTATGCGTTTCGGAAGAATAAAGAAAAATGCATCTACTAGTACAGTATTTTGAAATCCTGTGTTTGAAACTCGACACAGATATCATGAACCTTGTGAAAAACGATGTCTTAATTTAAACAATAATGCTCAAAATTTAACCAAATTTGGCATTATATAGTTAAAATGAGGAAATTATGACCATAAAATTAAAAATGGCCGAAATATGCATTCATATGCAAAAAAAAAAAGAATAAATTGCTTGAGGTGGGCCAGGGACCCATTATTCACAGTTATTTTTAACATTTCGTGTAGAATGACCTTAGAAAATAATATGACTTTTCCTTTACATTCGAATCTTATTAATGACTAAGGCCACGTCTTGTAATGAGAAAGTTTTGAAATTAAAATTTGGTAGGAGCAGAGGCGTGATTATTTCAACAGCTGTGATGCCAGCACATTCCACATTCGTCTTGTAAAACGTAAGAAGTATCTCCCATTGGAAGTGTGGATACAGAAGCAGGTCTGCTCCTACTTAGCATATCTCAATTTAAAATGCTGCGCATGTAAATAAACAAGTATGAACGAGTAATGAATTCATTATAAGAAACCCCCAGACTTTAGTAAATCATGGCACAGGAACCAAATGGCATGTCAATTAAAATCAAAATTACAAATGATAAAATTAATGCCCCAGCCAGGACAGCACACACTTATAAATTAAAGAAAAGACAGTGAATATGAATGCAGAGAAATTATTGTATTGCTGTTGTGAAGTTTTAAATTTATACCCATGACTTACAAGGTACTAGTATGAAATATCAGATATCCTATTGCAGCTTACATTTATGGGTACGTGGGCTCAGCACGTGCAAGGATATCTGATCGTTAGTTGATTCTGACAACTGAGACGGAGATCGTATGGAAAGAGGTCATTAATTGGCTTCATTGTGTTTACCGTTCTGTTGTAACTTATGTTGATAGGGAATGGTGAAAATGTTACCTCCTTCAGCACCTACAAAAGCTCATTAAAATATTTTCTAATGTCAATCACATTTTGGAACTCCCTAGCTGCCAAAGTTTGGCCGTTGCCTGCCAGAACATTTTAAAAGAATCGGAGTGAATGGGGGACTACATCCCACTTCCCATTTGGCAGCTTCTTGTCTCGAGTACATTTTTACATGTGTATAACTGTGTTATATTTCAGCTTCAGCGCACCTTCAATGTAATTGTTGTTCCATGTTTATTATGTTGTTTTTTTCTTCGTTTTAGTAGCTTGTGATATCGTGGTCACCCTCTCAAATTTCTCGTCCTTTTTTTCTAATTCACAGTGTCTACTTCCGGTTTCTAGATACATAAATTAAAAAAATCATTAAATTGTTCAAGGAGTTCTTAATTTTAGGAATAATACTTTACCGTTTGTGCATTTTTATTCTTCGTAGGATTGTTAAGACAAATGCTTCTATCACGACTTTTGCAAAGTTTTCCTCCCCGCTGATACCGAATTCGCCATAATTTTAATTTTATTGAGTTAATCATTTTAAAAGTTATTTTCTCATAATTCAACTGTTCAGTCAACGTTTGCTGTAATTTATTTTTGCAGTTCTTTTTGAGGTCTTTCAGACCTCGTCAGCCAAGCGTTTGAATTAACATTCCCTTTTAAGGGCATCATCATTACCTTTCAAAATTCATATTTTAAGTAGAAACTCGGTTGTAACCTTGATGACATTATGGTCTCGGTTATCACGTAATGTCGGATAATATGGACTCCATTGAATACAACTATTGTGTATATTTTATATCCGATGTATCTCAAACCAATTTCTTATCAGCCAGTTTTTTTTCTAATCACTACGCTGCCTTCTGGTAGAACAAGTTTATTACTTTGATCCACCTGTCTCAGCTTGATCTTTGGCCTTGACGATATGAAAGAGACGGTATTCCAGTGAGGAATGATGGAAATGCGTAGCTTGTAGGGTAGGTTGATGCAAAGGGCATGGTAGACTGATATCACATTCTGACTAAGTGAGGAAGGCAAAGGGAAACCAATGCACTCTTCATTTCCCTTGAATGCCTCTTCAGCAGATTTGGGATTTTTATAGCAGCTGGAATTTTTTGAGAATCCGTCCAAATGAAGTAAACTAAAAAAAGTACATAAAGATACCGAACGAGTCGCCATAAAACCTAATCTGAGTGCGATGTTTTACCACTAGCATAAATAAAACGTACATAAATACTGCACATGCATATCCTGAATTCTTATTTTCTTTCGCAGTTCTTAGAGCTGGTTCATTTCATTGTAGATTTCCTTCTTCATTTTTCGAGTTATGGAGCTAGTATTGTTGCCACTTCCACCACCCAGCCTTGATGTTAATATTCCTTGAACTAAAACACTAGTTGCTATCAACTGACTCCCCTCATAACTTTGATAGATAAACAGTCAACTTGTACGAGAGATCTCTTCACGATGTGCTGTATATGATATGTACATTAATAGTTACGCCCCAAACTGGCACAATGGCATTGTACAATTGAGTATATTGGAGGACAACAATTTATGGCTGGTAAATAAGCTTCATTATATTGCTAGTGTGTAGCTTGAACTGTCATAGATCAAGAGTTAATGGCTCCATACTAAATAAATCCACGCTTATGGTCGCATCTAGTCCAACGTGCAAAGCTCTTGCTTTTATTGTGTTACAGTTTCAAGTGTGAATGCCTACAGCACTTTGTATAAGAAATTTAAATTACATGATCGCGAGTGTGTATCCTGCAAGTAGTTTATGAATAGACAGTCCGATTCAAAGAAGCATGCGTGGGAAGCTTGAAAGGTACAATTCCCTCATGATAGAATATTCATTTTAATTTATAATATATTCTGAATATGTCATAAAGAGTAATTCAAATTTTGCTAGTGTATGTGATGGAACTACTACATGCAGAAGACGTCAAAAACAGCAAGAGACTTTCATGACATTAAAAAGTAATTTCAGCAGCTGTTTCCGACATCCATGTCTACACCTTTCTCTTCACGATATAGAAGTATACCTTGCAAATCATCCATTCTCAGAGAGACTTACCTTGTAATTTAATTAGCTGTATTATAAACTTTTCTTTTTCTGATGCTTTTTCCGGAAATATATTGTTAAACGTTGCTGTTATGTTTCATTTACAAGCATAAATACATTTACTGTGCGTGTATGGAATTTCACGCTCTTAATGAAATGAAACAAATTTACTATCACTATTAGCCATATTCAATCGTTTTTTACCATGTGTCCTCTTTAAGTCCGAAGCAAGGTAGGTTTTCATGAGGTCTCTCCATCTGGGACGGTCTTGAGAGCGATGTTATGCCAATTGATCGCAGTAATCTTCCGGATGTCTTTAACCCATCTGTCCGGTGGTCTTCCCTTAGGTCTCAGATGATCTTTCGAACTCCACTCAAGCACGAACTTTGTCCACCTACCATCAGTTCTCCGAGCAACATGGCCTGCCCACTGCCATTTTAGGGTAAACACCCTTTCTAAAATATCACTGACCTTTGTGACTGACCTGATGTGATCTGTTCTCTTCCTGTCTTTCTTCGTGAAACCTAGCATAAGACAACGAGTGCAACAAATTATGTCAATAGAAATGTAGGAATATCATTTAACGACGAATGTAACACTTGCTGATGATGCTTGTTGTTTACAGGGACCTACACCTAGGTGATCGGCCCAGTGACAAATGTAGAGGTCTCTGTATGGTCTAAAGACCAATTGACAATAATAATAAAAGTCCCCTGACGATTCCTAGGGCCTCACAAATATTGTACCAAGCGAGTTTCCCGTGCGGTTAGGAGCCCACAGCTGTGAAATTTCATTCGGGAGATTGTGGGTTCGAACCCCACTGTTGACAGACCTGAAGATGGTTTTCCGTGGTTACCCATTTTCTAGGCAAATTCTGGGGTTGTACCTTTATTAAGGCCACTGGCACTTCCTTGCCACTCCTAGTCCTTTCCTATTCTATCGCCGCCAAAGACCTGTCTGTGTAGATGCGACGTAAAGATTGTAAAATATATACTTTGATGGAGGTGACGGTAATGTTAGTCATTTCTTGAAAGCTCCACCGGTATTCTGATGCTATTGGTGCACCTTAGGTACTTGTGATACGTTTCGTTTGGTATCATTCCCCACCGGCTGCGTAACTCAGTTTTTTAGGTGTTCATATCCTATTTTCAAACGTGTTGGCTGCTCAGTTGTACTTCCTCTTAAAACAATTAACTGCCCACATTTCTTCCCTTGTAAGTTATTGGTTGAACTGCTCTTGTCATGGAAACGAGGAAAAAGGTTGTGAAACTGACCTCCGTTGCTCCATACCAAACATAATTAAGATTCCTCTTGTATATGGTGGAGGTGGTCGTAGAACACGTTCTCGGTATACCCTGCCTATCGTAAAAAGCGACCAAAAGGGGTAACCATCAACTTGGTTTGGTGACTCATCTTGCCTTGCGAACCCTACGGCATGCCTTTCATTTTCACGCCCTTCATGGCCTTTCTCTTTCTTTCGCTGGTTACACGCACCGAAGTACATGGGAATTCACTTCCTTTCTTTCTCAAAATATTTCAAAAAATCGTAGATTTCACTGATCTGCCTAAAACAATAGTTGCTCATAACTTACGAAACACTCATTCGATTTCGACGTTGTTAGTATCGTCTTGCATCGCAGTCGAAGCGTGACGGGGCCGTAACACAGAGATCGGTGGGTCGAAACCGTAATAATAATGCTAATAACCATGTTAATATTTTACGTCCCATTAACTACTTTCATACTTTTCGGAGACGCCGAGGTGCCGGAATAAAGTCCCGCATGAGTACTTTAACTTGCCAGTAAATCTATCGATATGGGTCTGACGTAGTTAAGCACCTTCAAATACCACCGGACTGAGCCAGGATCGAACGAAGTTGGGTCCAGAAGGCCAGCGTCTGAGTCACTCAGCCCGGTTGATCGAAACCATGCTCTGCTACCATGTGTGGTGAAATTATAATTTCTTGCGTAAATTAATATTCTATCGAACAGTGGGTTAATCCAATTCAAGAGAAAATAGTTTCTACTGGACCTAGAAAAGAAATCCGTGGATTGAGGTATATGAATACTATAATTGGTAAACCCTGTGTATTAAATAGGCTTAAAATACAAGTGACGAGTTTGTGCGATTAATCATGTCGTGCAATGGAAATTTTCCGACTCATCGGTAATTCTCGGACACAGATGAGTAAAAGGGCATGGTTTTAGCCCTAGGACTTTCATGTACTAGCTCTCCACGAAAAATAAAAATAAAATGAAAATAGAAATGGTCAGCGGATGCAGAATGGGCTTCAGCCTATAGGTGGCCACAGCTGGAGCGTGGTTCGACGGCTCTTCACTCCGACCTACTGACCGACCGACTAACCAGGCAGAGGAGGAGTGGCCGTAGCTCTGTTGTAGCTCTACGTCTCTGCATTCGAGAGACGGAGAGGGGCTGGTGCCCACCATCAGTTGCCTAAGAATAGTTTTCCGTCCTTTTCCATTCTCCTGCATTAAGGCGATTGGTGGGACAGTTCGTAGTGTAAGCCACGGCTGCCAACCCGCTCACATTCCCCGTACATATCTTTTAGCGCTCCAGATCACCCTGGTCTGAGAGAGTATGGAATTATTGCTTTTGTAGCTAGTAAGGTTAGATATCATCTTCCGTCGACGCCACTTCTAGTATGCATGGTTTAGACATTTACAAGACATGCCTTGCCTGCGAAGCCGGTTATGTCCCATTTGCGATCACAGCGAAAGTTGCCCCATTTGCGATCACTCCCCTTGCAGTGGAAAACAAGAATGGGAAGAAATACCATTATCTTCATGTCCCATTTGCGACCACTGTAAAATTATCAGCAGCCTATCAGGGTTTTCCAACGTCCACGCAGCAGGGGGGCTGCTAATTAAGGCGTACTCCACACATTCTCTCTCTTGAAGGTTTTTGAAATAATATTAGTCTGTAGTTTTTAACATACTGTAATTATTCCAACTCTAGACATCCATCTTTGATGTAGCTTTTGTTATGTTGTTATCTGCATGCTTACTTTACGACATGCAGGTCATTGAGACGAACAAAGGCAAGCCTTGTGTTTTATATAATGGATATTCTTACAGGGATGTTTGGTGACATGGGTTTGTTATCGCTGGCTTCACATTGTACCGACAAAGAGAGGTCTTATGGCGGCAATGGGATAGGAAAGAGCAAGGAGTGGGAAGGAAGCGGCCGTGGCCTTAATTAAGGTACAGTCCCAGCATTTGCTTGTTGTGAAAATAGGAAACCACGGAAAACCATCTTCAGTGCTACCGACAACGGGATTCGAACCTGCTATTTCCCTAATGCAATCTCATCTTTTCGCGCTATCATTATAGAATTATCATTTCTTCAACTTATTTTAATCTAAATATTTCCAGAGTCTTGTACATCTAATCTGAGCGTACATACAAAAATTGCCATTTTATCTATATACGTGAAAGTAGGCTGAGTGGCCGTGCGTTTTAACGCGCTACGGCTATGGAGCCAAGCTCTGCATTCAGGAAACGTGTGGGTTCGAATCTCACCGTCGGCTGTTCTCAGAATGGTTTTCTGTGGTTTAATATTTTCACTTCCAGGCAAATGCCGGTGCATTTCCTATCCATAGGCCAGAGGTGAGTCCTCCCACCCTTTACCCAACTGCATTCACCATAACACATTTCATCTTCATCATCCCCTCAATTGAGGTTGGTGCCAGGAAAGGCATCCGGCCATAGAAACATCCCGGATAAATTAATATCATCTCATCCCGACCCGGTATCACGAAACAAGACTAAGGGGTAGACATGCATACATATAGATGAAAGTAGGCTAATTCTATTTTGAGCAGCTGCTTACTTAACGTGTCAGTATGCATGTTTGAACAGTTTGAGCATTATTTTTAAGCAGTAATGTAATAGTCTCCCCTATTGTATAAGAAGGTATAAGTTAAATGTTAAGTTTGAGATGGGCTGCAATTGGTTCAAAAAGGGTAGCACTATCGAAGAAGCAAAGTGTTACAGCAAAATCCTTTGATTTGTAATTGAAAAGTGTAAAATTCAACGGTTTTAATACGCCCATCTTTTGTCCTACTTCTTAAAACTTTAACCACCTTTACACCCACAACCATCTGGTAACTCTAAATGAACGGTTCATTTGAGTCCTGTTTATTCTCTGTCAGTCCCGATATTAACGCATCAGTCTCAAACGGTAAATGTAAATAATTTAATGAGTTTCAACATACTTGTAAATAATTTAATGAGTTTCAACATACTTTTCCTAAGAAACCTAGTATGTAGTTTCCCCAGTTACTTGAGGGATGTCTTCCTGTACCAATCCTTCAGTAGGGAATTCCCTCACGGCAACCTGACTGTTCGTATGTCACTGATAAGAATGATCGCAAATGGGACAATGCTCAACCCGTCAAAAATAAATTAGTCTGGTATTCTACCTGAGTGATCGCAAATGAGACTGATCGCAAATGGGACGACACCGCGAAGCCCATCCGCCCAAGTCGAAGATAGTTATTACAATTCCCATATAAGGAAGGACTTTTACTTTAGCGGGCCTAGAACTCCCTCGGAATGTGGAAATTTATTGAACATCTCCCTTGGTAAGTTATTTCAGTCCCTAACTCCCCTTCCTATAAACACATTTTTGCCCTAATTTATCCTCTTGAATTCTAACTTTATCTTCACATTATGATCTTTCCTACTTTTAAAGACACCACTCAAACTTATTCGTCTACTAACGTCATTCCACGCCATTTCTCCATTGACAGCTCGGAACATACCACTTAGTCAAGCGTCTTGTCTCCTTTCTCTCAAATCTTCTCAGCTCAAACTTCGCAACATTTGTTTAACATCACTCTTTTATCGAAATCACCCATAACAAACCAAGCTGCCTTTCTTTGAAACAATACTCTAGTTGGGGTCTTACCAGAAACTTATACGCCCTCTCCTTTACATCCTTGCTGTAACCCATAAATACCCTCATAATAATGTGCAGAGATGTGTCGAGACAGCTCAACTAGGAGCGGGAGATAAATCTGCTCAAGGGGTATGACACGACCTCACATGAAGATCATTCTTCTGGATTACATATACTCCAGAGACTGTTGCATCTGTGGATGAGGAACTAATCATCTCTTTATTCAGTGTTTGGCTTCCCCTTCCCTCATAAACGATGTATGATTAGTAGCTGAACAAGTTCTATCTGAAATTCTTTACATGTTATCCGCTCTTTTGACTTGCAAGCCATAGAACTTATTCTATTTGCTGTACTTCACAAAGTTTTCTAGAACAACAGGTGGACGACGCTCACAACGTAGTTTACTGAACCGATGAAAAGTTTCCAACTTGTGCGGTAGTTTACAACACCATTAGCCTCGACTTTAAACTAGATTACGACCTATGCAGTTAGATGTAGCTATATGTTTTACATGCGCAAAATACTCGAGTAAATCATAAATGTAAAGAGGAAATCTCAATCAGACGTATTCCTATTATAATGCATTCAGTGTATACATAAAATTGTTTATGGTTGTGGGTGTCATTTGGATACAAGTATGGAGAAAACTTTGATTTCAAAAGTAATTAAAGCACCTTCGAGAAGAGGTGGAAAAATAGTTGTATTTTAAATTATTAATTCGTGTTTCTACGTGGCACTTTCGAACTTAAGCGTTATACTATTTTTATTTACTATTTCGTGATATCGACTATGTTTCTCTTTCTAAAACATAAGGTCATTTAGGGATATCTCGTCACGCTAAGCAAAAACCTGTAATTTTGATCATGCTTTATTTGCAAAATAGTTCAATTTTTACCTGGTGAATTTGTACACAGTTAGTGTATGTTTTCTATTATTTATGGCTAAAAATAACACTTCATATCATTGTAAATTAGAAAATAAATAAACGATGCAAAAATGTCCACTTCTCCCGCACTTAGGGAGAACCTGACACTAGGTAGGACCTCGGAAGAGTTACACAACTATTGTACACAGTGGGCACATATAAACTGTTCGTCGTTTCCATTTTCCACACACATCTCGTGGAACCATTTCCTGCATTCCCCACTACACTGGACCCATGCCTCATTTCGGTTGTCGTCATAGAAATAGCCATCACATACTGCGCAGTAATTCTCCGAGCAATTACGACTGCTTGAGGAACTAATCCTGAGAAGTCACCATGGCGGATTCTTGCACTCTTCTTACACTTCCTTTTCCAGATAGGAGTCTTAATATCGGAGCAGGAGATAACTCCTGCACTGAGCAACTCGGAGGTGTAAATGCAGGTGAGGCTTCTTGTTCCTGTGATAATGTAGGACTACTGGCCTTAGCTTCTACAGCAATATCTTCTCCAACATGTACGTGATTTGAACCATTTTCGTCTTGCACAAGGTCGTATTCAAAAATGTCTTCTTGGAGGATATCTGGATTGTACGGATAAATGCCACATTTCCTAAATCCGTCGGTAAAATTTCCTGCTGTTGCCGATTTGTCCCAAGCCATCTTTAGAAGGTCTCCAAAATTATCTTTAGTGATCCCTTTTCCCGGAAGTGTCGGGATCTCCCACGCTTGTCATGTCGACATCTCCCCGAGTTACATTGGCAGGCAAGAGGTGGCAGCACTTACCACGCTGAATGATTGGCGATTTGGAAATGACATGGCCGCTTCTCCAAAACGTGCTTTGTGCGCCTAACCTCAAACACTGTCTTAAAAATATCGCATATCTACGTATTTCGTTATACAACCTACTCATTATCTTATAGTACGTTACTTTTCCATCACATATCACTTACATACTCACCTTCAACTATTCAGATGTCTTGTATTTATAGTGATAATCGTCTGCTACCAGGATCACAATGAGCACAACACCCTACGGCTCTAATACATGTAGTTACTAGTTCGACCTGTAGAGTACTGTGGTCACCAGTGGCGCTAAGCTTAAAAGTGTCGAGTTCTCCCTCATGTCGGGATCTCCCTAAGTTACCTTATTTATTAATTTTCACTTCTGGTTGTTCGAAATACCTAACTTTAAAATGATAATTTTTGTACGTGAAGTGCTGCTCACTTGTGTTATACTGGAAATATTAATATTTCTTTCTATTCATTTATTTACGCCAAATTACAACCTTTTATCTTTATAAGTCAGTTCATTTTTCATACGTAATGTGAGAGTATTCACTACAATACTATTACCTGCAGAAAATATATACAAGTATTATTTATAGGAGAGGGAGTTAGGGATTGGAATAACTTACCAAGGGAGATGTTCAATAAATTCCCAATGTCATTGAAATCGTTTAAGAAAAGGTTAGGAAAACAACAAATAGGGAATCTGCCACCTGGGCGACTGCCCTAAATGCAGATCAGTATTGACTGATTGATTGTACATTTCCATGATAAGAATATATTAAGATTGCAATTTTATTAATTCGTGGAATAATTCAATTAAATATATTACTATGTAGCAATATTACAGAATCACAGACACGTTTCCTCACTTTTACACTTCTCAAGCGCATTTCTTCTGATTTTAGGTCATTATACAATCGAAGGACAGATGCGGAAAATGGCCATTTACACTTAACTTGCATGCTGTGGAAGGATTTGACTGTTAGCTCTATATCTATCGTCCCAGTCATGCACTTATGTGAACAAGGGATTTAACATTTTACAAGATATAAGAGAATATTAAACTTCAGAAAACTCAGTCTGATGGCCCTACTATACGCTCGTTTATGGTTTTGCTACTGATTGTCAATCAACGTCCAGACAAAACTACTGGACATATAGAAATTACATTTTGGGGATACTTTTCTACTACCCATTAAGCAAGGGTTTCGTACAATTCCATCTCGAAGGGGATTAAACGGGGATAAAAACCTGAAGACCAAAATACTTATTACCCCGAAACCGTTCACCGGACAAAGTTGAAATTTCACTCAATGATCTCTTCTTTATGAACTGCTTGCTAAATTAGACAAGTTTAAAACAAATTTCAGCTCTTAAGGGTTATATGGGGATTAACACCCGAAAAAAGTATTAATTTCTATGAAACCGTTTTACACAGGAGTTCGTAATTTCGCATGTGGTCATAAAACAACACATCTCTGAATAAATTGTTCTGAATAAGAATGAGAAATTATGACAACAATATTAATTTATTAGAAGTGGTCTGTCAAAATAATCCCAAAGGGGATTTGTCTGAAAGGGGGGTGAATCCCCATGACAAAAATATTCATTTCTCTGAAAAGCTTTGACGAGGTTGAAATTTCACATGATGGTTGCTCCTCTATCGCTTAGATTTTAAACAGGAAGTGATATCAAAACTACAGTATACACCTTTCAAGGATTTTGACTGGATTGGTGAGTCCTGATGACAAATTTATTCACTTCTTCGAAACCGTTTGACATAGAAGGTTGAAATATTACATGACGGTCATTCCTATATAAAATTTTAAATAAGAAGTGGTAATAAAACTATGCACCCCTAAGTGGCATTGTCCTGGCGGTGATGTTTGATGATAAAATTATTAGTTTCCCTGAAATCATTACACTTACGAAGATTTTAAAAAAGAAGTTGTATTAAAACAACACACCCGTAAGGGGTTTTGATTCGGGGTGAAGACATGAAGAAAATGTTGGCCCTTCTAAATCGTTTGATGAATGAAGTTGTGATTTTACAGAATTTTTCCATTGACCTATAGTCTTCATACCCAGACATTCAGGGCTCTAATAGAGATCTACTGAACTCGCTGCACTTTCATACTGGAAGTCTATGAAATATTGCAGTAGTTTAACACTCTTTAATGCAGTCTTCCTCACATATTATAAAAAGTATGCTACGTTAAATTAAGACGGAATTGATGTAACATCCAGAAGCTTTCTTGAACAAACACTTTATATTTGTAAAACTGTGAATATGGTCCATAAAGGATGTCTGACATTTACTAGCAGATCCTTATAATGGTTATCCGAAAGCTTAAATTAAAGAAATATGATAAAATTAATACTCAGGCGCATGGAAGGGACAGAGTCCCACTATCACTTGAAGGCCAGGGACTCCCTGGTAACAACTTCGCGATGGAATTCTTTGGGAACTACCATATTAATGTGGTTAATCGAAGAACGAATTTGGAACTGCCTTAATCAGCAAACAGAATGCGCCTGGATTTGCCAGGGGTTGTTAATGTACGGGTAAATGGAAGTAACGAGGAATAGATAGGAGGTTATGAAGTTATTTTAACAGTTATCACCAGAGGAAGAACAAAGAGTAGTAGGGTGGGACTCTTCATTAGAATTACGCATCACAGTTTCTCTTAGGCATGTCAATGAACGAATGCTGTGAATGGATTTAGCAGTTGGAGGAATTACGACGTCAATTGTCTGAATGTATTTACTGTGTGAGGAAGTAGATGAGGATGAAGTAGACAAGTTTTGTGAAGCACTGAGTTGCATCGTAGTCAGGTTCAAGAGCTTGGATAGGACAGTGCTAATGGGTAATTTCAGTTCGAGAACTGTAGGATGTTAGATGATGTAAATGATGGGAAGCGTATACTGAACTTTGGTGCTAGTGTGTCATTAGTTGTAACGAATTTGTTCTTCAAGCTTAAGGCTACACACCACTACGCATGAGAGAGCACTGTCGGCGTTCCGTGGGTATAAACGTACATGCTATTAATATAACCCTTTATTAGCACAATCACTCGTTTTGTCATGCTGTGGACAGGCTATGTTACAAAAGTAGGCCGTCAGCGATGTTCTGGTGTATTAATTGATCACCCTACCAAATTCCATTATAATCGATAGCTAAGATACACCACGTTCCATTTAAAACTGCAGGAAGAAGTTACTATCTTTTGAAAAACGTAAATATTATTTTACAGAAGAATGATTCACCATTCAATTTATAATAATTTAATTGATAATTCTACCAAATGTCATTGCAGTCGGTCCTGCCCAACTCAAACAGTTCCTTTTTCTTAGTATTTGTTTTACGTCACACCGATACACATAGGTCTAATGGCGACGATGGGATAGGAAAAGCCCACGAGTGGGAAGGTAGCGGCCGTGGCCTTAATTCAGGTACAGTCCCAGCATTTTCCTGGTGTGAAAATGGGAAACCACGGAAAGTCAACTCCAGGGTTGCCGACCGTGGATTTCGAACCCACTATCTCCCGGATGCAAGCCCACAGTTGCACGACCCTAACCGCAAAGGAATTTCCTTTTTAGTAATTCACTGGAGCAATAACAATTATATCTTATACGGATCATTGGTACTGTAGTGCTGTTGTTAATATAATACACAATAATAAAGGCTGATCAATCAATCAATCAATCAATCAATCAATCAATCAATCAATCAATCAATCAATCAATCAATCAATCAATCAATCAATCAATCAATCAATCAATCAATCAATAAATCAATCAATCAATCAATCAATCAATCAATCAATCAATCAATCAATCAATCAATCAATCAATCAATCAATCAGTACTGATCTGCATTTAGGGCAGTCACCCAAGTGGCAGATTCCCTATCTTTTGTTTTAATAATCTTTTCTTAAATGATTGCAAAGAAATTGGAAATTTATTGAACATCGCCATTGGTGAATTATTCCAATCCCTAACTCCCGTTCACATAAATGAATATTTTCCCCAATTTGTCCTCTTGAATTCCAACTTTATCTTCATATTCTGATCTTTCCTACTTTTAAAAACAACACTCAAACTTATTCGTCTACGAATGTCATTCCACGCCATCTCTCCACTGACATCTCTAACATACCACTTAGTCGAGCAGCTCGTCTTCTTTCTCCCAAGTCTACTCAGCACCAACTTTTCAACATTTTTGTAACGCTACTCTTTTGTCGGAAATCACCCAGAACAAATCGAGCTGCTTTTCATTGGATTTTTCCAGTTCTTGAATCAAGTAATCCTGGTGAGGGTCCCATACACTGGAACCATACTGTTGTTGGGGTCTCACCAGAGACTTATGTGTCCTCTCCTTTACATTCTTACCACAACCCCTAAATACCCTCATAACCGTTTGCAGAGACCCGTACCCTTTATTTACAATCCCATTTATGTGATTACTCCAATGAGGATATTTCCTTATATTAACACCCAGGGACTTCAAATGATCTCCAAAGGGAACTTTCACCCCATCCGACTCGTTAGCTGAACGGTCAGCGTGGTGGCCTTCGGTTCAGAGGGTCCCGGGTTCAATTCCCGGCCGGGTCGGGGATTTTAACCTTAATTGGTTAATTCCAGTGGCACGGGGGCTGGGTGTATGTGTTGTCCTCATCATCATTTCATCCTCATCACGAGGTGCAGGTCGCCTACGGGAGTCAAATAGAACGACCTGCACCTGGCGAGCCGAACCTATCCTGGGATATCCCGGCACTAAAAGCCATACGACATTTCATTTTTTTCAACGCAGTAATTAAAACTGGGATGACTTTCGCTATTTGTGAAGCTCACAACCTGACTTTCAACCCCGTTTATTATCATACCATTGCCTACTGCCCATGACTGAATGATGTCACAGTTATTTCCAACCCGTTGTTCCTTCCATTGGGTGAGCACGAGGCCCTGAGACTCACACTGAGGAATCATTGTCCTACTGAACACTAATTTAACGAGAGAGCTCTGCCACACGCTCTTCGAGTTCCTCTGGTAGTTTAATCAAGGGCGAGCTGCTAAAGGACCGCACCTACACTGACCAAGAGAAGATGCAATCTGTAGCAAGACACACCCTGCGTGAAGACGAGCCATTCCTAGCCGCTCCAACGCGTGCGGTTTTACGAACCTTCTGCACAGTGTTAGTTACCACCGAAGGAATTACTCTGATGGACTTGACAACAATGAGATCCGACTCCGTGGGACTTCAAAGGGGTTTCCGAAGAGAGATTAAAGCTGGGACACAGTGGCGAGGACAGTTACTGTCAATCTCATGTTACATACATACAAACATGCCGGCTGAGTACCACAGATCGTAAAGTACTGGTGTTCTGAACTGAACTTGGTGGGTTCTCTTCCGTCAAAGTCCAGTGGCATTTGAATGTGCTCAAATGTGATAGCCTCGTGTTGTTAGTTATACTGGCACGTAAAAGAACGTATCATTGGGACCTGAAACAACAATATTATTAAGAATGATTTTGCTGGATCATACTTTAATACGCTGATTTCATGTAACGTAACTGTATCGTAATAAGTGCCTTTCATTAATGAACTGTTGTTATCGTAATTATAGATTTCCAAATAATCATATACGATATCAATTAATATCGTACGTAGATAAATTGTGAATTCATAAATAACTCGAAAAATTCACCTAACTTCAAACATTCCCATGATACATTACACAAACCGCACAGTCAACAACCTATAATGAAAATGAAGTCACTTCTGTTCGTGTTAATTTTAATATTGTAGCGTAATCAATTTCCTGTACTTTAACGTGCATTGAATTCGAGGTTAAAACGCGCAGACCATGTGTTGAACTAGTCGGGAACACTCATGGACAGTGCCTGCCATTTTTCACAATAGTCGAGAACTAACGGGTGTGGATCTGTATAATTTCATTAACTATATTCCTATGATTGGTCATTTAGTAATCTCTAAATAAAGTCATTAAAGGTGTTCCATGAATATCAATATTTTAATTGAAATTACATACAACTTGTTCCGATGTATTTCTTGTAAGGATATTATATTTTTAGATTTCATCGAAATACTTGTAGATGGTATACACACGGTGTTGCATTTGGAGTATGAAATATTGATTGAAAAAAGAAAATACGTACACACATACCAAATACAGTAGAGACAATACGCGACACTCAGCGAGATATCGAGGGACAGCTATTAGAGCTCTCTCTAGCGGATTGACCTGAGAACTACTGATTCTGTCATAAGAACACGTGTATTTGTGTGCGAAGTTTTTGGTGTTATTTATGCGTTTTCAGTGAGTTGACGTAATTAAATAGTAGCGTGTGTTATTCCTTGATATCTCCTCTCAACATGAGGGGTAAGGTTTATGCTGTGTTTAGCTGCAGTAACTGTGAAGTAGAGAAGGATGCGCGGTCTTTCTTCCGTTACCCTCGTGACAAGAAAATGTAGATAATTTGTGTTTGCATATATATTCTTCCAGTGACAAAGAGGTTTTTATAGTATTTCATAATCTTCTGACCTGCTCGACCCATATCTTAACCGGCTTAAAAATAATACGCATATTTCATTGTATAGTGCAGCAGTTAACCTTCAATACCGATGTGTTGTTGTAGGTGTGATCTATGGGTTTGATTTAATTCAGGAAAATGCATGTGCATATGAGTGTGGCTGGTTGTGCTCGAAGTTACCCCATTTTAATGCCGTAATGCGTTGTCAAGCACTGAAGAAAATGTGGGTGATTTAAGAAATGTACATATTTTGTTGAAACAATACGATGATGCAAATTTGCTTTACCCTAATGTAATGGCATTTGGCAAGTATTGCTTATAGGTAAAGTTTGAATGTTTTTGAGGCTAAATTTATAGATTTTCTTTCTGTTAGTAGGCTTCAAGTTAAAAGGAAAATTATCCAGCTCTTAAATGTAAATTCATTGAATCATGTGTGTAAGGAATGTGCCGATATTTTTGTTGACAAGTGTTTTAATATGATGATACAATGCTTTTAAATGAGAAAAAAGAGAAATCTAGCCGTGAACGTTCAGGCAGGAATTCTAAAGCTAAAAAAGTAATGCATAAATGAAAGATCAAGCCCTTTGACAGTCCATTTCACATCTTGATTATATGTCTAATTTCAGTCTTTAAATAATAACCTGTTAAATGATTCTTCATTCTTTTATCCAGAGTTGCTTTAGCAACTTTGAAGTTAATATCTTAGTAACACTTTCTTTCTAGACGTAATTTATTTATCCATTTCCGTATATATATTTCCATTGATATTTAAATTTAGCGCGAATTTTCAGGTCAAGCCACTAGGAGCCACTTGCGAATTGTCTCCCATTTTAACTAGGCTAAATCCGGAAGTGTCGCGAATTGTCTCTACTGTATTTGCACATACATACATAGTTATTGTACAATCTCCAAAGAGACATATAATTATCGTCGAACAAAATAGTCGTAAGCATCTTGCCTACAGTGGTTACTGGTATAAACATGGTCGTATGAAAATTATGAAACTCTTTTCACTTGTTTCATAAACATACATACCCTAACATGCCAGTATAGGCTCGCTGCATAATTTGCTATATTGGTTTTACTTCGCTTGAGCTGCTTTTACGGTTTTCGGGAGACACCGAGATGCCGAAAGTTTGTTCCAGTCAGTAAATTTACCGACACGGGGTTGGGGTATTTTTGCACATTCAAATACCACCAGAGTGAGCCACTTTCGAATTTATCACGTAATTCCTCTAGCTCGGGGATGGGTGTTTGTTTAAATCGTAATACTTATCTTCATTTACACACAAGATACCAAATTACTAACAACCACACATACACTTAATAATGAATGTATTGCTCCAAAGTTGTTGTCAGAAAGAGTATAAAGTCGTAAAACTGGGCTTAATCCATATAAGCGCCACCCACAGATAATTCAAAAATTCAGGGAAGAAAAATAATCCATACATACATACATACATACATACATACATACATACATACATACATACATACATACATACATACATACATACATAAGAGGGATAAGGACAATTCAAATGAGGCAAGGAACCAACTACCCTATCTAATTCACAATTGTCACTATGAATCATCCGGGAGTAAAATAACAATGCAGTTTTAAACTATCAATTACTCTTTTCCCATCTACATTTCATCATCAATCACCACAGATTTGCATTTAGGGCTATCGCGCAGCTGGTAGACTCCTTATCAATTGTCTACCTAGCCTAGATTTCAAAGTTGTAAATTTATCGCTAATCTTCCTGGGTAAATTATTTCTATCACTCTTCCTGTAGACGAATATTTACCTCATTTATCCTCTTGAATTCCAATTTTATCTTCATGTTATTTTCCTTTCCACTTTGAAAAATTTAATTGAGTCTTATTCGTCTACTAACGTCATTCCACGCTATCTCTCCGCTGACAACTCGGAACATTAATATAGTAATGTCAGCGGTTATTCTAATTCCTCTAAATGTCATTCAAACGCGACGGATTTGACGTTTCCTAAATCCTAGACACCGAAAAAGTAGTGCAAAACCGCGCATGCTGTTCTTATTTATATCTCAAAAAGTACTTGTCCGATTTTTAAAATACTTACATATTTGAACTTGTACGCAGGTGAACTTTTAGTCGAGCTGTATGAATTTGTACCGTTCCATTTAAAAATATGGAGTTAGTATCAATATCTCGGTTACTGATCACCCCATGAGACTATGTGATACGTTGTTTTATAAGATCATGGGTACCGTTTATGAATATGAAATCAGAATTCCGATATCTTTAATCGTTTAGAAGTTATTTCCGTGTAACATGCTAGGTGAATAACCCTGTGTAGCGAGCAAGGAAAAATCGGTGGGTTTTATGTTAAATTTGGTGGGGTTTTGTGTGTGTTTAGTGGCTTTATTCATGTTGGTGTTGGCAATACTGGTCTCATCATTCAAGAACTTTTAACTTCCCTTCAACGTGTTTACGCTTTCATGTGCCTATTTGATCAAGGTTCAAATCGTGGGTTCCTTCTTGAAAAATCACCGACAAAATGATTAGGTTTTTAGATTTGTAAAAGTTTCCAATTATACGGAAAATAGGTAATTCCAGTCAATGTGATTCATTGTTACACTGTTTAATCGGTCAATATGATTCTCCAGTTCCAGTTCACTATTATTGTCAAGTACATACATGCGTGGCTTCCCTTTACCAGATTCATTGCCTTAGCCGACCGACTGAGCGACTAAATTCAATGTTTATGGTTCAATGAATTATCTCAATGTCTTCGTATTGAATTAACCCTGACACAAGTAAATTTACAATTCTATCATTTATCTTTTCCCTACGAAGTTCTGTGAATATCCTGTATCTCACTTTACACAATCTCGTCCATTTGTGCCCTCCTTTTGATCTTAGAAGCTTGTCTTGAGGGATCTGATGTAGAGTGTCAGTGTCTTGATCCAAAGTTCCTTGGTTCTATGTCGACCGAAGTAGTCGACATTTGAAGGACTGGAGAACACTCTTGGCACTCAAAGTCATTTTAGGTGGAATTTCAAAACCTTTGTTTGTGCACTTAGCTTTATCCAGTGGAATTACTTCAGTCAGAGGAGCCGTCCAGAAGTGTGTATCTTTCACTGCTATACACCTGCAGAATCGGAAGGTAGAAATTGGTGCGCAGGCCATCAGTGAGACAAACACTTTGAATTCCTGTGATAGAAGTAACCCGACTAATTTTAGTGTTAGCAGATAAGCCACGATGTGGTAATAATAATAATAATAATAATAATAACAATAATAATAATAATAATAATAATAATAATAACCGTGCCCGGTCAGCTTACGTGGGGGTCTGGTTCTGAAATGAGTAGGAGCTAGGCATAACCCTGCGTAAGACACTGGGGAGGGGGCCCTCAACCCCGACACGGCGCGTCCCATATGGCTGATAGGGGAAGCTCCTGTAGATATGCAGGACAGGTGTGAATAAGGCTTAGCCAAATAAGCACCCGCGGATCAACTGAGGTAAACAGAGAAATGGTCAACGGCCTCGACGGCAGAAGAGGACATATCCCAATGGCAGAGAGGGCGGAAGAACCGAATCAAATCCACTTTGCGTCTGACTTGTAGCAAGCGGCAAGTGGTCAGCGTCTGATCACCAGAGGTGCGGCTGTAAATATGCTCCAGGAACTAACAATCCCTGGTTCTACACCACTAGCGAAAGCTAGAAGATTGCTTACAAGCAGACATGACTCGTACAAGTAAAGACAAAATTACCCCAGGTGGACAATCCACCCACTCTAAAGTGGCAACCAAGCATTCGGATTCTGGGGAGCTTGGGCGAATACGAGAGAGCAAATCGGAGTGCTCTGATAAACTTCCACGAAAGACTCACACTTTCATTGGCACATTCAACATTCAGACACTGATTCAAACAGGAAAACTGCACAATCTCACAACAGAACTTACAAAGCAGAAAATCCAAATTCTGGCCCTGCAAGAAACACGCTTCACCGATTCAGAAACGATGGATTACAATAATTATAGGATCTTCAAAAGTGGAACAAACAAGAAAATTGGTAAAGGAGCAGCATTGTTAGGAATGGCTTTCTGTGTAGACAAAAAAGTTTTGGATTCAGTAATAGAGGTGAAACCCATCAACAATAGGCTTATGACCTTAAGAATCAGGCATACAAACAAAAAATACACCTTTATTAATGTGCATGCGCCAACAAATGGAGACAATAAAAAGGAGCCTGAAAAAACAGAAAGATTCTGGGAAGAACTTGAAACAGAAATGGCAAAAATCCCTAAAAATGATGTGAAAATTCTACTCGGTGATTTCAATGCACAGCTTGGCAGGGAATACAAATACAGGAGGACAGTGGGAGACTATCCAGCCCACAGATTCACCAATAAAAATGGCACACGCCTCATTGAGTTATGCCAACAAAATAACCTCAAAATTATGTCAACATCACTCCGGAAGAATCCCAAAAAGCAAAAAACTTGGCGATCACCCATCCATCATTTAGGAGAATTTCAGATTGATCATGTGGCAATATCATATGATTACCAAAAGGAAATTCATGATGTGCAAGTGCGCAGAGGTGCTAACATCGATTCGGATCATTATTTAAGCAGAATCAAAATTAAATTCACACCCAAAGGGAAATTCAACAGGAAAACATCGGTGATTCCAAAATTTGATCTGCACAAAATCAAGGACTCCAAAATTTCAGAAGAATGGGAAAAACGACCTGCAGAGAGCTGGGAGAATTTCCAGACTAAAATCATCGAAACGGCGAAGGACCTAATCCCTCTTCGCAAGAAACCAAAACATCCTTGGTGGAATCAAGAATGTGAGACCGCACTAGAAGAAAGGAAAAAGGCATTTCAAAACTACAATTGTAACAAATCAGAAGAAACACAGAAGAAATTCTTCGAAGTTCGCAAGCATGTATCCAAGATTTTAAGACAAAATAAACGGAAATACGTCAATGTCCAACTGAAGTCAATTGAAGACAACTTCAAAAATTACAACACACACGATTTCTACAAGACCTTTGCGAACCAAATTAAAGGATATTCCCCACAGAACCTTTGCTTTCGGAAGCACGATGGTAAACTAGCCCTGACAAATAAGGAAAACTGCCAAGAATTAGCTACATATTTTTCACAGCTTTTAAATTGTCCAGAACCCAAAAAGAGATTCCCGAAAGTACAGCCAGAAATCATACCGGAAAATTCGTCACCACCAACTCAAGAAGAAATTTATTCACATATCAAGAAACTTAAAGACAACAAAGCATCAGGGGAAGACGGAATTGTAGCTGAACTTCTGAAAAATTTAGGCCCAAATTCACTCAGAGAAATTACACAAATAATCCAAAACATTTGGCAAACCGAAAAGCTCCCGGATGACTGGAAGATTGCTCTAATCCATCCACCACATAAAAAAGGCAGCAAGTTAGACGTAAACAATTACAGAGGAATCTCACTTGTATCAGTCACATACAAAATACTATCAGCCTGTCTCTTGCATAGAACACAACAACAATTAGAACCCAAATTATCAGAATTTCAAGCAGGATTCAGACCAAACAGGTCATGCCCAGAACAAATTTTCAACCTCAAAACCATACTTAAACTACGAGCCCTCAGACAAAAGCCTACAGTATGCACATTTGTAGATTTCAAAAAGGCATATGATTCGATAGACAGACCCTCCCTATTCCAAATTCTAGAAGAGAGAGGACTAGATCCCAAAACCCTAGAACTCATAAGACAAACACTAACGGGCACAAAATCTAAAGTGAAATTTATGGGAGAAATTTCAGAACCCTTCGACATTCAGACAGGTGTGAGACAAGGTGATGGACTCTCTCCAATTCTGTTCAACGTCGTCCTAGACAAGGTTATGGAAGAATGGGAGAAGGAACTCAAGAAACATGAATCTTGGAAACCGATCCGATTGGGCTTTCCCAAAAACAACCTCTACGTACCATACCTTGCATTTGCGGATGATCTGGCGATTTTAACAGAGGATGAGGAGACTGCCATCAAGCAGCTTGAGATACTTAAGGAATCTGCAGAAAAAGTGGGACTACAGATTTCATTTGAGAAAACTAAATTCTTCTGTTCAAAGACAGATATCACGAGCCTGAGAACAAAATACGGTAAAATCGACCGGGTCTCGTACTTTAAATACCTCGGAGAATTCATCGAACCGACAGGCCTTGAGAAGATCTCACAGCAAAACCGTCTCCAAAAAGTCAAGAAGGCATTAGGGTTAGTTCAAGACATCTACAACAAAAAATGCATGTCAAGACAGACAAAAATTCGGCATTACAACACAGTCATAAAACCAACAGTCCTTTACGCAAGTGAAACATTGTCACTTAACAGTAAACAAGAATTAGAAGAAATAAAAAAGCAAGAGAGGAAGATCATCAGGAAAATCCTAGGAGCAAGATATACCCAAGATGGTTACAGGCTACAATCAATCAAAACAACAGAAAAAGTTTCAAACATTGAAATTGACATTAAGAAAAGACGAATGAAATTCTTTGGACACCTCACAAGATTACCAGAAAATCGAGTGTCAAAAAGAATATTAAATTATGTTAGCTCACTTAAGAATTCAACACCTTGGCTGGATGAACTTCGAAAGGACCTCAAAAATGCAAACATATGTGCAACAGACATTTTAGAAAGAGACACCTTCAGACACAAAGTCAACAAGTGGGAAGTTACATCAGAGCAACCAAAGCAAAAACAGTGCAGACCGAAATGGTCGGAAGAACGTAAACAAGCCTTCTCAGAGAGAATGAAAGCCTATTGGAAGAACAAGAAGAACCCAAAGAAAGCTTGATTGAGTTGTTTGCTTAACGTCTTCCATTATTGGGAGAATACGCTAATAATAATAATAATAATAATAATAACAACAACAATAATTTATAATTTCGTGTGGCTATTTCTAGCCGTGTGCAGCCCTTGTAAGGCAGACCCTCCGATGAGGGTGGACGGCATCTGCCATGTTTAGGTAACTGCGTGTTAGTGTGGTAGAGGATAGTGTTATGTGTGGTGTGTGAGTTGCAGGGATGTTGGGGACAGCACAAACACCCAGCCCCCGGGCCATTGGAATTAACCAATGAAGGTTAAAATCCCCGACCTGGCCGGGAATTGAACCCGGGACCCTCTGAACCGAAGGCCAGTACGCTGACCATTCATCCAACGAGTCGGATAATAATAATAATAATAATAATAATAATAATAATAATAATAATAATAATAATAATAATAATAATAATAGTCCGCCTCTGTGGTGTAGTGGTTGGCATGATTAGCTGCCTCTCCCAGAGGCCCGGGATCGATTCCCGGCTCTGCCACGAAACTGGAAATGCCGTGCAAGTGCTGGAACGGGGTCCACTCAGCCTCGGGAGGTCAACTGAGTAGAGGGGTTTCGGTTCCCACCTCAGACATCCTCGAAGTGGTTTCCGTGGTTTCCCACTTCTCCTCCAGGCAAATATCAGGATGGTACCTAACTTAAGGCCACGGCCGTTTCCTTCCCTCTTACTTGTCTATCTCTTCCAATCTTCCCATCTCCCACAGGGTCCCTGTTCAGCATAGCAGGTGAGGCCGCCTAGGGGAGGGTACTGGACCTCCTCCTCACTTATATCCCCCGACCTAAAGTCTCAAACTCCAGGACACTGCCATTGAGGCGGCAGAGGTGGGATTCCTTGCTGAGTCCGAGGGAAAGACCAAACCTGGAGGGTAAACAGATTAAGAATAATATTCATAGACCGAAAATAATGACGATGATGACGATGATGATGAAGTTTCTGTGCGAGTCTAAGGATGGATAGTGTTTCCTTTACGAACCAGGAATAGATTATATTTCTTCACGAGTAAAGAACATCAGGTTGTTTTCATACGCATTAACTTTTAATTCAAACCTTGTAGTGGGAGTAAACAATTAATATACATTTTGTTTATTTACTAGGCCTATCCTTATTATTTTTTTTTATTTTAATAGGCGCTGGGCATCAGAATTTTGTCTTGAATTCTTCGGTGGTGGGGTCATGTGAGGCGAATGGAGGAGGACAGGTTACCTAGGAGAATAATGGACTCTGTTATGGAGGGTAAGAGAAGTAGAGGGAGACCAAGACGACGATGGTTAGACTCTGTTTCTAACGATTTAAAGATACGAGGTATAGAACTAAATGAGGCCACAACACTAGTTGCAAATCGAGGATTGTGGCGACGTTTAGTAAATTCTCAGAGGCTTGCAGACTGAACGCTGAAAGGCATAACAGTCTATAATGATAATGTATGTATGTATGTATGTATGTATGTATGTCATTCTTCAACATCTCGGCAGACAGCGACTCAGAGTTAACTAACCCTAACCCCTTGGCACTAGAGCCCTGAAGGGCTCTGGCCTACCAAGTGACCGCCGCTCAGTCCGAAGGCCTGCAGATTACGAGGTATCGCGTGGTCAGCACGACGAGTCCCCTCGGCCGTTATTCTTGGCTTATTAGACCGGGGCCGCTATCTCACCGTCAGATAGCTTCTCAATTCTAATCACGTAGGTATAAATCCCTGACCTGGCCGGAAATCGAACCCGGGGCGTCCGGGCAAGAGGCAGGCACGCTACCCCTACAGCACGGGGCCGGTCGACCCAGAGTTGCCACATTTAAACACAATAGAACCTCTTTAATCCTCCAGCTTCGGGAATGAGAGCATGGTCAAAATACAAGGAAGGACGGATTACGAGAGGAGCAAGAATATTAACTGTAATACTGTGCATTCTAATAAATTTACTCTACAACAAGTACATACAATAAGATAGAACATAGGCATACCTTGAACACATAATATTTTAAAATATATAATAAATGTCGGTAATACTCATTTATCTGCCAAATGGCGTTCGAGATTTTGATGCTATATTCTTCCCTTTCCTTATACACATACCGTCTAGAGGTTGGGAACAAGAATTCCGTTCAATGTATACAAGAACTAAATCGAAAGCCTGCTCGGCGCCTGCATGGAATACTTGACCGGGTGATTCGTAATGTATCATCATTATCGTCTTCTTTTTCAGTATCGTCTGCACTTTGGATAACAGCTGCAATGATCTATCTGATCTCCGTCTAGTTCTTCTTCCGTTGTGCAGTCAGTACCAGTTTCAGAAAACCACTCATCAACGTCGTTGGCTGTAACATCAGCTTTCAAGATTTGCAAATCATATACGATTGCAGATGCATCTTCATTTTGATCGTCATTTTGATACATTTCTAGTGCCATTGTCAGTCGAAGTTTACGGCAGGACTTTTCAAGTGCTGATTCTTTCATTTCTTTCTAAGATTCAGCAATTATGTAAATGACATCCTTTATATTAAACGAATTCACAACATTATTCTGACTTCTCTGAAATGGATGCAACATATTTCCGGCGATATATCCTCTTTAGCCATTCAAATACCCTCTTATCCGTGGGATGAATGAGAGAAGTGGTATCGGATGGAAGAAATAGAGCTTTTATTTCCCAACTTTTTAAGTTCCTTTTCAGAAGGCTGAGAAGGTGTGTAACCCAACACCAAAAGGTCACGTACAGGGAATTGCTTTGCCTTCAATTGTTGTTCAACAGAGGCACAAATTGTTAAAGAGCCATGGTTTTTAAAGTTCTCTGTTCGTCCAGATCCTTTTTAATGGTGATAATACGCTTGCAGGGATGACAAATTAATATTCTTGAATGGCCTCGGTATTCTCTATTTACTGATTATAAAGAACGGTAATATACGACTAACGATAGCATTATTCAAAAGAGCAGAGTTTTATTTCTCCTTTGCAGGGTTTTTCCCCTTCACCGTACCGTTCTATGAGGTAAGAGTTAATTCTGGAAGCATCTTACTGCTCAGGTCCGATTAATGAAATACAATCGATCGGGTGTTATGTTCATATTCTTTAACAATTTTTCCAAACCGTGAAACAAATTCACTTGAAGCGACTTCATCAGTTGATAGCTTCTAGGCTGAAATCACCACGTGTCGAATCGAGCTATGTTTTCCTGTTTTGAAACCTGCCTTCATTCACAGTAAAATCATAATTTCCACCATCCAATTCTTTATTCAAAATAAGTGCCTTTTCTTTGATAATGGGTCTAAACATGGAATTACTTTTTTTCTTTCAGATTAAGGTATTTTCAACATTTTAGGATTTCTAAGTCCTTCTTTCTTAAAAACCTTCATTGTATTGGATTCTAATTATTTTCTAATCTTACTCCAGTCTTTGATCGTATTAATGCCCACACCAAATTCATTTGCAATTGTTTTGTAGTGGCTTTTAACTTCTGTTCTAAAGTCACCGTAATGTGACTACGGATTTCGGTTCCTATAATGTGAAGAGTTAGCAAACTGAAAGCAATATTTTACTGTAAAAAAAAAAACCCTTGTCAAGAAACACTGCTTCAACGATAAACACTCACTAAGCAAAGCTTCAGAATGAACTGGTTAGTCAACCAGTGAAATATTCTTTTAAAACAACAATCACCACCACCAACAAGTTAACTGAATCAACAATGTGTTATTGTTTCATGCCTACAATGTGCATACGCACAACACATGTCGGAGATTCGAACCATCCCAGATCGGATTAACGGTAGTCTACTGTACCCTCCAATTCCACAAATCTGCATATGTATTTCGACCATTTTATTATAGATTTTTTTTTTTTACAAGTTGTCTTACGTTGCACCGACGCAGATAGGTCTTATGGCTACATGGGGCAGAAAAGGGCTAGGAATGAGAAGGAAGCGGCCGTGGCCTTAATTAAGGTACAGCTCCAAAATTTGCCTTGTGTGAAAACAGGAAACCGTGGAAGACCTTCTTCAGGGCTGCGGACAGTGGGGTTCAAGCCCACTATCTCCTGAATACTGGATACTGGCCGCACTTAATCGACTGCGATTTTACAATAGAGAAACCGGGTGATCAATGGCTGAATTTTAATTAATAGTGTTGGGTAAGCACCAGAGACTAAAACGTGGACGCCTTACGACAAGGAGTGTAGAATGGACTTTTCTTCCACGTTTCCAAAATCCAACTGCTTCTCTTAGCTTTTAACCCACGATCTCGGGATCCACGAAGGGAAAAACAGAAAGTCACAGTCTACTCCACAGAAGTCGACAAAGCAGTGTGGCTGGTGAGTAGCTCCTGCTGTTTAACTTCTTACTCAAATAAGGTGCCCTGTGGTATGCTGGTCTCCTTGGGACCAGACTAATCTTGTGACTCTTCGTTTATATGGTGAGGCTAGCATGAACTATTACTCGCCCGAAGAAGACTTAAGTGGACTGCTGATTTTGGTTATGATGGTATTAAATGACTCACAAAGGAAGGTCTTGTTTTAAAATATTGACCAGGGACAGTATTGAGGAGCTCTTAAATATAATCTTAGCCTACGAATAAAAAGTAGTCTTCTTATTAATAAGGCGATCAGAAATGACCGGCGATTATAACCACGATACTAAACGTTATCTGCCTTACAGAGAGCAAGTCTTCTCCAGCTGCACTCTGCTACGGCCTCTTAATAAATGGTATTTTCTGCAAAGTGGTCAATTAATTTTAAATCATTTCTTGAACAAATAAGGCCGAACAAAAAGACCCTGACAACAATCTGGTACAGTCATGTTAAAATTGTTAATATCATGAGGAGATTTGAAGATTGATGGTGCACAGTATCTACTGTATTTACGTCTACGGAATTTGTGTTGGTTGTAGTAAAGAAACATTTTATCGCAGCCAATGACCATGGCCATGAGATGAAACTATATGGGATGCTTTTTACGGCAGGATACCCTTCCTGACGCCAACCTCAGTTGAGGAGCTAATGAAGGCGAAATGAATGATGATGTATGAAATGAATGAGGTGGAAGGAATCGGCAGTGACCTGTGAGTAGGAACTGCTCCGGCATTTCCCTCGTAATGAAAATGAGAAACCACAGAAAACCATTCTTTAGAACCCACTCTTTAGAATATGAATGAATCATTCTAGTTTATTTGATTAATATATTTATTTTTCTGTGCGAACTATGTTAGTTATTTTAATACAAATTGAGCAATTATTTTTTCCCCTCTGTGAGATGCCGTCTTTAACCTACCTGCAAACTTTATGCTTATGCTGACTGCTAAAGGCCCGTAGTATAAATTAGCACACCTCATTGTTTTTCCTTATTTAAATTACATTAAACAGAATGTTGTTAGTCCAATCTGTATTTTTGAACACGTCACAACATGATATAAGTCGCAAGTCTTCTTTCACAATACACATACACATTCCTTTCTCGGGGTGTGAAAAGTTTTTGAAGAAAACCGTGTGTAGCTAATCTAGTCACTATGTGCCTGAGTTCATCCAGTCCGTACTAGCCAGAGCCTCTTTGGTGTAAAATGTTTCCCATGTATCCCCCTTCTTGGTTTGCAGCTCTGTTTGTAACTGGTTGAATGCATCCGTAGCTCCATAGTAGTTTGTGTCGTAGTTGTGCCTGGCTCTTCACTTTCATCTATCCTATCTGACCTTCCTAGGTCAACTCTTGTTCTTTTCCGACCCCGACGGTATTACGCACGAAGGCCTAGGGAGTCTTTCATTTTTACGCCCTTCGTGGCCCTTGTCTTCGTTTGGCCGATAGCTTCATTTTTCGAAGTGTCGGACCCCTTCCATTATTTCCCTCTGATTAGTGTTATATAGAGGATGGTTGCCTATTTGTACTTCCTCTTAAAACAATAATCACCACCACCACCACCTACACACAACGTAACACACTAACCATCACAAAAAACGCAACAATAGATAGGCCTACATCTCTCTATGGCTTGACGTCAGGAAGGACATTCGCCTGTTAAACTGGGCCACATCCACACAGTGATCCAACCCCAGGAAAGTGAAAAAAATGCCAACAAGAAGGAGAAGAAGTGGAAGGTATATAATAAAAATTAAAAAGTCACGTGCCTGTGGTTGGGAGTTCACATACATCTGTTTGTTCTGCAGCTAATAATCATAGGCTTGCCTGCTTTTTAGAAGAACCATGTAGTATCTCTGAAACTCGTAGTTGATACCAGGTATGTGACACCCTTGAGTGGGTACTATATGTGCATGGAACGTTCAAGAAAGATGACCTACCATTAAAACCGAGACTCATCTGTTCAGTAGCCGTTACTCACGTAACACAGTCCCATCAGACATGGGATGGGCTCAACATCGAAACCCTGTCAATGAAGTACGTAGCCCATCACTGCCTTCTAGATGACAATGATGGAGACAAAACATAAAGTATCAATCATCTATAATCAAATTATATCACATATAGATAGATTAGACAAAACTCATTATTTCTTTTTACTGTACACAAAACAGACAGGCATTCAAAACTCTTTCCAGTTAGATCTTAATCAGTTTAAGTGAAGTGATCTGACGCCAGGCCAGGCTAGCTCGAGTCAACTTGAAATGGATTTAATCAATTTTGCCCCACAACTCTCCTTGATGGAAACAGACAAGAGGGGAGATCCAGATCTGGACCACTGCCATAGCCACAGGAGGGGGTCTGGTGGGGGCGAGAGGGAAGGAGGCGTGAATACCCAGCAGGAGTTCCATGTCAGTGGAGGGCCCTCCTGAGGTTTTGGAAAATTACCAATTTTGAAAGGCATCTTAAGTGGAACTGAGAGCGAATAAACAACAATAAGAGTGTCACTTTTTCCCGTTCCTCCTGTAACTTTGTTTGTCATGCCAATTGAACACGTTGTCTTCCGAAATTAACTTATCACGCATGTCTTCTTAACATTCACCATTCATACCAACTTGTTTGCCTCACTCTCTTCTTTGTTTGTTTGTTTCCTTACTGGAGGTATGTAAACAAGTAGTAATGGAAATACCACGTATAATACTTACGTATCAATTCGATATTCAGTGAGGGTGAACTCTGTCTAGCTTATTATATATTCGTTGAAAATAACTTTCTTTCAGTTATTCCAAATAGTAATCCCGTAATAAGCGAATTTCATTACTCTTTATATAAGAACAATTTACCCTCTTTATTAAACAGTTTGCTCTATTTTATATAATCATATTAGCAGAACGCGAAAAGAAGGTTAGAGGCAGTTGAAATGTGGATCTGGACGAGAATATAGATAAGAAATTGGACCGAAGTGCTAGAGAAAGACGGAGTCTGCTCACTGAAATCGTAGAAAAGAAAATACAATTTATTGGTCACATTCTACGGCAGGTGGAATTCTTTTACAACATCATTGAAGAAAGTATTGCCTGGAAAAGAGGAAAAAAGGACGGCTCAGAGTGTATCACTTGAATAACCTGCTTCTGAGAATAAACTACAAAACCTACGCTGAGTTGGAAAGACTGGCTTGAGATATGCGCCTAAGAGGTTTTATTTATCCTGGCAACGTTGGGGATATATTCCATTTCTTACAACCAGTCTTAACCTAATACACTCTTACTAATAACCACTACTTTTACATGTTGCAAATAATAATGATAATATGAAGATTATAAATATGTTATTAACAATAATAAAAGTAATGTAGCCTATGGCGGCAAATACAATGTGTGTTCTCCAGAATATGATGATGATCTGGGAGATGTGATTAGAGTTGTGTTTTAGCTGCTGGCCTTATATCTGGACAGCCCAGATTCCATTCCCGATTGATCTTGAGCTGAAAAATATCTCCTGAAAATCACGTTATGTCATGAAAGGCATGCGATCAAAATCCAAAATGAGCAGGTGGCTTTAACAACCTGGGAAAGGGGCCGATGACCTTCGATGTTAGGCCCCTTTAAAAACAAGCATCATCATCATCATCAGCAGCAACGTGGGAAATAACAGACATTAAGGTGTTAAAATCTATAACATGAAAATTCTCTGTTTCATATTGTTAGTTACTTATGTAATCGTCTGTGTTTCTTTCATTTAATTTACATTTATTTAATCTGGTCACTTAACCCGGTTTAGTTTAGAATTGTATCGCCTATTATCTCAAATTATTATTTTAACACAGAAGAATAAACTCATATAATTTACTAACTGTATTCGTGACAGCCATTTACAACAGTGTTGCCACTAAAAAAGGTGAAGCTCAACGGAGTTGACTGAAAAGGCACCTTCGGAAACGGCAAACTTCTTATTTGTTTGATCCTTATTGAGCATATGGAAATTCTAAGAGTATAAAGACAGACATGCTAATTCTCGTTCAAAACGAGCCTTTCCGGAATTTAAAAGTATGAGAAAGTGATGAGTGACCTGAATATTCGTAGAGAAGGATATAAACATACATTTTAGCCGTGTAATCTTGCAGATGAACCTACAGAGCTGCGAGCTGAACAAAGTAAGTAAGATATTTGAAATGAATCATACGCATAAATAAATTACATGGCAGGGTAGTTCACAGAGTTGGCTAGACCGCTGGCGCCTCTAATCTTCCTTCCCAAGGCATGAAAAAGCTGCCGTTAATTATTTCATCATTATTATCAGAGGCACGAAGTGAAGGCTGACATGAGGGAGGAAGTCGTTTATTTAAAAACGAGATAAGAATTGCTCTTCATGCGGGTAAGTTAACTTTTTCCTGCACACACCCCATGATAATCAGCACTAACTGGACCTCGTGTGGTTTGACGCTCTCCATTCTCCATTGTCCACTGCTAACCTCTGCGAGATAATCTGATCAATTTACCCCAAGTTTGGACTTGCTGTTAGGAACTTACCCTCCGCTAGTGTAGAAACCACAATTTGTTCTACAGAGAACATACGTCTTTGGTCCTGACCTGTGTAAAAGTCCTGTTCAAAGAGGTCGGTTGAAACTCTCAAGACACTCAAGAAATGGGAACCCACGCAATCTTACTTCACTCAGAAGCAAACAACCCTTTAATTTGACGGTGTATGTGATCACAGCCAAGGAACTCACTTGCTGATTGAGTGGTTCAGACAGTAGAGCGCTTGTCTTCTGAGTCCAAGTTCGCGAGTTCGATTCTCGTTTAGACCGGTGGTATTGAAGTTGCTCAAATATACCATTTTGGGATTGGCATACTGAGAGAATATAGACATACATCATACACCATAAATTTTGCCTGTATAGTTCTGTGAATGAACTTAGTCCCTTCAGACTCCTCTTCTGCTACTACAGCTGTCGCCATGAAGTCGTTAAATTAAGTAATTCAATTCAATTTGCCACATAGGTCTAAAAGCGGGCGATGTTGCGGTAATTTCGTCTCCAAACTCTCTCTCTCTCTCTCTTTGTGTTACAAACTATCACTGATATATATAAATGATATGAGTAAAGGAGTGGAATCGGAGGTAAGGCTTTTTGCGGATGATCTTATTCTCTATAGAGTGATAAATAAGTTACAAGATTGTGAGCAACTGCAACGTGACCTCGAAAATGTTGTGAGATGGACAGCAGGCAATGGTATGTTGATAAACGGGGCTAAAAGTCAGGTTGTGAGTTTCACAAATAGGAAAAGTCCTCTCAATTTTTATTACTGCGTTGATGGGGTGAAAGTTCCTTTTGGGGATCATTGTAAGTATCTAGGTGTTAATATAAGGAAAGATCTTCACTGGGGTAATCACATAAATGGGATTGTAAATAAAGGGTACCGATCTCTACACATGGTTATGAGGGTGTTTAGGGGTTGTAGTAAGGATGTAAAGGAGAGTGCATATAAGTCTCTGGTAAGACCCCAACTAGAGTATGGTTCCAGTGTATGGGACCCTCACCAGGATTACCTGATTCAAGAACTGGAAAAAATCCAAAGAAAAGCAGCTCGATTTGTTCTGGGTGATTTCCGACAAAAGAGCAGCGTTACAAAAATGTTGCAATGTTTGGGTTGGGAAGAATTGAGAGAAAGAAGAAGAGCTGCTCGACTAAGTGGTATGTTCCGGGCTGTCAGCGGAGAGATGGCGTGGAATGACATTAGTAGACGAATAGGTTTGAATGGCGTTTATAAAAGTAGGAAAGATCACGATATGAAGATAAAGTTGGAATTCAAGAGGACAAACTGGGGCAAATATTCATTTATAGGAAGGGGAGTTAGGGATTGGAATAACTTACCAAGGGAGATGTTCAATAAATTTCCAATTTCTTTGAAATCATTTCGGAAAAGGCTAGGAAAGCAACAGATAGGGAATCTGCCACCTGGGCGACTGCCCTAAATGCAGATCAGTATTGATTGATAACAATTTTATCTCATTCAGCTAAAACCTGATTTGATTCCTGACATTAAATTATCTCTCTAGGAAAATATACGCTGAGTGTCCAAAAGTAATTGGAAGGCAATGAATGTCATGTTAATAACGAGTTGCTCCTCCGCGAGCCCTCAAAACGGCAGCAATACGGCGAGGTATCGACTCTACAAGGTGTTGGAAAAGTTCTGCAGGGATCTGGACCCATGAATCTTACACTGCTAGCCTCGATTGCGCGGTTTATGGAACATACACTCCCATCGGCAGCATCCCATAAATAATGGACTGGATTAAGATCGGGGGATCTGGAGTACTCCTAACCAGCTGCGTGCCACCACAGAGCGGTGACATGGCACACTATCCTGTTGAAGCATGACATCTCCATCAGGGTACTCAGGGTCAGAAAGGAATGCAGATGGTCTGAAATAACGTCCACATAACGTGCACCTGTCGGCGCTCCCTGTAGCCGGACAAAGGGGCCTAATTGCGACCAAATGAACGCCGCCCAGACAAGAACTGAGCCAACTCCAGCCTGGACACAACCTTCTTGACACGCAGGATCCATAGCTTCATGGAGCATACGCCACACTCTCACGCACCCATGAGCTCGATACGAATTGATTCATCGAACCATACCACACGCTGCCACTGTTCCATGGTCCATTGCCGATACTCGCGGACCCATGCACGTCGTTGAGTTCTGTGTCGAGGTGTTAGCAAAGGGACACGAGTTAGTTGTCGGGTAGTGAAGCCTATGCGGCACAGTTGCCTCCTTGCAGTCCTGGTAAAAATGGGTTCCTGACTCCCAACATCCATCTGACTCGCAATAACCCTTCGAGTCCCCAGTACGGTTCTGTGGAGGCGACGTGATGTCCGTTCGTTAAACACTTGCAGTCTTCCCGTGCGCCGGTTTATGAGGGTTGTAACTTTCTCTCTGCGATATTAAAGTTTCACCCTCGGCACTGTTGACCTCGGAAACCCTAATTCGCGTGTACCATCTTCACGACATTGGTGTCTGTGACAGACTGCTCAGTTACACCGCAGTTAACCGCAACGCTCAGGGATCATACACGGCACATTTTCTAATGGGACGCCCATTCCCGTGACTTTTGGCCACACAATGTATATATATCACTAATTCGATATGATACTTTATGCCATATTACCTATTTTACCATTACGTTACATTAGCGGCCGTAAATGTCATGGAAACAGTGGACAAATATGGCGTACAATAGCTTCAGGCAATGTGCAAATGCACAGAGTAGAGATATAGTAAATCGATATCGACCGGTCGCAAAGAAAAGAATCTCAAGATTAAATAATTATGGACCATAAAATAATTTGAATGGAACCGATTCTTGACTACCTTGAGAATAAAGTTACAAGTTGAAGAGGATCAGCACAACCTACTGAAGGAGAAGAAAGAGATTAGTGCAACGTTAAATATTAAAGTATTAATATACAGACATAGTTGAAGACTGCATCTGCAAAATATCGGCAGGAAAAGCGAAGATTGGAAGGAGAATATTTATTACTGCCACAGCCAGATTCAGAAGCGAAAAGAGACTACAGCCAAATCGAACATTCCCGAAATCCATATTATAGCGGCAAATTTATGCTAAGGAAGGCATAATTTATTGTTTCCAAGTGGGAGACAATATCTGTTTAAGCTTGTAAGATTGTTCCTGAATTGCTGACTAAATTTACAAACATATAAAACTGCATTTAATTGAAAATTATGAATATCTGCATTTATATTGCAAAATCTGAAAATTAACATTCATTAAATAAATTACACACTTGTCGAACCTTGTACTCACACTTACTTGTACCTGCTTACTTACACATACGTTATTTGAAGGGCGCCAGCTGTCACTCAGTACAGCAATAATACAATGAGACTCTTGACCATCTCTAGGGTGTGGGGTAATAAGCTTACTTTTGACAACATACCATATAAGTTCTGGGAAAAGGAGATTGGCGTTCGGTTTCCCCATTAATTTTGAGGTTAAGATATTTTACTTTCAATGAAATGAAACTATGAATTCGTTTGATAGAACAATATATATTCTTTAAATAATATATCAAAAAATAGTGAGTCTTGTTGCGATACAACAGATGAGAATATGAAATTATGACATTGCAACTGACAGAAACTAGGCATGAATTTGAATTCTTCTTGACCGGACATTTAACAATTTATACGAAATATTTCCCTCACTGATTCACTTGACTGTACCTTTAACACTTTGAGTGTAATTACGACGTAATCCATTGCTCTGGTGTTTACTGTAGATGTGTCACGCCTAACGTGGTGATACATCCTTGAGACTGCTTCTTCTCCATATCGTCTGACTTCTTTGTAAGTCAATATGGTATGACCTCTTGGTAGGTCCAGGGTTGCCCTCTCTGACTCCTTGGTAAGCCTTGCGTCCGCGTCTTCCACTAAGTGACGGACCAACCATTTGGTCTCACTCTCTCAATGACCAATACTGGCTCACTGAGTCTTCACCATCTCTCGTTCACACTGGTTGGCTGACCACTTAAGGCCTCTTGATCTAGTAGACTACTTCACTGTACTGCATCCGTATAAGTAATGACTGACGCTACAATGTGCACCCACCTTATATAGACTTTGGTTGACACAACTACGTAATCTCCAGAAATAACAATGACATACTCCCACCTACGCAACAGATATTACACACAGTGGTGAAATAGCCCCGCGGCGACGAGTCCGTGCGCGCATATTCTAAATAAAAACGATGACATAGCCAAGGCGCGGCGATGACTTGGCAGAATCGCCACTGGTATAGCAATATAACAACGTCACTTCCAATCTCTGATATATACAACAATTCTCACTGTACAGGTATTGAGTGTTATACTACACATACGTATATATGTATACATCTAATTGCAATCTTGCAAGCAACAGGCAATTGCAAAATTGAATAAAACGGATAATTACAATAATAGTACAATATCACAGATAACATAATAATAATACTGACATAATAATAATAATAATAATAATAATAATAATAATAATAATAATAATAAAATACAGATAAAATCATACAATAATAAAAATACAGATATCATCTTGTAACGGGATTTGAACCGTTACAATTCGCCTCCCTCATAAATAAATCGAAGAACAAAGAATCGATTGATTTATGAACAACATAATATAAATATAACACTGACACATATAAACACTTTAAATGAGTATACAACAATAACTTTCTTTTTCAGCATCCATACATTTTATAATACATCACATATGAGAATTTTTCTCGCACATTGCCATCATAGATAACTGTTCAGTGTCCCATTCTCATACAATTCACAAGAGTATAGCCCTTAATTTAACACACACAAATAATTTTCAATCAATATACAACATTCTTCTCCTTTTTTTTTTTAACATACCAAAATATTTTGTGAAATATCACTTATATGAGAACTTTTCTCGCATATGGTTATCGCAGATAACTGTCCAATGTCCTGTTCTCAGTTTTGTCACACAGAACATGACAATGTAGCACTTATTCTTCCAATGCACCAATACGACACTTGGTTCACACGCAAATCGTAGATGTTAGTTTTATTTTGCCAGCTTCTCACAAAATTTAATCATCTTACTCTTATTTCAACAAATCTCACGTGAAATACTTCTTTACATATATAATACTACAAATACCGACAATATCCCCTTCCTGATCTTTTAAGGAATATGCACACTTCCCGATACGGTTCACAATGGTGAAATACCCCTGATACAAAATAATAACTTCAACATATTTCCCGCCTCTGCAGATGATGAAAATGGAACTCTGAGTAGCACTCTGTCACTCAAACTGAATCAATTTTGCCCTTGTAAACTTACATATCTCAAAAAATCACATCCTACTTGGCAACAATAATTAAAGAATCAATACTATGGCTACAAGATGGTTCAATTATTCCGTAATCCAGCATAATGTTTATCTGTTCTTAGACGTCACTAGCATTTTTAAGTTGAATGGGGTACTTACCTCCCACAAACGATCAATGGTCATTTACTACAAATTTATGTTCATATACGTGTTCTTCCTCACTTACCACTAAATACATCTCGATGCTTACCTAACATCGACCACAATTACTCCTCCTGTAATTCACTCAAATTACCTCACGTCACTGCCTCATACCGACGATCCCTCAGATCCTGGTCGTATAGACACGTGACACACTTCAACACTTCATTTCCTCTCACTAGGAACAACTTCACTTACCTCTCATATATTTCAAAGAACACACCTCACCAACACACTTACCTCAGACCATCATAATTAACACGTACTTCTTTGCTAGATTACTCCCAGAACAAACACACACTACCTAAATTAAAGTCTATTCTACTTCCATGATTTGCAACCAAGTCAGCTCCTAAAATCACTGGATACACAAGATCTGGTACAACAAGGCGTGGCTGAAACTTACAATTATCTTCAATTATGATTGGTACCGCTATCATTATTTACTCACTTTGACTCACCCAACGGCTGTTATAAGATCTGATAGTACCTTCACTTACCTTCTTCATATCACAATTTCCATCATCGGAGTTATTCCCTCACTACTTACATCACATTCTCGGCATTACAAGTACTTACATCACTTAACAGAACACTTCTTACGTCTACCTTACTACTACTATTAATTACTTCATTATCTACGACTACGTCACTACTTAAATATCTCACTTAACACTACTTAGGTCACAATCACACTACTCTTAAATCTACTTTCCCTACATAACTACTTATACTAAATACCTGTTCATTTTCTACCTTCGGCCTGTCCACTTACCTTACCCGATTCCCTGTGAATCAGAAATACTCTGGCTCGATAAAGACACCTGGATACCATTCATATTAAGACTATCATAGTCTCTCTGATAACTCAAATCCGTACGCCTCCCATCTTCCGATTCTCTCTGATTACTCTTCTGACCTTCTCTCTCATAACTCAAATACATACGCCTCCCATCTTCCGATTCTCTCTGATTAGTCTTCTGACCTTCTCTCTCATAACTCAAATCCATACGCCTCCCATGTTCTGATTCTCTCTCGTTACTCTTCTGACCACTATCACCATCAACACAACTATTAATCCTCTGCGGATCATGATCACCCCCTCTCCTCTGATACACGGCTAACATTTTCTCCTCTCTCTCTACTATACTACTTTCCCTAGACATCATGCACTCTCTCTCTCGCGCGCGCCCTTGCACACATTCTTTCCAAAGCCTATCAATGAACACTTTAAACTCTCCTAAATCAGACATATTATTCCAGTATACTCGAAACCATATTCTACTTTCACCGACAAACACATTAGACAAAATCTCCAACACGTATTCCCATTCAATAACATTATTCCTCAACTTACTTGCAAATCTTTTCTCGACTACTTTTACAAATTCTACAGAACTGAACTGTTCTCCAGAAAACTTGGTTAAATCACGATCCCTACTGAACAAACCACTCGCTATTACCACTTCTCTCGCCATCTCACCTGTACCTTCTTGCCGTATCACTTCCTGGCAACTCAAAATTTCTTCTTCTTCTTCTGCTTCCGCTGCTCTCTCAGAATTCTCTTCCACTATTCTCACGTCTTCCTGCAATTCTTCCTCTCTCTCTCTCACCTGCTGTGATAGCATTTCCTGTTCGTTCCGTAGTTCAGTGACCTCCACAAGTTTGCTTTCAATTTGCTCATTTCTACTAATCTGTTCCCCCATCTCTTCCCCAACTACATTGCAAATGTTGTCCAATCTTTTCTCGACTACCTCATGAATTTCTTTCCGGTTACTAGAACTTTTATCACTTAATTCTACGATATTCTCTGTACCAGTTCCTTTATCATGCTTAATTTGAGTATGAAAATCGCTCCGATTCAACTTCATTTCACCTTCAGTTTCAACACATTCTTCATTTGACTTACTTTCTAACTTACATGTTGACTTAGATGTTTGATTATTTATCTCTAATATCTTAGAATCTATTTTACTAATGGTCACATTAAAATTTTCTTTATAACTGGCAATTAATTCTTCCATCTGTCTATTCCTATTTTCGATACTTCTATTAATCATTTCTTCCATTTTGCTACAGCTACCAATCACTTCTTCCATTTGTTTGTTATTATTTTCATTACTAGTATCAATCTTTTCTTCCATTTTGCTATAGCTACCAATCACTTCTTCCATTTGTTTGTTATTATTTTCATTACTAGTATCAATCCTTTCTTCCATTTTGCTATAGCTACCAATCACTTCTTCCATTTGTTTCTTATTATTTTCACTACTACTAATAAATTCTTTCATCTCTTTCTTATTATTTTCACTACCACTACCAATCATTTGTTCAGTTTTATTACTTATCTCTTTCTTACTATTTTCGTTACTAATTTTCACCTCTTCAATCATCTCGTTTATTTTGGCCAACAACAAAATAAGAAGTTGTCGTTCCCTACCCCCTGGGACTTCGTTTTGAGTTTCAACGTGCTTCTCAATTTCTGCACTTTTCTGAATTACCTCAGAAGCTTCCATCGTATTCACCTGCTCCCTACTCTGAATTTTACCTTGGATGTCCGCCGAAGCAATGACCTCGTCGTCACATGACTTGTTATTGTCTTCCTTGTCCATCTTTGGTTCACTAGTGATAGTACGCGATCTCAAGTTAATTTCCCTCTTCAAATCCCTTGACATATCCCCAAAATACAAATATATATCACAAAATTACACTCCTGAAATTTACCGGTAATAATTTCCGTTGGCTTAAATGCGCACACTCCTCCCAAAATGAACCTATGATATGCTGTCATTCAGAACAAGTTCTGAATTTATTCGAGTCCCACGTTGCGTCGACACATTGTAAACATCCTATACTAATAACTAACAGGGTGTGGGGTAATAAGCTTACTGTACTTTTGACAACATACCATATAAGTTCTGGGAAAAGGAGATTGGCGTTCGGTTTCCCCATTAATTTTGAGGTTAAGATATTTTACTTTCAATGAAATGAAACTATGAATTCGTTTGATAGAACAATATATATTCTTTAAATAATATATCAAAAAATAGTGAGTCTTGTTGCGATACAACAGATGAGAATATGAAATTATGACATTGCAACTGACAGAAACTAGGCATGAATTTGAATTCTTCTTGACCGGACATTTAACAATTTATACGAAATATTTCCCTCACTGATTCACTTGACTGTACCTTTAACACTTTGAGTGTAATTACGACGTAATCCATTGCTCTGGTGTTTACTGTAGATGTGTCACGCCTAACGTGGTGATACATCCTTGAGACTGCTTCTTCTCCATATCGTCTGACTTCTTTGTAAGTCAATATGGTATGACCTCTTGGTAGGTCCAGGGTTGCCCTCTCTGACTCCTTGGTAAGCCTTGCGTCCGCGTCTTCCACTAAGTGACGGACCAACCATTTGGTCTCACTCTCTCAATGACCAATACTGGCTCACTGAGTCTTCACCATCTCTCGTTCACACTGGTTGGCTGACCACTTAAGGCCTCTTGATCTAGTAGACTACTTCACTGTACTGCATCCGTATAAGTAATGACTGACGCTACAATGTGCACCCACCTTATATAGACTTTGGTTGACACAACTACGTAATCTCCAGAAATAACAATGACATACTCCCACCTACGCAACAGATATTACACACAGTGGTGAAATAGCCCCGCGGCGACGAGTCCGTGCGCGCATATTCTAAATAAAAACGATGACATAGCCAAGGCGCGGCGATGACTTGGCAGAATCGCCACTGGTATAGCAATATAACAACGTCACTTCCAATCTCTGATATATACAACAATTCTCACTGTACAGGTATTGAGTGTTATACTACACATACGTATATATGTATACATCTAATTGCAATCTTGCAAGCAACAGGCAATTGCAAAATTGAATAAAACGGATAATTACAATAATAGTACAATATCACAGATAACATAATAATAATACTGACATAATAATAATAATAATAATAATAATAATAATAATAATAATAATAATAAAATACAGATAAAATCATACAATAATAAAAATACAGATATCATCTTGTAACGGGATTTGAACCGTTACAAGCTAAAGAATTAACAAAAAGTAGGCCGAATTAGAGAAATTTCCAAATTAAGAAAGATATTTACGACCAATACGAGAATCACAAGACAATTATTACGTATTGAGTAACCTACTATTCACCAGTGAAATATGCATTCTACCATGTATTTGTTCTTTTATCATTTCATGAGAACTGGTGACGAGATGGAGTCAGCTTAAACAGATGGAATTGGTCGCTCAAGATGAAATAGCTCAAGCCAAGATTCCCAGCCGGAGCCGCAGATGACGTAATCTTTGGACTGCAAGGGCTGCCTATTCCAAGATGTCCTAGACCAGGAGAAATCCAGCAGCAAAATCCCGTTACGAGATAAGTATTATGAGTTGCATCGTATTGAATTTGAAATTCATTGATGAAAAATATTTCGTATGTGTGCAGGAGTGCTAGAAGTAAGAGATTTAGTGCCAATGAACGGATATTAGAGTATAAATGCCAATTATTAACGATGATATGTGCCAGTTTCTGCAGTATAACTAAGGTGCTTATGAGATAAATTTAGGTTAATGGAAACAAGATCAGTTTAAGCATTTGTGCATGTTTAGTGCCAATCCATACGAGTAGACCGTGAAACGTTAAACCAGTTGTGGTTGTAGAAAATGCATGCGAGATACGAGACGTAACCTAATATTTCAGGTCAATATGAGTTGCAGTCATGGCCAGTACGATAATTGTATTGTAAGGAAATGTTGAAATATTACGGAGTTGCAGTGTATGAAAGAATATTCAGGCTATTAAGTATTTCTACCGTAACACAGAGGTTATTTAAATGGAGTTAAATGAATATGTTTTTAAATATGGAGGTATATATAAAGGAAATGGAAGATTAATGTGGCAAGATGTAGTTAGAATGAGGAGATATGTTTTCTGTTCATTGCATGAGTAAGCAATAGTTGATTGAATTGCGAATTCCTGTGTTACATATAATATTTATATTAGGATTAGCACTGCAAGTGAAGGATTCAGGCCATGTTAAGTTGAGTGTATGACTTGAGCCAAGCATTATATGTTTCGTAGTGACTTTCAAGCTGAAGGTATTGATAGGTTACGTGTTTGTTAGACGTTACGTAATATAAATATACAAGAATAAAATGGAGTCTCGCATATATACATATTTGAAGTTCAGCGCGTCAACGCTAATATGAAGAACGGTTTTCTTTGACAAAATCTTGGCACAGCAAAGAGATATTTGAGAATAAGTAAATATATTGGCATATGATTAGGAATTCGTGGCACGATTTTCGCAGGTTAGACTGAATTACTATTATATCTATGGCACTCTGTAGTAAGAATATTTGGTTTATTATGTACATATGGTGGTGTACAGTTTTAATTTATTCAATTTTGGCTATGATATGAATGTTAATAACTGCATGGGTGTTTTTGAACCCAGATTTAAACAAGGTAATGCTTATCTCGTAACGTGATGAGTCAGAAGTGAGAATCCAAACAAGAATCCAAACAAGTATCCAAACAAATTCGGACAAATAGACCGAAAAGAAAGATGAAACCTAAATGATGCCCCAAAGACAATCCCAAACAGTATTAACAGGAAGATATTCCACTCCTCCTTGATGAATAAAGTTTTGATCCCTACTTTTACCCCATGAATCAACTTAAATACTGAAAATATGATACATTATTGAAAGTTAACGAAAATGTAAACAAATATAATGGTAATTTAAAGATTTTCAACTATGTTTATCTCAGAAGTCAAGAATTTAAGAATGATCTATGTAATTTAATACGATTTTCTTTCTTTATTGCCGATAGAGGCATAATATTCCACTTTATAATATATTAGCATGCTAATAAACTAGATATAGTATTAATATTGCGTTTCTATTCCTAAAGTAACTGATAGTAAGTAGTAATAAGATAATATATGGATCAATTGAATTTATTTATGTCAAATACTAAGCGTTGATCAGGCAATTTCCTTAACGTATGGTGACTGAATGACTGGTTGAGCGGATAGCTACTCTTCAACGGAATCTACGACTTATCTAGAATATATGAAAATTACAATGGAAGTAATTTACCTTGAGAAACGAATATGCACCATGTTGTTGTTGCTCGTGTTCATTCATGATATCCCAATTTTCATGTAAATTATACGTAAATGATATAATACTGAGTCTAGGTATGATTCATGACCCGAGGTTGTGAATTTCGTAGCCGGAGCAATGTTTAGACAGGTGTATATTTAATTAATGCTCCAACGCGGCGCAATAGAGGAAGTCACCGCGGGAACATTAATAAACCAAACGGTGCACTATGAACGCTTTTTCCGATAATCGGTGGTTTCAAAGAATCACAAAATGTTCAGAATCAACATAGAGATGCAATCTTCTCCTTCTTCTTTTCCTACCGCTTTTCCCACACCTGTGGGGTCGCGGGTGCGAATTGTGTCGCACATGTGGATTTGGCCCTCTTTTACGGTCGGATGCCCTTCCTGACGCCAACCATATATGGAGGGATGTAATCACATTTGCGTATTTCTCTGGTGGTTGGTAGTGTAGTGTGTTGTGTTAATATAGAGATGCAACATCTGAAGATTTTGTACGCAGATATTCTAAGAAAAGCTGGCCATAATCTGCATATGCAAAAGTCAAAGAACTTCTTTTTTAGTCTCACAAATTAGATCTGAAGGAACTTACTTTACCAAATTGAAAGTTGCAGGTGCACACTCTATGACGCACCCATTTGATATCGTACAAGAGCAATGTAGATCCTCCGTGGCTCAAGCGGCAGCACGCCGGCTTCTCACCGTTGGGTTCGTTGGTTCAAATCCCGTTCACTCCATGTGAGAGATTCGTGCTGGACAAAGCGGAGGCGTGACAGGTTTTTCTCCGTGTATTCTAGTTTTCTCCAATATCATTTCATTTCATCTGTCAGTCATTAATCATTGCCCCAGAGGAGTGATACAGGCTTCGGAAGCCGGCACAATTCCTATCCTCGCTGCTAGATGGAGGTTCCATTCATGCCATTCCCGACCCGGTCGAATGACTGGAAACAGGCTGCGGATTTTCATTCATACAAGAGTAATGTACGGTCACCATAAACAGACAGAAACTCAATGATGAGCAACTGGACATAATGCTTGTTAGTGCAGTCATTTATGCCATAGATGAAGAAACAAACATGTACTTTAAAACAGAAGTATTTCTGTTTAGACGGAAAGGTAAAGTAAAACGTTCGTTTATTCCACACTAAGACGTTGTACATAGGCTACAATAAGACAAAAAGGGGAACAAGCTACTCCAGCAGCCTCGAACGGAATGACAGGTACACATTCACCGAAGGAAGAACGGCTCTTTCTGTTTTCAAAATACTATACGGTAGATTCTGAATGCTGATTGTACCCGCAACGGGAAGCCGAACAAACCTGAATGAGAAGCCGTGTTTTATTATAAAATCGTTTGCTTTTGCACCGACACAGATAGATCTTATATGACGATGGGATAAGAAAGCGCTAAGAGTGTGGGGAGGAAGAGACTGTGGCCTTGATTAAGCCCTAGGATTTATCCGGTGTTAAAACAACAGGAAACAACGGAATACCATCTTCAGGGTTGCCGACAGTAGGGTTCGAACCACCACGTTTTACACAAGGTTAATAGTGTCAAATGAGACTCCAGTGAAGCACGTGAATGCATTTTTGCAGAAAACAGACTGCTCAAAGATCTCTTATTGCTAGTTGCTTTACGTCGCTCCGACACAGATAGGTCTTATGGTGACGATGGGACAGGAAAGGCCTAGGAATGGGAAGGAAGCGGCAGTGGCCTTAATTAAGGTACAGCCCCAACATTCGCCTGGTGGAAAAATTTGAAACCACGGAAAACCATCTTCAGGGCTGCCGACAGTGGGGTTCGAACCCACTATCTCCCGGATGCGAGCTCACAGCTGCGCGCTCCTAACCGCACGGCCAACTCGCCAGGTGCTCAAAGATCTAACCAAATAGCCGAACCATTCAGAGGTAAAGTAATCCTTCCTTGAAATTCTGCCTGGAATATTGAGAAATATTGAGACATTCACGTTCTCTCACTCTTGCCAGCTGTTGGAAACAGAGTAAACTTTTGAAAAGTTCCATATAATGAAACTCAACCGGAACATGTACGCTCTGAATTCTGAGAGAGAATTTTCAACGTAGCTTTTAGAAATAAGAGAAGGCAAGACTGGAAAGACGATTAAGATACTTTCAAGATGATATCCACAAATACAGGATAATTACGTTTTACCTATTATATAGTGAACCGTACCCAAGGGTAAATACCCTCTAGGACGATGCCTCCATTTCTGTATGAACATCCGACTAACTCAGGGTTGGGCAGAGTGTGGGTTGGTTGTCGGTTGGGTCAGGATAAAAAGTCGAAGTTCTACTCTAAAATATCAATCAACGACAGGAAATGGAGGTATAACAAGAAAGAGAAACAATCATAGGGGGTAAGATGGATTTATTGATAAATATCCTCGATCATATTACGAGAAAACAATTAAATCAAGGAATAATAATATGTCAAAATGAACTCAAAAATATAGAAAATAAATGGAAATTAAAACGTTACTTGAATGATAATACAAAATTTGAAATCAAAAATCAAGTTCAACAAAGAACACGTATATACATCAAGACTGAGCTTCTTCTTATAGTCCATTGTTTATATTGTATGACAACAAGTGTGCACAAACACTGACAAATGGTATTTCCGTATGGAGTTACACACTATCGCATCACAACGATACGGTTTCCAAAGTTAAGTTAATTCGAGAGTCGCCGAAATGTTACTGTTAAATAAAAGTTACATTACAAGGAAAAGTTACGACGAAAAGAAAAATAATTAAGACGCGATGGGACGCTATGTAAGTTATGCAAAATACTAGGGGCATATCCTCTACTATATTTACAACAGTTCAAATAATCAAACTAAACATACACTGACTGACAGAGCAAATGCAACACCAAGAAGGAGTGGTCAGAACTTTATGCCAATTGCAGGGTAGACTGACGTCACTGAGGTATGCCCATGATGTGAAATGCGCCGCTGTGCTGCGCACGTAGCGAACGATAAATGGGACACGGCGTTGGCGAATGGCCCACTTCGTACCGTGATTTCTCAGCCGACAGTCATTGTAGAACGTGTTGTCGTGTGCCACAGGACACGTGTATAGCTAAGAATGCCAGGCCGCCGTCAACGGAGGCATTTCCAGCAGACAGACGACTTTACGAGGGGTATGGTGATCGGGCTGAGAAGGGCAGGTTGGTCGCTTCGTCAAATCGCAGACGATACCCATAGGGATGTGTCCACGGTGTAGCGCCTGTGGCGAAGATGGTTGGCGCAGGGACACGTGGCACGTGCGAGGGGTCCAGGCGCAGCCCGAGTGACGTCAGCACGCGAGGATCGGCGCATTCGCCGCCAAGCGGTGGCAGCCCCGCACGCCACGTCAACCGCCATTCTTCAGCATGTGCAAGACACCCTGGCTGTTCCAATATCGACCAGAACAATTTCCCGTCGATTGGTTGAAGGAGGCCTGCACTCCCGGCATCCGCTCAGAAGACTACCATTGACTCCACAGCATAGACGTGCACGCCTGGCATGGTGCCGGGCTAGTGCGACTTGGATGAGGGAATGGCCTAACGTCGTGTTCTCCGATGAGTCACGCTTCTGTTCTGTCAGTGATAGTCACCGCAGACGAGTGTGGCGTCGGCGTGGAGAAAGGTCAAATCCGGCAGTAACTGTGGAGCGCCCTACCGCTAGACAACGCGGCATCATGGTTTGGGGCGCTATTGCGTATGATTCCACGTCACCTCTACTGCGTATTCAAGGCACGTTAAATGCCCACCGCTACGTGCAGCATGTGCTGCGGCCGGTGGCACTCCCGTACCTTCAGGGGCTGCCCCATGCTCTGTTTCAGCAGGATAATGCCCTCCCACACACTGCTCGCATCTCCCAACAGGCTCTACGAGGTGTACAGATGCTTCCGTGGCCTGCGTACTCTCCGGATCTCTCACCAATCGAACACGTGTGGGATCTCATTGGACGCCGTTTGTAAACTCTGCCCCAGCCTCGTACGGACGACCAACTGTGGCAAATGGTTGACAGAGAATGGAGAACCATCCCTCAGGACACCATCCGCACTCTTATTGACTCTGTACCTCGACGTGTTTCTGCGTGCATCGCCGCTCGCGGTGGTCCTACATCCTAGTGAGTCGATGCCGTGCGCATTGTGTAACCTGCATATCGGTTTGAAATAAACATCAATTATTCGTCCGTGCCGTCTCTGTTTTTCCCCCAACTTTCATCCCTTTCGAACCACTCCTTCTTGGTGTTGCATTTGCTCTGTCAGTCAGTGTATATATACATCGGATATCGAGTAAAATCTTAAATACTACACAGATTCTAATGTGAATCCCGGTTCACTGCAAAAGACCTAGACAGAACTAGATAAACCACAAATACTTCAGCACTCGGGCTGTTCCCTTTTAAAACGAGACAAGGTATACAATCACTAATAACAATGTAAAACATCATCCTGTAAGTGAAAGACATATAAATAACCCTTGATATCATGAAGAAAGCAATGGGCAACATTGCCTCCTTCTGCTGCAATTGAGCGCTCAACAGCGCGGTCATCCGTCATGTACTTCCGGGTAGATTACGAGCTGAAAAGAAATGTTGAACTCAACACTATGCTAAAGTTTGGATTCTGTCTCCCGAGGCTGCCACAAGGAAATATCGTCTCATTCACGCCTACAGATAAACACAGGCCAGAAATCAGCTTGCCATGAGATAATGTCTTTCGCCGACTACACGGAAACTCACGTATATTCATTCCTTCTTAGCATGCTTGTGCCATTTAACAACATCAGACTCAATAGTCTGGAATTAATACTGTCCATTCTGTTCACAATATACACTCAGAAGACACTTGGCAGGCACACGCATCTGCACAAACTCTTTCTCTTGTCAGGCATACAATCAGCCTGCACCAATACATTATAATTCAGCATGCAATCTTGATCTCTTATTTCACATAAATCCCATTGGCCTTCCACATTATGAGACTCAGTTCGTGTACTTTGCAGACCATCAGGCAAAACAGAGTCCAAATTAACTTCAAAGATCTTATTCTAGCAACGACTTTCTGCAGCTCCTTCAGTCAGCTTCCGAAAAATCATGCATCATGCAGAATAGCTATACCTGTCTCTCTGAATAACCGAAATAAAATGAAATAATACGTATTTAACGTTGTATTAAGACGAACCTGTCAATCTAGCCCTTCTAGCATATATATAAAGAAAACTCGGAATATCCTACACTAAGTAACATGCATAAATAAACAACAACTAATCCTATCAATCCCTCATTTTCCCAATCATCTAATCATAAAGCAAAATGAAAATAAAATAAACATGCATTATTCTCGTATCCGAATCTATCATAGTAACAAAATTAAACAAACACATGCCGTCAGGCTTACTTTACATAAAATTAGAAATTCTATCTACACTGCCCTAGTACCTTAACATAATTTACATATCATGCCATAAATAACACATGCGTCTTAACTGAATTTCATCCGACGACTCTCGAGATACCAGGATAGCAGCTTACATCCCCGGTGATTGAGGGATTCACTCCATGTTAATCACAGCATTAACATGTGGGAATGCACTTCCTTCTTCTGCATGCATAGCCATCATCTTGCTGGAAAATAATTCACTGGAACACAGAAGACTTTGGTTGACAATATCTTCGCTGCTCAATGCTACGAGCCGAAATACCCTTTCGCTTTACAAGATCATCTAAACACACTGATACATTTATAATACACACTGCACTTAAAGGGTGAGAATACAGATTGAAAAGCAGCACACGGGTCGCTACGAAAGTTCCTCGCGAAACGCGCCCGTCGCGAAGTAGTGAAACAATAGCACGTCTCCACTACACTTGTTACACAGCGGTCGCTAAACACCGTCTTTATATATTGAAAGTAAACTCTGCCAAAATATACTCTTCCATTTACTCAAGAACAGTAAAATCTTCCAACCGCACAATTTAAAATATCATTTAGAACCAGTTACTGTTACTGGAATAACACTACGTTAATCACGATCACCAATCAGAGTTTGTGCTTCCGCACTATCCAAGCATTTAACACAGAGTGACGCTCTCCAGAGCCTGGGTTACTGAGGAGGCTTCGGTGACGCCATTTCAATACTGGGGTTCCCGGGTGTCTGAACCAACCACCAATCAGAAAATTCGTCGTATATGATGACACAATATTTATTGTGATATATTTACAAAACACAGCTCAAACACTAGCAAATCGCTTCCACCAATTTTTATATTACATTTCCAAGTATATCTGACTTCTGAAACTGTGGAAAACCGATTACCGACAGGAACTGACTTTAGCAACTGAGCACGTTGGTCATTCTGGAATTATGATTTGGCGCGGTGTAGCCTCCATGTTTGCCAAATCCTGAATTTCCCATTGGCTGAAATATCTTGCTTGGTCAGCATATAATACACGTGTCGATCCTTGTCCACGCTTGGTTACGCCACCCTTTCTCACGGTCATACGGAAATATGAAGCAATATCCAGCGACTCACTGTCTTGCTCAACATCCGGTATCAACTATCTTGGGACACGATACTTTAACATATTAGGCTGTAACTTGTATGAATAAATTTTACATATTGGGTCAAATAATACTCTAATTATTATTATGGGCTGGCAGGATACGGCTCAATACTGATTTGAGTGACTTCACTACTACTGATACCACTCAGCAGCTTAACAGGGGAGCGATTGTTACCGCAGATAATGGAAAATCACTTGAAATTAACAATCGTAAGACTTAACGTTTACCTGAGGGATGGGGTAGTCTACGAAAGTGAACACAGTATTCTTATTGACTATGTTTAAGATCAACATGCTTAATCTAAAGAATGTATCAACAGACCAACGCGTACTAGGTTGCCTCTACACAAAATGAGAATAAACAAAAGGTGCTATTATCATATCACTAAGGAATTCACTACCCTTCAAAGGCGTCTGCAAGGGACATGATTTATTGTTAAAGAATTTCAGTGATATGTAAGAAGACCTCGGGGGAAAATACAGTAGTTATAACCCTCAAATTGTAAAATTTTCAGTTTTTTGTAGTAAACAGTTCTATCCAACACCAAGATTCCTTTTATCAAGAAGCTAGTCGATTTAATGAGAGATGGCAGCACAATTCAGATTCATTTTTATAACAAGCCACAAGTCTCTGCAGTAAACAATGACAATCCACATTTCCAATATGGCGATCATGTTTCTGAATATATGCTTTCTGCCAAAGAAAATGTCATTTATGGTACAGAAAATAATGAAGTTGGGGAGTATATGGACGGAGATGACAGTTTAAAGGAATATGATGGAAGTTCATCTGGAAATAGTGAACAAGTACGTTTCCCAGATCACTGGCAGCTTCGTTTACCATGTAGTTTTGAATGTTGGTTGTAACTATTTACGTTCTGTGATATAAAATACCTTATGCACAAGTATTAGCGTTATTATCCATTATTTTTATCAAATCATGCTAACACGTACTATTAACTATTGTTATTATACTGAAATTTTATGAACATAACCGCTCTTTACACGTCCTTTATGCGACTATGTGTCTTATAACTTTTTTCTCTTGTTGATGCACCGGTGCTATGTAGGTTATAATAATTTTCTTTAAAATAATGGGGTAAATGCATCATGTGAAATTAAAAAAAGAACGGAAATCTCTTTAAAATGCCGGGGTGGGTATCTGCCCACAAGTTAGCGGGTTCGATCTAGGCTCTGTGCGGTTGTATTTGAAGATGCTCAGATACGTCAGCTTCGTGTCGGTAGACTTAACCGCAGGTTAATGAACTCCTGCGGGATAACATTTCTGCATCCCGGCTAATCCGAAAACCGTAGAAGTAGTTAGTGGTTCGTGGAAGCAATAACATTATATTTTCTTTTATTTAGTTCATTTAATTAAACATGAGTCTACATTCAGCATTTTTCTTCCTTTCCTAAGGCGGTCAGGAATGCGCTTCAGTTGGTACCACCAGTATACTCTGAATTTTATGGTAGTTTGAAGAGCAGTGGTACAAAGAGTACAGAAATGTTCATTGATGAGGAGAATGATGAGAGTGAGAAAAAATACTTAACCAAAATTAATCAAAGCATTTTATTAATATAAATGTGTTACTATCTTTTTCTTTCTGTACCTCTTCATAAATATAGTTTAGAGATGTTTTCTTGTATTGTCAATTGTTCACTACGTTATCCACACTGCATGTAAATAATTATAACGCCCAAATTGATAGGCACAATTCAGTGTAAAATATACTCTGATTCCATAATATAATACTGGTTATTTATGCGTTTTGTCTCCAGGATGTTATAAAGAAGGACTACATGTACCATTGTCATGAGTAAAATGTTTCAAAGATCAAAAATGTTAGCAATAAATATTTTGTGAAAATTAATTTCATTATACCTCAGAACTTACAAAATCAGGCTTATCACTATTTTACCCCGAGGTCTTTATTAGGCAACTGTTATAAATTCCTTTTCTACGGGAACTGTTCTCATACCAAGAATAACACTCATTTCCTTTAACTCGCACTTGCATTCTAAATTGAAATGAAGACCGTTTGAGATACGATTAGCTTCTCGAAGACGATCAGTAATTTTGACGGTCAAACATTGTTGTTGAAATGTGTACTTATTTGCCAATACTGGTTTTGGTCGGGGCTACTTTCGTTATGATAAGTTCCATCCAACCAACAAAACTTCAAGTTTAAAGTTCTGACTCACACTGACATTGTACGCCTGGCCGTGTATACAGTACAACTTGTAAACGATGCGTAATAAACGTGAAAGATTAAGCTTTGTCTGACTAATTTACTTGCAACATAGACTCATTGTATCCCGTACTTTTAATGCATCCTGACTGTTATTGTGAATACGTGTAGTTAAATTGAGAGAATGACTTCGACGTTTGGGAAACTGTGTGAATATAGTAGCAAATTATTTTATCAAAAGACACATTACTTCCTGTTATAGTCGTATCCCCATTGTTTTAATGAACGTGTATTCGCACGGTTTATCAGGCCTCTGTGCATCAGGGGTGAGTTTTATTTCATACTAACCCTCGTCAGAGGAAGGGGCACAAGTGTACGTGACAATATTGCTACGACTATCAGCGTGCATGTGTGAAACAGCAGATAGTGTAGCTGCTAGCATGCTCCTTGCTTTTATTGCGACATATAAAGTGGCTATAAAACAGCAGGCATCGCAACTACACTTCCCATCTGCCTCGCTCACAGGACAGCTTCAACTCGCCGCACATAACTATGGCTATACATTGCAGTCCCTCATTTGCGTTATTTAGGACGAAATCAATGAATATCGAATTGTTAAGGGATGGAGGTATGAATGTTCATCTTCCCGAAAACATTTCGAATTAAAATAAAAAAATAAATATTCTGGGTCTTTCTCTACAGACTAAAGTTAAAACGTGATCAAGTTAAAAACTGTTAGAAATTGTAGCTACCGTATTCAAAAGATGCCAGTAATTTTCATCAACTTAATTATTTCTATAGGTTTAAGTAAATGAAGTAGGCCGTTCTAGAAAACAAAGGACAGAGCTCGATAGCTGCAGTCGCTTAAGTGCGGCCAGTATCCAGTATTCGGGAGATAGTAGGTTCGAACCCCACTGTCGGCAGCCCTGAAGATGGTTTTCCGTGGTTTCCCATTTTCACACCAGGCAAATGCTGGGGCTGTACCTTAATTAAGGCCACGGCCGCTTCCTTCCCACTTCTAGCCCTTCCCTGTCCCATCGTCGACATAAGACCTATCTCTGTCAGCGCGACGTAAAGCAACTAGCAAAAAACAAAAACAAAACAAAGGTCATAATTTTACTGTTTACCAATTTATACTATAATAATGCTTACTAGTTATTTAAATATAAATTTGAATATATCTACAGTAACTTACTACATGAAATATTTTCAAGATTATTCAAGAGATAACCTATGGACTTTTGAACGGTGCAGTTTTCTAATCCGATCGTGGAACACTCTGCTACAAAAGAAATTACTTTACAAAATGTGTTTCCTCTGGTTTCAGACAAAAACTCTAGTGTAAGGATTCTTTAAACGCCGTTAACAAACAATTCTCGCAAATTTCAACTTACGTCACGTGCTTGGTTGCATACGAAGTTTATTTAAAAAACATCACACAGTCTTGCTTTTTCATGAAAATGAATACTTATCAATTTCAATATTAAAGTGGGAAAAATATCAAAATAATAGTGAGGGAAAAACTAATAGTACGTTCGGCAACCTACCCATATTTTTTCAGCAACCCAAAAACTTACCAAGCTTACATCTCACCGGTTATAACACAGGCCAAAAAACAACAGTACAGCCCATGAAGGTCCTTGGAGGAGTGGAAGGTAAAGGCTTCCACCATTGTAAACCTCGACACGTGGTGGGGTAGAGTGGTTAGCTCTACGCCCGGCCGCCTTTGCCCCCAGGAATTAACCTGGTACTCATTTTTGATGTAGGCTGAGTGAATCTCAGAGCCATATGCACCTCCAGAAGTGGAAATCTCGTTTCTTAAATTTTACGACTTCCTGACGGGGATTCGAACCCACACCTTTACCGCCTCGGCCAGGCAGCCCCTAAATCAACAACAGTGTATTTATTTAAGTTGGGTTAGTTTTTTTACAATTGGCTTTACGTCGCACCGACACAGATACGTCTTTTGGCGACGATGCGATAGGAAAGAGCTAGGAGTGGGAAGGAAGCGGGCGTGGCCTTAATTATGGTACAGCTCCGGCATTTGCCTGGTGTGAAAATGGGAAATCACGGAAAACCATTTCAGGACTGCCGACAGCGGGGTTCAAACCCACTATCTTCCGGATGCAAGCTCACAGCTGCGTGCCAATAACCGCATGGCCAGCTCACCCGGTGCTGGGTTTGTTAATGTGAACCTATCCTCTAAGGCTATATCTACATTACAAATAGATTTGTACTGATGTATCTCACCGGGCGAGTTGGCCGTGAGCGTAGAGGCGCGCGGCTGTGAGCTTGCATCCGGGAGAGAGTAGGTTCGAATCCCACTATCGGCAGCCCTGAAGATGGTTTTCCGTGGTTTCCCATTTTCACACCAGGCAAATGCTGGGGCTGTACCTTAATTAAGGCCACGGCCGCTTCCTTCCAACTCCTAGGCCTTTCCTATCCCATCGTCGCCATAAGACCTATCTGTGTCGGTGCGACGTAAAGCCCGTAGCAAAAAAAAAAAACACTGATGTATCTCCGAATTTTGGAGTCTTATTTAGCAAGACATTTAGATCGATAATAGCCAACTTAAATCTTTATTTGCTGATTGGAACTTATGACGAAGAGATAAGCCGAACGAGCGGGAAATTACCGTGTGAAGGACCTTTATTTTCAATATACTGTAAATTCATTACTAACGAATATATATTATAGAAGGAAAATCATCTTCAGGGCTAGCGACAGTGGGGATCGAATCCACTGTCTTCCGGATGCAAGCTCACAGCTGCGTGCCCCTAATCGCATGGCCAACTCGCCCGGTGAAATTGATCTAGAAAGTACAGCAGATGTTGTACTCAATATTCAGGAATGCAATATCTTCAGTGATCCGAACAGATGATGATCAGATGTCTTGAGACCAACATCATGGATCCAGGCCCGGCTGAGGTAAGTTAGTACGTACATGAAAGCAGAAAAGGGTATATGTGGTCATGCTGCTACATAAAAGAACCCTCGTACCTTCATTAGGGTGTTCTTCCGGTAGAACAATATTTGTATTAATTTCTCCACATGCATCCTGTACCTGTTGTGCCCCAATTAGTACATTTTTCGTATTACCAGCAGAATCCCTTTCGGTATAGTTCCCTCCGAAACCAATTGAACAATAATGTTATTTTCTAGACGTCCTTTCACTTAATGCACGTTTTGAAAGATGTCGAGGTGTCAAAATTCTGCCTCGCAGGGTTTTTATAAAATGACGAAATCAACAACACGGAGTTGTCACAAATCCTCAAATATCATTGGCCTCAACCAGAATGAAATCCACTATCTTTGAAACAGATTAATTGAACGAGTTCTGGATGTCTCAACATGTGCTCTGTCATCCAATCTCTTCTTCAGGTCGAATTTCATCATATAGGACTAGTTCTCTTCTAAACTTGACTTATTATTATTATTATTATTATTATTATTATTATTATTATTATTATTATTATTATTATTATTATTATTATTATTATTATTTCCCTGCTTGCTCTGGTCTATAATTTATGTACTCCTTACTTCTTCTATGACTAGATATTTTACGACTCAAGTAACCTCCTGGTGCCCGCATCACGTGATTACATTCTTTAACGGTAAATTTTAATTACCTGTAATTTATTTATTTATGCTTCATATCATACTGCTTCTCCATGACTACCAGTATCATTCAACACGCATTCAAGATTTCCAGAAGAGTCACATAAAAATGGTAATATCACACAAGATTGGTGTAACTTAGTATTTCCTCCACTTGAACTGCGATTGCATTTCCAAATTTCCGCCGGAATTAGTAGCTCAGATGGTAGAGCGCTGACCTTCTGAGCTCAATTCGGTGATATGTGAAGATCTGAAGGTACTCATAGACGCCAGTCTCGTGTCAGTAGATTTACTGTCATGTAAAAGAACTCGCGTGGAAAAAAATTATGGTACCTCAGTAGGCCTATATCGGCAAATCATAAAAGCTGTTAGTGGAACTTAAAATATGTAACACATTTTTTTCAAATTTCAAATTCCCTAAATTTCTTCTTTACCTCTGTTCTTGATTTATTAAAGAGAGAGAGATTTCTACTCTGTCTTAATCTTCTCATTCACATCCTTCGACTCTTGACACCGCAGTTCGAATCTTGAACAGGTGGTGCATAACCCTTCTTTCTCGGTCCCAGTTTCCAAATACCTTCAGAATCTTAAAAGGTTAACTACACTATCAGATAGGCCATTTAATTCTATTTGAAGGCGTGTTCTTCTCACTTTGAAGAGTTACTGAAGACGTACATACACTATGTGTCTATCGATTGTTCTTTTGAGTGCAAAGAACTTTATGGATATGAACTGAGTTCTAATAAATATCACTGTTGAATCTGGAGTCACTCAACTGCCCACGAGAGTATATAAGAATGGATACAATAATCAGGCGGGCACTAAACAAAGTGTTTGGATAGCGGCTGAAGGAAGGAAAGGCCCTGAGGGAGGGCCAAATCTCATTAACAGAACCGCTTCTCGTGTCTGCACCCAATTTGGCTGCTGCCTCTTGTGTATGCAGTAAGAACAAAAATAAAAAATGGACCAACAATACAACAAAGAAGAAATTGAAATAAAAGAAAAAGGAAGACACAGGGCAACAAGAGAGGAAAGTAATATATGAAAAGGAAAGGAAACGAAATGGAGGGGAAAGCGTAAAGCATTGCATGTGTGGTGCTGGTAATGCAATGCATAAACAAATATTTACTATACTACTCAGGTTAAAAACATCGCTCCGCGTTAAATAAGTGCTGTCCATTTTCGTGTTACTCCTTGTTATTAGGAAGCAGGTTGTATAAACACATCAATTAATGAAGAGCGTGGCAGACTCGTTTAACGCTTTCAGTGTCCTGGGGTAATTTTAAACAGAAATAGTCTTCAGGAGCACGTTACAAGAACAAAGTAGATAATAGTCACATTTACATGGTTTCCGAGAGAAGGAAATACTCGGAAAAATAGTAATAATTATACTAGTGACCTGGAGCACCAATAGCTGCTTCCGTATTGGACGATGTGTTTGAAAATTTTAGTACATCAATTAGAACAAAGTAAGTATGAGTCTCATGATGTATGTATGTATGTATGTATGTATGTATGTATGTATGTATGTATGTATGTATGTTCAGTCTTCAGCCCTAAGGTTGGTTGGATCCTCAACAGCTCTGCCATCAGCTGTCATAGATGGCCTAGGCATCACTGAAGAGGCGTACGAGGGAAATGAGGAGCGAGGTAGTTTCCCGTTGTTTTCCTCACCGAGCCAGAAGTTGCTATTATATACCAGTCTGCCAAACCCACTGAAATGCATGCACTAACCGACCCTATGAGCAACGTTTTCACACCGTTCATAGCAGGGACTGGCTGCAGAAGGAATAGCATTACTAGCATCGCTCATACCTCAGTCACTTTCATATTGTCAAAGCCAAGGACAAGACAGAGAGAGATCAATGAAAGTAACAAAACAGTGTTTTGATATTCTTTTTGCCTACATCATGTGTAGTCATTAGAGTTAAACATCTTTTTCACCGGGCAAGTTGGCCGTGCGTTTAGGAGCGCGCAGCTGTGAGCTCGCATCCGGAGATAGTGGGTGCGAATCCCAGTTGGCAGCCCTGAAGATGGTTTTTTGTGGTTTCCCATTTTCACACCAGTCAAACGCTGGGGCTGTACCTTAATTAAGGCCACTGCCGCTTCCTTCCCATTCCTAGGCCTTTCCTGTCCCATCGTCGCCATAAGACCTATCTGTGTCCTTGCGACTAAAGCAAATAGCAAAAAAAAAAAAAAGAGCTTCCTTCCCATTCCTAGGCCTTTCCTGTCCCATCGTCGCCATAAGACCTATCTGTGTCGGTGCGACGTAAAACAAATAATAAAAAAAAGTTTTCGGTAAAATTTCCCTTTAAAAAAACTTTTGTATTTGCTCTGTCACCTTCAGTGCCTTTGTTCACATGTATTTTGAATCATAACTGGTAAATCTTCAGGACACAATTGTCTGTGAGTAAACACAAGCTGAGGAAGGTAGATGCCATGTTTTTGAGTAATTTGCCGCTGCTTTGTACTGGATTATAGTAACAACATTATTTCTTTTCATTAAGTTCAAAGAAAAATGAAGAAATAGTTCTACTGAGGAGCAGAATACCTTTCAGCTATGCCATTGAAGGGACCAATTGATTAAAACACAAAACTGCTTGAAAGACATGACCAAATTAATCAGACCTAACTTAATTAACATTGCACTCTTTATACTGAACCATACCTCATGCCCTCACTCTTTCTGTCAGTGTCGTACATAACATAGAGAACCACTAGTGTGAAACTATCTCATAATTATATTTTCCAATATTATTTGAAGTCGGAAGACAACAATTAGAACCAATGTTACAGTAATATGCACCTATATTGTTCGAAATATGAAGCACAATTAGAATCTGAGTTAACGGAGCAAGAGTCACGTTACACTGGTTCTGTATTCTTTCTGCCCGTACCCAGTAGCTGCGATTAGGAGGGAGGGGGGCTAGTGCCCTGCCCCCACTTTGTGGAGAATTTTAAAAAATCCATTTTAGCCACCTGACTACTTTTTAAGTTTAGACAGCCTGAAGAACCTAAGAGTTATTTAATAAACCTCCTGAAACTAAAAATTAAAAAAAGCAATTTGTATAATCCCTATTTTTTTCATTTAATTCCTTCCTTTAATTTCTTTATTATTAAGACAAATAGTTCGCGGAAATACCGATTCATACAGCACAACAGCGTGTAGAACGTGCTATGACGGAGGGTAGCAGGGGCATATTTTTTGCCAAGATCATGGGCATAGGTATGATTCACCCTCTTGCCGTGCGCATTCGTCCTTCTGGCCGTCTCCCTCAGTAAATGCGTCTGTGTAGTTCTATCTAGGGTCTGTAACTTTGTTAGTGTGTAGTCAAATACTAAATGACATTTTAATAATATAATCACACCGAGTTTATATTTAATTGTAATACATCTGTAGTTAGAGCCTCCGTGGCACAGACGGCAGCGCGTCGGCCTCTCACCGCTGGATACGGTGGTTCAAATCCCGATCACTCCATGTGAGATTTGTGCTGGACAAAGCGGAGGCGGGACAGGTTTTTCTCCGGGTACCCCGGTTTTCCTTGTCATCTTTCATTCCAGCAACACTCTCCATTCTCATTTCACAGCATCTATCAGTCATTAACAAATCACTTCGGAAGTGGCGACTCCATCGTACTAATAGCCTATATCTGCTTCATTCATTACATCCCTGACCCGGTCAATGACTGGAAAACAGGTTGTAGGTTTTCATTAATTTTCGCATCTGTAATTATTGTTCCTTTGGTGAAAGTTTCATTGTACAGTACTATTATTACCGCACTAAAGTTGGTAGACTCTACGTCTCTCTTCGCACAAAGAGCATTAAAAAGGCTATTTTTTTCAATATTTATGCCATACACCGCCCTCCTTTCCCTTGAAATTACCTGCTCGACCGTTATAGTTATTTGCAACACATCTTATCTCAAAATGTCGTCGGTTCATTAAAACACGGCCTTGACTTCCTATAACTCCACTTATTACTGGGCGAGTTCGCCGTGCAGTTAGAGGTGCGCGTCTGTGAGCTTGCATGCGGGATATAGTGGGTTCGAATCCCACTGTCGACAGCCCTGAAGATGGTTTTCCGTGGTTTCCCATTTTGACACCAGGGAAATGCTGGAGCTGTACCTTAATTAAGGCCACGGCCGCTTCCTTCCAACTCCTAGGTCTTTCCTATCCCATCGTCGCCATAAGACCTATCTGTGTCGGTAAAACCACTAGCAAAAAGTAACTCCACTTATTATGCCCTACACTACTCTTTTTGCAGAAAAATCGATCGCATTCCGCTGTAAGAATCACATAAACAAACAACACCTTTTACTCTATTTTACCAATTCACAACGGCGAACTGGGCGGATAAATTTACTATTTGAATACTCTCAAAGTTGACAAATAAAACGTGGTTATTACGAATGAACGAAGAAAATACTTCGCATCCACGTGGTTACTATTGCCACCGTCGTTTATTTAAAAATACTATTATCTTAAGTTTACTTATTACGCAGTCGAACTCTGTCAGCAGCGAGAATCACATAAACAAGATTTAACTAATTCACTTTGCGAATGTTATGTTCACAGTTGAATGCATTCATATTGGAATAACATTTCACGCCGAACAACAATCCACACCTCTTACGAACGGATGAACAAAATATCTTGTTTTACTATTTAGTGTGTTGTCATTTCACTACGACGATCACGCTAACGCTGCAGCTCAGCAATTTTTTCATACTTTCAAGACCCCAATTAACATGAAACAATGCGGTACCTATTACGCTCTTCATTTTAGGATATTTACAACTGCATTTCTGGGATACCAAAGAAGTACCCATACAATTCCTGAGCTACAATTTCTAATAATTTTTGCCAAGGCAAGCAGCGGTGTTCTTGGAACCAGCTAACAAAGCCCTTACTCCACCTCTCCTCTTGTCAAGGACATTGTTTCAAAGTTCTTTCATCCATCGACAAAAATTCTATCTACGACCGTCTAGATGAGAATCCAGTGGTGACTTCTCCTTCTTCCTCCTATTCTTCTTCTAATTTTCGTTCTGTTCCTCGAAGGAGCTTACAGATATCATTGGTTCTCAAATAGGAAGAGTGTATAGCATACACAGTATTGTCGCGCATGATACATTGCATATGTTTGATGTCAAGGAAAAGGAAAGCATATTCTATGAATGATAAATTCAAAATGGTTGACTGTGTGAAGAATGGGGAGTCAAAGGCAACTTTATCAAACGATTAGTGTGTTGTAGTTTCTTTTTTCTTGCCCTTCACCCCGTCATTTGTCACTATGCCTAGAATGCCACACCAACTTACAGCAATGTGCAGGTTCCCATGCATAGTGCTTATTTGTAGAGAATTAACATGACCTTTCGATACATCGCGGTTAACCTATGTATAACGCAGGGCGATTTAAATCCAACAGCCACGTTTTATCGGACTTACTGTATTCTAGTAATGGAAATGGGTGAATTCGAGGAATTTAATGACAAACTGGAGATGACAGGCATGAAAATACCGTGAATAACCACTGACAGGAGTAATGAGGATGTGCCGGGAGTGAAGCGTTAATGACAGTTAGGAATGAATTACACTGAACTAATGAGTCAGTTTAAATGGTGGAGTCATGTGATGAGAATCCATGAGATTAAGTACAAAAAATACTCCGCCAAAAACGGACGTGAAACAAGGAAGGATCAGTTGGAAGTACATTGAACTTTGTGACGTGGAGGAGCCAGAATTTTGTCCCTCAGAAGTTTTTTAATGTGCCAGAAACCAACGGCACTGTCTTGTCACATAAATGGCACCAATCTCAGCCCGGATCTAGATCACTGCTTGGAACTTGAAGGCTAATGACTAATGAGACCGAATAGCATACGTCAACTGACTGAACAAACTTCAAACTTTAACCCTCTTTGTACCAAACCCAGATTCTTTAAATGTGCCTAGAATGCCACACCAACTTACAGCATTGTGCAGTTTTCCATGAACAGTGCTTATTTTACTTGACATATTTGGCTGGAGCAGACAAATCTGACAACTGGCGAGTCTCTATTGGCTGATGTTTAACAACTAGCACTCCATGCTTTCAATGTATGTTTGGTTTCCTCATTCGTCTGTGAGCTCTTTGGTGTGTTGATGTTCTACGTGCCGTTCTATTCGATAGTGTTACTTTTGTTATTGTTGTTTGTATCTTCTAATTAGTTTTGCTCATGTTGGTTGTAATCGTTATTATATTTAATGGTTGTATCAGAGATGTGGTGGGTTGTGATGGGTTGTAGATGTAGTTTTTACCACGAATTACTCCATTTCAGGAATTCGAGTTTCAAATTTATTCAAAGCCATCTTCAGCCTATAAAAACAACACAAATAGCGTGCTAAGTTTCGTGACACAAAGTACGTTTACATGCAGGATTCAGATCGATCTGAGCACACTTCCCGTACTGAAAACGCCATGTAAACGGAGACTCAGTTCGGACTGAGTCTCAAGGTCGATACGGTAAAATCTGGGATCGTATTGTACTCGGTTCGAATTGAGTTCCATGTAAAGGCGGATCGTACTGAGATCGTATTGAAGACGACTGCGCACACACTCCATGCTTGTTCTGACGAAATCATTCATCATAATCAAAGTTCTGTCGAAATAACAAATATAATAAGCCAGTAAATATATTTACCTGTATAAATGATCAGCAACTGCAATCACATTATAAGACGGCCAGCCCTTGCGATTAACAAAATCACGATAAACTTCTGTTGGGGCTAAAACTGGAATGTGCGTTCCACCTATTGCACTAATTTCATTTGGAATACCACACATACTTTCAAAACTGAAAGCTATCTCCTGGGCTTCTACTGCATTTGGCGTTTTTAAATTCTAAGAGGTGATATAATTTTACTACAATTCTGCATCGTTCATATACGTCGAATTTGTCTGGCGGATTCAATACAATAATCAAATAGCAAACTATGCCGGGCTGAGTGGCTCAGACGGTTAAGGCGCTGGCCTTTTAACCCCAACTTGGCAGGTTCGATCCTGGCTCAGTCCGGTGGTATTTGAAGGTGCTCAAATACGACAGCCTGGTGTCGGTAGATTTACTGGCACGTAAAAGAACTCCTGCGGGACTAAATTCTGGCTCCTCGGCTCTCCGAAGACCGTAAAAGTAGTTAGTGGGACGTAAAGCAAATAACATTATTATTATTTAATAGCAAACTACATGTAAACGGGTATCGTATTCAGTGCGGTAAGTGTACTCAAATCGATCTCAATCCCCATGCAAACTACTGACTAATACAGACTCTACAGATTAGCCTTACAAACTACGCTGCATTTAAATATCAAACATAAAATAAGAACCGTATTTAAAAACTGCTAGACAAACCTTTTGTAGTGTGAACGTTAGACGACAACACCAGTTACAGACACATGTGCATCAGGTAGCGGAAATAAGGGGTGAACTGTATTAATCGCTGGGTGTTTAGAGAAGAAAGTCGAGAGCTACAGTAATTGTAAGCCTCCCGGCATAAAATGTTAGTATCTCAAGATATTGCATGGTCCGATATGTCATAGAGACACAAGAATCTTATTATAAGTACAGTACTTTGATCTTTTCTCATTCGGTGACGACATAGCGAGGTAAGACTCTTGTTACTGCGTACAGTGATCCTTTCTGTTTACAACGAGATATTTAACAGTCACGCCGCGCATACTGATCAGAAGTTATTTTGATATTTAAAAGTTCATGTTTTTGAAACGATTACCAGTCCAAGTTTAATTTCGGAATTATGGACGTATTCTACGTTAAAACTAACATTTTGAAAGTAGAAATAAATAATATCAAAATTCAACTCCACTCTGGAACATTCAAATTCTCTGCAATATCATATTTCCAGGGGAGAAAGCAAAGAAAACAGCACACACCTGTGTTCTGTAGTTTAGAAGTTATTCTATGCTTAACGTAAGGTCATTTCCGTACAGGCTATGAAGGCCCTGGGAGGGGTAAAGATTTCCGCTGTCCGTAACCTCACCACTTGGATGGGTAGAGTGATTAGCTCTACGCCTGACAGCCTTTACCCCCAGGAAAGAACCTCGTGCTCCCTTTTATATGCAGGCTGGATGAACATTAGGGTCATATGCGCCTTCAGAAGAGAAAATCCCGTTTCTTAAATTTTTGGACTTCTTGGCGGGAAATCGAAACCACGTCCTTCCGGTTGAACCAACTAGGCCTTTACCACCTGGGCCAGGCAGCCTCTATTCTTAACGCAAGCACAGCACTTACGACCGTTGTCGTCACTATCACTCATTCTATCAACATGCGGTTGTTTACGCCATTATCACCGACTTGGTCTTATCAGGTAGGGAAAAAACATTCATCCAAGTCAACTTAATTCTCTCAATCATTTGTATTGTTTACGAATTAAGGAAAATTATCGACAACAGGCTACACCAGAGAAGCTACATGGTCAGTGAAAACCTTGATGTTAAAAAGAAGTTGTGTGGAAACTTGTGTAGGCTATATAATATGCGTTTCTGGTAACTTCATTATCGTTCCGCTATGGAAGCGGTATCTAAGATGCTGTCATCTGTCGGATAAAACCACGTACTAAAGCGTTGTTGGAATTTTATGCTCAAATACGGAACAACGATAACTAGACTTTTTTCTTTTTTTTTGCTCTCTGAGGGCTGAGGAAAATCAATGGCGCGAGTTTCGACCCTGAGAGCTGGACAGCTAAGTTGAGTGTATTTCGGCTTATTTTATTTGCCTCTCTTTTCACTTAAATTCCGAAATATTCAGTTTGTTTACTCATGAGGCATATTCTTCACTTCTATAGTTTCCGAAAGACAGACAAACACCATTTCATTTTTATACAGAGAAATTTGAAATGAATATGTATTTAGTGAATTCGTACATGTTTTATGCACTAAATCGAACATCATGAACAAATTATGACGTAAATCCAAGCACGTGTACTTAATTCAATTTTTTACTAAAAACAAAAGGTCGCATGCATTTTCTTTGCAACTCTAATGATTCTTCAGGAAATCAAATGTTCATATAAAGATCGATACTGATAATAACGACAAATTGTCCAAACTTTTCATACATATCTAGCGAAATCAAGAAAGAAACTCGCTCGTCATGAAGTAGCAGCCTGAACAACTCCTCACATGGCTGCTTTACATTTTTGACTAACTTCAGTGCCAGTTGGAAAGAAGACACGTGAGATCAGAGTTTGTGACAGTGGCACGTAGGGGAATGTCAAGGTTGAGTTTGTGTGCTAGAAGTTACTTGGGAGCCAGCTTGCTGCTCGAGTGGTTTGTACACTCTTACGGCAGAGAGCACTTTGCATTTTGGAATGCGGTCAATGTCTCATAAATGAGTCATTTCATTGCTCACTTGTTGAACATCCTATGAGCTCACCTGGCGCAAGCTGCAATTTTTAATACGAATGTGTTTATTCCATTGCGTATTATCATTATCAAACAGTGTTTCTGTCTAAACAGGTTCACTGAACGTTGTTTTCGACTATCTGCTGTACACGTCTTTTACTGGTTAGATCTATACAGTTGCAGCAGTAGTGTGATCTAGCGGAGATGAGTGGCAAAAATGGAGACAGGGCATACTTCAGCTGATTTAAGCCAGGTTATACGGTGCGAGTCTACTCCGTTGACTGGATATGAGCGTACTCACATATCAGGAGTGTTGACATGACGTTCACTCGTACCTGAATTCCTGAATTAAGATGACGGATCTGGCGCGTCAAGGAATTTCAGTTGTTGCTGATAACTGCACGTCTCAATGTTACGTAATTATTTGTGCCCGTATCTTTAGCCTTCATCTTGTTTTCTTTCCAGCATTGTAGCTCTCAGCTATTAATTTTGTCACCTGTGGGTGTCGTTGGGTATGGCTCCATCATGAGAGGTGTAGGCGTTTAATTGTTTTGAGCAGTGATCTCCTCTGCAGAATTTATGTGCCGACACCAGGTTTCACCCTCCACCTCATCATCATCATCATCATCATCTCACCTTAAGACGCGCTGGTCTTCTATAGGGCGTCAAATAGAAAAACCTACACCAGGCAGGCCGAATGTGTCCTCAGACACTCCCGGCACTAAGAGCCACACCCTAAATAAAAATGAAAAAATGCATTTTTGGGAATTTGTTATTTTTGCCGTCATGAAATTTTAAGCATTCCTCTGAAGTACCACATTTTAAGTCTGCTGAAATCTATGTGCCGACACCAGGTTTCACCCTCCACCTCATCATCATCATCATCATCATCATCATCATCTCACCGTAAGACGCGCTGGTCTCCTATAGGGCGTCAAATAGAAAAACCTACACCAGGCAGGCCGAATGTGTCCTCAGACTTTTATTTATGTCCTAGTTTTTGATGCATGTGGTAATATAATCCAGATGAATGCTCTTAAGATCCTCAGACGTAGCGGAAGTCTCATGGTGGAAGGGAGGCACTGTCGTAGCTATCACTAATTCTACGTTGGGCACTACCGATTTAGAGGTCCTAGAAGTGAAGAATATGCCATAAAAGCCCTTTTGGGCTTGAGGTATACGACATCTGATTTCAGGAGAACATCTACCAACTTCTTCCTTTAGCCTAGGTAAGTGAATGATTTTACTTCCTAATCGAAGACTGCCATGCCAAAATATCGTAAGTACCAAAAGGGGCGAAACACGTTTGCTTGTGGTAATGGGTGTTAAGTGCAGCTGATGTATATAGTGCTTCTCCAAGTAAGGGAAATGTGGAGCTCAGTAGTGGTGCAAGCCATAACGTTGTATGTTCCATACTGCAATGCAACATGTTTTGCCATTGTGTTGTTCTCGGTACACGTTTTGGATACTGTAGTTAAGTTTTCTATCTATAATACTGAAAATACTATTAATAATGGTTAATGATGCCGGTCATTGTGGGAAACTTAACTTGTTTTTTGCTAGTTGCTTTACGTCGCACTGACACAGATAGGTCTTGTGGCGACGACGGGACATGGAAGGGCTAGGAGTGAGAAGGAAGCGGCCGTGGCCTTAATTAAGGTACAGCCCCAATATTTGCCTGGTGTAAAAATGGGAAACCACGGAAAACCATTTTCAGGGCTGCCGACAGTGGGGTTCGAACCTACGATATCCTGAATACTGGACGCACTTAAGCGACTGCAGCTATCGAGCTCGGTAAACTTAACTTGTTACCCAAGGGAATACATATTAGCTGTCCTTAATGAAGGACAGTCAGAGGTCGTGCCAGGTACCAGGAGTAGGTACTACTAACAGGTTTGTAACATCAAAGAAAATGAATATCTTTTAGTATTTCTGAGACAATGTATTAATTTATTTCAGGATTAATATTTTACTTTAATTGCTCCCCTAAACAAAGAGTAAACAGCTGTATTTGAAGTTTTCATTAATCATTCGTTTTAACATTATACTTTATACAGGTTATGCAAAAACATCGGCAGTTTTCTTCTTCTTCTTCTTCTTCTTCTTCTTCTTCTTATTATTATTATTAAAAGAGTAGTTTTACGTGCCCGTCTATATCGTGATCATAGCCATGAGACCTCCAGATTTACGTGTATTACGTAACACAGCGATGTGACATTGTTTCAAAGTTCTTTCATCCATCGACCAAAATTCTATCCACGACCGTCTAGGTGAAAATCAAGTAGTGACTTCTCTTTCTTCCTCATATTCTTCTTATTTTCTTTCTATTCCTCGAAGGAGCTTACAGATATCATTGGTTGGTAATTTCTTCGTTTCTTCAGTTATTGCTAATACTGAACGTGATGCCAGAGTGTTGAACTTTTGTCTCGTAGAGGAGTTAGCTTTCTTTTTTCTTTTCTTTTTTTACAATTTTGCTTTACGTCGCACCGACACAGATAGGTCTTATGGCGACTATGGAATAGGAAAGGGCTAGGGGTGAATAGAAAGCGGCTGTGGCCTTAATTAAGGTACAGACTCATTTGCCTGGTGTGAAAATTGGAAACCACGGAAAACCATCTTCAGGGCTGCCGACAGTTGGGTTCAAACCCACTATCTCCCGGATGCAAGCTCACAACTGCGGGTCCCAAACCGCACGGCCAGAGGGAGGAGTTTAGTTAACGTGTAACATGGGTACCTCGCATTTAGCCTAAGCACTATTTAATGCCAACTAACTGCCGTGGGATTCGATCTTAAAATCTAAAGCGTAGGGAGCAAGTGTCTGATCAGTTTCTAATAATGCTACTGGTTTTACGTACCACTAAGTACTATTACACTTTTCAGAGACACCGAGCTGCCAGAAGTTTGTACCGCAGGAGTTCTCTATGTACCGGTAAATCTACCGATACGGGGCTGACGTATTTGAGCACATTGAAATACCAGCGTACTGGGCAAGGATCGAACCCGCGAACTTGAACTTAAAAGAGCAGCTTCTACCGTTTGAGCCACTTAGAGCGGCACCAGATCAACTCTGCCACACACAATACAACAGTTTCTCCTCCCTTACATGTCTCCTTTATTGGCCAAATACATTATTAACTTTATTCATCTGACTATCTAATGCAAATTTCCAACACGCCTCCAATGGTTTGCTTGGGTCTACCATTATTATTATTATTATTATTATTATTATTATTATTATTATTATTATTATTATTATTATTATTATTACGTCATTTCACGCATTTAAATGAAACTGCTCCTTCCTTTCTAACGCTCCCTCCCTCTACTTATTTGTTAACGTCTTCTCATGACGGTTGATTTAGAGTTCCCTTCCTATCGTAAGACTACATCTGTAGAAAGGTGTATGGGCTATCAGGTGAGAATATTTTATTCCTAGTGTTTTATTCCAGTTAGCACTCCCGAACAATAACGCATATCTGGTAACATAATCGAAATAACTTTATCACGACGTACTGCGGGTCAGTCTACTCCCATTACATTCAGAACCTGTCTCGGAGAATTACAGGCAGCCAATACGAGATGAGCAGCTGCGGACCTTCTTGACAGCTGCAGTTCTAAGCGACTACTGTACATCTGCGTGGGCTGGTACTCTAGAAGATAATGAAGGATACTCTACAACTTCCAATTTGGCATACATTGTTCGTAAATTTCTTCTCTCATTTCTTGAGCTTTATACTTTAGTTGAACCTGCATTATACATTCCTTTCGATGAGTCAAAGATATCTTTATTATTATTATTATTATTATTATTATTATTATTATTATTATTATTATTATTATTATTATTATTATTATTATCATTATTATGCTACCTGACAACGTAGCTTATTTAGGCGATTTTCTATTGTTGACTAACGGTATCCATGATATTCTCTATACGTACAAATCGCGATGAGTTTAAAGAAGATGACCGAGCTCGATAGCTGCAGTCGCTTAAGTGCGGCCAGTATCCAGTATTCGGGAGATAGTAGGTTCGAACCCCACTGTCGGCAGCCCTGAAGATGGTTTTTCGTGGTTTCCCATTTTCACACCAGGCAAATGCTGGGGCTGTACCTTAATTAAGGCCACGGCCGCTTCCTTCCCACTCCTAGCCCTTTCCTGTCCCATCGTCGCCGTAAGACCTATTTGTGTTGGTGCGACGTAAAAACAACTAGCGAAAAAGAATTAAAGAAAATGTTCATCGATAAATACCTATTAGCAGTGGAATGGACTCTGTTACATAACAAAAAGGTGAATCATTTCTATGACATTCTTCTAATTAGAGTCAAAATTCATTCAGTAAGATATGCATTTACATTATTTATTCATTTGTTGATGTATTTAATACTGAATGACTTAAAAGTCAATTCACAAGTTGTGTTCCTAAGCTCAAGGTTTCTGTGTATCTAAGTAATCTTGAAATGGATCCGCAGTTTCTAGTAGTCGTACCAGTATTTTTAATGGTGTTTATCTGTATACTGTAGTAGAACCTACTGTGAGCCATACATACATCAATGGAGCCTGCTTTATTGATCAGTTATGTATTATTAACTCTTTAATATCTTAAAAATTGTCCGCAGCATTTTCTCGTAGCTTAATATTAAATAAATTGGATTTTGAGAGATAGGTACTAGCTTTCGAAGGTTTTCCACTGGATGAAAGAGAGTTTACACATGCGTACGTACGTTGTTTCGTTTCTGACTCCTCTAATTCTCCTCGAGGAATTCTGAAAATTTTACATTTTTCTGTGGATTTTGAGGGTATCAGGTTCTCTGGTATAATGTTTATAGGGTGCTTAGAAGTTCGTTATTAATTCATGACATCCTTTTTGCATATCTACCTCTAAACATCGTTTCAGTTTGACCAGTATTTATTGGGATATTTTTATTAATTAATTAATTTATTTCTTTGTTACTGGAGACTCTTCTTCAACGAAATCCTGCGGCAGTGGATAGGAATGGTTATCCAGCGAGGAAATGCCACCGTTATGGGCTCGTTTCCGGATAACGCTCCACTGGACGAAGTCTTTTATCTTACATCTTAGACTTTCGAGTTGGAGCGAAGCACCAAGGTTAACAGCATGAAATTTTGTTCGAATTAACCCATTTCGTTAATAAATAGATAAATAAGTATTTATTTTTTGACAGATGTATATGAATCAGAGAGATGACGAAGAAGATCCAAACCATCGTTACAAGCTTGTTATTCACATAGCAGCGATTTTATACCCAACAAATCTAGAAAGCAGAAATTTAAATTGTAGTAGTAAATATTTTACGTAAAATTGTAGGCCTCGTGGTTAATGTTCAAGAGACACAAAATGCGAGATTGTTCACTTACAATCTTAGGGATACAATGTTAGACAATATTTCATTATTTGAAGATGTAAGACGTAGACTTGGAACAAAGGACCATGGGCGAATCTTCACATACAATTAGAGATTATATACTTAAAATCATTAATAAAATTATTGTGGCCTTTGAGTTAACCGGTATGTAATAAAACTTGATGTCCTTTCCACTCAACACCCATGTGGATTTCGAGACAGCATCGCTAAGTTCACGATATGGACAGTCTCGTAAATCTACTAGTTGTAAATTAAAAGACAAAGACACCATCTTACAGGCCACGAAGGCCCTTGGAGGAGTGGAAGGTAAAGGCGTCCACCATTGTTAACCGCGACACGTGATGGGGTAGAGTGGTTATCTCTACGTCCGGCCACCTTTGCCCCCAGGAATTAACCTGGTACTCATTTTTGGTGAAGGCTGAGTGAACCTCGGGGCCATATGCATCTCCGGACGTGGAAATCTCGTTTCTTAAATTTTATGACTTCCTGACGGGGATTCGAACCTACGTCCTTCCGGGCGAACCAAGCACGCCTTTAACGCCTCGGCCAGGCAGCCCCTAGTTGTAAATTACATATGCATATATTAATGTTGGTGAGATTCAAGAATCTACAACCGTTTGGTTTGTTGTCATGTAAGATTAAGTGTAATTACAACTACACATTTTATTTCGATATGTGTATAGATGTTACTAAGATACCGTCATATCGCCGTACATTGTTTCAATGAAGGTTGCAAACACTAGATAGTGGAGCAAAAAAGTGATGCAATTGCTTTTATAATTACCACGAACACTAATACTCTTTTGACAGCATAGGAAAGCATTGATTAGGTTTACAATTTTTTACAATTTGTTTTACGTCGCACCGACACAAATAGGTCCTATGACGACGATAGGATAGGATAGGCCTAGGAATGGGAAGGAAGCGGCCGTGGCCTTAATTAAGGTACATCCCCAGCATTTTCCTGGTGTGACAATGGGAAACCACGGAAAACCATGTTCAGGGCTGCCGACAGTGGGGTTCGAACCCACTATCTCCCGAATGCAAACTCACAGCTGCGCGCCCCTAACCACACGGCCAACTCGCCCGGTAACTAGGTTTAGTCCATACAGAAAGTGTGAGCACTGTAAATAAAAGTTATGAAATACGTTTGTCATAAGTGAAGCATTGTGGTAAATGTCTTTGCCTACAGTTCGTTTTCGCAGACCGGGTGCGTTTTGTGGGTGAATATGTATCCAACGGCCTTTGAGGTACCGGTACGCAATGTGTTACGACGGTATGTACAAGCTTTTTCTAACAGTTAATCTATTATTCTATTTTATAAACATCTTCCACAAGTGAATCAATACGAGAAATCGATATTCACAGGCTGTGATAAAGGGGATAGGAACCAATCCTACTACTCACTATCTCATCAGGCCAAGCAATGTCCTTTAGACGAGATCTGCAGCACAAATATTCCTTTAAATTACCCGAAAGTAGCACTTCGACGTCTTAGAGTAGAATTTTGTTTCAGAATCCACCTTTCGGTGTCTAGTGGTCAGTATATGTCAAGATCCGTCAACAACCAGATGTCGAATTTTTCTTTCCTAACCTCGCTTTAAAGTAAACTATGGAACTGAAACGAAGGAGAAATACTGCAGAAACTACAGCTGATAAAGTGGGTGCAAAGCGATATTATATTAACCCCCCCCCCCTTCCCCGGTCCTACCTGTTGACTGTTTGAAAATAGCTTTTTAAAGAGTCGGTTCACATCCTTCACGTCCTGTCGTTATTGGGCAGAAATTTTCGCACAATACCGGTTGAGTCCCCTGCGTTTTCTTACTGCCATGCCCACTTTACTCCTTACCCTGCCAGATTAAGCGCCAGAACCGAGCAGCTATGGCTCGAAACAGAGTTCTGCATACGGAAGGCATTGGGCTGGTCCCACCGTCGGCTGTCTGGAGAATGGATTTCCGTGGTTTCCGATTCTCAGCTCAAGGAAAATGCCGGAACAGTTCCTTTTACACTCCACGGCCACTCCCCTCTCACCCTTCTCCCTACCTCAAATCACCGCAACACATCTCCTAGCATGAGAGAGGCTGTCACTGTCTAGGGGGCCTCCATAAAGAATGAAAGCTTTAAGTAGGCAGGTAGCACGAACCGCTTCTGTGGTGTAGTGGTTAGTGTGATAAGATGCCACCCCAGGAGGCCCGGGTTCTATTCCCAGCTCTGCCACGAAATTTGAAAAGTGGTACGAGGGCTGGAACGGGGTCCACTCAGCCTCGGGGGTCAACTGAGTAGAAGTGGGTTCGATTCCCACCTCAGCCATCCTGGAAGCGGTTTTCCGTGGTTTCCCACTTCTCCTCAAGGCGAATGCCGGGATGGTACCTAACTTAAGGCCTTCCCACTTCCTTGTCTATCCCTTCGAATCTTCCCATCCCCCACCAAGGCCCCTGTTCAGCATAGCAGGTGAGGCTGCCTGGGCGGGGTACTGGTCATCCTCCCCAGTTTTATCCCCCAACCCCAATGTCTCACGCTCCAGGACACTGTCATTGAGGCGGTAGATGTGGGATCCCTCGCTGAGTCCGAAGAGAAAACCAACCCTGGAGGGTAAGCTGACTAAGCAAGAAAGAAAGGTAGCACGAAGTGTGGACCACCAAGGCAGCTTTCACAAGTTTCAGCAAGTTCGCATGGATCCCGTTCAGCACTTCTGTGGTCCACATCAACATTTTTTTTTGCTATTTTTTTACGTCGCACCGACAAGATAGGTCTAATGGCGACAATAGAATAGGAAAGGCCTAGAAAGTGTAAGGAAGCGGCTGTGGCGTTAATTAAGGTACAGCCCCGGCATTTGCCAGGAGTGAAAATGGGAAACCACGGAAAACCATCTTCAGGGCTGCCGACAGTGGTGCTCGAACCCACTATCTCCCGATTACTGGATACTGGCCGCACTTAAGCGACTGCACCTATCAAGCTCGGTCAACATTTTCTTAGATTGTAATGTCCAACAATTCCATGTATGGCCGGTGGAAGAATTCAGTCTGCCTAACTAATTTCTTCAGTATTTCCCACACGCATTTATCAACATCATCAATCGACAGTCCCAAGACATATATCTCAAAACGACAATGCACATAATTGTGTGAACCTGATTAGCTTGTCATATAAAATAACATTCTCCCAGTAAAATGCACGGGACTGTTTGTGGCACAGCAGTACTTGATTACGCTTCACTCATCTGCACCTGCGATACCTTGGATATCACGAAGCCGGTTGCTACATTCAATTTACTTCCTATTTCCAGTCCTTGAGTCCGTAGACGACAGTTTACATTCTTTGCGCTACGTCCTATTGTAAACTTCTGAAATTTTGATGTGATAGCCGCCAAAATAATGTGAATTTCCCAGTTGGGATGGTGATACTATTCAGTCATATCACCTGGGGAAGTAATTTAAATAAGAAGATCCCCAGTTCAAGCTTCTACTTGCTCCCTGGCAGAAACATTCCTAGTCGCCTCTAACCTTTCTCCTTGTGTTCGACAATTGTATTCTTGGTCCACTGCGAATCTTTCACCGGTCATTTACGGTCCGAGTGCTTCCATGGGAATTCCTTCAGTCTCCTGTTTCTTTGAATGACGAAATCTCATTAACATTGCCTCTATCTAATCTTAAACTACTCTAATATTAATGTGTTTGTTTATCTACTTGGGTATATTTTGTCTTGTTCAAAAATAACTTCATATTAATAAAATACAGAGTACTAAGGAAATCTATGAAAAAGTACAGGGAAAATAAACAATCTTAAACATGCATGTTTTAATGTAGGCCATGTCCGTGACTGTGAATTAATTCGCTGTGAAATAATTAATACTGCTACCAGTCACAATAGCGAGTGAGATTTGGCAGAGCGGATAGGGTAGCATAGCTGTGAGCTTGCATTCGGGTGATGATGGGTTCCAATCCCACCGTCACCAGCCCTGAAGCTGGTTTTGGGAGGTTTTCCAATTTCGCTCCAGACAAATGCTCGGGCTGTACCTTAATTATGGCAACGGCTGCCTTCAGGGTAGCCCTCATGGTTGGCCCAGTGCAGAGACGGGCTGTGAGGGCTGAGAGCGATCCTCGAAAGAGAGAGAGAGAGGGGGGGGGGGAGGAGTGAAGGATAGCGGAGGACAGTGAAGTATATGAAAGGATTTCTTCCTTTACCAACATATTAATTTGACCCTTTTTATTTACAGGCAATGCTAACACTGCGATAATTGTTGTCATCTAGAGTTCCCCTATCGGCAGCTAACTTTTGTACGAGACGTTTATCAGGGACTGTTTTTTCCTCTTAGTCGACATTCTATTATCCAAACCATCAAGAAACATTACTCAAGACAAGTGGATCACTAGTGCAGCACAAGAAATGTTAACAATTACAGATTTTAACATCACGAACTCTCCATTAGGTGTAGACCGCATATTGTTCATTAATTTTAAGTGTACCGGGCGAGTTGGCCGTGCGCGTAGAGGCGCGCGGCTGTGAGCTTGCATCCGGGAGATAGTAGGTTCGAATCCCACTATCGGCAGCCCTGAAAATGGTTTTCCGTGGTTTCCCATTTTCACACCAGGCAAATGCTGGGGCTGTACCTTAATTCAGGCCACGGCCGCTTCCTTCCAACTCCTAGGCCTTTCCTATCCCATCGTCGCCATAAGACCTATCTGTGTCGGTGCGACGTAAAGCCCCTAGCAAATAAAAATTTTTTAAGTGTTTTAAATCAGTATTATATACAATTAATTTCTACTGTAGATGGCCCAATCGGGGTTGAAACACGTATAATGTACATTTTAAGTGTAAAATACTTGTAGTATTGAACAGGAGGATAATTTGAACAATAAATTGTTATTTTAGCAAACATGAAAAATGTATAAATGACAAAAATCAGCCCTTAAAAATTAATAAAAAGAAATAAAACTTTTCTTTTCTTTCTGCATTTATTAAGACATCTGATATTTATTTGATTGTTTGAGCGTATGAATGCGTAACCCGGCTTCCAACGCACCATTGGCGAAACGTGACCTAATTTTACTCATATTGAGGTTCATGTGTGAGACTGCGTTCACAAAGTTATTTAGAGCCAAACATAGTAACAAGCGTGCATGCCAAAGCGTGGATAGATAGATAGATAGACATGATTTATTTTAACTGGCAAAGTTAGGGACACGTGTCCCTGTCTTATACTTAACCAGTGAAATACATAATTAACATAAAAATATATAACATACTGAATAAATGAAAAAAGAGAATGAAACAAATTACTACGGTACTATGCTATCCTGCTGTACATAAAAATAACTATTATAATACACAATATAAATTAACATTTTGCTTCCTGCGAAGAAATTAACATACAACAAAGAACGAATTACAATTTCAATAATAATAATAATAATAATAATAATAATAATAATAATAATAATAATAATAATAATAATATAGATAAACCTACTAATATTTACAATTAATTTGTCCAATTCCAGAAGTATATCACATTGACGAAATGTTCAGTTTTCATGTGTTTACTGTGGGTGAAAAACATTGCAAAATGGGGATAGGGATAAGGATAACTATGCAGGAAACCACAGCTGAGTACTTTCTAACACTATTGATGAATAATAATAATAATAATAATAATAATAATAATAATAATAATAATAATAATAAATAACAACAATGATAAGAAGAAGGGGAAGAAGAAGAAGAAGGACCATGGGGAGAAGAAGAAGAATCAGAAGAAGAAGAAGAATGACCATTAGAAGAAGAAGAAGAAGAAGAAGAAGACGAAGAAGAAGAAGAAGAATAAGAATAAGAAGAAGAAGAATAAGAAGAAGAAGAAGAAGAAGAAGACTGTTGCACTACGAGCTCGTTTCATAGAGATATTTTGAACACATACTTTTAAATCTTCCGTGGTTTGATATCCCTCTGACCTCCTGCGGAAGAAAGTTCCATTCACGGCTGGCCACAACAGTGAAGGAATTGTTGTAGGTTGAGGATTTATGCTTAGGAATAGCGAGCAATGTCGAGCTCAGCGCTCTGGTGTTTTTATCATGGTGTTCAGAAAGGCTATGAAATCGTTCATACAGGTAAGATGGGGACTGTAAGGTAAGGATTCGGTGCAATGAAGTCAGGGTATGCAGCTTGCGTCTGTCTTCAAGGCGTAGCCATCCGAGGTCGACGTAAGACTGGGTAACATGATCTGAAAATTTCAGATTACATATAAATCTTACACAGGCATTCTGTGCACGTTGTAGTTTATCTCGAAGCTCGGTTTTCACATCTTTGTAAACTACGTCACAATAATCGAATATTGGAAGAACGAGGGTTTCAACTAGTTTCTTCTTTAAACTGAACGGAAAAGTAAATTTGAAATTGTTTAATGTGTGCAACGTAGCAAAAACTCGTCTACTCACAGATATTATCTGATCCGTCCACGAAAGGTGCTCGTCAATGGTTACTCCGAGATTTTTTACGTAACTCTTTCAGTTCCAAGTTATTATAAAATGTAAGGAGGCCACCTGGAATATTGCCATACCTATCTTTCAAAACTGTGTTAAATTGAAGCATTACCAGTTCTCTTTGAAATTTGACTGGAGCATGTTCAAAATTTGCTTAAATGGGAACAAAGAAACATGTATCATTCCTGCGATATTTCTTCGACCTAAAGTATTGACGAATTGCGTAAGGGTGTCACAGTAACTATCACAGCTACAAACGGACCAAGTTGCGTGGTTCTAAAAATGAGAATTCTTCAAAATCTATCTTCTGTAATTGATTTTAAACAATGAAGATTCCATCTTAAAAGGATAAATTATATCCCACATAGTTGTATTTAACACATTTTTGTCTTGCAAAGAAACACTGAACACCCGGACGCCCAGTATTATGGTTTATCTTCAATACCCAAGCGGGTGACTTCAACACGCAAAAAGCAAAGTCACCTCCGCACAGGCCATGAAGGCCCTTGGAGGAGTGGAAGGTAAAGGCTTCCACCATTGTTAACCTCGGCACGTGATGGGGTAGAGTGGTTAGCTCTATGCCCGGCCGCCTTCGCCCCCAGGAATTAACCTGGTACTCATTTTTGGTGTAGGCTGAGTGAACCTCAGGGCCATATGCACCTCCGGAAGTGGAAATCTCGTTTCTTAAATTTTACGACTTCCTGGCGGGGATTCGAACCCAGGTCATTCCGGGCGAACCGAGCACGCCTTTACCCGCCTCGGCCACGCAGCCCCTGACTTCAACACGAGTAAAGAAAAAATATTTTGTAATCAAGTAATGGAATCGTGTTCTGTCTTGTGCTGGCAATTTCACGATTGTGAAGAGCATGAAGAAAGTGAATATTTTAATATTCTCAATCGATGAAATTAATTTTAATCAAGGGAATATCAGTGTTAATATATTTCATTTCACAGATATTCATATAACCAAAAACAGATGCTAATAGCTTCAGATTGTCTTTTGATTACACGCACCAAAAAATTCCGTCGCACTGACTGCGTGTGTTTTTCCCACCAATCATTTTCTTACAGACCGTACGTTTTTGGTTTGGGCACAAAATCATCCTCTGAATTGTCATACAGTATGTCTCTCCAATCAGAATCATCTTCAAGAACTTTCTTGACCTCAGGCAGGAGCTCATCTTCACGTAAATATCTGCGAGACTATTGTATCATTCCTACTAATGCAGTTGTTGCCAGAATACATGCCTCTTTCTCATGTTATGGCCACTTGAGGTAAACTGCTGGAATTTTCAAAATTCAGATTTATTGCGTTGTATCTTTATTAAGTATAAAGTACAAAAACGAATGAAAGTCCTGGAAGTTGACGTTACAAACTTCTTCTTAAAGGTATAAAACATGCATTTAAAAATGCCATACGGTCAGACTAACCTACCTGGGAGTTCTAGTGTTAAATCACTCAAACGGTTTATAATGCCGGCTAAGAAGGCAAGGTCAGGAATCAAGCGTGTGCGTTCCTACATCACCACAGCCACATCAACAGACAGCAGTGGTTGCAGCCTTGGACAGGCGCACTCCCTAGCCCTCAAACATTCAATTGCAATGGTCTGGCATAAGTAAATTAATATCCAGAGTGTTTCCAAAAACGTGAGAAGTAACAGGGATGTGAATAGTGCGCCCCAAAACAACACAAAACATGCATCCTATAGTCCATCGTTTACGAGATAGGCCTATAGACATTCCAAAGTTGTACTGGAATCACTGATGATAGTCCTACCTACATCTCACTTCGAGTATCTGTAACCCTGTTGTGTACCGCCAGTGATACATCAACAGTGAATTTTTGAGCGCTGTTGTGAATCGTGCATGACTTTACCAATGAGAGAATTTTGTTCATAGAGCAAGAACAGACATAAGCAAGTTCGTAATAGTTTGTTAGAAAATTATATGGTACGAGACCTTAAGACAAAACATCTAACTTCAAAATGAATACGAAACGTCCTTTCCATTACAGCTAACATAAAGGGACAAAACTCGTAAACGGTCGACAATACGACGTATGGACATTGGGCAGTTTTATGTTGTTTTGGGGTGCGCTTTTTTCACGTCAATTACTTCCCATATTGTTAGGAACACCCTGTACACTTGCATGTACATTGATAAGTGGAGATCTAACGGTTTAAGTCAACTGAAATGAGAGTCAAGTGTAAATGCATTTAATTTCACTAATTACTGAATTAGTGCTTTACGTGAGCGTTGAGGTAGTGGTTCTTTGGCCGGGTGTCAGAACCTAGTAAATCAGTGCGGTAATCCTTCCAATGCGTGCAAGAGTTTCAATCTCTTTGCAGCCTGTAAACCGAATCACTCAGTAAATGCCGATCTTGTTGATTGTTTTTCGCTTGTATTTGTTTATTTTTTGATACTTATGTACCTACTGAGTTTGAAACCTTTCTAACAAACTATGATGTTACTATATTTCTATTCGTTCAAAGTTCTGTATGTACTGTGCTTCGGTACGTGGAGTTAGCATGAGTAGTCCTAAGATTCCTTCAACTGCTCTAGATTAAATTTTCCCACAAGTATTCTGTAAGATGCTGGAAGACACGGAGTAGTTACATTTCACATTCTCAAATACTATTCATCTCAGTTGGGTTCGAAATATTGGGATCAGAAGAACCACGACTAACCGACTACGTCAATGAGATCGACAGAGAGTGAGAGATAGGTAATAATCCTACAGCCATATATCATGGACAGAAAGGTCAATTTAATGCTAACAATTATCTAAAATTATTTAGAAGATATACATGTTTATTTTCGGAATGTAGAAAATTACCACGTAACAAATGGAAAGCTACTGCGCATGTGATTGCACGAGGTGGGTCTGCTTTGTAGAGAGAAGTCACTGAACTAGAGACCCGCCTTATTTACAATGCTACTATTATCAACCACACCCTACATAGACTGCAGTCCGAAAGTATAAATCGGTATTGGCAGGTTTATTTCAAACTGAGTCTCGAACAGAAGTAATAAGATATAAATACTGTGCAGAACTGCAATGGTAATAGTTAAATATAAAACTACTTGTTACAACCAGGATGATAACATCGTGTGGTAGATTTATTCATTTAGGAGACTTACAATTACTACTCGTATTTATAGCTGGAAGTGTTATGCAAGAAGAATATAATTCGGTTTTCCATATTTCCCGAAAGTAAGGCAGATCTCTTTTTTTTCAATTATCTGTTGTTAAAACCAGCAGAATCAATATAATTTTGAATGGTTCAGGTAGACTTACATAAACATATATCTTCATACGATGACATTTTAAATTTTAACATTATAAATTATTCGTACATAAAATGCAGGCTGCCACGGAGACAAGTAGTACCGTACCAAAAGTTTACCATGGTACACTGGGTTTCGCAGTTCCTTGAAATTCAGACAGCGAGTGATTTTATAACACACGCGAGTGGTGTCTCAAATTCTGATGGAGTCCCTCAGTAGACTGGTACCAGTGTCAATCATGAAGGCCTTCAACAACACAAACTGTGCGGAAGATCTTAATGAAAAGTGGAATGGTCTCTCTGGTACCAATTTAAACCAAATATTGTGATAGTTTTCTGGTGGTATTTTTATTTTAAATATTCTATTCTTGGCTCATATTTAAGTTTTCTACATCTACTTCTTCAGGTTGACTCTTATACATCTCAAACCTGATGGTAGAGTCTATGATAAATCCTTCAGACGACTTAGGTTTAAAGGCGACCTTTTTCAATCCACCTATTAGAATTCTTTCATTTTGCAATAATTCATCCTATTAAGAACCAGAGGAGAAATGCATTGGCGTTTGATACAAGTGGTCTGGAACGTATCACAAGATACAGTGGGTGGCCAGTGAGTTAGGAATTTGAAAGAAAATCTAAAACCTCAATCTAGTGCCCTAGATTGTTCACAATACGTTGCGATCGGTGCGAGAGACGTCTGATATCAGTCGGCGCAACATGAGTGGATTGCAACCAGCCTACTGTACGTCGTCCTGAAGTTTTGTAATTTGAAACTCAGTTATGAGGTCATATCGAGTTTTCGAATATGTGTGTAAAATGAATCAATTGCAGACATATATTGACAGTTATTTTGGGAAACCGATTTTCACATTCCTGGAAATATTACTAACTTCGTAATCGATGTAACAAAACTATTTGAGACATTTTCAGTACGGTACCTTATTTTACTAGTTTCAAAATATTGATGTATAGGGCATCTCATTTATTACAATACTTATGGACCAATATCTACTGGAACAGTCTTTTATAAAAGAATACACCGCATCATTATTAGGAATAGGCCTATACTGTATGATCCTCCTGAGATCCTGAATTTTCTTCGCGTTTATATTGATCATGTCTCCATGAGTATGTTCTTGAGATAATGAAGGTACTGTGCTGGGATGATTCAGCTGGAAGTTGTACATTCACTCGTCATCAATAACGTTCCTTCTGTGCACAATTCCTGGATACATCGATGAGTAAAGGAAGTGACGGGACTGCTTGTCGGTTCACTTATTAGTGATTCAAGCCCACTAGGGAGCGCTTACGACTAGTTCTTTTTGGATGCTCGCTTTCGATCTCAATACCTCTTGAGTCCTGCCATTAGTTTTCCCTCTCTTTAGTGTGAAAGAGGTTTGAGAGATTTAACAACTTTTGGTAGAGGAGACAACGAATTTATCAATTTACCAAATTTCGGGTGGTCTGGGACATCAGTATCAGAAATCCCAGTGGAAGCTAAGTCCTTTTTTACTTCACTGAGCGACATGCTTCCAGCTTTGTCAGTTCATGAACGTTTATTTTTCAAGATACATTCAGCTGTTACGTTCACTGGTGAACTAGGCACATTTCCTCACTCACATCCCAGTTTATCACCAGGCAACAGAAGCAGTTGACTGCACAGAATAGCCAGCATTTGTATCAGTGTGATCAGTTATTCTCAAAACTTCCCATCTCCCGACATACGGTGTTTCTCACACACTGCAGTACTTAATATGTGAAACTATACATAGGCCTACTGCCTGGACATGTGGCATTTTTCACACATGAAGGAATGTTTTCCAAGCTAACCTCTGTTTACATAATGTGTAAATATATCCGTCGTAGGCACATTGCCAGTCTTTCTTTGAGCATAAATAACCTTACAGATCTCCAGAAAGTATTTTTTGCAACTGTTACACCTTCTTCAACAACACACTGAATGTATTTCAGATCATTTCATTTCTTCGTCCGTCTGTTCCTTATAGAGTAGAAAACTCTCCTTCTAATTTCCTGCGTTTCCATGTGGGTTGAATCCCCTGTTTCTTCTTCCACTCTATCATGATTGTAGCTATTACTGAGAGTTCATCACGGAACACTTGAGTACCAAGTTAACTGCACGTAAGTGAAGTGTGAGAACACATGTGACAAAATCAACTTGGTCAGGACGGATAAGTTAACGGAAAGCATCGTCATGATCCATAGATGTGTGAATTGGCCTTTGTACCTCTGGTGGGGCTGTTATTTATTGCTTTAAGAGGAAGTACAACTAGGCACTAATTCCCTTTTAATTCTAATCACAGGAAAGAGGTCCAACCTTCCTAAGAATGAAGACACCCCAGAAAAAAAAAAGTGGAGGGCTATGAAGGACGTGACTCTCAAGTCCTCGTAATCCAAATTCCGTCGGGATCCGAAAAGAACAACAGTTGAGCAAACCAGATCGGATAGGAACGTCGAAAGTGACACAAATAAGTAGAAACAATGCTACACTCAAATCTCATTCGCACATGTTGCGGGACTTTGTTGTTCCGCTTTCAGTCGCTCCTTACGGCAGGTAGGAGATAGTGTGCAGTCACAGGGGGTATTATATCTCCTTTACACCATTTATAAAGAAGGAGACACAAAGTACAAGGTAGAGCTAACAAGAGAGCACATGGAGAAATTTTATTTTACAGGCATTAAACTTAGTAGTTCACTAATAAGTATTACTATTCAACATGGTCAATATTCTTGTCCAAGCACTTGTTCCAAGCGTATACCAAGGCAGCGATTCCGGCATGGAAGAAATCGGCGCCCAGCCTCCTAAGTCACGGCATGCTGAATGGAAGATATTAGTTGAAACACTTGCCATCCAGGTGTTTCTTCAAGTTTCCGAGGAGATGAAAACCACCGGGTGCCAGTTTGAGGTTGCAGGGAGGATGGTCGACCATCCACAAATGCTCCATTGTGACACAATAACTGGCAGTATTGACGGTTGCTCATCTGGTGAGGAAATCAACCACCTGGACTATCCTACATCGAGCTGACACTCAGTGATTCCCATCTCTTCACACCGTTGATGAAACACCTGGGTGGTAAGTGATTCAGCGACGATACTGTCGTTCAGCATGACGTCATGACGTGGCTTCAGGGACTGGAAGTATTTTTATTCCCATCCCCACTGTTAGAACAAGTACTTGAACTAGAACGGTGACGATATTCAATAGTAATGCTTACCAGTCTCGTGCTACTATGAACCTTATGTCTGCCTGTAAAATAAATTTTTTCAGGCGTCAACTCGAAGGAACTGCAACAGGCCTCCCCTGAAGTCACACGCCACGTTGTTATTATTATTATTACTATTACTATTATTATTATTATTATTATTATAGTGCGAGCTCTTGTTACCTTATTTTTCGGAGCATTTTTTGGCCTTATTTTTTAAGTAATGGGGTATTTTCCCTCTAGCTTGACAAGTCTAGTCATAAAAGTATAAGAAAGTGCAGTAAAAACATCTATAAACTATACGAGGCCATTGTTCCTAATTTCTTACAGAAAGCAAAAGCAACGCATATATATAAATATCAAGAAACTTAGAAACGCAGGAAATGTTGATGGGGTTTTTAACAAACATTCCCATTAACTTAAAGTGTAAAACCACATAGAGGGAATTAAGAGTGGAGAGAATTAATTTAACATACTGTATGTGTTAGAGACAAAAGGTACATGTTACTATTTAACACTCGCCTGTGTAGGAAAGCTGGACTTAAACAATTAGCATGGCTCCACCCAGTATAGTTTATATCGGTTTGCTTTACGGCGCCGTGTTGGTGTGTGCTCACCTAATGGACCACACCACACCACAGCACGTCTCCCACACGGATACATTACCATACAACATGAGGCAGTCGCCAAGTCAGTGTTTGAATAGAACGTTCTCCTCTACGAGAAGTTAGTATTGTCAATGACGCCCATGATTTGGTTCCAGACCTTGGTAGTTCTTGATTGGTCATGGATTTATCCTAAGGATTCCTCTAAAGGTCACATAGAGGAAAACTAAATTAAAACTTAGGGACACGATCGTTTTCTGATAATGCATATTGCATTGGAAATAACATTTTAACTGAACTTAATTTCAAAACGAGAACAATAAGAATTAGGAACTGATTGAAATTTTTCAGTGATTTAAGATAGCTCCTCTCAAAAAATATTAAAAATAATAATTTCACAAAATAACAGAGACATTTTTGGATGTATTTGAAATATTGTATCCTATAAAAATTTTACAAAATTTAATTTACCCATCAGCTATAAATCTGGGTGCAAAAACCTGAATATCGTTCCTACAGAACGGTACAGGAAGGTTCATTTTCCTTTACACACGGGCATAAGAAAATGAACGAACGAAAATTGTTTTGATGAACGGCATATCCATATGTGACTGGGAGGCGTGACGAGTCTTAGGATATAAAGTTTTTCTAGCGCAGCGACGATATGGATATAACATATACGCTTCATGGGTACAGAAATTAACGTACAAAAACGGGGGGTAAAGTACAATATTATCATTGTTCTTAATTTCTAACTGGAAGTCATGTGAAGTCATTACCACTGTATCCCCTCCGTCGAGTTGGTCTCGGTTCAGTTTCTGATTCTGCCATGAACTAAAGGCTGATTTTTAGGTTTCGAATGGAATATGATCACTCTCTGCCCGGATTGGAATGATTCTAAAAGTATGGTTGTGTGAAGAGTAAAACTGTAATTTTTGCTCGAAAATTTACTACTTGCTGATGCCCTTGAGATCTGAAAAGATTGATGTTAATTATCACGGTTAAGGTATATACAGTAAGACAGGCAGAAACCTACAGATAATAGAAGCATTGTGCTACTCCATTGTAAATAAATATTTCACTGAGCAACTGGGTATATAGGCTTCTCGCTGTTTTTTGGTTTCCCAAATAAATAAATAAATAAATAAATAAATAAATAAATAAATAAATAAATAAATAAATAAATAAATAAATAAATAAATAAATAAATAAATAAATAAATAAATACCGGTACTTTGCAATCTAAGGTACGTTTACCTTCAAGAATATAAGTATTGGCATTTTATATTTTCTGTACCAACATGAATTAATGTATTTGAAAATATTGTATTGTACACACGAAAATCGCAATGACTTTAAGGTACGGTATAAACATTTCTATGAGGTATCTCTTAAAAGTATATTAGTATTTCTTGATATAAAACTGCACCGTTTACTGGAGGCTAATATTATTCAGTACATAAAGGTTGCAAACATTTGATCGCTGGTTAGTTTCCCAACGATCACCCACCATTTTAAAAATTAAGTCCAAGGGCATAGTAGAAGAGTGGCACAATCACTGGCTTCTCATGAAGGCGGCCTATGCAAGTATGATTTGTCAAATGTATTATCATTTCCTAGTAGTTCGTATTCCAAGTAAAACTACAAATTAGCTTTCTTTAGCCATGGCATCCTTGACCTTCTTAACCATCACCACCTTTCTTTTTTCTAGTGGCTTTGCGTCGCACCGACACAGATAGTTCTAATGGCGACGATTGGATAGGAAGGGCCTAGGAGTGGGAAGGTAGCGGCCGTGACCTTTATTCAGGTACAGCTTTGCCTGGTGTGAAAATAGGAAACCACGGAAAACCATCTTCAGGGCTGCCGAGAGTGGGATTCGAACCCACTATCTCCCGGATGCAAGTTCACAACCGCAAGCTTCTAACTGCATGGCCAACTCGCCCGGTTCACCACATTTCATCATTTCTTGAATGGAGATAACTATCACTGAATTCAACCTCAGAACCCTCGAATGAATATAAAACTGTTGATAGTAAATACATCTACCTATCTATCTGTGTATTTTAAAGTACGATCTGAATGACATTTGATTGGGAGAATCCTCAATTTTTGCTACTAACTAAGACAAGTTTGTATATATACAGTCTATTTCAGACATACGTTACATCATGGAAAATATAAGAAGGTATAAAAAGAAGGTTTTAATTACCTTTTTAATGTGCAAAGCGTGCGAATTTCTATGCGCTGGTAAACATTTCTTTGTGATCATGTATTTACAGCAATAAGGTGGTAATAAGTCATTATACCACCCAGCCCAACGTAAATCGTAGTGTTAAGGAATTGGAAATACTCAAGTTATCTGTGATATTCTATGTGATTGGGCTGTAATTATTATACTGAGTAGCTCAGACGGTAGAGCAGTGGCTTTCTGAGCTCAAGTTGGCGGGTTCAATCACGACTCAGTCCGGTGATATTTGAAGGTGATCAGATGCTTCAACTTCGTGGCGGTAGATATACTGGCACGTAAAAGAACTCATGTGGGACAATATTCCGGCACGTAATGGGGCGTAAAAACCTAAGAAATTATTATTATCATTATTATTATTATTATTATTATTATTATTATTATTATTATTACCTACATATAATGGAATAAAGTTACATTCTGAGTAACCACGTTGTAATTGTGCTACGTGTAAGAAGATTTTAAAATTATTTTCTGTACATTTCGTAAGAATTTCTGTGCTATTGCTTTTAATTACTATGATGCCGGTACTCAACTTATAAGTAAGGCTTAATTTTACTTCTTTAGTTTCTTTTTCAGTACATTTTCATTTTATTCTTGTGAAATAATGAAAAATTCTTGCTTTGAAATAATTTGTTGTAATATGTTGTTTTTATGTTTTATATTTTCATTTAATAGGTCCAGGATATCTCCCAATGGCAGTATATTTGTATGTAATAATATATGTATGTTTGCTCAGTCTTCAGCCCTAAGGCTGGTTGGATCATCAACAGCTTCGCCATCAGCTGTCATAAATGGCTTAGGCATCACTGAACAGGCGTACTAGGGAAATGACGAGCGAGATAGTTCCCCGTTGCTTTCTTCACCGAGCCAGAAGTTAATATTACATATCAGTCTGCCAAGCCCACTGAAATGCATGCACCGACCGATCCCATGAGCAACATTTTCACACCATTCATAGCATTGATGGGCTGCAGAAGTATTGACATTACTAGCATCCTTCATACCTCAGTCACTTTCATACTGTTAAAGCCAAGGATAAGACAGAGACAGATCAATGAAAGTAACAAAATTGCTCTAACCCATACCAGAAGACATAGTGCACTGTAAACACAAAGTCCTGTCAGCAAAGGTGTGTCAATAATAATAATAATAACGGAAAGTCTTAGCGTATGTTGATAACTCATCCTGTTGAGACTCGATGCGGTGATATCAAATAATGACCTTTCCGATAAAGCTGATCTACGCCGCGAGAGCGGTAGTGACCTCTTTAGCTCTGGTGACTTGTGTAATTTAATAATTCAATTCCGCTGAGGGACTGAGCACAATAGTCCCGCGGGGAGACAAACTAATGTCTAGTCTTCGGCTTCATCTCCAAGCCAGAAGAAAACCACACGCGACTCTGGGGAAACATTGCCCGACGTGTAACCTGTTGGACCCTGAGAGAACGACTCTTCAACAGACTGTTCATTTCTATTGTTGAAATCCGTAAGATCTTTCGTGCATTTTCCGGTAATATCTTCTATTTTAAAGTATTCCATCAACAATCACTTATTTCTGTCTGTGGTGAGACACAATTACGATGTCCGTGTTAATTACTGGTGCCTCCCTGGTAAATTTGCTTGAGTTGCTAACGTGTTAACGTCTTGCACACAAGATGTTATTGATTTTAAGTTGCACTGACTCAAACAGATTTTATGGTAACGATGGCATTATACAGTGCTAGGACTGGGAAGGAAGCGACCGTGGTCTTAATTGAGGTATAGTCCCAGCATTTGCACACAAGATGACAGGTTAGAGTCCTAATGCGGTTGGCGGGTGTTTGAAGACGGAATCTACATATATAAAATAAGAGTTTTGTCTGTACATTGCTCAGAATTTAAAAAGGATGTAATTTCTGTATCAGTCGTGCCACAGTATCAAGAAATTGCACTTTTCAATTTTCCGTAATTTCTGTCTGTCTGTCTGTATTGTGCCCTTTTAAAGGCACCCAATGCGGTGGTCTTCTTTCTTGATATGAGTGCCGGCTGCTCCTGAAAATAATGACATTTAAAAAATACCTACCGCTGCATGTAGCTCTTCTTCCTCAGAGGTGGTGCGTCCTTCGATCCCTCGGGTTGATGGGCCACACATCGATCGGGGGGTGAGGAAATGAAAGATGGGGTAAACTAAACTATTAAATGACGGTACCCAAAGACTGAATTAAAATTTAAATAAATAAAATGGTTTATTTAACAAAAAATTTGCAAAGTGAAATGAAAGTAAACTGGTGTAAAATGAAATTAAAATTTAAGACAATTAAAAGATCTGCAATACAACAAATTAATTATCTGTCTTAATAAATTTCGACTGAAGGTCGATTAAATTTTTAGTGTTCTGAATATATCGAACCACTGTCTCCATGACGATGACATGACCACATTTAAACACTGGTCAGAAATACAGCCTCATTTGAATGAATGATTTACAATACCTTGGAAAAATGTCATCTCACAACAAATTCAGTAATTAATTAATTAATTAATTTATTAATTCATCCAATTGACATTGACTTTAAGGTGTCGATCAAATATTTAATCCATGTTTAAATTCAATTGGGAAGCACCCAACTCTAAAATAATAATAAAATACACTAACCATGTGTAATAATAAACGAAAAAGAGAAAAGAACAAAACAACCATAAACATAGTACTTTATCCGTTATATAACCTTTGCCACATATTTAAACTGCTCGTGGCCGAAAACAAGAGAATTTATTGAACTGAACACCTGAGTGCTACCACCACTCCTTTAGTTTGTTAAGCCTTATTTACTTAACTGTGATAGTCTGGACGCTTAAAATTACTTAAATTTATTAGGCCAAGTGCCTCAGGTTTACATCTCAAATGAAAGTGATCCCTTTACATCGTTAACTTTACCTAGTTTGCCGCTGTCTGCGTTTTCATTGTGAATGCGTATTTGTGTGATACCAACTCTAGATGAAGGCAGATTTCATCTTATTTATGTCACTCGTTTGCGGCACTTGTGATACAACTGCTTATTAAAGATCGCTTCATTTGCCTAACTGAAATGTAGTGGATTTTTAAGACTTGGTGATTACAGATTGTCTTTTTATATGAGCATACCACTACTATATTTTTGACTATGAACTATTCGATGATCACTTACCCTAACACATGAAATCTTATTTACATAAATCAACATGTCAGTGGAGAAACACTGCTCCTAAGAAATACTAAAATTAAAATAACTTGACTACACTTAATTTATTTTATTTACAGCCATTAAATCAAACACAATTCACGTATCAGATTTGAACATAATACGGTGACAAAATATATACCAAGAAATGATATCATAATAAAAATTCTAGATCCCCTAAATCGCTGCCTAATAAAATTTAAAATAAAATGCGCAATGTAGAAGTATAAAATATTTTTCTGATCCAAGTAGCAAAAATTACGTGAATTTGATGGCAATCTTCTAACCTCAGACTAAAATGTCTGGACATGACCTTATTCAATCTTTACGGACAATAATTATTGGTATTACATGTCATCATTGCTTATGCTTGACTGTCGAAACACACATTGATCAGTCGCTCTGTTCACAATTTATCTCAGGCTCTCAACTGCATATTTTCCGAGGATTTATTTTCCCTGGAAACTATTTAAAACAATACAGGCTTTCCGCCTACAACCATAACACATGTCGTCACATATTTAACACTCTCGGTTAAATTATTCATCTCTCAATTATATTTATTCATCAATATTCTCGACGTAGTAACTCATAATACGGCCTAGCTCGTACCCGGCGGGCGAAATAACTGTGTCGTTCACACATCCATTTATACGACACTATTAATGACATGGTCCAAATATCACATTTTCCATTTCTCAACACAGAACATCAGGGATATTACTATTACTTTGCTCGTTATTTTGATCATCCACCGTTTCACATATTATGAAATATCAGAGCTAACTTATCAATGGCTTTCTGTCACTAATTAATTAACTGAAATACTGAGATTGCCTCTCAAAACACGGCTACTGAAATGTGTAACCACGATACCTAAATAAATTATATCTTGCGTATCAACCATATCGTCTCGAAATACAAAGTATGAGAGCTACCGGAAACGGTCGTTTGAATAGTGATTACAGAACATGAAATAATAAACCTAATGCGCTAATAGCAAAAATAAACATTTAAATTAACATGGCAGCATCCACAAAATCAAAGCGTCAACAAAATAATACTCATTACCACAATTATTATTATTATCATCACTTTAAAACTCTGCACTACACCGTATGTGAATTTCTTAGTAAAATAGGATTCTCATATGTCAAAATGACTTACTTAAAAAGGAAACTACGCAAGTAATACTCGCTAACACTTATTTATTATTATTATTATTATTATTATTATTATCATAATTTTTATAATTACCATCCGATCCGTGAATTATTTACAATCCTATCTAAAAATTCTAAACTACATTTTTGATCATCGACTGTTCATAGCCCTACATTTTACATATTTACATTTTTGCTCATTTAACTTAGTTGTGCTGGAGGCAGGTCAGATCATCCTCCGGACCCCGTCATGATGAATTTAGTACTTCATCTTCAAGCTGATGTTATCCAAGAGGTCACACACGCAAACTTGATGCATTTTTACAATATCGTTGCACACGTCCATATTTATATTAACACTCGGATTCTAACACTCCTACGAAGAATACTCAATGACACTGCATTGGTCACCTGACGTGAAGTCGAAAGTCTGGACTCCGCTACCTGCCTGCTGTCGTCGCTCTCTCCCCCTCTCAGTTTATTTGTGTAAAGGATTATTGGTTATTCACCTTCTCTAACCATGACACTGGACTCAAGGTCTGAGTGCGGCAGCATTCCAATTGTGAAAACAAAGTTTTTCTCCCTGTAACTGGCTTGACTAATTCTGCTCCCAAATATCTCACTTGCAATAATAGTTCTATGAGAGTGTGGAAAAATTTAAATGTAATGTTCCCGAATGATGTGGAGAATTTTATAATAATCGTCCTCCAATATATGACTTTTCCACGAAATATACAAGCTACACGTGAAATAGGGAAAATGTTATGCGGCTACGTGTTACGACGAGATTCAATGTTCACCTCGGTCCTAGCATTTTAAGTTCATTCATGGCAAGTGTTGAGAATATAACTACCAATTTCATTTGTTAATTTAATTGCCTGATTATATCTGCATAATCTAAAGTTGAATAAAAGTTTGTCGAAGTGTTCATTTCGGCTAAGACATTACTCACACAAATGAATACATTACTCACTCGGATGTCAACTACTGTATAAGACACTGAAGATTCTTACAAGACCGCGAATTCTCACAGGACTGCGATTCACCACGAGACTGAGATTTCGTGCAAGACTACTGATCTCCTACAAGACTGAGGTTCACCACACTGGTGTCTCCGTTTTTGTAAACAGTCCTCCCCCCACTTCGAAAATAGTTCTGTGGAAGGGATGTGGCGTAATAATTCTGCACTTGGGACCGATTTATCATGTGTCCGTAGGTTAGAATTTTTGAAAATGTGTTCAAAACATTCCTAGTTTTGGCCCGATTTATGTGTTACATTGCGTTATGAGAAACGATCACAGGTTAATTCATACGACGGCGCGCGTCAGTGGCTCTATTTTCTGTCAGAGTATGGCGCCTTCCCGCCATGACGGTTCACTTCCTGGGCGATACAATTTTTCCATGTGAAGTTGAAAATTTCTTATTTAGCCACTGACTAGCCACACATTTGCACTGATAAATCCCTAAATATTGCTTGGAAGTCAGGACACAATATTTTACAGCTACTTCGGGCACCAAATCGCGAAATACTAGCTGTAGATTCCCGCTATGACAAGACATTAAAATTTGCAATTTTGTGATTGGCTGAGACGTTCGCGCTCTTGGTAGTTTGGGTTCTTCCATTTTCTGCTAAGGGATGACGGGTATTATTCGTGTCTCACTCACTCTCCTGGGCAGAGTACATTGCAACGTGCGAATTCACGTGGGAACTGGATAGAAAGTTTTCACTTCCCGTCGGCATCATAAAACATAATTGGACGTACCACTCAGGCTAGCTACATCCTGTTCGTGCCTTAAAACGTATTCTGTGGATATATTTTCAGTCTGAACGGCGCCTGGCAGTTGCTTTGTGAGACCGCAATCTTTTCCCATCCTACTGCTGTATTCCCATATGCGAATTATTAAACATTTAATTTATGCCTTAATTATGCACTTTCGCTTATGGGTGCAGTATGTATGTATGTATGTATGTATGTATGTATGTATGTATGTATGTATGTATGTACGCGCATCACGAGAAAACGGCTGAAGAGAATTTAATAAAAATTGGTATGCAGAGTCGGGGAATAAGTCGCTACAATCTAGGCTATATATAATTTTAATCACGCTGATTGAAATGGTAGTTTAGGGGAAGGCTTAAAAATGTAATTCTCAAATATTTATGATATTAGTGATCGTATCATAATCAAAATCGGTATGCAAAGTCGGCGAATAAGTCGATATAATCCATGCTATAAATAATTGTATTCACGCTGAATGAAATAGTAGTTTAGGGGAAAGCCTAAAATGTAATTCTCAAATATTTGTTATTGGTGGTCGTATCTGAATATAAATCTGTATTCGAAGTCGGGAAATGCGTCGCTATAATCTAGACCGTAAATAATTGTATTCACGCTGAGTGAAATGGTAGTTTTTTTTTTGCTAGGGGCTTTACGTCGCACCGACACAGATAGGTCTTATGGCGACGATGGGATAGGAAAGGCCTAGGAGTTGGAAGGAAGTGGCCGTGGCCTTAATTAAGGTACAGCCCCAGCATTTGCTGGTGTGAAAATGGGAAACCACGGAAAACCATCTTCAGGGCTGCCGATAGTGGGATTCGAACCTACTATCTCCCGGATGCAAGCTCACAGCCGCGCGCCTCTACGCTCACGGCCAACTCGCCCGGTCTGATTGGAATGAGCAGAGTGCATATTTAACGGAATAAAGACAGAGGAGTGTTTACGGCTGTCTGCGGCCTGGTCATTCCAGCTCTGGAACTTTGGACTGTTAGATCGACACCGTAGTACTGTTCGTTGAAAGTGAGAAAATGTGCGGTTTTTCATTTGATCGAGTATTTTATATGATAACATTGCCTTTAATCGCTAATTTCCTACTGACGTTTTTGTAAGGACCTTTGTTGGCTTCAGTTAGGAAAACAACAAAGTCAGTTTTTCTGAAAATGCCGTAGCGAAGCACGGGTACATCAGCTAGTAATCCATATGCTGCAGTTTATTCATTCCGACAGGTAACGTAGATATGCGTCCTTGTTCATAGGTGGTGTAGTTCTTTTCAGGCACACCTGCAATGGCAGTGAACTACATGCTCCATTTTAACCACATACAAGCCCTCCTGACGTTTTTTTAAATCTCTGGCAGTACAAGGAATTTTACCCGTTACTCCGAATATGGCAGTTAACTATTGTACTACGATAGCGGACATTTTTGAGAGTTAAAAATGAAACACTAGCGAACATAATAGATTTTTATAATAGACTTTTAGCGTATTAAGCTGTGTTGAGTGGACCTTACAGAAGATGTTAAAAACAGAATAAAAAAATAGCCAACGAGACTCCAGTGGGATCCGAAGCCACAACCTCTCGATTGCATGACGGATGCTCTGGCGGTTGACTTACGGTGGCCTAGGTCATATTTGCTTTGTTAGAAGGGATTGTGGCTACTGAGTAAGTTGATGGGCTTAATAGAAGTGTGGTATCACCACCGGCTTCCCATCAAAACTATAGCCTGCCAGAACAAAGACTGTCAGCACAATTTTGCTGTGAGCGAGTTCAAGCAATGTTACCTTTTTAAATAAAATAGATATTCACTATAATCGCTTGAATCGGTTGGCCATGTTTGTTATATTCTTAATATTCTTCGGCATGTACTACATGTATCTATTCATTAAGCTAAAGTAAGTTTGAAGTACAGGGTGGTTGTGAAATGTAAATATTCACATAATAGATTTTCATTCGGATAAGTTATGTCGCCATATGACTCCAACTCCATGTCTGGCTCCTTGGCTAAATGGTTAACGTGCTGGCCTTTGGTCACAGGAGTCCCGGGTTCGATTCCCGGCAGGGTCGGGAATTTTAACCATCATAGGTTAATTTCGCTGGTACGGGAGCTGGGTGTGTGTTGTCTTCGACATCATTTCATCCTCATCACGACGCGCAGGTCGCCTACGGGAGTCAAATCGAAAGACCTGCACCTGGCGAGCCGAACTTGCCCTCGGATACTCCCGGCATTAAAAGCCATACGCCATTTCATTTCAACCCAACTCCATTAAGATGCTGATAGTTTTCCTAGTGATTCTGTGTTTGGAAGAGAGCTAAAGCTTTCTCATCTATCCTAGCGGAAAAGTTCACTGACGTTAACTGCAGCTCACACGTCAATTTGTTTACAGCGGAAACTGACAGAATTTTAGGTTTGCTAATAAATCATGAAATAGAAAATTACATTCGCAATAGTGCTCAGTAAAGGGATGTTAGCTTCACATTTCACCACACAAACCACTTTTACTGCGGCTTCCCCAATAAACACTCTACACTTTAACTAATTGTGTTATCGTACTGAAATTGTACAGTACAGAACATGATTTACGGTAGCCTAAGGTATTTCGAGAAACTGTCACTTTGTGCAGACCTAATCGCACTTAACTGTTCCACCGTACAGAACGAATAACTGGTACATTATTGGAATTTACTTTACATAATAGTTTTCCATAAATATGAGAGTACGCTAAAATATGAGTGTACTGAAATTCTGGCTCGCTAGCCTGTCTCTTACCACAACGTCCCGCGTTCGATTACCGGTCAGAGGAGGGACGTTTACCGAGATATGAGGGTTGGATCGAGGTTCACTCAACCTAGAAGAGAACAATTGATAGCGATATAGCGGCCCAATATTATTATTATTATTATTATTATTATTATTATTATTATTATTATTATTATTATTATTATTATTATTATGTTAAATGTTTGACTTTCGGTTGTTCTGCAATTCAGCAAGCCTCTAGTTGTATTTCCCTATACTTCGTTATGATATCTTATTATTATAGGCTAGGCCTATATGTAGACTAATTTCCTACTAACTGTGAATGAACAACATGATGAAATGAACTTTCTACAATTCCAATGTTAAAGGCGACACACACACACACACACACACACACACACACACACACACACACACACACACACACACACACACACACACACACACACACACACACACACACACACACACAGTACAATTAAGATTAAAATCCCTCATCCAACAGGGAACTGAACCCGGAGCACCTTGAAGGATAGGCCAGCACGTTAACCATTTAGTCATAGAACCTGACAGCCCAGTTTATAAAGCGCAGAATAAGGGCCGTGACTACGCGTTACCTACTAATCTGCAGGCCTTCGTGCTGAGTAGTGGTCGATTGGTAGGCCAAGGCCATCAAGGCCGTAGTACCATGGGACTTAGTTTGGATTTTGGATCTCTAGCTCGAATACACCAAATTTAAAACAAAACAACTTTAGAACACAAGACAGTATCATTTCTGTACATCACTCTCTAGTGGCTTACAAATCGTGAGCGTGGAGTGGCTGCCAAGGGGAACCCAGTTGAATCTGGCATTGCATCCACTTTCTCGTATCAGAATTATCGCTTTAATCTGTCCTATCCTTCCTTTTTCAGCTCATGTTCTATGCCAATTCCGAACGTTTCTGGCTCGCGAGGCCTAGAGAATCTCAGTTTACTGAGCAAACTTAATAAGCAGTACGGTTTTGCAGGAGTAAACTTGCCTTCAAGAAACGATAGGTCTAAACACCACCACCGCCCTAGCAGCCTTCAAAATGTATATCAGTATTGCATACCTCTATCTCTCCCGAAACGAGACTGGCGACTTTGAACACCTTCAAATACCATGCATCTGAGTCGGGATCAAACCTGCCAGCTTGAGCTCAGAAGGCCAGCGCCCTGTTGTCTGAGCTACTCAGCTCGACAAATTTCGGGTTTCTCCTGTCATCTAACAGAGCAAAAGGGAACGACGAAACTGATTCGCTGGCAGCCTAAATGACGTAAGCGGTGACTAAGCCCGTACGATTATTATTATTATTATTATTATTATTATTATTATTATTATTATTATTATTATTATTTCGAGCGAGCTAGCTAGGTGGTTTGGATTACGTAACTGTCATGTTGCATTCGGGAGATAGTTGGTTCGATCCCAACTGTCAGGCAGTCGTGAAGACGATTTTCGTTATTTCTCATATTCACACAAGGCAAATGTTGGGACTGTTCCTTAATTAAGGCACGGTCAATTCCATCCCAGTCCTACCCCTATCATCGTCATAAAACATGCCTGTGTCGCGGTATGACGTAAAACAGATAACTCATCCTTATTACTGTGAAAATTGAAACTCCACAGCGTGTTTTCAGTTTCCACCGCGTCAGGAATGAAATCCAGCGGAGGGGATAGGAACTGTATCGACTGCCGAAGCCTGTCACACTCCCGTGGGGCAATGATTAATAACTGACAGATGAAATGAAATGATACTGGAGAGTGTTCCTAGAATGACAGATGACAGGGAAAACCGGAGTACCCAACGAAAATCCTGTACCTCCTCCGCTTCGTCCAGCACAAATCTCACGTGGAGTGACCGGGATGTGAACCACAGGTCCCAGAGGTAAGAGGCCGGCGCGTTGCCGCCTGAGCCACGGAGGCTCGTCTTATTACTGTATTGATGCCTTTTGTTCCACCGACTGATAATTTATTTACATGCTCACTCTCATTGACGACGAAATCATAGTAATACAACGTAGTCAACATTTTAGCAAACGTATTTACTTCGAGTTCCACACTCTACAAGACTGTTGTAATTAAGTTCAGGGTGTTGTCGTTCCTGTCTCGTATATTCTGTGTCGAATGCAGTATCAATTTCCAGAGCTCTTGATTATTCAACTCGTGTTTGTAACACCACAACTCAATAAAATGTACTCCTCTTGGATCGGGTCCATTCTTTAACACCCAGTCTCCATCATTGCCTGCCAATTATTCACTAGATGTACAAAGACTGAAATTGTATTGATCCTCGGTGAATGGTCAGCGTACTGTTCTTCGCTTCAGATGGCCTCGGGTTCGATTCTCGCCCAGCTCAGGGAATTTAAATGCATATAGTTAATTCCTCTGGCTAATGGATTAGGCTTTTGTTTTGGTCTTAAAACACTCCTCTTCATACAGATACAACACATCACACTACCAACCAGCACAGAAATACACGATAGTGAATACATCCTTTAACATGAGGTTGGCGTCGGGAATACATCCGGCTGTAAAACTTCCCAAATCCAAATTCTAGTGCCGATTCCACTACATTGTAAAAATGTCAGGTAGAAGAAGGAGAAGAATAATAAAAAGACAAAGATTCAGAATACTTTGAACATTAGAGTACAAACTCAGCACTAGAAGAGAAATAATTTGGTATTTCTGTGAATTCAATGCATAAATGTGCGAAAATCTGCCATTGGGAATGCTAATGCATAATACTTCTTTATTTTTAATGCTATTTGCTTTACGTCGCACCGACACAGATGGGTCTTATGGCGACGATGGGATAGGAAAGGCTTAGGAAAGCGAAGGAAGCGGCCGCGGCCTTAATTAAGGTACAGTCCCAGCATTTGCCTGGTGTGAAAATGGGAAACCACGGAAAACCATCTTCAGGGCTGCCGACAGTGGGGTTCGAACCCGCTATCTCCTGGATGCACGTTCACAGCTGCGGGGCCCTAACCGCACGGCCAACTCACCCGGTAATACTTTTTTTTTGACATCCATAGTTATCATTTGAAATATTCAGTGTTCCGTCAGAAAGGAGTCCCAAGTGCAGAGCTCCATAAATATGTGTTCTAACAAATGGAGAATTGAACAGTTCAAAGTAAAGTTGTTCCACCATTTCCTTTCTCGGTGTGCTTTCCCCATATTTTCTTCTCCGTTTTTCACGTATTTCTATACTTTATTGCCTCTAAGATAAACATGTGTACTCCGAAAACCATAAAAGTAGTTAGTGGGACGTAAAGCAAATAACATTAATTGAAGATGTGTACTTTAAATTCAATTAATCTCACGAAACTGAAATGGCGTATGGCTTTTAGTGCCGGGAGTGTCCGAGGACATGCTGGTCTTTGATCACAGGGGTCCCGGGTTCGATTCCCGGCCGGGTCGGAAATTTTAACCATAATTGGTTTATTTCGCTGGCAAGGGGGCTGGATGTATGTGTCGTCTTCATCATCATTTCATCCTCATCATGACGCGCAGTGACCTACGGGCATCAAATCAAAAGACCTGCATCTGGCGAGCCGAACTTATCCTCGGACACTCCCGGCACTAAAAGCCATACGCCATTTCATTTCATTTTTTTGAATCGTGATGCTTATTACTTAGAATTATACATACTTGGTACATACACCATACCATATAATGAAGATACATTTCTCAGATTAGAAGAGAATATGTCACACCCTATTATAAAATGAATATTACTGCCCTAGCTAGAGCCCCCTTCCCCCAGTTAAGCGGCCAGTACTTTCGAAGATGACAGTGATCAGTCACCGACCCAAGTGCTAACTACATCCAGTGTACCTTAACTTCGGAGATATCAGTGTTTCAGCATGGATATACTGCTGGCCTAGCACTGATAGCTACACGATTCCGACTGATCAACTTATCGATTGACCTTCCCTCAAATACATCTAAACAAACGTACCATGCTATGAATTTCGTCTTTATCGAACGGAGGCCGGCCCCGTGGTGTAGGGGTAGCGTGCCTGCCTCTCGCTAGGAGGCCCCGGGTTCGATTCCCGACCAGGTCAGGGATTTGTCTCTCGACCTGAGGGCTGGTTCGAGATTCACTCAGCCTACGTGATTAGAATTGAGGAGCTCTCTGACGGTGAGATGGCGGCCCCGGTCTCGAAAGCCCAGAATAACGGCCGAGAGGATGCGTCGTGCTGACAACACGGCCCCTCGTAATCTGCAGCCCTTCGGGGTGAGCAGCGGTCGCTGGGCAGGCCAAAGCCCTTTCAAGGACGTAATTCCCGTTGGGGGGGGGGGGGTATCGAACGGAGTTCAGACGGCACACCGAATCCCACGAAATCTCTGCGTATTTTGTGATGCGATTGCTGAGTTGTGGGCCATCGCATTCTGCAGTTCCGGTGAAGATTATAATCAAGTGGACTGGAACGGGGTTGTATCAGTCACATAAGCACAGTTGGGGAGGTGCTTGGCAGGCGAAATAATGTATTTGGCCAAGGTTAACGACTGAGAATGCTCTCCTCCGTAACAGTAGGCCGTGTGGCGCTCTTGAATGTGAAAGGCCTGCAAGGTCACGTGTTACGTGAAGTTATGTTCTACCTTTAATGAATATGGGTGCCAACATATCACTGAGTATGGTATCCGGCTCCATGGCTTAATGGTTAGCGTGCTGGCTTGGTATTTTCTCTCTTAAACACTATATTTCATCACAGGAAGAACCTCACCCTCATAGACGCACAGGTTGCCTGTAGGCGTCATTTCGAAAGACCCACTCGGTGACTAGCAGGAGGCTTTGCGCCATTATTATTATTATTATTATTACTGAGTATGGTGACAATGGCGATGTTGTTTATTGTTTGAAGAGGAAGTACAATTGGACCACACTAACAGGGGAAATATAGAAAACATCCTACCCTATCCTTCGAAGAATGAGTGTTCCGGCAAAAGAACGAGCCACGAATGACGTGAAAACGAACGACTTCCTTATCCTCCCAAACCTAACATCATCGGGGTGAGAAGAAAACAAGAACTGATCAAGGGAGGTGGAATAGGAAAGATCAAAGCGAGGAGCCTGGCACAAGTCAGTGTACACAATGCCAGACTCAGTTAAGGGACCAGTAGTCGCCACCCACGCTCCCAAGCTGGGAGTCTGCGGATAATCGGTTCATCGGTCCAGTACAAGTTAATTTAAGTGACCTACGCTTACAATTAACGACCATTATTCCTAATAGGAAATACACGCCGTATCTAACTTTATATATCCACTCTGAGGGTTTATAGTGTGTGTGTGTGTGTGTGGGGGGGGCATTTAGACAACATTTTGTGTAGGGAATGTACCGCTTCCCCGCTACAAGCGAAACACGATCACGCATCTCCTGCGACCATGAGCGGAGAGGTGCGTTTTGGAGTGTTTTTACGTCCACTAACAAGAACGACTGGATGTGGCGACCGCCCACTTCGATACATACATTGTACCTGCGTATCACATTACGATACACTAGTTCATAAGCACCTGATAGTAGAACATCTGCGCTGCTGCCATGACCTGAATAACTTCCGCTGACTCCACCGCGGTCTCCTGAATCTGACCCTTCTTATGAGTGGACGCAGAAGCACTGCAACAACAATATACGTACTTCACTGATTGTCTGGTGGTGATTTGCTTATAGTGGGGAAATGTACCGTTTCCCTACCTGGGCTCCTACTCAATGCTATCTGTTCATTCCCCATTACAAGCCCCCAAAGTATGAAATAGGATATATTATATAACCTTCGGGGCTACCATGGCACAGGCGGCAGCGCGCTGGCCTCTCATCACTGTGTTCCGTGGTTCAAATCCCGGTCACTCCATAAGAGATTCGTGCAGGACAAAGCGGAGGCGGGACAGGATTTCTCCGGATATTCCTGTTTTCCCTGTCATCTTTCATTCCAGCAACGCTCTCCAATATCATTTCATCAGTCAGTCATTAATTATAGTCCCAGAAGAGTGCAATATGCTTCGGCAGCCGGTACTTTCCTATCCTGGCCACTAGGTGGGGGTTTAATTCAATCCATTCCTGACCCGGTGTAAACTGGAAAAATGATGCGGATTTTCATTTTCATACACCTTGTATGTTAAATTAACATTAAATTAGAATAATTAAAATTCTTCCCTACGTCTTCCATTAAATGGAGACGTCATGGGGCGAGCGCATAACCATTTATGCAGCCAATCAAGAAACCAGTCATTTAGTTAACATATTTCATGCTAGCGATTCTAACGTCGCATAAACTCATATAGAATTTCCGCGAAGATGGGATAGAAAGCGACTGAGGTCTTAATTAATGTACAACCCCGGCGTTTTCCTGTTGTGAAAATAGAAAACCACGCAAACACATATTCAGGGCTGCTGATGGTGGGATTCGAACCGTTCTTTTCCTGATGTGAATGGAAGCTTACAGCCACACGGCCCATACCAGGCAGCCATCAAGCTCGGTTTAAAATTTTCTGTTGGTGAGAATAGTACAAGAACATTCCGTGCTGAACGTTGTCCTGGTTAGTCCATGAAAGTCTAACTTGAAGTTATTTAAATGTAGGTTCCCCAAACACTTGTGCATGGGCTATGGAAATAGTTTGTGATACAGTGATACAGATTATGATGGAATTGATCAAAATGAATACTGAGTACGTTAGATCATTAACTATAATTTTACCTTTGTGAGTTGACACTGGATAAACTATCATCAAGGGAAGAGTTTACTCATTACTAGAGCCCGGATTTGTATGCATTAATAGGTTAGAATGCAAATTTACTGAAGCGAATAGCAAGTATAGTCTACCTTCACGACGATTATGCTATGGGGTTTGCATAAACATGAGGGGTACGGCCCATCAGAACCCCTTAAATTTATGTTACTCTTGCTACATTATGGAAGAGCGGGTGGCCGACACTTCCTACTAACCAAATTAGTTTGCAATCTAACCTGTTACTGCATAAAAATCCGGGCTTTACTCATTACCCACAACACTTAACCATGATCTTGAAGGCTGCAGTTGCAAAAGAAATCTTAGCACATACTTGCAGCGTGTTAGATAACGGAACAATTGTCAAGACTGGATGAAAGTTTATAGGCACAAGCTTTGTTTGGTTGAGGACAAGAGTTTTAGTGGAGTCACCTTGCCGGATTTGCATCGCTACATCTAAACGACACTGCTGAGCAGTAAAATAGCCAGACATTTAATGTAGCGTTACAAGGGGCTCAGTTTAGCGTGTTAAAAGAAGTCTGGAAGGTGGAGATTTACGGTCTTCGGCGAGATGACAGACGTAATGATTAGTGTAATAGCTTTAGAGTTGGATCGTTTAGAGAAGAAAAACACCTTCCAAAATATGGGCAACATCTGTAGGAAGGTAGCTTAATCAAGGTTGGAGGAGTACAAATCAATATAAGGGTCATCACTATCTTAAGAACAACGCGCTAAATTCGAAACACCTGACGTTCATCGTGTTAGTTGGCAAGGGAAGACAAATCCCACGGTCAACAACCAAAGGAATGCCACAGGTCTGAGGAATGCGTTCCTAGTTCTGAGGAACACCGATAAATTCCTACCGGGCGATTTGGCCGTGCGGTTAGGAGCGCACAGTTGTGAGCTCGAATCGAGGAGATAGTGGGTTCGAACCCCACTGTCGGCACCCCTGATGATGATTTTTCGTGGTTTTCCATTTTCACACCACGCAAATGCTGGGGCTGTACCTTAATTAAGGCTACGGCCGCTTCCTTCCCATTCCTATGCCTTTCCTGTCCCATCGTCGCCATAAGACCTATCTCTGTCGGTGCGACGTAAAGCAAATATCAAAAAAAAAAAAAAAAATCTTACTAACCTTATTCATAAATATGCCCAAGTATTAATGTATTCTTTCCTCTTCTACCGTTATTCCCACACCTGTTATCTCACGGGTGCGAGCTATGTAGGAGATATGGATTTGGTTCTGTTTAACGGTCGGGTGCCCTTCCTGACGCCAACCGTATGGCGTGTTTCTGTGGTGATTAGTAGTATGGTGTGTTGTCCCAATATGGAGAGGAATCTTTTGGGTCCAACATAAACACCCAGTTCTCAATCCAGAAGAATTAATCCGACTCGAATGAAATCTCCGACCCTGCCAGGAATCGAATCCGCGACCCTCTGAACAAAAGGCCTTGACGCTGACCATTCAATCAAGAAGTCGGCCCAATGAATGATTTACTAAAAGGATAAAACCACATGATAGCCATATTACCATCTACTGTGAGTTCTGTTTTCCAAACTAGTTCGCACGCATAGTCCCACAATCCAAACCGTTATAATATTCATTTTAGCCAGATAATTAATAGTACGTGCGAAACGGAAATCAAATGCTGGACTGCTTAAGCAAAGCCTGCTTTTAGTAAAAAAGAAGAAAAGGACTAGACTACTGTGTACTCCTTTCTTATAATTATTCCCCATCCTTTCCTCTGGACCGTACTAACTTATGTCACAGAAACGTGGACGGCAATTAAAAGTCATATCTAACCCCTGGAGGCTTTTAAAATGTGGTATTGCCACAAAACACTTCATTCGCGTGGACAGTTAACCCTACACTGCAAGAATTTATTTACACCCACAACTTTGATGTGAATACTACCGGGTGACTAGAAGTGTAACAACACATTGCCATCCTGTTATCAAAATTTACTCCACAATTATGCGCTGTAATTTGCCAATATTTATCAGACTGTAATATTAAGTTATGAGACATGACTTTTTCTTTTCAACCACGAAATGAATGCTCACTCTGTAAATGCTGGCCGCATGGTCTTCCGAGTCCTAACGCCATTAGGTCAAAATAAAAAAATTAAAAAAAGCATATAGTTGATATATTTGAAAATCCTGGTGAGCAAAAAAGGGAAAAATTCAGGAGTGTGCAAAAACGCTACATCATGTATTGAAGGCTACTTAAGTACAAATGTTATCCAGTACAGTATATGAGAACAAGTATTGTTTATTACTCGTAAGAACAAAGGAACTAATAAAATGATTTTTAAACTATTAAAAGTGATTTATTACACCGATGAAATTGGAAAATAATAGCTTGTTCAATGGGCAGGTAATGTCCCTAGTTAATTTGATGTGACAACCTTTGAAATAATCGGCATTCGTTTCCAAACAGAGTGCTGTTCGTTCGTGGCCATTTCATCGACGGCTGTTAATTTCAGACGACCGCAAGCCATAAGACGTAGATTGCACAGTTGCTAGGTAACATTGTTTGGCCATCCCTCCATACTTCACATCACAGCCTGCACGGTAGCTAGGTAACATCGTCTGGCCATCTTTCCATTCCTTACATCACAGCCTGCACAGTTGCTGGGGTTACACTTCTGTCAAGCTAACTTCCATAACGCATATTTTAGATGATCCCCAGCTATGACATTTATGTCAAAAGGAATTACGAATATATTTGCTGCAGGTAAACAACTCCATCCCGAGAAAACACAATACATATTACAATACACATAATAATAATAATAATAATAATAATAATAATAATAATAATAATAATAATAATAATAATAATAATAATAATAATAATAATAATAATAATAATAATAATTGAAACCGTTCAATACCATGTTACTAGATATGTCGGGAAGCGTAGTCAGTTATACATGCCATTTTCAGCATCAGTTTGTGACATATTTGGTTAAAAGTAGCATTTTATGCCCTGTCCGAGATACGAACGACGCTGGGCGAGTTCGGAGGCTGGAGCCCTAATTACGCTAACGAGAGAGAAGCTCTGGATACAGCGTGATCTTGGTATTACCCTCTCTATCGTGCAAGAGAGTTGACGATAGGACGCGAGGCTTAAGATGCTGCTTGTGTCAGAAGGCGTAGCTAATTTACAGGGTTTCAAGCTAAGAACTGTATATTACCATCACTTCCCTGCCTATTTCGTGGATACCAACTCACAGATTTCGCGGGGCACCAATAATAATAATAATAATAATAATAATAATAATAATAATAATAATAATAATAATAATAATAATAATAATAATTCGCCGAAAGCACAGGAAAACTACGAAAGAAGGATCAATAAACTTCGCATATTTTGCAGTATCAATGACGTAGAAATTAATGACTGTAGGTTTTTGTGGCTCATTGTATTAACATAAAGAAATAAATCTGTAACTGGATTAAGCCACTATATATATATATAATGAAGCCGAGCTTTCAGCCAAACTGCATTGGCCTTCATCAGGCCATGTGAAGTTCTGCCTCCGACAATGAGCAAAGAAATTCGAAGGAATGTGGAAGTTGTGACCGTACTGTCCACGGCCTACCCCACTAATTGAACTCAAGGATCGTCGCTCTGTGCTGTGGTGGTGTTATGCATGTATTTCTGCAGTACAGGACCCCATGTATTTGATAACCTGAAGCTGTCTTCCCTTTTGGTATTAATGAAAGAGTGGCATCCTTCGACACGGAGAATGCCATAAGCCAGTCTACAGTACAGACCGTGAAATCCTCTTTGACCAGGTGAAGGTCATCACGCCTGTAAAAAGACTTCTATGCTCGACTGGTACGGGAAGCAATAGGGATGAGCTGCGCCCAAATAGCACCAACAGAGAAGACGGCTTCAAGTTATCAAATACATGGAGACCTGTACTGCAGAAATACATGAATATCACCACCATGGCAAAGCAGGACGCACTCAAGAAACTGTCGACAGAGGGTAGTGAATTAGTAACATACCTCCCAACCATCACAGCACAGCGCGACGATCCTTGACCCCAATTAGTGAGGTAGGTCGTGGATAGTAAGGTCATGACTTCCACGTTCCTTCGAATTCCTTTCTTTACTGTCGGTGGCAGAACTTCACATGCCCTGATGAAGGCCGATGCAATTTGGCTGAAAGCTCGGCTTCATTAAATAAATATATATAGTGTCTTTAGTCCAGTTACACATTTATTTCTTTACGTTAAAGAAGAAATGTAGTTTATTTTTTGGCGCAGTTTCAATGACGTCACTTAGCGCAGCATCGCAATGATAAATACCAGACGGCCCTTGGGGATTTCTTAATTCAAAAGCTGGGAAGTCCCCATCGTCCCCACCACGCGGTCTAAAATCTAAAAGATGCATTCGCAATTACTTTGAATCGCACGATCCGATTTGAATGAAAATAGTTCAGTAGATAGAGTGTGTGAACAGCTACAAATTGAGTATCCATTAGACTTTGGAAGACGACTACTAATGGAGCAAATATGTAAAAGTGGGAGGGGCGTACTCTTTCCATAGCGAACTCCACTACATAAGGCGTGACACCCTGCACATTTCAGCTTATTTTATGCCGTGGTTTGTGCGATTCACGTCACAGTGCAGATGCGTGTTTCTTTATAGACATATCTACAGTCATTGTGTGATAATGTGATAGGTGTGCGTGGTATCAACAGTATAATGTGTAATCAGTACTCATCTTGTGATGGAATGAGAATGAGATATGATCAAAATTGATATTCTAGACAGGCTAAGCAAGTGAGCTTCATGTAGAGACCGGGTAACGTTACTTGTGCTCATCAGTGATTAGTGATTAGTGATTAGTGATTAGTGATAACAAAATATCATAGGCTGCAGTGAGCTCATGTGAAGCTACCAGAGGCTATAAACATTGTCAGATATATTCATGTTAGACATGGACGAGTGAGTTCAATAGTATGTTCAGTTTGTGGGATAGATAGATTATCAAGTATCGCTATCTGTAATGAACGGGACGCGAGTGGCGACTTTCAGGAACATTAATCACTATTTGTGGTAGTCCATTTCTAGCCTATGAGTGGTCACTACCATTATCGCACTTATTTAGAAGTCAGAAAAACAGTACCATTAGAAATGCAAAATATGTTCGTGTAATTCAAGTTTTCCTTTTACGGTAGTATATTTGTCATAGGGGCAAAACAGGTTCATTGACCCTTGTAATGAAGTGTGAATATCCAAATGATATCATTATCAAAGTGAAGGGGAAGAGTCCGTAATATTTGACAGTGAATCTGTAATATAGCCTATGCCATATTGAGCGGTTTCGACATGGCAATGTCAGAATGCAATTCAAGAGTGAATAATAAACTCATAAAGACATTAGATGTCATTACCCATGCGATAAGTTAAGTGTAGCATGTCTCAAAAATTGCCAGGCAGGCAACTTAATTGGCATTTCATGTGTGTACAGAATTTTTCATAGATGATCTCTCAGTGAATAAAATTGTGTTTTGAACTGCAAAAAATCCGTTCTTATTCTTTATTGGATTAATGTATTCCTCTTACTATCGTACCCTACTTTCAACATATTTATGTTACTTGCCCACTTTATTTTCGTCGGACAGGACCACGACCATATGCTGTCGGAATGAAAGTAGGGAGGATGGGACTTCGCTGCTCGGGTTTGATTCTCCGAGGTTCTTCATCCATAAGATTTCCATCCATGATATATTTGTGAGGTATGATTTTTATACTCAGTATTCTGTCGATGCGCGGGTACATTATTTTTATTATTATTACCTGAACTTACCTCTTGCAGAATTAATGAAATAATCATCATATAGAACACTATCAAGAAGAACTTGGAGTCATTGCTGCCCACAACCTTCAAACATGCACCTGAAATAAAATGCCTTAACTGCATGATGTAGTAAAAAACGCTACATTCATATTTCATGACTTTTTAGTAACAAATATTGTAAATTGAACATTCCTTCCTTTGCTACCGATTTTCCCACACCTGTGGAGGCGCGGTTGCAAACTGCGTTGCACATGTGGTTTTGGCCCTGTTTTACGGCCGGATGTCCTTCCTGACGCCAACACTATATGCAGGGATGTAATCACTATTGCGTGTTTCTGTCGTGGTTGGTAGTGTTGTATGTTGTCAGAATATGATGAGGATGCGTGTTGGGACGGACACACACACCCAGTCCACGAGTCAGAAGAATTAATCAAAAGCGATTAAAATCCCTGACCCGGCTGGTAATCGAACCCGTGACCCTCTGAACCGAAGACCAGTACGCTGACCATTCAGCTAATAAGTCGGACGTTTTAAATTGAACACTACTAGACATTTATTCTAAAATGTAAATGCATTTTGAACAGGGAAGTACTTTTGTTGAACTTCAATCGTAAGCGAATCACCTAGAATTATATTTCAGTGCTACTCATGCATGTACAGCTGCCATGACACATATCTAACTTCCTTAGGTAGAGATAACATAGCACATGGATGGAGAAAATTATTGCCCCTAGCCCACTGTATCTTAATTTCTGGAAATACATATGTCAAAGATAATTACTATGTGCACAGTGAGGTTTGCCACCTTTCAGCATGTTACTAAACTACGAGAAGAAGAATATTATGTAGCAAAAACGCTAAAGTCCGTCTCTGTAGTGTAGTGGTTAGCGTGATTAGCTGCCACCCCCGGAGGCCCGGGTTCGATTCCCGGCTCTACCACGAAATTTGAAAAGTGGTACGAGGGCTGGAACGGGGTCCACTCAGCCTCGGGAGGTCAACTGAGTAGAGGGGGGTTCGATTCCCACCTCAGCCATCCTGGAAGTGGTTTTCCGTGGTTTCCCACTTCTCCTCCAGGCGAATGCCGGGATGGTACCTAACTTAAGGCCACGGCCGCTTCCTTTCCTCGTCCTTGCCTATCCCTTCCAATCTTCCCATCCCTCCACAAGGCCCCTGTTCTGCATAGCAGGTAAGGCCGCCTGGGCGAGGTACTGGTCATACTCCCCAGTTGTATCCCCCGACCAAGAGTCTGAAGCTCCAGGACACTGCCCTTGAGGCGGTAGAGGTGGGATTCCTCGCTAAGTCCGAGGGAAAAACCGAACCTGGAGGGTAAACAGATGATGATGATGATGATGAAAAACGCTAAATATGCAGTGTAGGGTTTACGTAGAGTTGGACAAAAGAAGTATCTTCCAAAATTTACATGCAGATTATATATTTCTTTGTGAGGTCAAACTTTACCCCATTCTTGCAGAAGGCAATATTGCTGTGAACAGGTCTCTGAGAAGACGTTGAAATTTATCCATGAAACCGATTTTGGAAGACATTGGAGCGAAAATTTATGTAGCAATGAAGAGAACTGCCATCATTCGGGTGACATGAAACCATTTCGCAGAAACAAAACAGCGCTTGACTGAATAATTGTTGATGATGGCGGAAAAACACAGAGAATCGTACCCACCACCCTGGCTTCTGTGTATGTATGTACGAACGTACAAATCTCATTCATGTTTGTGAGTAGATGACCAACCTTGTTCAGTCATTCCACGTTTAGAGGTACAACTTGTGTTTGAAGAGGTAAGCAAACGTCGCTTGCAATAGGTCGTCTCTTCTTCTTCTCCTCCTTCTTCTCTAGCCTACTGAAGTCCATTCCTGACCACAGGACTCTTTTTTCCCCTTCCATATCGTACTTTGCTGTTCAGTGATTATTCATTTGCTTCCGCCATGGCACTGGATGTCATCTCTCCATCTGGTAGGTGGTCTGCCAACACTCCTCGAACACCGTTGCCTCCACTCCATACGAGTCCTGGTACACTTTGGGGCGCTTCTCCCAACGTGGTTTGTCTACCTCCACTTTATTCTTGCCACTTACTCCATCACGTCAGCGACTCGAGTCCTTGTCCTGATGTCTTTGTTTCGGACTCGATCTGTCCGGCTGATTCCAAACACAGAGCGCTCCATCACTCTTTGACAGACTCGCAGGCGGTCCGCGCTGTTCACTGTGAAAGTAACAGTTTAGTGCAAGAGCAAAAGATCCACATGGACCGACAAATAGCGTTTTATAAAAAATAAAATAAAAAAGAACAGTTTAGCGCCCAAATGTCGCGACTGGTAGGATGCACATGCTGTACACATTCCTCTTGAGATTCAGATACATATACGAAAATAAATAAAAGTAGAATAGTTATCCTTAGATAATAATAATAATAATAATAATAATAATAATAATAATAATCGTATGGCCTCAGCTACCGTGTGGAGACATTTCAATTTGACGCCATCTGGCTGTCTGCTCGTCAATTTCGACGTTCCGTTTTACTCCAGGCCCCCACTAGATGGCAGGCCGAGTAAACCGAAACTCTCTTGGGCGTCTATGGCTGAGACTTAATTAATTTTGTCGGGTAAACACCAAATGTGTCCGCCTCTGTGGTGTAGTGGTTAGCGTGATTAGCTGCCACCCCCGGAGGCCCGGGTTCGATTCCCGGCTCTGCCACGAAATTTGAAAAGTGGTACGAGGGCTGGAACGGGGTCCACTCAGCCTCGGGAGGTCAACTGAGTAGAGATGGGTTCGATTCCCATCTCAGCCTTCCTGGATGTGGTTTTCCGTGGTTTCCCACTTCTCCTCCAGGCGAATGCCGGGATGGTACCTAACTTAATGCCACGGCCGCTTCCTTCCCTCTTCCTTGCCTATCCCTTCCAATCTTCCCATCCCTCCACAAGGCCCCTGTTCAGCATAGCAGGTGAGGCCGCCTGGGCGAGGTACTGGTCATACTCCCCAGTTGTATCCCCCGAACAAGAGTCTGAAGCTCCAGGACACTGCCCTTGCGGCGGTAGAGTTGGGATCCCTCGCTAAGTCCGAGGGAAAAACCGTACCTGGAGGGTAAACAGATGATGATGATGATGATGAAACACCAAATGTGTCACCAGAGATCTTTTACATGCCGACATCGTACGACATGGAGTGTCGAATGGACTTTTTTCCGCCCTTCAAAAATCCGACTAGCTCTGCCGGGTTTGAACCCGCTATCTTGGGATTCGGAGGCCGACACTCTACCGCTGATCCACAGAGGCAGCTATCCTTAGATGAAAATATCAGAAGTCAACCTTGTTTTCTTTATGCCTGAACAGCAGCTCCCTGTAATGTCTGAAAAATACATCGTATCATCCAGCTAATGGTTGCAGAGATTCTGAGCAATTTCTACTGAAATGTGAAATAACATTCTGAAGACAGTAGAAAACCGTACCAGATAGTTCGAAATTTCATAATGAAACGTTCCGTTAAGTCCGTTCATATGCGACCCGTTTAATTGTAAGGTCAGAAACATATGTAGTGATAAATAGTGTTTACAGTGCAGCATATCTTCTGGTAACTGTTAGAACAAAGTGTTGTGTTACTTTTATCTATCTACTGTATTTTTAGTCTCCTCATTGGTGTTGGCCGTGTGAAAGTGACCGAGCTATGACCAATTTTATTAAACTCCTTTCCTAACACAGCCAGTCCCTGTGATGAATGATGTGAAATTATTGTTTATTGTTTATTCGATCTGTTGACATATACTTCTTCTCTGTGGCATCTTTCGGCTGAAAGTAATGGAAAGCAACCTCACTCCCTAGTGAACTCAGCACACTTCTCGACACAGAAGTGGACTGGGCTTCTCGTGCGACACATCGATGAATGTACCAAATTTGTTCTACCTAGTAAATCTATCTTATAAGGTCTATCAGAAAACAACCTGCACCTTGAACAATCTGTATTGTGTAGAGTAAATATAAATGTAATTGTGGAGAAGACTTGCGAAAACTAGCTGAACAAAAGGAAAAGCCAATGAAGAAGTTGTTAACGCTGTAAAGGAACATACAATTATAATATCCAGAAAGGAAAACGAAAAGTTTGGTCACTCGTTCAGACAAAATATCTTTATAATAAATGTGTTTTATGGGGAAATTCTGATTAAAAGATCAAAATGAAAACCACGTAAAAATAGCTTGAAGTCACCAGATGTCAGAATTGCCAAAAAAATGAAAAGGATAGCAGAGAAAAGAGAAGTATGGTTGCAGTGAGAAGACATAGCCTTTAGAAGATAGGGATGATAATGACAATGACAATGATGATGATGATGATGATGATGATGATGATGATACATTGTTCAGTTTCTTTACTGTGACTGTTGTCCGGCTCCATGGCTAAATGGTTAGCGTGCTGGCCTTTGGACCAGAGGGTCCCGGGTTCGATTCCCAGACGGGTCGCGGATTTTAACCTTAATTGGTTAATTCCAATAGCTTGGGGGCGGGGTGTGTGTGACGTATTCAGCATTATAAATCATTCTAGGTAGGGCCCTCATCTTCACAGACATGCAGTTCGCCTAATAGGCCGTCTACTAGAAAAAGACCCGCACCAGGCCTCTCCGGAGGACTTACGCCATTAGTATTATTATTACTGTGACTGTTGACATGAGAACTATTGAAATGTGACTCGAACTACCGTGATATCAAGCCAAGCCGAAAATCATCCGTACGGACTATGAACGTCCTTGGAAGAGTGGTAGGCCTACTCTATTCGGAACCTCGGCACTAAGTGAGAAAGAGGGGCTACTCCTGTGCCCGTTTTCCTTTGCTCCAAGCAATTAACTTAGTACTCATATTTTATTTAGACTGAGCGAATCCCATTGCCATGTGCTTCTCCAAAAATTGAAAACTCGTTTGTGAATTCTTCATCTTCTTGACGAGGAATCGAACGCACGTCCTTCGGGCTGAATCGACCATGCTTCTACCTCCCCCAGTCAGGGAGCCCGTTCTGTGACACTAGCTCAATTAAATTCTAATTTAATGGGTTATAAGTTTATAACTACTCTGCCAAACATTTTAAGTAAAGAAATTATTGCATAACTATTTAAGTCGTGATGATCGCCTTCCAGATGAGATGCATGTTTTGATTCTCCGGGCAGGAAAATGACAAATACCTCACGAAGTTATTTCTTAACGATGTAGAAATTAGGATCTCGCGGTCAAAATTCTAATTACCATACATCATGTGTGTAACTAGTTCATAGTTTACTCCGAACAAGTAACCTGAAGCACATGAATTTTGCATTCAAAGTGTGTGCGAGATTGAATAAAATTGTAGCGAGCTTGCAGAATGCTGGAACAGTGATACTTGTGTCAATCAGCCGCAGTTTCAGATTTCCATCGCACTTACGTAATTACATCTCGTTTCTTACGTGTTACAAGCTAACACAAAAGTTCGTGACGCATATAAATTGTAAGTCAGGACGTGTGAGCTCACATATCACCATTCTCACGAGGTCTGAGCATTAGGTGGAAAATACATTTTGATAAACATTCCTTCTAAGATGTTTCAATTACCTTAGAGTACTTTACAGCCATGCTCGTTAAGATAATATCGGCGAATGACGTATTTCATTAAGAAATCAGTTCACTCTTACGTTGAATTTAAATTTATAATCTTACTTAAATATGTTGCTCATTCGATGTCGGTGGAGGTGTTATTTTAAAGAGAAACTCAGCACAATAATCAACCCAGGTACTGCTTTGTCTGATGAATCTATATACAAGTGCCAATATCTCTAGATTCTTCAAATATGTCCTTATTTTGTTTTCATATTCTTAAATAGTATTTTGGGACACGTAAATCGATATCTTAATCTGGTCCGTGGGATTATAAATAACGTAGACTGATAACAACTTTGTTTTTTTTAACGGAATTATATAGCGTTATATTCTGCTAATTCAGTGGTTTACATTAGAGTACGGAATATTGCCTATATAGAAACAGTAGTTTATGATGGTAATGGAATGAGTGCCTCTGGCACTCCCAGGGACCAACCCCTTATCTAAAGCCTCAAGTTAATAACAATTTGATAGGCTGGAAGCATTAACCAATATTTAGAATTAATAGTACATCTTCGTTTAATTATATTCATGGCGGTTTGCTAGAAAATGATTTGAAAGTGTTCCAAACCCTTCCAGAATCCCGTATTTGCCATTCGTTTGGTTGAAACCTCTTAAATGTTAGGCTATACGATTACGAATATCATTTGCAAATTGACTGTACGTACAAATAAATAAATATTCAATTATATTTCACTGTTTATAAAAAAACGGTTCGTTTTCGAAGAAATGGTAATCTCTCAACCTGCTCCTTGAACAATCTGTATTGTGTAGAGTAAACAGAAATGCGATTGTGGAGAAGACTCGCAAAAACTGGCGAAAACACGGCCTTTGTGCGGTGTCTGGGCGAGTGGTTAATGTAACAGCCGCTTGATCTACATTGTTCGCCCAGAGATGCCATGGTCGCAGCTATTCTGCTTCCGTAAAGCGTACAGCAGTAATTAATCGATTTATTTATTCTAATTTCTGGGGGTTGGTACTTGGTCCAGTTTTATGGTCCGAAGTCCTTTCTGACACCAACCTTATATGGAGAGAGGTATTCACTATTGCCTTTTTTTCTGTGGTGGTTGATAGTGCGATGTGTTGCGTTCATATAAGTTTAAGAGGAATGTATTGAGAAGAACATAAAATGCCCCGTCCCAGTACCAGAGGAATTAGCCATACGTTCGGAATCGAACCCAGGTTCCTTTGAATCGAAGGGAAGTATCCTGACCATTCTGCCAAGGAGCCAGAAAATAGAATTGTAATAAATCATTATTGTTTAATCTTACATAAATATAGTGTACTTGACTAATAAGAAAATATAACTCGCCAGTTCTCCGGTCAAGCTCGTTTCACTGCAGGGCTGTGTGTGAGTGCCGCTTGTCACTGAGTTACTTCACGCCTTCAGAGTGCTGTTCCACATAGGTTAGTGTCTTTGTACCGAAATGTATTCAAACCAATAAGAGAATGGCTCACGAAGGGTCTGGCAAGGACAATTCTTTTATCGAGGTTCCGTGAACATTAGATAAGAGAAAACGCTATTGAAAACTAGTTGTACCGTGACAATTCTGTGTTCTCAACTGTGTTTGTGTTAATGTATGACTATTCCTTTGGGAGTAAATCAGTGTTAGGAACTACAATAATCTTTCAAACGTGGTGCGTATGTTGAATGTTACACAGACACGTTGCCTCCTTCAACCTCGCTACGCACACAGATTGTATATATTGCTTCTCCAACAGAACTTGTTGAACGCTTTAAATATTTCAAGCTGCCGTAACTGAACAACGAAGCAAATAACTTTTTTGTTTGCTGTAATGTTCCGCGCAAACTTTTGTACTATGTGTGGAACATCCTCTCCTGTTCTCAGCTAGCCACCGTTGCAAGGCACAAGCAGCTCGTAGTGGAACGGAACAACTCTACGCAAATTTAACGGCTTGTTATCCACAAAAGTCAATTTCTGAATTTATACGATCCAGTTTTCACAGTTTTCGTTAGGTCCCCCTAATTTTCCGACTACGTTTCCCCAACGTTTGTATGAATTTCCCATTTCTTTATACAGTACAAGCCCCAGGTCGAGTTGCTGGTTATTCCCTGTGTCGTGTCTGGGCGAGTGGTTAATGCAACAGCCGCCTAATCCACATAGTTCGCCCAGAGATTCCATGGTCTCAGCTAATCTGCGATAAGCTTCCGCACAGCGTACAGCAGTAATTTATCGATTTAGTGCGTATCGTGGCTTCTGAATTAGGTGTTCAAGAGCGAATTCTCGGATTATTTAAATTTTTAAATGCAATACGAGCCAAAATTTTGAAGATTGTTTCATTCATTGATTACAGTATTATTGTTTTTCAATCTGATTATCCATCCATCGAAATTGATAGGTTTTCTACGGACGAACGGGAAAGATGTGACGCCAACAGCGCTCTCGCTTTCCGACACGCGGCATGCAGGAAAGATGGCAACTCGCCCTCACCCTGGTTGTCTGGCTGTATGTTTCATAGGACTTGTTCCCAGACCTGGACGAACACTTTCCTCACGAGAAATCCGTCATACTGCATGGTCCGTAAGTACAATGTTATTGATACCTTCGAAACCGTTGTGAGAAACTTTGTCCAGAGAAAAATGACGGAAAACAGTGGGATATTTCGTCATCATCTGGTAGCTGGTCAGTCACCTTCAGACAATAGACAATGGAGTATTCTTCGTATTCTTTTTTTTTTCCATATCCAGATCCCAGTCCTACTTCAACCATTTTCCTAGGAATGTAATTCTCGCCATAACTACTCTATTCATTCACCTCTGCGAAATGCGTATATTATCAAACTTGTCTTGTTATCAGGCAGTTTCAATAAAACATGATTCAACGACTTTGCTGGCTACGATTATTATATCTTCAATCTATTCGGTTTCAGGAACATTTCATGTTAAAATGCTCAGAATAAAACAGATCACAACCAGCAGCAATCTTAACAGTATTTTCATGAGTCCTCAAACATTCCATATCTATGTACTTAAAACTCCTACGATCTTCTACGAATTATCCGCAAAATTTAATGTCTATATGGATTACTGAAAATAAATTAATCTTGCTTATAATTTTAGTAGACATTACCTTCCATTTTGTTCTACCATTCATTGTTGCTATAATAGTTATAATTCATCTCTTATTTCTACACCATACAGGGTCAAATAACCCTTTAGGTTTAAATAGAAACTCGGATAAAATTCCATTTCATCCTTATTTCACCTTTAAGGACATTTTTTTCTAGATGATGCCACTTGAAATGACCAGCAACATACAGTGGGCCAAGTGGTGCAATAAAATCGGTAACATTTAAGAATTCATCAATATAAGAGATTCATTCCAGTCCATTTAACGACACGTTATAGGACCCCTCTTAAGGAAAATTCGGGGGCTCCCGCAACTTTTCAAATCAGTGGCAACTGAAGAAACGTAAAACATATGGCGCCTTCTCCTTTCTCAGCCACTCTCCACACACTCTGGTAGAGTTTTGGTTGTGATGTGTCGCATGCTTGAACCTGCCCATGTTTTATGGCCCGATGCCCTTCCTTAGGCTAACTATGTATTTACCGTTGCATAATTCTGTGGTGCTTACTAGTGTGATATGTTGTGTATTTATGATTTATGAAAAAGGTGTGTATTGAGACAAAGGCATCATCCTGTCTCCGAGACAGAGTAATTAAGTGGGCACGGATAATATCTACAATCGAACCTGAGACGCTCAGAAACAAAAGCTGCGACACTGACCACTTATTATTATTATTATTATTATTATTATTATTATTATTATTATTATTATTATTATTATTATTATTATTATTATTATTATTATTATTAGTCTCTTCCTGCCTTCACATACATGAGTTAAGTAGGCCTACATCATTTTCTTATATCATTAGTGGAGATAAGTGCTGTGCTTCTTTTGTTCATATTGAGAAGTGGAGGCAACGAGTTTAGCTTTTGTAAAAATATTCTTTAGTGTTGCATGTCTTCTTCATACCACTGTTCTTAATACCTGTTGAGCTCGTCGAAGGTGCCCCAGGAACCAGGATTTTAAAATACAGTAACTTACTATTTTTTAATTTTTTTTTTTTTTTTTTTTTACATACTGGCAAGAAGGTGAACAAACACACTCGGGACCGCCATTAGTAATACAGGAGTTCGGAATCCCACCCACTGTACGGTTCAGAAGTCCACCGGTTTGTTTCTTGATGGTTGAGTTAAGCTCTGTTTTTACAGCACGATGCCATATCAAATTTATATACAATCAACCTACCTGAGGTAATGTACCACCAGACTTCAATTAGACTGGTGCGCAAAGTTTGACTCGGAATCTGAAGCAATGGCCAGATTTATTTCAATTTTATTTCCCCTAGCAGTTTAACGTCCCAATAGCACAGGGTGTAAAAGTAGCATCCGGGACTTAATTAGGGTACAGCACCAGCATGTTCCTGGTGTGAAAATGGTAAAACACAGAATACCATTTTCAGAGTTGCCGACGGTGGGATTCTTAACCCTAATCGCACGGCCAACTCGCACAGTACGGAAGTTTAGTTTTTTTTTTTTTTTTTTTTGCTATTTGCTTTACGTCGCGCCGACACAGATAGGTCTTATAGCGACGATGGGCCTTGGAATGGGAAGGAAGATGCCGTGGCCTTAATTAAGGTACAGCCCCAGCATTTGCCTGGTGTGAAAATGGGAAACCACGGAAAACCATCTTCGGGGCTGCCGATAGTGGGATTCGGACCCACTATCTGCCGGATGCGAGCTCACAGCTGCGCGCCCCTAACCGCACGGCCAACTCGCCCGGTACGGAAGTTTTCATTCATTCTGAAAATCTCATGTAAACTACATATACTGGATTAGACTGTTATAATGGAAAGCTAGTGAGGATTTCAAACCCAATATAATTACACTTGAGATGGTATGTTTAGTTATAAATGGATGGTCACTAGCCAAATCGAACTTCGTAAGTACCATAGGAACATTTTGAGAAATTATAACTTAAATTTAAATTCTAAAATCTGCAATAAGCTCTTTTTATCTATGGTATTTTGTACTTGCAATTTACACAGTTATACCTTTAGTTTTATATTTTCGGGAACCATGCAGCACCTTTTATATTTTAATTATGTCTATATTTCTGGGTTTTTTTATTTAGGTATCGCAAACAAACACCTCTGTAATTTAGTGGTTAGTGTGATTAGCTGCCACCCCCGGAGGTCCGGGTTCGATTCCCTGCTCTGCCACGAAATTTGAACTGCGTCCACTCAGCCTCGGCAGGTCAACTGAGTAGAGTGGGGTTCGATTCCTTCCTCAGCCATCCTTGGAATGGTTTTCCTTGGTTTCGCACTTCTCCTCCAGATAAACGCCGGGATGGTACCTAACTTCAGGCCACGGCGCTCGTCCTTGTCTATTCCTTCCAATCTTCCCATTCTCGCACAAGCCCCTGTTCAGCATAGCAGGCGAGGCCTCCTGAGCGAGGTACTGATCTTCCTCTACGGTTGTATGCCCCGTCCCAAAGTCTCATGCTCCGAGATACCGCCCTTGTGCCGGTAGAGGTGGGATGTCTCGCTGAGTCCGAGGGGAAAAATCAACCCTGGAGGGTAAAGGGATTAAGAAAGAAAGAAAGAAAGAATGAAAGAAAGAAAGAAAGAAAGAAAGAAAGAAAGAAAGAAAGAAAGAAAGAAAGAAAGAAAGAAAAGGCTGCCGAGTGTGAGGTTAGATCCCACCATCTCCCGAATGCAATTTCACATGCATATACAGAATAAATTTTCTAAATATTGCAAGAGCTCCATTCGATGAATGAAAAAATCAGTTAAAATAAGAAATATATATAATTCAGTCTTACAAAACTCGTAGAAACACCCCCTGTGGGTGGGGGCGGTAGAATAACACCCACGGTATCCCCTGTCTGTCGTAAGAGGCGACTAAAAGTGGCCCCAGGGGCTCTGAACGTTGGAGGGTGGGTTGGCTACCACGGGGCCCTTAGCTGAGTCCTGACATTGCTTCCACTTACTTGTGCCAGGCTTCTCACTTTCATCTATCCTATCCGACCTCTCTTGGTCAACTCTTGTTCTTTTCCGACCCCGACGCTATTAGGTTTGCGAGCTAGGGAGTCTTTCATTTTCATCATTTTCACGCCCTTCGTGGCCCTTGTCTTCCTTTAGCCGATATCTTCATTTTTTGAAGTGTCGGATCCCTTCCAGTTTTCCCTCTGATTAGTGTTATATAGAGGATGGTTGCCTAGTTGTACTTCCTCTTAAAACAATAATCACCACCACCACCACCACCGTAGAAACACTACATTATTATATTATTATTTTTATTATTATTATTATTATTTATTTATTTATTTATTTATTTATTTATTTATTTATTTATTTATTTATTTATTTATTTATTTATTTCTTCGTTATGCGCGACTAAGGAGTGCGACTGAACTTATTTGGCGGATGTTGTTGCCATTTCTTTTCTCAAAATCTCTTCAACTTCTCGCTGCGGCCTTTCTTGCGATCTTCTGACCAGGTTTTGTTGGTAGCAGTGCTTGGATGGTGTGTAAAGCGGTGATTGTCGACTAATTTTCTGAACTTAGAACTGTCTAACACCATGTCATCTGTGATGCCTATTTCTTGAAGATCTCTTCCAACTTCGAGCAGTCAATTGATTTTTACTTTCATTGATAAGGCAAGGTTCAGAATTCTTTTGGTCAATCTCTGATTATTCATTCTGATGATATGTCCATAAAAATTCAAACGTCTATTCCTCAATATGTCTGAGATTTTCTCTGAGTGTTGGTACAGGTCAAGAAAGTTTCTGATCATCCAAATTTAAATTATTTATATCATTATTATTATTATTTAATTTACGTTCCACTAGCTAGTTTTAAAGTTTCCGGTTACACAATGATGCCACAAAATTGTCTCAGTAGAGTCCTTTTATACGTCAGTAAATCTGCTAACACGAAGCTGGCGTATTTAGGCATTTTCAAATATCACTACAGTAGACGGAGTCGGGACCAAACCCATCATCTTCGGGTCAGAAAACCTGCGCTTTACCGTCTGAGTCACTTAACCCGGCATTGAGGAAAATGTAGGAGGTTGGGATGGGCGGAAGAACGAAGGCATAAAGTGGTTTAGATTAGATTGTACGTAGGGTGAAAAAATTACGCAAAGAGGTTTGCAAGGAATAGAGTTACAGGGAGGGCTTCATCAAACTAGTTTATGGACTAATCAATAACAACAACAAAATAAGGTTGTCGTGTAGAATACAACGACTTCGACATCATTCTGCATACCTTATTCCGGATCTCATAATGTATGATAATAGCCACGGTGTTTTGGTGAATTCCCGCCTGGTCATTATACACGGAAAGGATGATCACGACATTGTTAACATTTTAAGCAAACAAGATAATGAGGGAAATATTTTAAAATTAGTATACATTATTAAAAAAGATATCAAGGAAGGTTTATAATAATAAACTGCGCGAGCGGGTCATACATATTAAATGAAGTTCCGAAATCCGTAAGTGATGTACTTTGAGAGGCGAACCATTGTATTCAAAAATACCGTAGGTGCATTGTGTGAGTGCTTGTATATGTTTGCATTCTCTAAATTGACTCATCTCCTGTGCCTGTGTTGTGAGAGCTGGGTTGAGGTGATATTTTATGTGAGGTACGTATTCAAATCAGTGCTACACCCCCACAGTTAAGGGCCCCAGGTCTAACAAAGGGGAAACCTTGTTATCCACATTTCTCATCTCCTAGGTTATATTACATTGGGCAGGTGCTGGTGTCTTGTGCATCACCAACAATAAAGAATAGACTAAAGAATTATCTGATGCTTCTAACTATCAAGATATGTTCCCATATTCTATTCGAGTATATTTATACACAGAGAGAATGTGTTCAGTTGTGTGTAAGCCAGTGCGATCATCCTAAGGCGATGTTTTCTCGTCTGCTCTATGTTCACATTGCATTAACAGTGGGATGGATTATAGTTGTAGCTTGTCCTTTAGGCTTACATATTTTTGTGTTCTCTCTTATTAAATCATATTTAAAAATATACTCCTCTGTACTTTGAATTCAATATTCTTATAATACATTAAGAGGGACTTATTTAGTATTCTCACCATGTTCTTAGCCAGTTCGTTTAATTCAATACAACTGAGGACTTCTTTTCCCCTTCCTTCCTCTTTAGAGGAATATAATTTAAAATATGACGGAGCAAATTACATTTGTGATCAGATGGAGTTTTACTAAGTCTGTCTGATTCAGCTGATAAAGTTAACTGAAGTCTATTAACTTAACAGGTACCTTAAGTGCAAACATGCCATCCTCTTACATGTAAGTCATTTCAGTACATTCTTCTCTTGTAGGTCTCGTGAATTACAGCATAAGAGAGGTAATCCAGAGTGAAGCATTTGTATTCAAAATGGGAGTCTGAACTCAACGGGTTTGAAACATTGGTATTAAAAAACTCATTACCATTTCGTTATTTATTCCAGGATAGTTTATATAACTATATCACATTAAACAGAAATGACGATAGCTAATTTGTTTATTACTTATACTAAAGACATGGAGGCAGCCCCATGGTGTACAGCATCGTACCTACTTTTCATCCGGTGGCCACTGTGTTCGATTCCCGGCCAGCCGAGGTATTTTAATTATGGACTGAGGGCTGTAACGTATTCACTCAGACTCGTAAGACCAACTGAGAAGCTGCCTGATATGATAGAGAGCGGACCCGGTCAAAGAAGCTAAGCTATACGGTTGAGGATGTAAAGAGCCAACGTGGAATTCCAATACTTGCTGGCCATCTGGCAGATCAAGGCCTTAATGGGCGGTTGCACACCTGATATATTTCAATAGGGAGGCTCCGGGACAGTGCTTGAGTTAGATTTCATTGTCCTGGCCATTTAACTATATGTGGTGAATCTAGTAACAATAATACACAGATGTTCATAAAAACCAGAACACCTTGAAAGGCTAGAGATAGGAAGTTCATATTCACAGGAAATGATTAGCATTTGAAACATTTTGGCCTTCAGGTCCAAGGTCCACGTCGACATCTCGGCACACCACCACCGACTGGTAAAATGTGCCTGCGGCTCTCGTTGTCGCTACAAACCGAAGATAATGGATCAGGGTGACTTGAGCAGACGTGCAGGATGCCTCGCAGACGCATGCGAGAATCGTACCGTCAAATGAGTGAGTTTGAAAGAGGAAGCATTAATGGCATGAGTGAACGTGATGCATCCATCCGGGAAATTCCTGCTCGTGTGGGACGAAGTTTGTCGGCAGTGCAACGGGTGTGTACAGAACGGTTCACAGAAGACCGTAGAACACGACGGGATGGGTCTGGTCGCACCACCAAGACGGCCCCTCGAGAAGATCGACTGACACCTCATCCGAATGGCATTGCAGGACGGATCTGCGTCCTCCTCGGCCCTGGTACAATAGTAGAACAGTGTAACACATCGTACGCTATCTGGAGTGACAGTCTGTCGCCGTTTATTACGGTCTGGGTTACCGGCGCGTCGTCCACTTCTCCGCCTACCTTTGACTAATGTGCATAAACATGCTAAGCTGCAATGGTGTATGATACGACGTCACTGGGTACAGGAATGGCAGCATATAGTGTTTTCAGACGAATACAGATTCTGTTTGTTTGAAAATGGTGGCCGCATTTTGGTTCGCCGCAGACAGGGAGAGAGGCATCACTGACTGCATTCGCACAAGACATACAGCATACACTCAAGGGCTAATGGTCTGGGGTGTTATTGAGTAAAATCACAGTTAGTGCGTGTCCAGGGCACTGTGGCCAGTTTGAACTACGTGAATGGCATCCTGCGACCCGTAGCCATACCCTTTCTGCATGACACCCCAATCGCCATATTTCAGCAGGACAATGCGCGACCACATGTTGCTCACGAACGCGTGCCTTCTTGTTGTCACAAGATGTCAGACTGATGTCTTGGCCCACCCGATCACCGAACTTGTCTCCAATGGAAAACGTTTGGGATATGGTAAAACGACGGATGCTGTGCTATGACCCAATGCCAACCACCAAAGATAAATTGTAGAAATAGGTGCATGTAGCATGGATGGCTATACCCCAGGACGCCATGCGCGCCTTATACGCGTAGATGGAACAAGTTATCAATGCCCAAGTAGGACCCAGTGCCTACTAGGCAACAGGGCACATGTTGAACCTAGGTGACTGAAATGCTAATCGTTTCTGCAGAACATACTAATGAACATGTCCTGTGAATATAAACTTCCAATCTGTAGTCTTTCAAGGTGTTCTTTCTTTGTGAACACGTGTGCACCTAATATTACAAAGAAGAAGAAGAAGATAAATAGGAAAAGGAAGAAGAATTATAGGCTTATATAATGCGTGGAGGGAATATTTATTTGACGCCATTTGTCGATTCGAAGTTCTGTTTTACTCAAACTGTTGGCCGAGAAACTGGAAAACCGTTTGTTAATTTTGCTAGCCACGGTCAGCTACGTCATGGAGTGAAACATTCTCTCTATCTTTTTCGGGTTCGAACCCCGTGATCTTCGGCTTCCATTCATCTGCAAAGTGAAATTTTTACCAGAGGTTAGACACTCAAATATAACAAGCAGCGTGCGGGGGATGCCGTCGAAAAGATCGGATCACGTACGGTGAAGAGAGATTTATTTATTTCGCCGAGGATGCTGCACGGAATCCAGAAACGTTAGACCAGATATTCTACAGATACCTTATTACTACCCCATTTGTGCGGGATTGTGTCGTTGTTGTCGCGCCTCTAAAGACAATAGATGCAGCAGGATGCGGCTAAAGCCTACACCACTTACCCTTCTAAATTAATTTCGTGTGGCTATTACTAGCCGATTGCAGCCCTAGTAAGGCAGACCCTCCGATGAGGGTGGGCGGCATCTGCCATGTATAGGTAACTGCGTGTTAGTGTGGTGGAGGATAGTGTTATGTGTGGTGTGTGAGTTGCAGGGATGTTGGGGACATCACAAACACCCAGCGCCCGGGCCATTGGAATTAACCAATTAAGGTTAAAATCCCCGACCCGGCCGGGAATCGAACCCGGGACCCTATGAACCGAAGGCCAGTACGCTGACCATTCAGCCAACGAGTCGGACACTTACCCTTCTGAAACGACACTTTGGAGATGGCCTTATTTCTCGTGGAATTCCGTTCCCGTACCCCGGGTCTCAAGGTCCCAAATGCCTACATTTAGGGCATTTTGAATGATTCAGTTTTAAAGACAAATGTTCCACCTACGTAATGTAATTTTCTGTGTCCTTACATCAACCTTTGTTCATCATCATCTTCAGAAAGCTTATATTTATTTTCTTTCTTTTCTATTTTACAAGATGCTTTAAGTCGCACTGACACAGATAGGTCTTATAGCGACGATAGAATAGGAAAGGGCTAGGAGTGGGTAGGAAGCGGCCGTAGTCTTAATTAAGATGCCTAATATGAAATTGGGAAACCACGGGTAACAATCTTCAGGGCTGCCGACAGTGAGATTCGAACCGACTATCTCCCGAACGCAAACTCACGGCTTTGCGCCCCTAACCGCACGGCCAACTCATTCGGTGGAACGCTATGAACAATGTGTGACACGTGATGGTACACATTTTCAACACAGACTGTACCAACGCAATAATATAACATTTTTGTGTCGTTTGTTTTGCCACATATGGTGCAGTAGTTTGAGCTGCTCTTCAAGGTTAAAAATATATACAGTATTTCATATATTGGGTTTGAACCTTATAGACCTTCATAAAATTATTTCCAACTGTTGAAAAGATGGGTATTTTCTTTATATACCTCGTAGCTGAAATAATTCATACCATAGTCATCACATTTCTGTGGCATAATGAATTTCCTTGCCTTAGAGACGTAAATCTCTGTCGTTCTCTTGTGAATAGTTTTGATTTTCAAATATTTAACGGTATCATAATGAAAATAAATATCCAAGATACGTTTCTCAGTTTTACAATGTCATTTAGCGTTAGGTACATTCTAGCGCAATACCTCTGTAGGAATCAGGATTACTCGGATCGCCTCTGCCCTTGTACAGTGTTTTAACCCTCGAAATCCTCCACTTGTCCGGAATTCTCCCGTGCTGGAGACATTCATTGAACAGCACAGTCCATACCTCTGCAGGTACTCACTAAAAAACAAATCATGTCCACAGGCTTTATTGGGTTTCAGTGTTGCAATTACTTCTACTATCTCTTCTTGTGTGAATGACTCAGTGCTTCTCACCTTTCCTTGGCCAACAGTAGCATTGCAAGGTCTACTGTCTTTAGACTGTAACACTTTACTGAAGTGGTCGTGCCAGATCTCCATTGGAATGTCTCTCGGGAAGGTTGGATTCCTCGGCTTTAAGACCTTGAAGGGGTTCTTCTTAGCTTCTTCTATAAACTTCTCCACTGTTTCCTCAGAATATTTCCTTTTTGTTTCTCTGATCAGCGCTTTGTAGCTCTGTCTTTTCCTGGAGTATTCGCGCAGGGAGGCTTCACAGGGTGACATTAACGCCTCGTGCAGCGATTGAATCGTTGTTTTCCTGGACTGGTAACAGGCTGCGTTGAACCAGGGCTTTGCTTTCCTCTTGAATGCCGGAGCTACTGTCGTTGCGCTGAGTATGATGTCTTCTAGTTCCTGTAGAGCGGTGTCTATGTGTCCATGCTGTATGAGCTGTATTGCTTCTGTGATCAAAGGGGTGGATTCCTCGATCGTTTGTACATCCAGTGCTCTGGTCCGTTTTATGGTATGAGATGTGGTAGAAATGCTTTGCTGTACAGTAAAGTTTGTCAATACAGGCGGATGCTTCCTGACGACATTCTTCTGTATTCTTTGCTCTACTTTTGTCACTTTCTTCATATTTGAGAATACTATACGATTCTGGTGAAAAATATACTTTCGAGGAACTATATCGAAGTGGACGATGCACTTATCACCTCTAACCCGATTGACCAGACAACGGGAGTCTTACAAGGGGACCCACTTAGCCCCCTCCTATTCAACATTGCTACATACGACGTGGTACAGGCAACAAAGACAGAAGACGTAAAGGTATACCTGTACGCGGATGATACTGCCCTGGTTTCAACATCGATCACTTCGCTACAAAAAGCATTCGACCACCTAGTTGACTGGGCGAATGACAACTATCTACAACTCAACAGGCTGAAGACGGTGAAAATGACCTTCAAGAAAAGAGGACGGCAAGCAGCAGAGGACGTAATATACTTGGGCCAGCAACCATTAAGCAATGTGAACAGATTCAAATATCTGGGAATAACTCTTCAGGCACAGGAGAGAACATTTTCTGCACATGTTAGAGTGGCCGCATCTCTGATTGCAATAAATGATATCAGACATATCAGGAAGATTTCACTCCGAACAACGATGGGACTATTTAAATTTAAGATCATACCCGTAGCTACGTATGGGTTACAGTTAATCTGGGAATGCCTTACAAAAGCGAACTTGAAGGTCATCGAAAATGTTAAGTCCACGTATATGAAGCGAGCCCTCGGCGTCTCCAAATTTTCCCCATCCAGATTGATCTACGAGTTGTGCAACGAAACGATGCTTTTGGAAGATCTCCGCCTACAGCTTGGACTGCCATCCACGCCAGCTTACGAAGAAATAGTCTCCGAACACCAGAGGAAAAAGAAAGATATTTGGATTGACTTCTACAGCACAGACGCGATGACGACAAATGACTGGAAGGAAGCGAACTACGAGCTGAGGCACCTCGTGACAAGGTTCGCGATACAAGGCTTTCACTTCAAAGTCTGTTGCACGGATCGATTCCATGAGCCATGTGAAGACTGTAGTTGTTCATTATGTGGCAAGCTATGCGATCGATACCACGTGCAATTTTGTGAGAACCGGCGTATGTCGCTTAAGAAATTCTGCTCGGAAGAGAGTTAATACTGTGCAGACTGAGAATTATTTGATGAAATTGTAATTTATGATCATCTACTTTGTACAGTATGTAAGTTTCTATATGGCCATTGGCTGCAATAAAGGTATTATTATTTAGCGTTCGGTCCGTAAGCCTCTGTGAATTAAATAAGCGCCTCATATATTTTCATTAAATCGCTAAAACTGAGTCTGACCAGTGTCACCTAGGTCTCCCTCTACTTCTCTTAACCTGCATGGCCGAGCCTATTATTCTCCTAGATAACCTCTCATCTCCTGTTCACCTTTCATGACCCTACCACAGAAGCTGGTAAATGTATACAGCTTCCATCCATCGAGTTCATTCCTAACGTAGCCTTCATTTCCTTATTCCAAATTCATGTCATTGTTCCCTACCATTTCTACCAGCAATCATTTACGTTACTTTCATATCTGTTACTTCCAACTTATGAAGGAGGTATCCTGAGTTCATCTCGTTTTTACTCCCGTGCGGCACCGGTCTGGAAACAGAACAGTGTAAAGATAGAAAAAAGATTATTCTCAAACATGTTTAAATAATCAGAATACGATTTCCTATAATGAAGTAGAAGATGGATCTTATTATGTTGTGATAGATGACCCCAGCAGAATTGGCAACATATAGTAGGCCTAACTGGCAAATGTACAAGCAGTAACACGTTCGTTAATCACTTACATTTAAAAATAATGCTCTAAAATTGTGTGTGCTTCTTTACCATGTAAGTTTCTTTCCTGGTGATGATTGAGGTAATAACGATTATCTGATCACTATATTAATGAGGGCCATATCGTCATGGGACCCAGCGGTACTACCCTGTGGGCTGCAGACAAGTCCTGAAACTCCACTTTTATGAACGTGAGGAACGAATTGCCAGTAGCCGCGTCTTACTGTAACGGAATGATGCGCCTCGTGATACGGAGAAAAGGTTAAAGGTTGCAGTGCAATTTCTCTGTTTCTTAAAGTTTCAGATCGTGTACAGTGAGAAGCTTCCTTTTTTATTTTCACATGTTCGATTTATGGACATCTGAGCATTATCTCTCCAAGGAGATATCAATATAATGTACATCTTTCGTTCTCGATTACTTGCATTAAAACAAAGTACGGACTTGCCCTAAGCTTGGTTAATGGTAATAAAATCATTTGTGAGCATCTATATGAACGTAGGGAAAATTTCATAATTCATAAAACACAACTTTTCAAGATATAACTTTAAACAATCAGATACTTGAAATAAATCGTGGCTTTGCAATGTGAAGATCTTTGATGCAAATATGTGAAAATACGTGGCTATACAACAAAGTTATATGACATAATATCACATTATATTGGGGTCTGTAGGATATAAAACTTAAGTTATTGTCTTCAAAAATAAAAAGAGGTAAAATATTTATTAAAGTGCACATAAGTACACTCGTTTGCGAAAAATATTGCGCACCACGAAGGAGCCATCGCAGGGGAACGTCCGTGGGTACAGGCACAGGACTTGGTAGTATATAGAAAACACAAAAATACTGCATTCCAAGCATTTACTTTAGGGTAACAAACACTTGCAGAGTGCGTTCAGTAAGCTGTTGGACCACCCGTAGCAGAGACAGGCAAAGTCGGGCACCGAGGCATACAAACGTCATGTGTTCTCCTGAGAAAGATCCTGTCGCCGCTGATGCAAATGACCCTCGGAATCTGCTGTAGTTATAGCTGGTCGAAGTTACCGTTTAGCCTGGTCCCAACCTTCTCGATAGGCAAGAGTTCTGGAGACCATGCTGACGAAGGAAGTATGTTGACATCACGAAGTCAGGCCACAGATACCCGTTCTGTGTGAGGCCGGGCATTATCCTGCTGAAACATGAGGTTGTTGGGCTGGATGAGGAATGAAAGCACACATGATTGCAGAATTTGGCTGTATCGCCGTACCATCAGGATTCTTTCAATCACCACAAGTGGAGAAAGGAAAGCGTAGGAAATGTCACCCCATACCATGAAACCTGTCATTGCAGCGGTTTGCCTCTGGAGAATTACGCGTTGATAACTACACTACCACGACGTCTCCAGACTGAAATTAGGCAGTTGTCTGTATCCAGACATAACAGTGATTCGTCGCTAAACACCACTCGTCGCCAATCCGCAAGCTGCCATGCTGCCTGTTCCTGTAGAACTTCAGATGCGCTGAGCAATTCTCATATCGGAACGGTAGACGACTGATCCTGGTATGGTAGCCAACTGGATATGGTACTAGTGGGCACATGTTTATCCCCAGCTGCCGCGACATATCTCCGGATGGTGCGCTGTGACGTTCGTGGAGTACTTACAGCCTGTCTCACGATGAACCGATCCTCCCTACCGGTGGTCCGCGTGGGGTCAACCCAAGCCGTCTCGACGCGTGTGTGTACCCTAACGTTCCCACTGCGTACAACACCAACGCGCCGTATAGTCCGAAATGTTGAAGTGGCAACCAGCTCGCCGAAACATCCAACACGCCTCTCTTAGTCCAACGATGCTACCTCTCTTAAACTCACTGAGCTGGTCAAAGACTTGTCGAAATGCCGCCAAGACATGCTGGGTGTTCACTGAACTGAGTTCTGTAGCTCGCAATGCCTTATTCGGGTTATTTATACGCCCTACTGGCACTTCCACGCAAGCAGTCAGCATTGCACGCGGATGGGAAAGATGTCAGCCTATGGTCTCAGCTACCGTGTGCAAGCATCCTAATGTGACGCCATCTGGCTGCTTGTTCGTCAATTTAGACGTCCCGTTTTTACTGTAGGCCAACTACACGACAGAGTAAACCGAATCTCTCTTGTGTGTCCATGGCTGAATTTATGATGAACTTTGTCGGGTAAACTACAAATGTGTCACCAGAGATTTTTACATCCCAACATCGTACGGCATGGGGTTTTGAATAGGCTTCTTTCGCCCTTCAATATCCCACTACATCTGCCATTTTTGAACCCGCTATCCTGGGATACGGAGAACAACACTCTACAACAGATCGACAAAGGGAGCTATGACGGTACAGTGTGACAAACTTAGTTGTACCCGCGAGATTCATTTATGGCCCGCAGTCATTGTTTTTGTTTGTTTTGTTTTTTGCTAATGAGGTAAGTTATATTTTATCACTGTTATTGCTTAAACACGAAAGAGAGCATTGTTGAATTTTCATTGATTTCCCCAATGAACATTTAAAATGAATGGAGAGTTGCTATAGTGGCCCATGTGTATAAAGAAAAGGACGATTGAAATAAAGCTGAAAATTACAGGCCAGTCAGTTTGACATGCATTGCATGTAAGCTTTGAGAAATCATTCTTTCTGATTATATTGGGTATGTTTGCGAAATTAATAACTGCTTCGGTAGAAGGCAGTTCGGGTTTAGGAAAGATTATTCCACTGAAGGTCAACTTGTAGGATTCCTGCAAGTTATAGCAGATATCCTAGATTCAGGAGGTCAAAAGGACTGTATCGCGATAGACCTATCTAAGGCATCTGGAAATAATGAGTGAAATTGGATTAGACAAAAGAGTGACTGAATGGGTGGCTATATTCCTAGAAAATAGAACTCAGAGAATTAGAGTAGGCGAATCTTTGTCAGACCCTGTAATAATTAAGAGGGGAATTCCTCACGGAAGAAGTAGTGGACCTTTATGTTTTCTGATACATATCAATAATATGAGTAAAGAAGTGGAATCAAATATAAGGCTTTTTGCAGATGATATTATTCTGTACAGAGTAATAAATAAGTTACAAGATTGTGAGCAACAGCAAAATGACCTCGTTAATGTTATGAGGTGGACACTAGGCAATGGTATGATAATAATACTGCGTTGATGGGGTGAAACTTCCTTTTGGGGATCATTGTAAATATCTAGGTGTTAATATAAGGAAAGATCTTCATTGGGGTAATCGCATAAATGGTATTGTAAACAAATGGTACAGATCTCTGGACTTGGTTATGAGGGTATGACATATAAGTCTCTGGTAAGACCCCAACTAGAATATGGTTCCAGTGTATGAGACCTTCACCAGGATTACTTGATTCAAGAACTGAAAAAATACGAAGAAAAGCAGCTCGATTTGTTCCGGGTGATTTCCGACAAAAGAGTAGCGTTACAAAAATGTTGCAAAGTTTGGGCTGGGATGACTTGGGAGAAAGGAGACAAGCTGCTCGACTAAGTGGTATGTTCCGAGTGTCAGTGGGGAGATGGCGTGGAATGACATCAGTAGACGAATAAGTTCGAGTGGTGTCTTTAAAAGTAGGAAAGATCACAACATGAAGATAAAGTGGAATTCAAGAGGGAAATTTGAGGAAAATATTCGTTTATAGGAAGGGGAATTAGGGGCTGGAATAACTTACCAAGGGAGATGTTAAATAAATTTCCATTTTCTTTGCAATCATTTAAGAAAAGGTTAGGAAAACAACAGATAGGGAATCTGCCATCTGGGCGACTGTCCTAAATGCAGATCAGTAGTGATTGATTGATTGATTGATTGATTGATTGATTGATTGATTGATTGATTGATTGATTGATTGATTGATTGATTGATTGATTGATTGATTGATTGATTGTGGATTGAAAACGTTATACATAATGTTGTTCGAAAATACACGCATAGATTAACTTGAAAATATTTACTCGCAGCGAAATCTTCTGAATAATAAGTTCTAAACACTGAGTAAAAGCACGGAACTTTATTTACTGATACCGAAACAGATCAGTGCGAATACTGACCGTAGCAAGTAATATGTGTATTGTACTCAATGAAAATGATCCATTTATGCTACTGTACTGGCGCACTTTTGACCTGGTGATATCTTCTCGAAGAATTGTGCTAAGAGTTGCGAAGTTTGGTAGGTTAGTTCCCCCCCCCCCCCTTTTTTAACTTTTCTCCTTTCTATTTTACGTGGGTTCAGTTTCAAACGTAGAAATAATCCTACATTATTGTGTTTCCACTGGGTGCATTTTCTCTGCTTGTTGATGTTTTAGATCTTTTGTTTTTGGAGGCTCTAAGGTAGTGTATGGTAGTGGGGTTTCGAAAAAGAGAGTATAAGCTTATTTTGGTGTATTTATACTTTTGAGAGAAGGGTGGGTGGTTCACATCTTTACAAAATGACACAATTTTCACTACTTTACAATGCAAATTAATTCACACAAATTTCCTGACCTAAAACTGGGGATAATACTTTCGTACGGGTACAGATTCTCTCTAGATAAATATTATGGAGCTGCCGTTATTTTACTACAGATAGTGTAACAACCAAATCTGATGTGTAAGACCAGCTCTAGGCATCCATATTTGTTAAAGAATGTATCCTCAACACCTATTCAGTATGTTCTCTTCCTATAATCTTCACATCTACATTTTCACTTAGAGGTAACCTGGCGTCAGACACAATGGTGTTTCCCACTCAGAACTACCCAAGGGTTTCTTGTAGGGTAACCCTCTCAGTCTGGATTTTATCACCACGGAAGGAAAACCGTTTTTATTGAAATTTGACACTCTGAAAGGGCAGAAATTGAACCCCGTCATTGAGAAGCTAGTACGTTTATTTTTATTGACATTTAGACCATGTTTACATTTCTGTACAAATTGTGGTACGAAGTGAAACTGTCTATCTTTTACCAGATATGACTGTGTATTTCACAAACGGTAAACCACTTCCGGGGTAAATTACTCCTAAATATTTCTACAAAATTGGATACAATTGATTTACTTTAAAAAATAAAAAGAGTGAGATTGGCTACTTGGTGCATTTTCGACCATCTTTGAGATTTATTGTTTATTCATCCTCATTTCACCAAATCTTGACATATACCACATGTTTCGAAATGTAGAAGACGTGCGACACGTACAAGAAATGTCAACATTTGTGTACCGAGTGATGTCTTAGAAATTAAACATTATATGTTTGGAATACTTTACGGTAATGGACACCGGACTTCAGTGGGTTAAGGGTAAACCTGCTGACGATAGCAACGTTCGACTTCCATGTCGTTACATGCACGGAGCCGATTTGTGCCCCTAGAGTGTTCTGAAATGCCATCCATCACAGAAAGTGTCCCTGGATTTGATCAATCTCGAAAAATCACGGTGTATGGGAGATCTGCTGGCCCCGCGGTCTAGGGGTTGCTTGTCTGCCTCTTACTCGGAGTCCCCGGGTTCGATTTCCGATCAGATCAGGAACTTTTACCTGTATATAAAGACTGGTTCGATGTCCATTGGGCCTACGTGATTATAATTGAGATGGCGGACCAAAAGCCAAAGTTATCGGACGAGAAGGTTCGTCGCGCTAACCACGCGGCACCTCTTAATATTCAGACCATCTGGCTGAGCACCGGTCGCTTGGTAGTCTATGGCCCATCATGGATGTTGTGCCGTAAGGTTTGTTTTTTATGTGGAGATACTCTTTTCAAATGGAAGAGAAAACGTTCACCATATTGTGACTGGGACGTTGAGAAGCAAACATCACGCAAGACTGCCCTCTGAGAACTTACAGAGGCGAAACAAGACATCTTTACTAGGGACACCATTTTCAATAGTTTCTATTTGGAATTTAGATATCAAATTTCAATTATTTCTATGTATTTTCCGCACGATAAATATATACGGTACATACCGGAATAGTTCCGGGAACTCAATCAAATCCGTAGCCCAAATAGTCACGGTGCCTCAAACACAGATTATGAGATAGCATGTACAATCCAAAGAACTCAGAGCTGATAACCTTGGATGTTCTGATACTCTAGAATGAATCAATGGTAATAACGCCAGTCCTAAACTATTAAATGAAATAATTTATGAAAGGTGGTTTTAGATAAAGGTAATCAAGCCCATGGCATATCATCGTCATGCTTAGCCATATTGTTATGAAGTCCCACGCAGTTTATAATAGCATTATATCCAACAACTAAGAAATGATTCATAGCTTCTATCAGCATGTCCTAAAACTGATGCAAAAGTATTCAACATTGAAGAAAAATTTCTTCGCAGTAACTCATACTCCCTTATTATATCATGCCTGCTCGTAAATCACGGGATCAATTGACTTGCAAAGTAATACAGTTGCAATTATACTTGTCATGTTCCGTCTGTCTCGCAATTAAATAATACAACGTCCAAAATCTTCTGATAAATTACGAGATTCATCAGTTCGGTTCAATCTTTTCCTTTTCTTCTATTTCGATGTAGTCCCACTATATTTCAATGAAAACACAGGCTTCGGATATTCTAGAAACCTACACAACTCATTTCTTGACGATTTGTAATTATTTAAGAGAGAAATCTAAGTAAACAAATGATTACGGAACCTGCCATCTGTGCGACTGTTCGAAATTCAGATAAGTTGTGATTGATTGATTGATTTAATTAATTAATTAACTTATTTATTTATTTATTTATTTATTTATTTATTTATTTATTTATTTATTTATTTATTTATTTATTTATTTATTTCCATCATTACAGTCACGATGAGCTCATAATTGTAAGATGTGTTGAGTCTTTTCTAAACGAGTGTAGATTATACACCTCAAAGACGCGAAAGCCGTTTTACCACTAAACTGTCTGAAGAGGTCAGGAAGGAACAATGCTGTTGGTATTATTAGAGGTATCGCTCAAGGTCGATTTTCGTGTTTTAATATTGGTTGTTATTGGGAAGTTGTGGTGCAAGAAACATCTTCTTCTGAAAACGAAGTTAATCTATAGGTAATGGGAGTAAAATATGAAAAAAATTGTCATCGTTACGGTTCACAAAATGATGAATGAAAGCTGATTTTAACTTACGTCACGGGCAGCAAATGAAAAACGAGTGACTACGCTGATACTGTTCATAAACTTTCACTTCATCTAAACTAAAAGCGAACTCTTTCGGTGTGTAAAATATTCTGGACGATCAGTTGCGCAACCACTGGTGAAGATCACATTCGCTAGTGTGGTTGGGTATGTGAACTGGTTGAAGGTAAATAGAAACAAAAGTACATATTTTTCTTGCAGCTCATTGTGAAAAGACTTGAACCAATGCGTCGTGTGGCTTATCGTCAAAATGAGTATATTTTATAGTTGAGCTATAGATTCGGGACTTTTTAAAGAAAAAAAAACAATGGAAATTTGGTACAAAAAGGGGATGTATGCAGTAAACCCCCTTACAATATTTTGAATTTGATTCATTGAATTCTCTAACAGAGTTTATCGCAAGGAGAAGGCAAAGAGATAAGACTTAACCACAGTGATATATAACGAAGTATAAAAGTCACATCTCCGTGTTGTTGGCTTTCAACTTTTTAAAGAACTACTCGGTACAATATTCCGAAAACCTGGTGTTTGTTAAAACCACTAACCCAGATTTACCACTATCTTCTATTAAAAGAAAATAAGCCTGCTTTGTCTAAATTACGGTATAGTAAATGTTAGTCACTTACATAAAATGATGAAGGATCAGGCAGTTATTTGACTTCTTTTCAAATGATTAATGGAAGTTACTTTGCATTACATTTTATGGTTTTACGCCTCATGAAAAATTAGTCTACAAATGTCCAGGGGAAGTTATCATATAAGGTTTTCTGTTGTCATTTGCATATTATTTTGTAAAATCTACATAAATAACACCGAAATGGTCGTCTGTCCATACATTTATAATTTCAGAAGGATGTATTGATAATTAATTGTTTCATACGCAATACTGCACTGAACTAATGCGCAACCATCGCCACCACCGTGTCAGAACGTCGATTGCTCAATCCACGAGACAGCGTGAATAGGAAAGGCACGAGGAGGTTCGTTGCATCTTGACTGCTCACTCTAATCGGAGGGCTGATATCATAGCTATCAACAGAAAGGACAGTAAAGCAATGGTCCCACCAGGCTCTGGATGTGGACCTAGAAAAGCAAGCTATGATGTTCCGTGCTTGCCTTATCTGTCAGCAAAATATAAAATATCTATCGATCCGCGGACTGTCAGAGGCTTGCTATTCGGAGCAAGAAGCAACCTTCCTAGTCAGGCATCGACCTTACTACAAAATTTGAAAGTTCCACTGTGCGAAATAGAAGAAATAGTAATACAGATACTAAGGGGATCTCTACAAATCATTCACTTCCATCTACACCTGAGAACATTATTAATATTCCTCCATCACACCTCTGGAAACAAAAAAGAAGATAACAACAGCATTAACAATTAAATTGACATTTTGATGTTTTTAAACTCTACTAAAATTGTAACCTGACTGAATTCCGGATCTGAATTGTCATCCTCACTGGAGGACGGACGAGTTATTTCTTTATTAGTGTGCGTTTGTGTTTCTAACACAGGAGGATGGTTAGTCATAAATCACTCGAGGTCCAGCGAGAAACTGCAAGAGACACTTGACGCGCTGGTGAAATGGACAGAAGAGAATGAACTTCAGTTAAATGAGGAAAAGACAGTAACAATGACATTTAGGAAAGGAGGTAAAGCATCAGAGTTTCATATACATGGGAGACCTCTAAAGAATGTATCGAACTTCAAGTATTTGGGGGTCACACTACAAACTAGAGGTAATGTTTTCTCTACTCACATCAATGACAGGACAAATGCAGCAATCAGAGCCATCAACGACATACAGAATTTGAATAAGCTATCTATCAAAACAGCCCTGAAACTATTTGACCTCAAAGTGTCACCAGTGATCACCTATGGATTAGAAATTGTATGGCCGCATCTAAAAATGAAACAGTTCGAGCAATTAGAAAAAGTGGAAGCTACGTTTCTGAAAAAGGCACTTTGTGTCTCGAAGTATACGCCTTCAAGGCTTGTATGTGAGTTAACTCGCGAACCTTTCTATGTAGAAGATGTCCGTTGTCACCTACCACTACCAACTACACCAACATATCTACAGTTCATAGAGAAATTACGAGCAAAGAAGAGAGACATATGGAGCGAATTTTACTCGACGGACGCAATGGTTTACAAAGACTGGCAAGCAGGAGGATATGAGCTCAGACACATGATTACAAGCTTTGCAATACACGGATTTCATTATAAGCTATGTAAAACAAGGAAATTCCATCAACCAGACACGGACTGTGTATGTGAACGTTGTGGTAAGAGCTGTGAACGATATCATGCCATGATCTGTACTTGTCGGCGCGAATCGATGATAGCCTTCTGCAGAGATGACTAATGTTGTGTATTAATGTAAATATCTTTTGGCTATTGGCTGCAATAAAATATTATTATTAAATCATTCAAACTTGTTGTGTTATAGTGTGCACTTGACTTTCAGGTCGTCGTATGGAGTAGGCGTTTTTTTAGGGAGGCAAAAGTAGTTATTCCTGAATATCTGCTTTATTATTATGTCTATGGAAATATTTCAAATAATAAAAGTTGTAGAAATTTTAATTTTGACCGTTTATGTCACGATGGATCATATTTACGAAAAATAAATTTTTAGTCGAAGTCCTGTTGTTTTAAAGTTTGTATAGCAGAAGAAAAGGCGATTTTGCACAAGTCTGAAGAAGAAATTGTACCGTTCTAGCCATTCGGAAATCATCTTCATTCTGTCACGTCTGGTTCAGCTTTGACGTACTTCGCACTGCTACACGGCACTTGGCAGAAATGTGTGAAACGGGCCATGTAATCACATGTCTGTACATTCATTGTTTCAACAACTATTTTTATAATTATTATTTCATATGTAATAGTGTTCATCTGTAGGCCTGTCACTTTTTGTGTCGGTCTGTCTGTTTGTGTTCCTAAAAGTGGACAAGGACTTGTCCCATGACAGTCACTCAGTATTGGTAATCTCTCTAAATGTGTTGTTTTATCAGGTGCATGTGAATTCAGTGTCATCGCATGGAATCGAGCTTTTATTTGAAAATTGATCCCGTTTTCTCAAATGTATGTGTTGATATTAGATTTATCGAAAAATTTCATGTAAAAATAGTTGTAGGAAATGCAATCAATCCGTTATGCGGCATACGTATTTATCGTAAGAAGGATAATAACGGAGATGCTTATGAAAGTCGGATTTTTTGTCGAAGTCTCGTGGATTTCTCATTCTATCCCTATTTCATTCAGCTTTATCGTATTTCACACTACTGTCACATGCTTCCGTAGAAAATTATGAGTTTAACATGCCGTAATTAACATACGAATTGAGCCACGGCACTCGGCATAAATTCACGGCATAAAGACATATATTCGATTGCAAATTGCCGTTCGAAGGAGTGGTAAGAATGCCAGTATATACTGTAAGGAGAACGTCATGCTAAAATAATGTTACAAACATCTCGGTCAGTTTTATAGTTCCTTTGGTATATTTGAAACTGACTGTGTATTTTGAATACTGTTATCACATTTACTATTTGTTTGGACATATTTTTTATGAAACAAACCATTTTTATATTGAATGTATCTATAAAATCTTTCTGAAGGGAGCAACAGTATATCCTTGTCATCAAATCCATTTTACTCATGTTTCTCGTAAGCGACACGTCCCACGATACGCTGAAATGTTCCCATGTGATCTTACTTATCCCTTCTGTTATATATTATAAAATAAACTGTACAAATAAATTCTCTAGTCAAGTATGGGTGAATATCCAGAGGGCGCCGATTAACTCTTGGAGTTCTAGTCGGTTTTGTATATTCCCCTACATAGACTAACAACTATCTCATATTCCTTCATTTCTTGATGTTCTCAGAAGTATATGAAGAGTCTGCAGTTATTTTTCGTTTTTGAAAGAGAGAGAGATTTATTAAAGAAATAAATCATCCGTCCTCCAATGAGGGTGACCATTTGGATCCGGAATACAGTTTCAATTTCAATGGTTTAAAAATATCAAAAGATGAACATTTAATCGTTAATGCTGTTATCTTCTTTTTTCCAGGGTTAGTTGGGGAGGAATGTAACTCACGTTCTCAGGTATAGTTTATACAACAAATAAATGAACACTTCGAACGTTTATATCAAACCTTTCTAAAAATATCCACACCTTAAAATGTGTGGGCTAATTTTTGTTGTTGTTGACGTTAAACTTTTCCAGCACACTAAGTATACATTGATTACATCAGTAAAAATTATTTCATTCCCCAATTGCTCACTACAGACGCCATTGCTTGTTTACATTCTCCATAGAATATTTTTCTAATTATATGGTCTATAAAATAAAGTCCACTTGGTCAAGAAAATGCTCGAATTTCTTCTTTGGTCACGACATTGATATAACATTCAGTTGAGTTTTAACAACTGAGCAATGCTAAGGAAAACAATGATGATATTAGATGGTACTTGATACTGTAATAGTTAAAACGGGACTACTCACAGGAAATGTAACTCAGTAGGATGTTTATTTTTGGAGGTAGATTTTCTTCTGTCATGATATTTCTCATATAACTTAATTTTCCTTCTTGTTCTCTCCTGTTCTGCTCCTGTATTTACTGTAAATGTATTTTTCTTTGTTAATGTTGTTGTTTATGTAAATATGTATTATATACTGTATGACTGTACAGTTTTATTTGTGTATATTTGTGTCCTTTGTAAATATTTATATATCTTTCATTTTAGATTCATATCTATTGTACATAGCTAGGATCTTTGTAATTCGGCGTTATGCTATTGTGATCCTGAATAAATAAATAAAAATATTTTCGGACAGTTCTAAAGTTTGTAATAATACGATATATGAATAGTATATTATCATTAATTTTATTAACATCACATTAGCAAGTTTCAGTAGAGCAACTAGGCTTAGTTTCGGACTTGACAGGAGTTTCAAGGCCGAATGCTCTTCATGTTGTCGCTCACTGCTCCTATCATAAATCTTACACGAAGTCACCAGGATTCGAACCGTAGGCAATCAGGTCAGGAGCAAAATGGCTACAACACTTCCTCAGCGCCGTAATGATCTCCGCAAATATTATAATTATTGGTTGTACACTATCCGGTAGAAATGCTTGTCTTGTTATGTCATAAGCTTGGAGGCTGGTTGGATCGTTACATTTCATCACCGAGGATTGTGTGATTATAGTGAAACCGAAAAAGTAATTACGAATCTATAATGGGGTGTACTACGCAAAATAAGGAGTGGGGTAATTTACCATTACCTTCCTCACTCAGCCGTAAAGTGCAATTGTAACAAGAATTAACACATTACAATGCATCCAGATGCTATGAATGTTACTACTCACCACCACCAGTTCCTCAACAGCTTAAATATTATCAAGCCTTAAATCCACTGCGACATCAGTGGGAGTTAACATTTTGCTCCGACCTGTTTCAGGAGACAGATGCTCGTCAAGAAACAACCTTCCGAATGTGCTTACTTTATATAGGCCCACAGCAATTTTAGTAACATGGAGCACAATGCTTTCTATTAAATAGAAGTATGAAATTTTCATGGTATCCATACGATTTATACAGTTTTAACGAATATTATTTTCTTTGTAACATCAACCATTATTATTAACTAATGAGGAGCAGAATTCAAACGAATCAAGTGTTTTGCTCTCTAAAAATAAATATTTTCAATGCTTGTAGCTGTTTGGTCCGCCTCTGCGGTGTAGTGGTTAGTGTGATTAGCTGCCACCCCCGGAGGCCCGGCTCTGCCACGAAATTTGAAAAGGGGTACGAGGGCTGGAATGGAGTCCACTCAGCATCGGGAGGTCAACTGAGTAGGGGTGGGTTCGGTCCCCACCTCAGCCATCCTGGAAGTGGTTTTCCGTGGTTTCCCCACTTCTCCTTCAGGCAAATGCCGGGATGGTACCTAAACTTAAGGCTACGGCCGCTTCCTTCCCTGTTCCTTGTCTATTCCTTCCAATCTTTCCATACCCGCCGCAAGGCCCCTGTTCATGATAGCAGGTAAGGCCGCGTGGGCGAGATACTGGTCATCCTCCGGAGTTGTATCCCCGACCTAGAGTCTGAAGCTCCAGGACACTGTCATTGAGGCTGTAGACGTGGGATCCCTCGCTGAGCCCGAGAGTAAAAACTAATCCTGGAGGGTAAACAGATAAAGAAGAAGAAGTTGCTGTTTGTACCCATTGGTGAACTTCGTGAAATTAACTGGAGTATAAAACATAAAACGAACTGTTCCGTACTATTTTCTATCCCAACTCATCAATTAATTAAAACTCTGACCCGAATCAGTTTCAGTTTTCGTTGAATAATGAATATGCCTTTGTAAAGAGCTTTTTATATAACATTATTTTATTATTCCAAATTGAACACAACAAGAGAAAAAAGAGTTTGTATCTCGACAATTTTTCTACCGTAATTTCTTTCATTTACAAAGTCGGTCCCTGCGTTTAGGATGCATATTCTATCTCACTTCCATAATACAATAACAAGCAATCGTAATTGAAGACCTCCCCGGAATAAATATGTAACCAACAAATTTTTGAGATGTTAGATTTCAATGGAAACAGGGTGTATCATCACACCTCTACGCTATGGTGTCATCTAATGTCTTATATTTGAACTTCAAGCTGGTTTATAGCTAGCAGAAATTTGTCCTCCGTGGTGTAAGGATGGAACATCAGTCAAGATAATGGACAGTGCTTGTGTCGGTTCATCACTAGGTGTAATAGATCATTTAAATTAAGCCCATAGACAAAACAATTGAGCTATGGTGGCCTAGGCCATCTTTGGTAGAGCAACCGACGCGAAATCGGGAGGTTGTGGGTTCGGATCCCACTGGTGTCCGGCTGGCCATTTTTGTTCTGTACTTAACATATCTTCAACACGTACTACATGCACGTAACACGACTTAATACGTTGAAAGTCTGTTTCGATTACAATGCGGTCGTGAAAATTCAATATTCATTTTCTTTATATATTTAGTGTTCTTTTTGTTATTATTATTATTATTATTATTATTATTATTATTATTATTATTATTATTATTATTATTATTATTATTATTATTATTATTATTATTATTATTATTATTATTATTACACTAATCCAAGTGCATGTACGGGATTTCTGTTCTGTTATATACAAACGTAAGACATACCTGCAAAACATGTTCCATTGTATAACCTCCAATGCATACTGTACATTATTTTTCAAACCCTAAGTTTTGTTATAAAATATTATTTTAATAGATGAACTAATTTGTATACTTGCATATGCAATTGGTTCTCCTGAGAAATTATTGATTTATTGATTACATCCTTATTCCGGGGACGTTTTTCAGTTAAAAGACGACTGCCAATAAAGCAGGGGATAAGTTTTTTTTTTTTAAACCGAGCTCGATAGCTGCAGTCACTTAAGTGCGGCTAGTTTCCAGTAATCGGGAGATAGTGGGTTCGAGCCCCACTATCGGCAGCCCTGAAGATGGTTTTCCGTGGTTTCCCATTTTTACGCCAGGCAAATGCCGGGGCTGTACCTTAATTAAGGCCACGGCCGCTTCTTTCCAATTCCTAGGCCTTTCCTATCCCATCGTCGCCGTAAGACATATCTGTGTCGGTGCGACGTAAAGCAAATAGCAAAAAAAAAAAAAAAAAAAAAAAGTTTTTTAAACTGTAAAGCGAATGCACAAGAATAAAAGTGTAGCCCATAACCATCTGTGAAGCTACTGTGTATTCGGCACTCTCGTCTTCTCTTAAGGGCTAGAAGAATATTATTACTTTGATTGACGTGTCTTAGCCTAATCTTTGGCTCTGACAATATCAAATTAGCAGACGTAGGTGTACTATGACTTATAATATGACTCTATTAATAACCCTTCCTTATGCAGCCATTCCCTGTAATTAATGGTGATACGACTTTCCCTGTAGGATCAACTGGTATATGCCCTTCAGTGGACTTTACAGACTATGTTCAATTACAGTATATTCTGGTTCGATGAAGAAAGCTACGGGAAGTGGTCTCTCTTCACAGTTTTCAACTACATGTCTCCAGTGACTTCTTGCTTTCTATATGAGCTGATGGTGGAACGGTTGGGGATACAACCAACCTCCGGGCTGAGGACTAAACAAACAAACAAACAAACAAACAAACAAACAAACAAACAAACAAACAAACAAACAAACAAACAAACAAAAAACAAACAAACAAACAAACAAACAAACAAACAAACAAACAAACATCCCATCCTTCCGCTTATCTACCGTCCACTGTTCATCCGTCCACAGTTACATAAGACGTATGTCGAAGTCTGTCCAAATCCATATCTGGTGATATGTAGTGCTGCACTCTCTTTTCTGGTTGGAGATAGATCATGTTTAATACGTTCACGTATCTGTCTTACTCTATCTTTGACTACCTCATCCTGATTTTCCTAATACTCCTCTTCAGTGATACCTAGTACCCCGCTCCACGGCTAAATGGTTAGCCTGCTGGCCTTTGGCCACAAAGGTCCCAGGATCGATTCCCTGTAGGGTCAGGAATTTTTACAATCATTGGTTACTTTCGCTGGCACGGGGGCTGAGTGTATGTCTTGTCTTCATCATGATTTCATCCTCATCATGAGGCCCAGGTTGCCTACGGACGTCAAATCAAAAGACCTGCACCTGGCGAGCCGAACATGTCCTCGGACACTCCCGGCACTAAAAGCCATACGGCATTTCATTTCAGTAACAACTACTCTGTTTGTGACAACTGGCTGAAGACTCAACATTCAAAGGTTGAATTAGCAAAAGATACGTTTTATTTAATATTTTATTATACGTAGGCCTATTCCAGGACAATTCGCAGCTGTTTCTGTAACAAATATTAAATCGTTGATCATTGATCTTGGCATGACTGATATACACGATCTCTGCACCCGTCATATTGAAGGAAGCATTCTGACGGAAAGGGCTGGAGAGAGAAGCATTGCACGGTGTTGCCACAATCCTGCATTCCTTTCTCTTTCCTCTCGCTTCCGGCTCAGGTTTTCGTTCATTGAGACCGCTCTGTCCTGTTGTACACGGCTCAGAAATGAGAGGTTTAGCACCTCCAAGCAACACGAGCCGGCCAGCAGGCTTAGCTCCATGGCAACCGCTGTGGACCTGTCCCCGTTTCCATGGCAACCATACCCCCTACTCCCTTATTCCAATCCAGACAGGTAGTAACCGGACCTCCGCCTAAGAAATATCAGAATATTTCTTAAAGTAAAAATTTCAACACGGTGAAGGCATCGGTCGTTTGTGTTGATTTTCAAGATATAGAACGTTGCCATGTAGGTATGTAAACGATCAAAGTTTCATACCCATTGGATTGTTGCTACAGGTCTCCTCACGTGATTGGTCGCGGAAGAATGAACTCCAGTATACGGATTCTGGTGTAGCGTAGTTGACTTGCAGTCTGTGCAGTGAAGTGTTCCCCGCCAAACATGCCTCGACGACAGAGAAGAGCATGCTATCAACAACTGTCGCCGTTTGAGAGGGCTCGGATAATTGGGCTGTGTGGGGCTGGATTATCACTAAGGACTGTCGCTGCACGTGTTGGCCGACAGGCATCTATGGTACAACGTGTATGGCAACAGTGGTAAAATGAAGGTACCCACACTCGTAGACCTGGCACAGGCCCAGCGCGACAGACAACTGTGAGAGAGGATCGCCGCATCATTCGGATGGCCCGGATGGAACCCCATGCAACAGCAGCGCAAACTCGAGCAACTGTGGCATCCCACGTTACACAACAAACAGTTGGTAATCGCCTGCGTGCAGCTGGCTTACAAGCCCGTGTCTCTGCAGAAGGTGTTCCAGTGACCCCAGATCAGCGACGTGTAAGGCTGGCCTGGTGTCCAGAAAGATCGACGTGGGTCGACGAATGGAATAGGGTCGTCTATAGTGATGAATCGCACTTCTGTCTTGTCCGCAGTGATAGCCGGAATCGTGTGCGCCGACGTACCGGGGAGAGGGGGCCGCCCAGATCTTATTGTCGAGAGACACACAGGGCCAGCACGAAGCATTATGGTTTGGGAAGCTATTGGCTTGAATGTGAAATCACAATTAGTGCTTGTTCAGGGAACTATGACTGCTCGACAGTAAGTTGATAGGGTACTCAATCCAGTGGTTGTCCCTATGATGGCGAACATTGGTAATGGGATGTTTCAGCAGGACAATGCCAGGGTTCACACTGCACGCATCCCTAGAGAAGCTCTCCACGACATCAAAGCCTTAGAATGGCTCGCCAGATCCCCGGCTCGCAGTCCTATTGAGCATATGTGGGACAAGATGGGTCGACAACTGGCCAACCGTCCTCAGCCACCCACAACTCTGGAACAACTGACCCGTGCAGTGCAGCAAGCATGGGCCACAATTCCTCAGGAAGCGATCCAGGGCCTTATTGAGTCCATGCCTCGACGAATTCATCAATATATTGCAGCCCGTGGTGGGCACATTCTGTATTAATTGTTGTCCAAACTTGCGGTCAGAAGGACCTAAAAATGTAATCATCGAATCACAAGCGAATACTCGTCCTGCATGTTCAATTGCAGCAATGTAGCACCACTTCTTCTGGGTGTTGCAATTTCCATTTTCTTCAGTGTATAACGACCTCAGGAATCTGGACAATGGCTTTGACTATCATACTACACGAACAAACACAGTTTTATCGCTCCAGAAATATTGACTAAGCAGAAAGTGACAGGTATTCCACATCTTTCATATCCTATTGCATAACCTTCACATCACTGCACTATTTGTTCCACTTTTCCCGGTTGAAAAGAATACTGACATAAGGACATTGCAGCTATCAAAACTGGAACTATCTGAAACGTTGGCAGCAATGTATTGGTTGAGAAAAGATCTGATTTGAAATGCACAAGGTCCAGCTCTCTGTTATTTTATTCTTTACCAATCTTGATTCCTTTTTTTTTTTTTGGCAAAGGTGCATTGTTTATGAATAAAGCTGCAATTTCTATTATAAGTGAAATGTATCATTGATGTTACACACCTATATATCAAACAATAGGCTTATATAATAATGCTATAGCTCCAGAATACACTAGAGGGGATCTGGAGCTGGAGTAGTAGTTATTTTGACTATTAGCTAATGACTACAAAATTGAACAACCAAACCGAAATCAAACAAATTCCATGGCCTACCAAGTGAACACTACGCAGCTCGAAGGCCTTTAGATTACGAGGTGTCATGTGGTCGGCACGATGAATCCTCTCGGCCCTCATTCTTGGTTTCCTAAACAGCGACCACTGCCTCACTGTCAGATAGCTATTCAGGTGTAATCAGGGTAGTTTAAGTGCACGTAGTAGGAACCTTCAGATCCAGGTAAAAATCCCTGGCCTGGCCAGGAATCGAATCCGCGGCCTTATGGTAATAGGGAGGCATCCTACCCCTACACCGTGGGACCGGCTCAATATTAAATTATAATAACATTGAATAACTATGAAACAAATCAAATACACAGGCATGTGATTTGGTTGGCATGGTCTAGCTGTAACTTAGACTAGTCACAGAACAACACTTTCAGCACGAAAATATCTGTTTTATTTTTCCATTTAAACTCTTAGGACCTCAGCCTGCCAATATGTCGGCTGTTGTCTTCATCAGAATAATATACTTACGTCCGTTGACTGTGCGCTCAAATGTGTTACTGAAGATTATTCATGTTTAGGCCAAATAGGCTATAAAATGTCTCAGTGCACTGTTTTGATGAATTGCAATATAAACAAGCGCACATGGGTGTCGTAAATTTAAAGTAATACAACAACAAATGATAACATTGTGGCCATAGGCAGCCGTGATTTCTTGAAATTCTTGATATTCTTATACCGGATATGACACTGATCTATGAACTAAGTAGCCAATGTAGTAGAATAATTTCTATGTGTCTGATATTACATGTGACGAAAATCATCTTTTGGTCCGTAGGCTATTGGCTACTTCCAGTTAAAAATATTATTTAATCCACCTCGTTCAATACACAAGGTTAACAAACTTTAAAATAAATACATAATTACAGTATCTAAAATGTAGACATGTTTCTACCAGTTGGGGCATAATCAGTGCAAACACATGTTTTCTGGAACATTAAAATATATACAAATACTTGTGTGGGAAAGTCTCTTTAGAAAATTACATTTTCTCAGTGCGATGTTCTTTTAAGAAAGTTCTTGCATATCTCTTATTATGATATGTAAACATCGTTAAAATATTCTTCGGTTTACCACTGGTGACCCGCCCCATTTCTATGGCGACCATACCCCCTACTCCCTTATTTCCATCCAGGCAGGTAGTAAATGGACTTACTCCTACGAATTTTCTAAAGAGACTTTCCCATATGAGTGTTTTTATATCTTTATATTTTAATGATCCAAAAAATATGTATGTACTGATGTTGGCCCAAGGGGTCAAAATATGTCCAAATTTTAGATAATTGTGTATTAATTGCAAAGTTTGTTAAAATTGTATGTTGAACAAGTTGGATTAAATCCTATTTTTAACTGAATATACATGATAGGTAAAATTCCTAATAGTAATGTATTTTACCTCTTTTAAATTTTGTAAGAACATATACGAATACCCTTACCTCCAACAGAGCTATAAAGAAGGATTATATGAGCATTACCTGGCCTCCGTTATAATCAGAACGTGCATCATCTCATAGATCTCCACCTCATTATAAACACATTAATATAACCTTTCGTGACGCCATGATATTCATTAAAGCTTTCTCAATTGGGATTAGGTTTCACATAAATCATGGGAAAGTAATGGCAACTTCATATTAATCCTAGAATGATTTATACCATAATAGAGTTGTTCCAACCATGTCAATAGCAAACTTCCGTCTCTCTCTCTCTCTCTCTCTCTCTCTCTCTCTCTCTCTCTCTCTCTCTCTCTTCTTTATAAGTGGTTTGCCCGCGAGCTATCTGTCAGCTTGATGGTGAAGATGAGTTAAGAAAAAGCTTACTCGTGTACAAACACACTTGAGGTTCTTGTAATTGGTCAGTCAAGGCTTGGAGTGAAAAAGAAGTCTCACACACCGAGACCTTAGAAGGAGATAGAGAGATATTTCTTTGAAAGAATTAATTGGCGTTCAAGTTCCATCACTCATGTCATCAACTTACTAATTTTGGTTCTTTCCAATTGAGCCCTCAACCTTTCACACGAAATAATATAGTCTTCTGCATATGCATATGACCTCATGTTCCGTGTGTTATCACTGTCATCATAGGTCTATTATACACTACTATCCAGGATGAGTCAATCTTAATACGGTGGTAACCGCTGCCCATTGAGTGAATTATCATCATCATCATCATCATTTCATTATTTCATCATCATCATCATCACCATCATCATGAAGCCATGAAATCATGGTTCTGTCACCAAGCGCAGCATAGTGAGAACGATGATGGGAAGGAATGGTTGGTTAAACCTAGCATTTTCTTCGCAAGGATATTTTAATATCAAGTACGGCTGGAGGAGGATTGAGTAGGACCAATAATAATGTCATTGGTTTTACATCCCATTAACTACTTTCACGGTTCTCGGAGACGCAGTACTGCTGGAATTTTGTTCTGCAGGAGTTCTTTCTCGTGCCGGTAAATCTACCGTGACGAGGCTAGCGTATCTGAGCACCTTCAAATACCACTGGACAAACCAGATTTGAATCAGAGAACTTTTGCTCAGAAGACCAGTTCATTACCGCCTGAGCCACTTAGCCAATGACTTACAACCTCTCTTGTGAACATAGAAGCAGTTTTGAACTCCAGGCATGAATATACGAGGAAGGCACCTTTACACCAGCACGCTACCTTGTAGGAGGCAGACTTACAACTTTACCATTAGCGTTAAAACCACCTGGCAGTCTATGGTAAACAATGCTACAAGACTTCTGGAAGGCTGAGAATGGGGAATGTCCAACATCATGAAATAAAGCTAAAAGTCGTGGAATTATTGGAAATCAGAGATGGACTGGCTCGTGCTACAATAATTCATACACCAGGAGGATCCATCGAGTTGGTCACACAATCGGAGGTGGATCAGGTTGAGGAGGATGTGGGGATATGAGTCTATATGACATTTTACACAATGTGCCGTATCTCTGCAATAAGTTTCTTGATAGAATAATATATCCGAGAAGATTATGATAATTTAACTACATTGTTTACTAACCTTATTGTGTTCCCGTTTTCATTTCTCATATAATTATTCGAATATCCTTGTTTGCAATTCTCTAAATATTTTATTTCCCCTTAAGAATTCCATGATACTGAGTCATTGTTTTTATTGCAACAAGGATCATTTCATTCAATTGTTATTTATAAACACATGACAGTGGCATTTCCTTCAGATATTCTTAACTTGTTATACGTCTGCAGCACTCACAGTGGTTTATCTGGGCATGCGTGAGCCTCCTCACATATGTTGACCTCCCTGATGATCTCATACAGGGTTACCAGACGTCCTCCTTTTCCCAGATATGTCCTACAATTTAACATTTTGTGTAGGGTTCGGGAAGAATTTGCGGTATTTCCAAAATGTCCTATATTTTCGAAAATTACATTCGATTACTGCCAATTTGTCATATTTTTGTTGTATTTTATTCAGGTAGCCTTACTGTAGTCATGTATTGACAAATTCTGGCGTAGAATGAAGTAACTTTCATATTCTCGTCAAAGTACTTGGAGTTATTTACAAGATTTTGAAGAGCAGGTCACAGCGATGTATCACAAGATGAACGTACTCATTTCAATTCACACAAATTTGGAAGTTCATTCTTTTTAGCTTTGCTTGGTGTGCGAGAAGTTCATGCATTTTGACTGGTACAGTAGCGTTCTGCAAATCTCAGTACTTTGAAGAATGCCGAACCGAAGCCGTCAATTTGGTGAAACTTTGGCAAATAAACATCAAATAAACATTCAAATGTGGAAATAAAATACGAAAGGAGCTGACTGCTTCATTTATCCAGTGGTAACAAACAAGAATCCATAGACAATAAAGTTGATACAGAAAACTGGGTTTGTTTTTGAGAACATGTAGCCCCCTATCAGAAGTTACAGCATAATTTTTGAAGTAAAATCCAATTTCAAATATTAATTTGTTTTCCTGGGTTATATTTTAAATATTTGCTAGCAAAATATTGTATAGTTCAACATTTAATATTATACGCCATACTTTTAAAATTAACGTGTTATTTTAAGTTTACTATATTCTTCTTGAATGTTCTATATGGTTGAAACCATCTTTCCTCCTTTCTAGACACACTATGTAGATCACCCTGTAATTGTCAGACCTCTACGAACAAAGAATGGTCAAGTTATTTGGAGCAAGACTAAAGAAGGGGTGCTCAGCTCCTCAGCAAAGCAATCTTATATTATCTTGTATCATTCATTTCTTCATGTCGGGTTGCAACTTAACATTAACAAAATACAAGTTCTTTACCAACCTGCCCACATTCCAACGAACCAGCTACTTCCATCAAGGTTATTGCACATAATCGAACACTTCCCTTTCCTTACGAGCCACCTCTCGACAAATGCTAACACAGGCGCTGAAATAACCTCAGATGTACGTGTGTAGCGTTTGGTCGTCTCCTTGAACCAGTCTTCAACAACCGTGACCTCACAGCGTCCAGTCAGAGCTGTGTATTTACGACACCAACTCTTACCTATGGATGCGTGACTTTGACTTGAAATACTTATAATTGACACTTAGCACACTTTTTCAAAGTAAGTGATGTGTGCCCAAGTGAAGGATGAGCAACGTAATCAGGGGGCAGCAAAAGCAATATAAGTGGGGTTCTTAAGTCTAATGTGAAGAAATGCTAAACTGAAGTCAGTAACTGAGGGAATGTAACGACTGGACAGCCAATATGCCAACGTATTTTCTTCGAGGGCCTCTAGAACTTGAACAAAAGTGATGAAGGTGCGTGTCTGATGAAAGAGATCGTAGAGAAGAACGATAAATGAGAGAAGAACCTACCACCCGGTTCTAAAAAGAAAAACAAAAATTCAGGCTGCTTTGGCGGATTTGATAAATCTTCATTGGGGCAGATCTTGTGCTGTCAGAAGTTGGTCTCTTCAGCCGCCTAACGATACATAATCGGTGACCTTCGAACACCCACAAGGCAATTGTACTCGCCAACGAGTGAATGCTTATTATTATTATTGTCCGGATCCATGGCTAAATGGTTAGCGTGCTGACCTTTGGTCGCAGGAGTCCCGGGTTCGATTCCTGGTGGGGTCGGGAAATTTTACCATAATTGGTTAATTTCGCAGACTCAGCGGCTGGGTGTATGTGTCGTCTTCATCATCATTTCATCCCCATAAAGACACGCAGGTCGCCAACGGCCGTCAAATCAAAAGACCTGCATCTGGTGAGCCGAACTTGTCTTGGGACACCCCCAGCAACTAAAAGCCATACGCCGTTTCATTATATTTTTTCATTATTATTATTATTATTATTATTATTATTATTATTATTATTATTATCATTATTATTGAAATGCTTTTGGTTTATTGGTTATTGTCGTCATATCTGAATGTAATAAAGGAGAGTTAACCTTAATGAACGACTCTTCAAGATATGAGAATCTGAACGTGATGATCCTTGAGAGAGTCGGCTCTCATTCGTCCTTTGATGCGGGGCGCACAGAACATTCCCGCTTTAGCTGGATAGTGTCTATGTCACACAGTGCCAGAAACATGATTAATGTAGAATTATATCCGCGAAAGGACTCGGCATAGGTACTTAGTCAGCAGAAGTACAGATTTGCCATTGCGAACATTTTGCAAATTATCAGATTAATATTTTCACGTTTTATGATTGATTAACATTAGATTCACTTTTTAAAAATAAAGGAATCTGAATATTTGAAGCAGAAGAGGCGTGCACGGATTACTCGAAAGGACGTGGGTTCCATTCCCCGTCAGAAAGCCGAAAAAATGAAACTATATGAGAAATGAGTTTTTTACTGCTTCAAGTGCCTTAGTGACATTTACTTCAATGAACTAAAAAAAGAAATACATTTATTTCTCTTCAGTTGTTTATTAATACAATTAAGACACGTTTAACGATCAGATAAGAAAAAAGTATTTACAATACACATTTTCAGAACACTTTTTACTTAGAAAGGCATTTTTGGTATCGCCTAAACACCGCAATAGACTGTCATCTTGCTCAATACTTTAAGATTCCTCATTATAAAACAAGGTACATTGCTTTCAATATTGTATTTGATGTTTGAAAGGCAAGTGGTTAACATCAAAGGTACTGGTTAAAATTCGAACTTATTTTCTTTGAAGTTCTTGTGCTGGCTCTGTAATCAAATATTCAACTTAAAAACTCATGCTGTTTATTTTCTTCAGTGTCATCCCTTCCTGAACAGCTGAATTGCTGCCTACTTTTCTCTATCTTGGGAACAGAAGGACGACCAACCGATTGTGCCAGTGAGATTGGCGAACTAATTTGAATCAGTTAGATCAGGTGAATCATTTCAAGTACTTGACTGTTGCTTTAATGCTAGAAAAAAATAGGGACATTTTGCCCGGAATCAGATATTCAGAGAAATTGAAACAAGAAATCGGATATTTCCTCCCAGGAATCAGAAATTATGAAAATGAAATAAAGAGAAGCTGAAATATTGTAAGGAACTGAGGGACGAATATCACTTTATTTATAAATATGAAAACGTTATTAAGGGTATATACTTTCAGGTTTATCTGAGTACTGTGCATTGGCTATTGTGAGGCAACAGATGGTGCCGATTCTTCTTGTCAATCACATTCCTTTCTCAAGAAGTTACCCTTCCTTTTGATTGAAAAATGATTCGCTGCTTATTATTGGTGAGTTTAATTTGTTGTAAATTTTGAACCTTACTTACCTCTAATAATAATAATAATAATAATAATAATAATAATAATAATAATAATAATAATAATAATAATAATAAATCGTATGGCCTCTGCTACCATCTGGAGGCACTTTAATTTGAGGACATCTAGGCTGCCTGCATGTCAATTTCGATGTTCCGTCTTCGTCCACCAAGTGGTAGAGAAATGGATGTCTATTTTTCTTTTTTTTTTGCTAGTGGCTTTACGTCGCACCGACACAGATAGGTCTTATGGCGACGATGGGATAGGAAAGGCCTAGGAGTTGGAAGGAAGCGCCCGGATGCAAGCTCACAGCCGCGTGCGCCCCTAACCACACGGCCAACTCGCCCGGTGGATCTCTATTGGGTGACCTGTGGCTGACTTAATTTTGTCGCGTAAACTGAACACGAAGCGTGTCGCCAGAGATACTTTACAGTCGACATCGTTCGGCAAAAAGTACCGAATGGACTTTTTTCCACCTTTGAAACATCCGCCTACCTCAGCCGGGTTGAATCCGCGATCTTGGAACCCACAGGAGAGTGATGATATTGTTGATGATGATGATCGAAAAAACGTCCGAATCCAGTAATGGCTTAAATGCACACAACCTTCTTCTTGGTCTTTTCCCAACAACATAGGGTCCTCACTATGGGTGAATTAAGCCCAGTTTTACGAATGGATGCCCTTCCTGACGCAACCCTATGCAGGGGGCCGTATTCCCTATTGTGGGATTCTGTGGTGGCTTGTAATGTGATGCGCTTTTAATTTTGTATGTAAATATATGCCCGTCTCTGTGGTGTTGTGGTTAGTGTGATTAGCTGCTACCCCCGGAGGCCCGGGTTCCATTGCATTCCCGAAAATTGTAAAATGGTACTAAGGCTGGAACGGGATCCACTCAGCAACGGGTGGTCAACTGGGTACAGATTCCCACCTCAGCCATCTTTGAAGTAGTTTTCCCGTGCTTTCCTGCTTCTCCTCCAGGCAAATGCCGGGATGGTATCTAAAGACCACGGCCACTTCCTTAATTTCCTTTCCCCCCACTAGGCCCCTGTTCAGCATAGCAGATGAGGCCACCTGGGTCAGTTACTGGTCCTCCTCCCCGATTTTATACCCCAACTCAAGGTCTCACGTCCAGAACATTGCCCTTGAGGCGGTAGAGCTGAGTCCGATGGAAAAATCAACTTTGGAGGGCAAAGGGATCAAGAAAGCGAGAAAGAAAGAAAGAAAGAAAGAAAGATGTAAATGTAGGCCTAAAAATTTTAGGATTAACACGAATACCCAATCCTTGAGCTAGTGGAATTAACCAGTCGTCATTAAACGCCTTAACCCGGTCAGGGATTGAACCTGGGACCCTCTGAACCGAAGACCGCTACGTCGACCATTAACCAAAGGAACCGAATAGTGGAATGCACTACTGCTGAACATTTAACCTGAAAAATTCATAGTCGGCAACGTGATTTTAAAAATAAATTTTTGGGTAAGGAAATCACACGTTCTTATTCAAGTCGCTTTTCACCACATAATAACGTAAGATAAATTATATAATATTTGCCATTCAAAAGAGAAAGTACGGATATTTCCAGATTTCATCATAGGTAGGCCTGCAGTACGAGGGTCAAAATACATGTCCACACAAAATACTGACGTATTGTAACCCGAAGGATTTTATAGTATAGCAGCAGTATGACAGAAGTATAACCATTTCGTGACAATGCTAACATACTGCAGGGTAGCGAGTTTTCTTCATTCAGATCTGAACTAAAGTATTGTTAAGTATCAAATTAAACTCTCCTTTCGTCTTTAAATGTTCATAAATGATTTTTTTTTATGCTGAGCTTATGGAAACAAGATTGGCATGCCGTAGCTGCTTCTAGACTACGTGAATAATTCAAATATTGCTTGGTTTTCACGCTTGACAACTTTGCACCTCGAGACACTAAATTGTACCTGAGAGCAAATACAAAGTATAGGCTCTCGCCTGCACACAAATTCCTTGCATATAGAATTCTTGCCAAACGTCCTCCCTACAAGATCAGATGGAGAGAACCGAGCTCGATAACTGCAGTCGCTTAAGTGCGGCCAGTATCCAGTATTCAGAAGATAGTAGATTCGAACCCCATTGTCGGCAGCCCTGAAGATGGTTTTCCGTGGTTTCCCATTTTTACACTAAGCAAATGCTGGGGATGTACCCTAATTAAGGTCACGGCCGCTTCCTTTCCACTCCCAGCCCATTCCTGCCCCATCGTCGCCACAAGACCTATCTATGTCGGTGCGACGTAAAGCCAATAGCAGATGGAGAGACGCACAGTGAAACTGGTTGCATGCTATTCGTTGCCTTAGAATCCAATTCGGGTATTAAATACTATACCTCACTGCTATCAGCCACATCGTCTGCTATGGACTCCCTAGCCGAGGTGCTAAAGACGTTCTCGGTTCACGCGGAAGGACGTGGGTTCGCATCCCCGTCAGGAACTGAAAAAGTTAAACAAACTGCTTTCCACTTCCGGAGGCACACATGGCTCTGGGATTCATCCTGCCTACACCAAAAATGAATACCGTACCAGGTTAATTTCTAGGGGGCAAAGGCGGTCGGGGGTAGAGCTAAGCAGGCTGTACCACTAAGAGTCTACCCTTGTGGGTGGGGGTGGTAGGATAACACCGTTGCCTGTCGTAAGAGACGAATGATAGGGACCTTGGGGGCTCTCAACAACTTTGGAGGGTGGTTTGGTGACCACGGGACCCTCAGCTGAGTCCTGTCATTACTTCCGCTTACTTGTTGCAGGCTCCTATCCGATCTCCCTTGGTCATCTCTTGTTATTTTCCGGAACCGACGGTGTTAGAGCATTGGAGGCCTAGGGAGTCTTCTTGATGCCCTTCGTGGCTCTTGTCTTCCTTTGGCCGATACCTTCATTTTTCGAAGTGTCAGATTGCTTCCATTCCTTGTCTCGGATTAGTGTTATATAGAGGATGGTTGCCTAGTTGTACTTCCTCTTAAAATAATAATAATAATAATAATAATAATAATAATAATAATAATAATAATAATAATCACCACCACCACTATCACCACCGCCATTAAGAGTCCAAGTTACGAAGAGTGGAAGCCTTTATCTTCCACTCTCCAATGCGATGGCATGGCTTTGCTTTGTTTTGCTCTGCACGCAGTCTTCTATGGCAGGAGCAAACGATTACAGAAGTGTAATACGTTCGACTAACTTGTTACAAATAACTCCTCGGCTATTTCAACCAGAATGTTGGAACTGATGAGCTCCCTTGTGTATAGGTAGTGTTCCGTTTTGATTATTTATCGTGTTTTGGCTGAAAAAAAAACTTCTCAGAATCCAGAGGTTCCATGTTAACATTTTTTCACTCTGCTGTTGGAAAGGTATATTAGATCGTTAAAAGCTGTGCACGGGGAATACTGAGGGAAACGAAGTATGAAAAAACATTGATGATGAATAAAACTGAAAAGGTTATTTACTCGTATATATCCAATTACATCAACAGATTCTGTAATTAAATTTGTTGTTGGCGTTTGCAAAAAAACCTACAGTATTTGCTTTCCATACTTCCTCATGCAAAAATACAATGAAAGTAAGAGTTAAAACTATTTGAAAATAATGAAAAATGCAAAAAATAGAAATGTTATTTCATGTGCCATGTTATATTATTTCAGACATCTGAATAGTATGCATTTAAAAGACGTTTATTACTGTTCATGACTTGTTTAGGTCATCGTGAATATGGAATTTATTTGATAACCTGTGAAGCTGTAGCGTCTGTACTGGTGTGTGTGTGTGTGTGTGTGTGTTGTTATAATTTGTTAATATCAATGAATAAAAATAAAATATCATAAATTAAAATATAAAAATAAATAAAATACTTGCAATAAATTAAATTAATAAACATAATTAATATAAATGTCCGTAGTATGGGCAGCAGAGTTCACCAGAAGGATCCCTCGAATTTAGATAGAGCATGATAATTCTTTATATCCTAGGGCGTGTACATAAAAGCTGCGTACTGGTACATCTGCTACAGGCCTTACCTAACCTTCTGAAAACAACTAACTAGGTAGGAACTGCACCTAAGTCCATCAATAACTCCACTGATTCTAAAATATCTAACTATATTCTCAATAAAATCCGTGCATGAGCACCTCATCAACACACCAAAATGCACTTATAATACACAAACACAATATTACCGGAAGACTCCATTTTTACAACAACAAAGAAAACAGTGGGAAAACGAAAGCGAGAACTCACCTACCATTTGTAGTCAGTCTGTAGAACGATGTACATACTGTATATGTGGATAAGAACCCTTAACTCTTTCCGTATCAACACGACTTGCCGATTCTCATAATCAGCACTTATAAAATCACTCAGATACTGTACCTCGTAATACTGTGTTCACAGACTTTAACACTTGGTGTAAAGATATATACATTTGAGCAATACACGCTTTTTGTTCCTGAGCATACAGTAAATTATGGAATATCTGAGATATAGCACCTCCCAGGTTTCAGCAACAAGTAATACCAGGCCACCACAAAATGATACAATACTAAGTTGTATGCCAGTCACTTCTCACAAACATAAAAATACTACGTTCCACAAACGTTTGAAGTACAGTCCAGTATAGTGCAGCAGTGTCACTCCAGTACCGTACATCCAGTTTCACTCCCGTGTGTGTTGACACTCCTTCATCCCCGTACAGTGTGTCTGCACTACTTCCTTCTCGTACAGTGTGTATGTGCACTCTTTCCTTCCCATACAGTTTGTGCGGTTTCCCGCCGTATCATCAACCTTTATAGACATCAGCATTCCCCTTCCTCTCACATTATATGCCTAGATTGATCCTGGCCCTCCAATCATGAATGTATCCTCTATAAATCCTCTACAAAGAGGATGAGCTCCCTTGTGTATAGGTAGTGTTCCGTTTTGATTATTTACCGTGTTTTGGCTGAAAAAAACGTGGAGCTGCTTGATCCCAAGAAAATAACAAACTCTAGGGTGTTTCACATGATTCATAGAACTTCCCGACGACAAAAACAAGTACATCTCATCAAACACTGGGGTAGACACATGACTCATCCAAATTTTCCAAATCCAATATAGCAATGTTTTCCCAGCCGTTGTACAAAACAAATTACTCATAGCTACACATGTGGAGACCTCCCAGCTTCCAAATATTAATGACAAAATATATATCTGAAATACTGACGGAATAATAATAATAATAATAATAATAATAATAATAATAATAATAATAATAATAATAATAATAATAATAATAATAATAATAATTGTTACGGGGATACACGTGGAGCAGAAAGAGGTGAAAGAAGGTGCGGGTTTGAATGGGTCTAACTACAATATCAAAATTAAATTAAAACTTAAACTGAAGGTTATACTTTCAGAACTTCAAACTTAACAATATTTTTATGACAATGTTACAGGTAGGCCTACAAGTAGCAATCATTAAACAAGATTGGGAAAATTCCAAGATTCAGAACATTAACACTTAGGGCCTTAAGCCCCTAGTTTTACAATATTACAAATGGAAGAAGAATTACTTGGTTAAGGGCAGAAATCCCGTAAATCACTGAGCACTTGCTCCCCAAAGTACAATTTGTAGCCTTCCAAAGGCACTCTTTACAATTACAAAACTTGAGAAAGAGCTAACCGGCTCTCCGTTTTCTTTCAGCCTCCTCGAGGCAACATCAAAAATCGGACACTCTCTGGCCTTCCATGGCCCAACTCACAATTTGAAACAGGGGTATCTAGTACCCAACCTATAGGACCTATGTGGAAACGAACAGGTTAATTAAATGGCCCGACACACACAACCTGAATGGAGGCTTACACTGCGCTCAAATATATTGAGAACTTAAAATCCTAAGGGGCTCTAGGCCGACGAAACAGGGGCTATTCCCAAACTACTGAGGTGATTCGTATAGAATTTACTTTAATACATTACAAGCAGAAAACCGTTACAAAACGTAGTCACCTCAAACCAAGATGAAGGGGAGCTCGAGAGGGTACATCACTCTCTATCCCCGATTTACAGTTCAAGATTTATGAAATTTTTACATCAGCGGGAAGAACGTTACATTTTTTAGAAAAAAGGTTTTACTTACTAAAGAGTCGGACCTTTCCCTCGGGTTAAACTGCGGAGGTAGCAAGATAGAATAAAGTTATGTGGCCATTACCTTGTAGATGTTCTGTTGACCGATGAAAGAGGCCGCCCGCCTCCTGCTTTGACACCCACACTCAGTAAGATGACGATGAATTGGCCAAGAAACGTGAAAGGCCGCAGTTTATAAACCCTCAGGGAAGGTTCGAGATCATTCAAGACTAAACCAGCCACAACCTCTAAATTTTATTGGTTAAATTCAAAAGTAGCACTCAGAATCGAACAAGAAGCCTGTGATAGGTGAAAAATTAATTAAAGAAATTAGGGATTGGCTAAATTCAAAACTGGCAGAAACAGAAAGGAAGTATTGCCAACCCAAAAAATAAATGAACATCATTCAGTTACAAAAACCTAGAAATACAAAACTTCTTTAAATTATAACTTCTTACACCTCGCACCAGGGTGCATGATCATAGTTTTTTGTAGAGTCATCTGTGTAAGAATGTCCAAACTTCTTGATGAATGGCAAACAGACAAGGATAAATTCACTCAGTTTAGGCAACTGCACAATAACAAAATTAAATCATATTTCTCTGGTGATACCTTCTGAGTAAAGTTCTAAGTTGGTGTAGTTTCAGTTTCACTGTTTTACCAATAGAGGGGTTCATTTAGGCGCTGAATTTGAATGCGGGGCATTGGGGTGTACCTCCCGGTACAATAATAATAATAATAATAATAATAATAATAATAATAATAATAATAATAATAATAATAATAATAATAATAATAATAAATCGAATACTGACAATAATATCTCTCACTTCTACATGAAGTGTGAGGATGTGATATATGTACTATCACAGTGTGTGTGGGGGGGGGGGAATTGGAAACGAAAGAAGTATATTTCTGATACTACAGTGTCTATGAGGAAAACTGTTAACTGGGACTTATGTCGTACAAATAATATCAGTGTATATATCCTTTAGTTTTGCATATTGGCTAGCTGCTGAGTTGGGAGAAGATTAATTTGGAGTCAAAATAAATGTAGGACTTTACGTCTGACCTTAGAGGATCGAATTAAGAAGGACAACCCTACGTAAATGATGTTCGTAGATCTAAAAAAGGCATTCGATAATGTTGATTGGACCAAGCTATGTGAGATTCTGACGGGGATCAGGATCAAATACCGAAAACGAAGAATTATCTACAGTCTGTATACAAATAATTCTGCAGTCATAAGAATCGAAGGCTGTTAAAAGCAGCAATCCAGAAAGGAGTGAGGTAAGGCTGCAGTTTGTCCCCCGTCTTTTTCAATGTTTCCGAAGAGGAATTTGGAAAGGCAATCACAATCCAAGGAGAAGAAATTAAAACTCTGTGTTTTTCCGATGATATTGTTACTCTACCTGAGTCTGCAGACGATCAGGAGAAATTGCTGAATGGTATGGACAGAGTCTTTGGGAAGGAGTGCAAGATGAAAATAAATAAGTCCAAAACATGGAGTGCCGTTGAACGAAGTCAGATGATGCAGGAAATATTAGAATAGGAAATGAAGTCTTAAGGGAAGTAGATACATATTGTTACTTTGTGGTAAAATAACTAACGATGGCAGAAGTAAGGAAGACATAAAATGCACACTAGCACAAGCAAGGAAGGCCTTCCTTAAGAAAAGAAATTTGTTCACTTCAGACATTGATATAGGAATTAGAAAGATGTTCCTGAAGACTTTCGTCTGGAGCGCGGCATTGTATGGAAGTGAAGCATGAACTACAACTAGCTCAGAAAGAAAGAGAGTAAAAGCTTTTAAAATGTAGTGTTATAGGATAATGGTAAAGGTGAGATGGATAGATCGATTCATGAATAAAGAGATACTGAATCGAATGGTGAGAGAAGATCGATTTGGCTAAATTTGACTAGAAGAACGGATATAATGATAGGACACATCTTAAAATACCCAGGACTTGTTCAGTTGGTTTTTGAGTGAAGTATAGGAGGTAGGAAGGTTAGGGGTAGTCCAAGTTATGAATGTAACAAGCAGATTAGAGCAGATGTAGGATGCAGCAGTTACGTAGAAATAAAAAATTAGCACAGTATAGGATGGTATGGAAAGCGGCATCAAAAACTCACCCAACAACATCGGCTTTTTCTTTGTCTTTCCGTTATATCACTGTAATGTCTAGGTTCCATCTTTATTACGTTTTACCCACTCCTCACGATCTCTTCCGAATCTCTCAGTCTTCCTTGTTCCTTTACCCGCCGTACAATAACCTTTTATGTCCTCCTGGCCTTATTTAATGCATCTATTTTCCTCTCCTTCTCACAATATGTTCCTTCAACTTGTGCAAACGAAGTTACTTATCTTTTGTCCTTGTATCTTTGAAAGGTCTATTATTCTCTCATCCTTGACTTTTTCTCTTTTTGTTTTGTTTGCTTTTACAAATTATCGGACGTTTTCAAATACACTACAGTTGTTTAATATTAGATAGTGTTGTCTGAAAACTAAAAGGGGCTATCTATACGAGACGGCAAAGGTGTGTTCAGTTTATGTGGAAGGACAGTGGGTTCAGTTCTCCGCCAGGAAGTCGAAACATTTAGGAATGAGATTTCTACTTCTGAGGAGCACATGGCCCTGGAGTTTACTCAAGCTACATCAGAGATTAATGTTATATTAATTCCTGAGGACAGAGGTGGCCGGGTGTAGTGACCACTCTGTCCCACCTAGTGCCTAGCTTATAGAAAGTGGAACAGTACCTTCCATTATTTATAGGACCTTGATGACATGAATGGTGACAGCTTAGTTTTGCGTCTTCAGTTGCCTTACCATGTATGATGTTCCTAACTATCAAACCGAGACATGTACTTACACATTTTCCTAACATGCTGTGTTTAGTTTTAATATTCAGTATTGATTGGACTTGATTTGTTTAAGTTTTCTAGAAAAAAATCTCAATTTGAAACTAGAATGATTTCATTTCTGTTAACATCGTATCTTTCAACTATTTGGTAAATACCACAGCCGTACGTTAGCCTCGGAGAATATACACTTTTGAATATCGGTTTTTTTGGTTTTTTTCTCGACTTTCTAGAATTATTCCACACATTTATACCATTTATCCTCTCGATACAGTTCAAAATTTCTTGATCAGCTTTACCATTCGCTGTGAATACCGTCCCAACGAACGAGATGATCTATTCTGGTATCTCCATTTTTTTACTTTGACAAGTGCATGCACATTACTTTGTCGTATGGCAACCTGTAATAAGAGGAACATGAACTAATATTTCTTCTCTCCTTTTACAGCAGTGTACCCCGAAATAGTCTGGCTGTACCACGAAAAATAAAGTAATACCTTGGGAAAATATGACCACCAAAAAGGCAAGTCTGTTATATATTTTAGTAAAATTATTTTTTTCAGCTTAAAGAACTGCAAAGATACATTGGAAACTGTTCTGTCAGTAAATAAATTGTTGATAAAACGCAGCGGAAAATGTGTGTTGCTTAATTTGCATAAATTGTTCATAGATGGAAGAATTACACACAACCACACTCATAATTATTCTTAATATACAGAAATAAATCCCTTTCGTTCCTAATTCGAATATTGGTCAGTGTCGAATTATGATGCGATGGTAGTGGTGTGGTGATAAGGTATGGAAAGAGGGGTCAGGTTGGTCTGTGGAATGTGACCGGGTTGTTGGGATCAAGGGCCTTGGCAAGGAATCTCTGGAAGAGTAGGGATACATGGGTATCAAACTTGGGGAAAGGGAAGATGTCATTAAGGTCCTTAGTATGAAATAAGGGAAACTGAATTAATACAGGTGATCGACATGTTTCTTCAGCGTTCCATTGGTTTATATAGTTACCTCTAGGATTCATGATTTATTAGGACTGCTCCATAGCATTTGAAATCCCTCTAAAGCAGGCCTGATGTGTCACTATATTCTACAAAGTGAAACAGTATGCAGCGAAGCAAAAATGTTCGAGAGAGTCTGTCCTAATATCCTAAGTGAAATATTGTCTTTGTGCGTGCCAAAACCACTATGTTATAATATTTTCGGAGAAATACTAACCCGCAGCACATATATCGTGAAGCGCGAGAATTTCTTGACCATTGTCGCACAATAGTGAATCTTAGACAACAAAAGCTTACCGGCTAAAGTTCTATATTTCACATAGCGATTTTTGCAGTGCAACGACGATATCTACATCTTAGTTTACTTTTGGAGATATAAACACCTTTTTTGCATCTTTTATCCTTAAATTTATGTCTGTGCATAGTAGCAACTAATCAACTACAACCTACAAAAGAGAGATACGTCTATAAAACGTCTACGTGAGTGAGACAGTGGAGTGAGCGGTTGTGCTGAGTAGAGTGCTGAATATGGGCGATTCACCAGTGCAGTAGAGGGCAGCTATAGGAAGGTGGAATGGAGGATTGAAATGTGAAAATGAGAGGAGAGGTGAAAAATGGGCAGCAAATGGGTGTATTGGTAACCTTGTTGGTAGCCGCAGTAATAGCAACCTTATTGGAAATTGGTGGAGTTGAGCTAAACCCATGGCCTGGACCAGTTGGTGCAATCGGATGGGAGGAATTCGAAATGATTAAGGAACTGATCAAAGAAGCATGTCAGGATGAGCAAACAAGAGACCTAATTAGAGAATAAGCCAAGGAAATAAATAAGGAAATACAAGAGTTAAAACAGTGTTAAAGAGGAGATGAATGTGATAAAAGAGAGAGTGGCTCATAACACGGAAGAAGTAGAACGACTGAAGACCAAAGTCAGGGAGTTAGAGGAGGAACTGAGTCATGTAAAGTGGTCTGAAAACAGGACTAACCAAGAGCTCAGGAGGAAAAACCTTTTTATTTATGGTGTGCCGGAAGGAGACAACAAAAGCAAGGTGGAAATAGTATTTAAAGTGGTAGAAGTAATACAAAGTAAAATGAAGATAAACTTTAGTGAGGTGGACATAGACGATGTATATAGAGCGGGGAAAGTGAAGGGTAGGAGACCGATCAAGGTTAAGTTAATAAAACGTCGGCACTCATTCAGTGTACTGTAGTCCCCAACAATGTGTACAACTTGTTGCGAGCCACATGGAAGCCGTAGCATTCCTGTAGCAGTGGCTATTCTCAGAATGATGCAAATGGAGCGACCTATCTCCAGCAGAACTTCGAGAACATCGGTTCCTTCACCTTCGGTATCAAATGAAACTCAGAGGAGCTTAACTGCGGGAGTGTAGGTGATGTTAGAACACTTCCCAATCCCATCAAGCGAAAAAACCTAAATGATGGGAGGCGTCTGCAGCAGTCCTGTCGCTTTTGGCACAGCGCTGGTCGCAGGCGATGTTCAACAAATAAACTGAAATACTGGGTATTCACCGTCTCTGCTTGTAGTACGGTACGCGTTAAGACAACGCTATCATATTCGTACACCACAAACACCATGGCCTTGACATTTCTGAAGTTCTGACGCACTTTTGCCTTTCGTGGATACTAACACTTCGACCGGTCTCTCACAGAAGACCCTACTCTTAGCATGAACGAGCAGCGAACAGGCAGGCCTGATGGAATGTGTTCATTCGACAGGACAAAAGGCCATGTTCGAAGGCAAAGCGCACAGCACCAGCTCATTCAGAGGCTTAGGCCGCATGCACACCGAGCGCGCTTCGCATAGTGTGTCGCGAGTTGCTCAACGCTAAGCGTCACGCTAAGCATAACCAGTGCTTTGTTCGTAATCCAGATGTTCACACCATCCGCGCTCTGCTGCGCTGAACGCCTATCTTACAGCGAAGCGAAGCGCCAGACAACGCGCAGTGTTGGTTAATTGCTTAGCGTTACCTAGCTGGTTCTGGATCTATGGAAGAAGAAATTATTCATGCAGTGTTTCAAAGAGAAGAAATATGGAACCCAAGACACAAAAATTATAAAAATGTAACTGTTTTGCAAACTAAGTGGACTTAAGTATCTACAACAGTTGTATCGCATTCCTACAGTAAACATATACAGTAATATTACTTCTACTGTCACAATTTACTGGGCTTAACATTGTGACAGGATGAAATTGGGTATGGATTTTAGTGTCGGAAGTGTCCGAGGAGAAGTTCGGCTTGCCAGGTGCAGATCTTTAGAATTGACTCCCGTAGATGACCTGCGTCATGATGAGGATGAAATGATTATAAATACACACATACACCCAGCCCCCGCGCCAATGCAATTTACTAATTATGATTACAATTCCCGACTCTGCCGGGAATCGAACCCGGGACTCTGTGACCAAAGGCCAGTGCGGTAACCATTTAGCCATGTAGCCGGACACTCTGTGACAAAGTGCATAGAATCTCCCAGACTCTGTCATATCGGTTTATAATTTTGCCAATGGAGGGTGGTAACATGAAGAATATCACTCTGCAGGATAGTAGTGGGCTTGGAAGTAAATATTTCTGTTTATTATATTTGTCACACATTTACTCCACTTTTGTTACGATGATTAATTGTGTATGCTAATTGTAACAATATTGCAAAATACTATTTATAATTATTATATAAAGAGCGTGATTTAGTCGGAAATTTAATTTTCACGTGTTTGTTACACGGTGCTCCTAGAAAATTCGGAAAATTGAATTTCTCCCAATACTTCTTTGCTACTTGACGCCACATTTCAGTTGCAGGGTTTGGAAGGTCAAAGGTATTTTTTGTCATTCTTAAGTAATCATAAAATGTATCGCGATAAAGGCTTGCATCTCTGTGCAAACGATGGAATTCTCCGAAAGTAATTCGTTCTTCATTAAATTCATGAACCCACTTTCGGTTCTTTTTCCTAATTTTCAATTTTAGGTAACTGTTATCCATCAGTAAACTGTTTCTAGTGTACTTGGATAACGGCATTAGTTTGTGACCACCCTAAAACGCCTCGCACCAACCTAAGCTGAGAGCACGGCGTAGAGTTTTCGGTGTGAACAGCAAGCACGCCTTGCGCTATGCATAGCATTTCACGCTACACGCGACACACTATGCGAAGCGCGCTCGGTGTGCACGCGGCCTAAGTCTTCTGGTGATAACGTTGTTAATAAACAATTCCTGAACATACGCGAGGGAACCCGACAGAAAGAGAATTAAATAAATAAATAAATAAATAAATAAATAAATAAATAAATAAATAAATAAATAGATAAATATTTAAAAAATAAGCTGATTCGACTTTAAGTCAATTGGTGATGTCTGTGTCACAATTCTCGGGAAAAATAACTAGTCTTACTCTCATCGCACAATAACACAGATTATATAATGAAATATATCCCAAGTCTCCAACGTAAGTAAATGATGTTAAAGTGATGTAACGAAGATGTCCTTCAATGGCGTCAATTGAAAAATGAAATGGCGTATGGCTCTTAGTGCCTGGAGTGTCCGAGGACAAGTTTGGCTCTCCATGTGCAGGTCTTTCGATTTGACTCACGTAGGCGACCTGCGCGTCGTGATGAAAATGAAATGATGGTGAAGACGACACATACACCCAGCCCCCGTGCTAGCGAAATTAACCGATGATGGTAAAATTTCCCCACCCTTCCGGGAATCGAACCCAGGAACCATGTGACCAAAGGTCAGCATGCTAACCATTTAGCCATGGAGCCGGACAACGTCAATTGAAAAGGAAGAATAATAAGATAACTAACTCGGATATTGGGAACGTCTGCAGGTTGGTGCATCACTGATTTGGGTGACGGTTAATCCCACAGAACTTAATGTACTAGCAGATAACCAACCTTGCAGTTTTACATGCATATTGATATTGTCATGATAGCCATGGGACCTCAAGTTTCTCGTGCAATGCGAGGCACAGGGACGTGACTTTCGATTTCAAAAATACTATATGCATTGGCTGGGATTCCATCCACAGTCACCTTAATGAGAAGCAGGGACTATGCGAATAGGTTATCACCACCCGCCTTCAGATATCTCTTTCCTCTGACAACATTTAAACGTTTAGACACCTCGAGATATTCTTTTACTTATTCCCTGCCTTCCTTCGCCTCACCAACACCTGTTCTCCTCCGATAGAAGTGCGGTATCTAAATTCCAAATCATCTCTCATAGTTTTCTGCATCTTAAATGTAGTTGCTTCTGCTGCTGCTGCTGCTGCTGCATGCAAAGATTTTGAAACATCATAAAACTTGGTAATTAACTTTCGGCAACTATGCACGACTTAACAAGGAAAATATAAGTTTTACACAAAAGTAAATGTTAATGAGGATCTTGCAATGAAGAGTAGATGTACTAAATTAGAAAGAGCTTATCATCTTTGTAAGAACATATACAAGTCTAAATCCCTCTCCTTGAATCTTAAACTTAGACACTACAACACCGCAGTAAGACCATCTGTACTGTGCGCCTCAGAATACCTAAACATGACCCGGAAAGGACAACTCAGAAAACTAGAACTGAAAGAGCGATAGATCCTCAGAAGGATTATGGATCCCATTAAAGAAGGAGATGGCTACAGAATCAGGCACAACAAGGAACTGTACAGTAAAATAGAGAGCATTACAGCAGCTATGAGGAAGAGAAGACTAATCTTCTATGGTCACGTAGTCAGGATGGACAGCCAGAGACTCACTTCAAGAATCTTCAACACTGTATCTAGAGGGAAAGCAACAAATGCCAAATGGACGAATTTAGTGCGGAAAGACCTACAATACCTAAACATTGATCACATTGGCATTTACAACCGAGATAAATTCAGAAAGTTAGTCAAGACATCTGACTCTCTCCAGTCACTAAAAACTAAATCACTGCGTCCAGGAGTAGGAGTGAAATGGACTCAAGAAAGAAAAGACATCCATAGCGCTAGAATGAAGGAATACTGGGCTAAGAAGAAGAAAAGAGCTCACCAGAATTAAGAACCACGTGGTCCATCGTAGGCCTAAACGAAGAAATGATGAATGGAGAGGCAATTTTCCGGACCGTAGTCCAATTCGGTTCTTATGTGCTCCTATAAGCCTACACGCCCAGGAAGATTTTGTGCCATTCTCATCGTGACGCCCACTGAGGCGTACGCTGTTATGTAAAGACATGCTCCGACATAATGAATGACTCCATGGGAGTTCATGGGATTAAATCAAGCTTCTCCAACCGCTGTACGGACTGCAAAGAGGACCATGATATCTTCTATTCATTGAGACTGTGGGGCAACACTTCTGGAGCAACGAACCAAATTGTGCATGGATGGTACGGACTCTGTTGAAGTCGACAAAACCAGCTGTGGGGTGTTCATTGTCAGATTTCGGTCACACGTTCGGTGTTGTTGTGTTTCATTCCAGTCGTCACTCCCTTGAAGCATTATAATATCTGCTAATGAGCTCTTGTGATGTTTGAACAGATTGAATTCAAGCGTTTAAGTCTGACAACTATGCCCTCGTGAATGATGAGGTCCAAACTCATTGATATTTCGTGATGTGAGTTTGTCTGATGACCTGTATCTATGAGGTAGTTTATACAGATGTGTGTATTTATTACTAGAGCTAAGAATTTTTGGTGCAAAATTTTTGTTTAAAAGGTGCCAAAAAGGTGTTTATTTTTAGTCGAAAAAGTTGCAAAAGAAGGTGCAAATTTTAAATGTAAATATTCATACAAACATCACCGAAACCAGTCTTACTAAGGTATGAAAGGACACACAATTCACTCAGTTGTCATGTATTTAAAATCTGCCTAAAACAAGTCACATACCGGAAACACAATGTTATTAAAATAACATGGCAAGAAAATTATCAAAAGAGATAACATTTAACATTTCAATGCTATTTTCAGTGAGGTTGCATCACCGGTCACTAAGTAAATACTAATACATAGAGAAGGAATGCTCAACGTCAACAGACACAAGTGGTGAACATTTTGCTTGCAGTTGATATTAAATATGTGTATATATAAATTGCCAACGGCCGTAGCCGTGCTGAAACACCGGATCACGTGAGATCTGCGAAGTTAAGCAACATTCGGCGTGGTCAAGATTTGGATGGATTGCCACGCGCTGTTGGTGGGGGGTAAGGGAATGGAAGAGCGGAAAGGAACTGACCACCCCACCGCACGTAAACTCCGGCTCAGGTTCGGACCTGCCTTCGGGGAGAATACACCCTTACCTTATATATAAATGACATGAGTAAAGGTCTGGAATCACAGATAAGGACATTTGAGGATGATGCTATGCTTTATACAGTAACAAATAAGTTGCAGGATTGTCAAGGACTGCAGGGGGACTTAAACAATGTAGTGAGATTGACAGACAAGGGTATGAATATAATAATGGGAAGAAAGGTCAAGATGTAAAATTCACCAAGAGGAAAAGTTCTCTCTCTTTTAATTATTGTGTTGGTGGGGTGAAAGTATCTTCTGGGGAACAATGTAAGTACTGTACCTAGGTGTTATTATAAGGAATGTTCTTCATTGGGGTAGTCATATTAACGAGGTAGTTAAGAAAGGTTACAGATCTCTTCACATTGTCATGAGAGTATTTAGGGGGTGTAACAAGGATGTAAAGGAGAGGGCGTATAAGTCTCTGGTAAGACCACAGTTAGAGTATGGACCCTCACCAGGACTACTTGATACGAGAACCAGAAAACACTCAAAGCAGTACGATTTGTTCTGGGTGATTTGCAATAAAGAAGTAGTGTTCCTGAAAATGTTGCAAACTTTGGGCTGGAAAGACTTGGGAGTAAGAAGACAAAATGCTCGACTTTCAGGCATATTACGAGCTGTCAATGGTGAGTTGGCGTGGAATGACATAAGTATAAGAATACGCTTGATTGGAGCTGTTAAAGGTAGGAGAAATCATAAAATGAAGATAAAGTTTGAATTCAGGAGGACAGATTGAGGTAAATATTCATTTACAGGATGAGGAGTAAGAGACTGCAATAAATTATCAACGGAAATGATCGATAAATTTCCACTTTCGTTGAAAATATTTACGAAAAAGCTACGTAAACAATCTAGGTATAAAATAAGAGTTTTGTCTGTACAATGCTCAGAAATGAGGAAGAATGGTATTTATGTATCGGTCCTATCCACAGTAACAAGAAAGTTCACTTTGTACTTTTCCGTAATGTCTGTCTGTCTGTCTGTCTGTCTGTCTGTATGTATGTATGTATGTATGTATGTATGTATGTATGTATGTATGTATGTATGTATGTATGTATGTATGTATGTATGTATGTATGTATGTTCGCGGGTTACGAGAAAATGACTAAAGAGAATTTAGTGAAAATCTGTATATAAAGACGGGGAATGAACCACTACAATCTAGGCTATAACATTTTTTATTTACGCTGAGTGAAAAGGTAGTTTTGGGGAAGGCCTAAAAATTAATTTTCAAATACAGGGTCTTTATTTATGCTTGGCAAGGACTTTCTCGCTAGACCTTGGCCGCCTCTGACAAGCCGCTACCGGCCGCTAGCTGAGCTCCGAGATAGTAGGGTGTTCAATGAAGCTACTGTGTGTAGTGCTGTAATGTATGTGAAATATTCGTTCCGTGAACGTGTATATCTGCACAATACTTACATTTAGTGCAGAAATCGTGCGCTAGGGCAAGACAAAAGTTTCAAGCGAAATTTCCTGGGAGACACATTCCTATCAATCGGACAATAAAACAACTGGCCAAGATATTCAAACGTAAACAATAAAAATAGACCTAAAGGTCGTTATCTCCTTACTGAAGTGTGTTTGTTACGAGGATCATAAGTAAAAATCTGTGACCCCTCGTAACCCAGATTTAACGGCATGTGATTTTTATTTGTGGGGAATGTTACAAAATGTGGTTTATGGAAACAACCCTCACACACTAAACTAAAAGAATACCGAGCTCGATAGCTGCAGTCGCTTAAGTGCGGCCAGTATCCAGTATTCGGGAGATAGTAGGTTCGAACCCCACTGTCGGCAGCCCTGAAAATGGTTTTCCGTGGTTTCCCATTTTCACACCAGGCAAATGATGGGGCTGTACCTTAATTAAGGCCACGGCCGCTTCCTTTCCACTCTTAGCCCTTCCCTCTCCCATCGCCGCCGTAAGACCTATCAGTGTCGGTGCGACGTAAAGCAACTAGCAAAAACTTAAAGAAAATATAAGAGCTGCAATTGCATCCATCAGTGCTGAAGAACTTGGTAGTGCAACCGAAAACTTCTTTAGGAGATGCCGATTATGTTTGGCAGCGCATGGGGAACATTTTCAGTACAAACTGTAAAAATGGTGAGCAAATGCATGATAATGCATGATAAAGATTTTCAGCATAAACTGTAAACATGGTAAGTAAAATGCATGATAATGATTTTGAGCACCGTATTCTGCCGTACGTACGCACGCGCGTAGCCGGCAACTGAACCGTCACTGGCGGCCAAGATCGAACGAGAAAGTCCTTGCCAAGCATAAATAAAGACCCTGTATTTATGTTATTAGTGGTCATATCGATAAATACTACATAACTAAAGGTGTACATAACTAAATCTCCGATCCTTTATGTCTTATACATTTTTACCATACCGTTTTTGATAACGGAGTTATTCATGAATTTTTATCTTTGTTGCTAAGTCCATATGAACGTCGAGCCACGAGAAATTGGTAAACAGAATTTAATGAAAAACGGTAGGCTAAATAGAGTCGTGGAATAAGAAATTACAGTCTAAGCTGTAAACAATGTTATTCACCCTGGATGAAATAGTCGTTTAGGCGCAGGCGCCTAAAATTTGATTTTTAAATACCTATGTTACTGGTGCTATCGAAAAGTACTACATAACAAAAGTTATAGGGAATACAGTTTCCGATCATTTATGTTTTATTGTCCGGCTCTATGGCTAAATGGTTAGAGTGCTGGCTAAACTTAAAGAATTTTAACCATAATTGGTTAATTTGGCTGACTCAGCGGCTGGGTGTATGTGTCGTCTTCATCATCATTTCATCCCCATCAAAACGCGCAGGTCGCCTAAGGGAGTCAAATCAAAAGACCTGCATCTGGTGAGCCGAACTTGTCCTCGGACACTCCCGGCATTAAAAGCCATACGCCATTTCATTTCATTATGTTTTATTCACTTTTACCGTACCGACTATGATAAGAGTGGTATTTCAGAGTGGGGAGAAAACTAAATGTGAAACCCTACAATATCGAAAGCTCATAAAATTGATCAACAATAACATTACATTGACCATTGTTTGTTATGGTATCCTTTGTCCCTCGTGCTGCCACTGATCTCCGATAGATGGAATTACTGCTGCGTACCAAGTATAACAGCCTGCCTGGATATAGGCGGCAAATAGCTGGGGAATTAGATAACTGTTTTTCTTGAGCATGCCATTCCTCAGTTTCATACATTTTCTGATATTGCTGGTACGTAACACACTGGTTCATCATGGTATTCCCATATTCGATCCCTACTCTGACGCGCTGATTAGAATGATCAGTGTGCACACTTAACGGAATAATGGCAGAGGCCAACTTATGACCTGCTCTAGAATTAGAATTTCGGCCTATACCAAATTATAGCACCACAATTCATTAAATAACTCAACATTCAGCCCTGAAAATAGCCGTTTCTTAAGAAAAGCTTCTTCCTCTTCGCTTTTATTTAATTCCACATTCATCTTATTCCAGATTAGTAGTGAACAGAGGTTTTCTCCTCTGGCTCGGAGGAAAAATTTTCCCCCAAGTCAGATAGTTTTTCCCCGCCAGTATAGTGAATTGAGATTTTCCGACTCATCGGGTACTCCCATGAAACAAATGAGTAAACGGGCATAGTTTTTGCTCTGTGAATCTGCACTATTCACTCCCCCTCCCCACCCCGCCCCCGAAATTTAAGAGTGTTCACGGCTCACGGCTGTCTGTGATGTCATTCCAGCTCTTGAACTTTGGACTGTTAGATCGGCAGCGTAGTACTATTTGGTAGAAGTGAGAAAATGTGTAGTTTTTCATTTGCTCGAGTATTTCAAATGATAGCATTGCTTTTAATCGCAACATTCCTACTGGTGTCATTGTAATGACCTATATTCATTTCAGTTAGTAAAACCACTAAGACAGTCTTTCTGAGGATGTAAAAAGGCAGGTGGAGAGTAGGTGTTTGCCATTATAATGAAAACTCCCCCAACTTGATTGTGACTGATGGTAGGCAAGAGGGCTTAAAATTACAATGAAAATTACTTACCTAGTCTTCACATAAGAAAATACGTTTTGTGACATCTCCGTCGCGTTTCTGGGGTAACGTTATGAGCTATCCAATTCAATACAATCTCACTCACAATGTGTACACTGACAGCAAATATCATGGGATAGTCACTAATAGCGTGTGGGGCCTCCTCTGGCCCTGCAAACTGCAGTGAGACGCCGTGGAAGTGAGCCGACAAGTCCCTGGTAGTCCTCTGGACGCAGTTGACACCAAATGGTTTGCAGAGCGGCCGCCAATGCTGGTCTGTTCGTGGGTGCAGGATCCATGGCACGGAGCCTGCGTCCCAGGACATCCGTGACATGCTCGATAGGGTTCATATCGGGGCTCCTGGGTAGCCATGGCAGTCGTTGGACCTCCGGTGCATATTCCTGGAACCATTCCCGGGCGACGTGGGAGCGATGTGGCGCCGCGTTATCATCTTGAAACACCGCGGAACCGTCTGGGCGCTGGAAGGCCAAAAATGGGTGGTGATTGTCTCCGAGCAGCTCAACATACCGCGTACTATTCAAAGTCTCTTCAAGAACAACTAGGGGGCCAATTCCATACCAGGAAAATGCACCCCAGACCATAACGGAGACACCAGCGCCCTGGACCACACCTTCGAGGCAGGCGGGATCCATCGATTCATGTGGTCTGCGCCATACACGGTGCCTCCCTTCGGCATGGTGCAGTTGAAATCCTGATTCGTCCGACCATATCACGTTACGCCATTGTTCCAGTGTCCATCATGGTGACTGGTGACAAATGCGCGTCGTTGTGCCCGATGACGTTGGGTTAACAGTGGCACCCGTGTGTGGTGCCGGCTCCCACACCCCATAGAACCCATGTTCCTACGGATTGTCCACTGGGAGACGTGTCTAAGACGGCCTGTGTTGAATTGAGCCGTGATTTGTTGCACGGTTGCCCGTCTGTCACTATTGACAATCCGCCTCAGATGTCGCCGGTCACGGTCATCGAGGGTGGCTGGACGGCCGGTCGTTCGTCTGTTGTGGACAGTGACAGCCGCATTAAACCATTCACGATACACCCTGGACACGGTTGATCGTGTGAAGCCGAATTCCCGCACCACTTCCGAAATCGCACTTCGCATCCGTCGGGCACCGACCACCATAGCCCGTTCGAACGGTGTCAGCTCACGACGACGTTCCATGTTACACCTGTCACATGCACAGCCACTGCTCACAAGGTCTCCTATACAACTGCCGCTGGCACAGGGAGCGCGTGGTGCGCAGACAACACACCTGCGCATCAATGCTCCGCTATCCCATGACATTTGCTCAGGCAGTGTACACTACTTGCCTAGAATCCTGTATGCAATGTAGAATTCCGTAGCGAAGCACGGGTACATCAGCTAGTTTAATATAGAACAGGATTTAGAGGATATTTATAAATGTTGATATAAGAATCTCCGGGCTTGGAAACAGAGGAGAGTGGAATACTGAGTCTGCTTCAAAGACAGTAGGAAGTGAGAAAACTATCCCGATTTAGAGCTCCAGTTTAATCTCCTCTCGAACTCATGAGTTATGAGCCCCTGTGTGTGTGTAGTCTATTTGTAAATAGGTATCAACGCTTTAGAACCGAGTCCCGTTAGATACTTGCTGTGGCAAGACGTAGAAAGAAGGGAAATATTCAAACTGAAAGTTCACAGGAAGGAGCAAACGGCGAAACTGGGTTTTTGAGCTAATCTGTCTCTTAAGAGAAGCTTTACTTCCGTGGGCTGGGAATCAGCAAATGAACTTCACACAAACCTGGGCCAGGTTTGACTTCCATCCAGTTTCGAATTTAAGCTTGGTCCGAAGAAAAGGAACGTGATCGATTAACATGTCTGTGCACAGAAGCAATCCTACTCTGGGCTATCCTGGAAAGCACAGTCTTCAGTAGCTATCAAACTTCATTTCTAGATGAATACTGTTGGTGTTGAGTAACCTATAGTTTAAGGTCAGTTCCTTTCCAGTCCTAGGCCCAGTTAGTAATAAATAGAGCTAGGAAGAAATAGGCACTGCCCCTTAATTGTTTTCACCATTAAAATGCCCAAATTAGCATGTATCGCATATAAAACATAAAATGAACACCCCTAACTGTGTTTCAGTTTCATTTTTTGCACCTTTTCTCAATGCTAGCACCTTTTTGCCCCTTTCCTTAATGTCAGCACCTTTTCCCACTTGTTTAATACTTTTTCGCCCTTTTGCCTATTTTATTCCTAAACTAGCAAATGTACCCGTGCTTCGCTACGGTATTCTACATTGTATTCGGATATCGACGTAAATACTGTGCGTGCAGTAAATGAGATTGTTTCAAAATTGCATGTCTCTTAGCCTTATCCGAGAAATAGCATGGGGAGGTCCCCATACGTTGTTTCCAATGTAAAGTGAGGGTTGCGGAGTTGTGATGATAACGGCAGGCTCACTTGCCTACTGCCATTCACAATTGAGTTGGCAAGTTTACATTATAATTGCAGGCCCCATTGCCTACTGCGTGGTCACAATCGATTTGGGACGTTTTAGTTACAATGGCAGACCCATTTCCCACTTTCAGACAGATTACAGTTGAGGAGTTTTCATTATAATAGCAGGAAACTTCCCAACCACCAGTCAAAATTGAGTTGTGCAGTTATCATTATAATGACAGGCCATTTTTACTGCTGCCAGCCAGCTTACTGCCAGTCACACAGAATTAGTGAGTTTCCATGAAAATACCAGGCCACTATGCCTAATGCTAGTCAAATTTTAGATTGGAACATTTGTTTATAATGGCGGGCACCCTGGCCTAGAGCCAAACACAATAGGGTAGGGGACTTTCGAACAAAACTGCATGATCCCTTGCCTTCTGCAAGACAAATCGAGGAGTGAATTATTCATTAAAATGGTAGGCCCTCCTTACTAATGCAAGTTACACAGGAGTTGAAGAAGAACCCCATTCCTACTGCCAGCAGTCAAAGTCGGTGTAGGGAGTACTGATTACAATAGCAGACACATCCTTTCACGATCGCTACAAATCGACATCAATGAATATATATAGATGGACATACGAAAGTATATGCATGTTTACAATATTGCAGACCTTCATTTACATATTAACTGCTGCTAAACGGTACGTCATATTGACAAAGGATTGTACCGTAAGGCACAGTATTTAGCGATCTAAATGGCTGGTCCTATGATATTTTCTCGCATCTCATCTATTCATGGGTCAGATTGAGTCAGAAACGTTGAACAGGTTGAAATTTGTGTAAGATTATCTTACTTGCATTACATTTCGGATAATTATGTGACATAGCATTTGACTCACATATGGGTACTGGGTGGGCCAATGTTTGTGCAGAGTTTGATCATACTATCTTTCCTGTAAGTGATTGAAAGTATGAATTATATAGGTAAGGAATCCAAATTTACTTAAAATCGAGAAATAGGGACGAATCTAACGTATAAGCGATACAGATACGACAAAATTTCATAAGACCAAGGTTGAAGATCACTCCTAATTCAACGAAGATTGTGCCATCTGTTATGTGATAGGACTTCCCGTTTATCCCACGAAATACCTCGAAACGAAGGTCTGTACCATCATTAAAATTGCTTCCATATTTCGATATTCTTCGGGGATAAAAAATGAAAAACTTAAAGATCTGTGAAGTTCTTCGTTCGTTACTGGTTGAAACGTATAAATTTGCCAAATTTCAATTTTCTTGTTTGTCTGGCAGATTATGCTGCAATCTGAAGTTTGGGTGAGGGGGTAAAAATTATGACTTTCAGGAAATTAAACAAAAAAATATGCAGACGATCATTATTACCCCTCAAACGGTTATGTGTACGAAAATTTCACCAAAATAGTCAATGTACAGGCACACACAGTCGCTACGATTTTATTTATATAGATAGATATGGAATCTGCTCCACGTACAACACATTTTGGCTACGTCCGCTGGACTTCACCTGCAAAACCAACCGTTCATGATATCTCACTTATTAATCCTCCTGTCGAAACATTCACATGAGAACAAAAGTTTTAGAAATGGGTTTCCATTAAGGATTGTAGATTTCGATTAATTTCGGATGTGCATATTTTGAGGAAGTACAAAATCATGGTTCCGGTTTCGGATAAACCCCCAGAAAATTTAGGTATTCAGAAATAATATTGGCCCTAAAACCTACACAAGGACAAGCGGATTCTAAATATCAAGTTTGATAGAAATATATTCAGTAGTTTTCAAGTTATAAAAAATCATACAATCAAACCGACAAACAGACACAAAAGTTAAGAAATATGCAGATGGTCATTATTACAACTGAAACGGATAACTGTACGGAAATTCCACCAAAATAGCCAATGTATAGACAGACGGTCGTTGCGATTATATTTATCTAGATGACAGATAAGCATGGGCACGTTTGAAAGTGCAAACCTTCATTTCGAGATTTACTGCTCCTAAACGGTACATCATACCAACAAACGGTTTGCACCCTCAGACGTCCCTTTTATCGCTCTACATGTTTGGTGTTAAAACATTTTCTCGTATCTCACATATTTATGGGTTCGATTGAGTTACGATATTTGAATGGGGTGAAATTTGGGTACATTTTCATCATTTTCCATTATTTTTCACATACTTATGTGAAAGCTAGAATCATGAAATTGGGTTCGCATATGGCCATTGGTCGTGTCAAAGTGCGTGCCAAATTCGATGACTCTACCTTTCCTATAAGTGTGTCAAGCCAAGTAATACACGTGCAAAAAGTACAAAATTTACGAACCATCGAAATATATAGCCAAATCTACCCTATAAGGGAGAGAGAGAGAGAGACGACAAAATATCACAGGACCAAAGTTGTAGATCACTCGAAATTGAACGGAGATCGTGCCATCCGTTTTGTGATAGGTCTTACCGTTTAGCAGCAAAATACCTCGAAACGAAGGTGTGCACCCTCATTAAATTGCCTATATTTCGATATTATCCGGCATAAAAGTGAAATATTGAAAGATCTTGGAAGTTTTCCGTAGGTTACCGGCTAAAACGTATAAATTCGCTTAATTTCAATTTTTCAGCTCCTGTGGCAGATTGTGAGGCAATCTTGATTTTGGGCGAGTGGGGGGGGGGGGGGTGTAAAATTTAGGACTTCCAGGAAACTATAGCTATAAATATGCAGGTGGTCATTATTACCCCTTAAACGGAAAGCTGTACGAAAATTTCGCCAAAATAGTCAATGCACAGACACACGGTCGTTACGATATGATTTATCTAGATAGATAACGAATCTGCTTCACGTATAACACCTTTTGGGCTATGTCCGCTAGACTTAGCCTGAAAACCGAACTTTCATGTTATCTCCCTTATTAATCCTCCAGTTGAAAAATGCATATGAGAAAAAGAAATTAGAATTGGATTTCCAAACAGTTTGATCGATTTCCAGTCAAGTTGGTCTTGTACTTTATATATATTGTGGGAGAGTAAAAATCACCATTTCGGTCCCCTATAAAACCCCAGTCCATTCCGGGAATTTGAAATGGTATAAACCTTTAAACCTACCCTTGGAGTGGTGGATGCTAAATATAAAGTTTGGTTCAAATATCTCAGTAGTTTTCAAGTTGTAAGAAATACGCTTTACGCGCACCCGCTCTTGCGTTAAGTCCGGTGGGACTTGTACCGAAAAACGGTCCGTTAATGATATCTACCTTATTAAATCCTGTTATCGAAATGATGCACATGAAAAAAAAAGGTTTAGAAATTAATTTTCATTAAGGCAGGTAGATTTCCATTAAGTTCGTTTCTGTATACTTTGAGGGAGTGCAAAATCACGGTTTCGGTTTCGTAAAAATCCCCACTCAGTTCAGGGATTTAGAAACGATATTTGCGCTAAAACCTACCCAAGGACAGGTGGATTCTAAATATGAAGTTTGGTGGAAATATATCCAGTAGTTTTCAAGTTATAGAAGGACAGACAAACAGACAAACAGACAAACAAACAGACAAACAGACACCAAAGCTAAAAATGATGCAGATGGTCATTATTACACCTGAAACGCATAACTGTACGGAAATTTCGCCAAAATAATCAATGTACAGACACACGGTCTTTACGATTTTATTTATATAGATAAATTAAACAAGAAAAACCGAACGTTTCGTCTGTAAAGCATGGTTCTATGTAAATCCTCAATTCACCGCTAGGATCGTAGGCTCCCTATGCTGTACTAGTCAGGAACTCAAGTACGAACTGGTGATTGTTGAACTATTAGCTTGCCACCCTCCGTCAGCTGCTTATCAGCCGGCTTTGATAATATTATGTAGGTGACAGTTCAGAATACTCTTTTACTGTGTGTGGCGTCTGCCATTGTCCTATTAATATCTGAATCAAGTTTGTTAAAATAGACAACGAACGCCGAGAAAATACGTTATAGTGCTAAACAGTTTAGTGCAGGTGGTATTCAGAGCGATGGGTCTGTTACGAGGTACACTGTTTGTGATGTATCAATAAAAATTGGTATAGTAGAAACACCAACGTAATCATGTTATGCATTATATAGCTAGCGCAAAACATGTGAAGAAAAAGGAACTACAGTCTAGTAAGGGTGGAGTGCGACAAGAATTCTTTGGCAAGGCAATGGCTTCATCAAATTCAAGATTATTTTTACTGAAGCAGCAAGGACATTTGTGGCGTGTAGAATTCCTCTTTCCAAGCTTAACAACCCTAATGTGAAAAACTTGCAGAAATATACTGGGAAGTATGTTCCAGATGAGAGCACCTTAATAACACCGTTTCTTCAGCCTCTGTATGAAGAAAAATGACAACAGGTCAGGCAAGTAATAGATGGTAATCCAGTATATTTTCTACCTGATGAAACCAGTGACAGGAAAAAGAGATATGTTCTATACATTTTAATAGCACCCCTAAATGGACAGCAAGTGAGACCTATGCTGTCGAAAATGTACTTTCTGAATTAAACCAACAATACCGGTGTGATCCATTGTTTCAATGAGGCATGTACTGTATTATGGCCCGAAGGAAAACAATACGATCGAGCGGGGCTAGTATTTACGGACCAAGAATTTACCATCCTGAAACCTATGTCCTGTAATCTAAAGCACGTGACTTGCATTGCACATGCATTCCATCGAGTTTGTGAATCATTAAGGGTGAATATTCGTCGTCTTGCATTATGAGATCACTAAAAGGCTCCTGCTAGAAAACAAAGGTATGTTGAAAACTAGACGACATCCTCTTCCAACATCCCCAATTCTTACTAGATAGGATACTTGGGTATAGGCTCCAGTGTTTATTTGTAGCCATTTTAAGGCTATATGAAATATCTTAAATGGGCTGTTGTGATGGATGTGAAGGAAGCATTGGAGGAACTGCAAAGCGAATACTAGAACGAAGAGCTTAACAAAAAAAAAAAAAAAAAAAAAACCTGATGTTAAGTATGTTGTAACGAATAGGCTTTTAAGAATTCAGTATAAATTCAATCATAATGATCTGCATTTAGGGCGGAAGATTCTCATCAGCTGTTTACCGCATATTTATTTAAAACTAGCTGATGTGCCCGTGCTTCGCTACGGAATTCTACATTGTATACAGAATTCTACGTTAAGATTGTGAGTAAGATTGTATTAAATTGCATAGATCTTAAGGTTAGCCCAGAAACGCGTCGGGGAAGTGACAAAACGTCTTTTCTTATGTGAAGACCGGCTTACGGAATTTTCATTGCAATGGTAGGCTCTCTTGCCTACCATCACTCACAATCAATTTGGGGAGTTTTCATTATAATTGCAGCCGCTCACCCTCCACCTGCCTTTTTTACATTCTCAGAAAGACTGCCTTAGTGGTTTTCCTAAATGAAATCAACATAGAGCATTACAATGACAAGAGTAGGAATGCTGGGAGTAAAAGCAATGCTATCATATGAAATAATCGATCAAATGAAAAGCCACACATTTTCTCACTTTTAACGAACAGTTCCAGAGCTGACCAGATCGCAGACAGCCGTGAACACTCTTCGATTTCGGTGGTGCGGGGTAGCAGGGGGTATTGAATAGTGTAGATTCACAGGACAAAAACTATGTCCTTTTACCATCTGTTTAATAGCAGTACCCGATGAGTCGGAAAATCTCAATTCACTAAACTGGCGGGGGGGAAAAACTACCTGATTTGGAGGGAAATTTTTCCTCCAAACCAAAGGAAGAAACCCCTCTTTGCTACTAATTTTGAATAACATGAATGTAGAATTTAATAAAAGTGAAGAGGAAGAACATTTTCTAGGTTGAATTTTGAGTTATTTATTGAATCGTGGTGCAATAATTTGGAATAAGCCGGAACTGTAATTCTAGAGCAAGTCATAAGTGATCCTCTGCATTATTCCGTTAAGTGTGCACACTCATCATTCTAATCAGCGCGTCAGAGTAGAGATTGAATAGCTGGAATACCATGATGAACCAGTGGAGGAAAATTTTTCCTCCAAGCCAGAGGAGAAAACTCCTCTTCGCTATTAATTTGGAGTAACATGAATGTAGAATTTAATAAAAGTGAACAGGATGAAGCTTTTCTTAAGAAAGGCTTCTTTCATGGTTGAATTTTGGGTTATTTATTGAATTGTGGTGCTATAATTTAGAATAGACCGAAATTGTAATTATTCTAGACCAGGTCATAAGTGAGCCTCTGTCATTATTCCGTTTAAATGTGCACACTGATCATTCTAATCAGCGCGTCAGAGTAGAGACTGAATAGCTGGAATACCATGATGAACCAGTGTGTTACGTACCAGTAGTATCAGAAAATGTGTGAACCAGACGTATGGCATGCTAAAGGAAAAAAAGTTATCTAATCCCCCAGCTATTTCCCGCCTATATTCAGGCAGGCTGTTATACTTGGTACGCAGCAGTGTTCCCATCTGTCGGAGATGAGTGGCAGCATGCGGGATAAATATTATAACAAACAATGGTCAATGTAATGTTATTGTTGATCAATTTTATGACCTTTCGATATTATAGACTTTCCCATTTAATTTTCTTCCCACTCTGAAATACCACTCTTATCATAGTCGGTACGGTAAAACTGAATAAAACATAAATGATCGGAAATTGTATTCTCTGTATATTTTGTTATGTAGTACTTTTCGATAGGACCAATGGCATAGGTATTTAAAAATTAAATTTTAGGTGCCTTCCCCTAAACTACCGTTCCACCCAGCGTGAATAACATTGTCTATAGCTTAGACTGTAATTTCTTATTCCCTGACTCTATATACCGATTTTTAATAAATTCTGTTTACCAATTTTCTCCTGGCTCGACACTGATATGGACTTAGGAACAAAAATACAAATTCATGAATATCTCTGTTACGTATGGTAAAAATGTATAAGACACAAAGGATCTGAAATTTAATTCTTTATAACTTAAATTATGTAGTATTTATCGATAGGATCACTAATAACTTAAATATTTGAGAATTAAATTTTAGACCTTCTTCTTTCACTCAGCGTGAGTAAAATGGTGTATAGCCTAATTTGTTGTGGTTCGTTCCTCGACTTTACATGCCGATTGGCATTAAATTTTCTTCAGTCGTTTCCTGGTGATGCGCATACATATATACAAACAAACAGACATACATACAGACAGAAATTGCGGAAAAGTAAAATGTGCATTTCCTTGTTACTGTGGACATGACCGATACAGAAATGCCATTGTTTCTAAATTCTGAGCAAAGTGCAGACAAAACTCTTATATTATATATATCGTTCATTATCAAATACAGTACTTTGTTCTTAGAACCATGATGTTAGATTCCTTAAATCGTCACCATCAGCATCATTGTCATCAACAGCAACATCATCAAGGTGGGCAGTTCGCTTTAGGTCACACAGCTGTGAGCTGCGAACTTGAGTTCGGATGATAGTGGGTCGGCCCGCTCTGTCGGTAACCTTGAAAATGACTTTTCCATCATTTCCCTTTTACACACCAGGGTAATGCTGGGGCTGTAACTTAATTAAGGCCATGGTCACTTCCTTCCTAATCCAATTCCTCTCTTATCCCATCGTCTCCACAATCCTTGTCTATGACCGTGTTACGTAAAACTACAGCAGCAATAACAGCAATAAAGGCGATAATGACAATGTCATTTAATTTATGCCCAACAAACTACATTTTACTGTTTTCGTAAGCCACGAGGTGCAGAAATTTTGTTGACCATGAGCTGTTTTACGAGCCGTTTGCATTTACAAACAAAAAGCAGGCTTATTCGAGTACATCATATTCCACCGGTATGAGCTGGGATCGAACCTGCTATAGATTCTGTGTCACTCAATTCGATATTTCAGAAATGAAAGGTCATATCACTCCATAATTCTAATTCTACGAAAAAGAGTTCATGTAGTGTATGATCACAAGATTATCAGTCATATAAAACGTTACGTTTCCCTTTCTTTCTTCGCCTTCATTCCAATTCTCCTCTTTCAGAGATTTTAATGCCTTTCATTCTCATGAAAGCATATTCATCTGTTGAGGAGAGCTTGCTAATGAGTGATAAGTGGTTGGGGTAGCTACATTCTTTACTTCTCGTTAAGTACCATATCTGCCCTAAAATTCCCATTATGCACCAATTAATGAGCAGATTATTACCCCGCAAACTTCCTGCGTCTTACGACTTACCTGATTTTCCCTTATATCAGATTTTAATCTACGTTTATTATCTTTATTCTTTACACCAGATTGTTATTATTATGAGCTCAAGGTTACATGATAATTAGAGCTCATTGGTAAATGCTATATTTCTCTCCCAGCATACAAGACTACAGGTTATGGTACAAGATTACGATGTGATGCAAACAGACGGGACGATAAATTGTGATCTGAAAGTCAGATAAGATTTTTCGGCGTGCTTCTGTATACGTTTAGGATCTTCATCGTGACTCTGTGGAAGGAGATTTAAGTTTTAAACCAAATAAGTAGCATAAGGCTAGGTCGTGACTCTCCTTTTTATTTGCTCGCCCCATGACTTGGAGCAGCCTATTATTACTTTTATTTTCTCTTTCTAAATGCTCCTTCATTTTGTAGTACCATTCTTACATATACAAGGATCACGTGGGAAGAGAGTATTCCCACAGGAATATTAGCTGCCGGATGTGAAGAAATATCGACAATCCACTTCTGCAAAGCAATCTCATAGTTCTACGTGACTGCTGCTATCGTGACCATGGCCACAGGACCACCAGTTTTATTTGGAATCCGAATCACAGGAACGTAATATAGAAAATTCAAAATTTCCACAAGCATTGGCTGCTGATTCGGATCGTGGCCAACTCATCGAATAATGTATTTAATATTATTGGGTTTACGTCCTGTTCCTTGGCTGAATGTTCAGCGAAGTAGCCTTTGGTTCAGAGGGCACCGGGTTCGATTCCCGGCCGGGTCGGGAATTTTAATTACCTACTACCTAACGTCATGGCACTAGAGCCCTGAAGGGCCTTGGCCTACCAAGCGACCACTGCTCAGCCCGAAGACCTGCAGTTTACGAGGTGTCGTGTGGTCAGCACGACGAATCCTCTCGGCCATTATTATTGGCTTTCTAGACCGGAGCCGCTATATTATCGTCAGATAGCCTCTCAATTCTAATCACGTAGGCTGAGTAGCCTTTGAAACAGCCCTCAGATCCAGGTAAAAATACCTGACCTGGCCGGGAATCGAACCCGGGACCTCCGGGTAAGAGGCAGGGACACTACCCCCACATCACGGGGCAGGCTATGAAAGTTAACTCCTAATAATTAATCCCTCTATTTCGGGGCTGGGGATTTGCGTTCGTCTTGTTATTCATCTTCATTTACATACAACATATCACATCACACGACAAACCACTACAGAAACACGTAATAGTGTTCCACGTGTGGCTGGTCCCAGGAAAGGCATCCAGCCATAAAAACAAGCCTAAAACCAGACCAAGTGCCGATCCCAAGTGACTGGGAAAAGGCGAGTAAAAGTGTTTTACGCCCCAATAAATATATTTTAAAGGTTTTCGGAGACGCCGAGGTGTCGGAATTTTGTCCCGTACGTAAATACACTCACACGAGGCTCGTGAATTTGAGCTCCTTTAAATACTACTGAACTGAGCCTGGATCGATCAAGAATGAGTACCAGGTTCATTGCTGGGAGCAAAAGTAGCCTGGTATAGGCTGTCTGGGATTACGGACAGTGAGAGACACTACTTCAACTCATCCGGGTGCCTCGAAGGCCTGTATTGTGGTAGCTATTTTTTTTTTTTTGTGCTAGTGGCTTTACGTCGCACCAACACAGAGAGGTCTTATGGTGACGATGGGATAGGAAGGACCTAGGAGTTGGAAGGAAGCGGCCGTGGCTTTAATTGAGGTACAGCTCCAGTATTTGCCTGGTGTGAAAATGGGAAACCACGGAAAACCATCTTCAGGGCTGCCGAAAGTGGGATTCGAACCCACTATCTACACGGCCAACTCGCCCGGTGTTCCCTTTTTTACTACCCTATATTATCCAGTATTCCGTATTAGTATTCCTACTTTTGGTTCTGTAAGCTACGAGTGCACCTTATTTTTTCTACGGATGGTGGAGAAAAATGCATCCTCTAAAACTACAATTGAGACTTAGAATAACCGACCGATTTGGCCGTGCGGTTAGGGGCACGCAACTGTGAGCTTGCATTCGGTGGGTTCGAACCCCATAGTCGGCATCCCGAAAGGTTCTTTCCCGTGGTTTCCCATTTTCACACCAGGCAAATACCGGGGCAATACCTTAACTACTGAGACCACGGCCGCTTCCTTCCCACTCCTATCCCATGGTCACCATAACATCCATCCGTGTCGGTGCGACGTGAAGCGAATAAAAAAGACTTGCGACTGTGATGTCTGGTGTGAATATGGCATGTGAAGAAAAAACTGATTGTTTCCACAGAAGATTGTTGGGAAATTTAATTAAATTTTCCTATTCAGGAAGAAAGTGTCATATAAGCGATTATGTAGATGGACTTAGGACTAATAAGCCGATATTAGTGCTGCAGTTGTTTCATGTATGACCTGGTTTCAAGACTAAAGCTTCTGTTTTTACTGAAATCGGTGGTTTTTAAGACGATTTAAATATGACATCTCCGTATTGTTGGCTTTCTTTATGTTAAAGGACTCAAGATGGTGGTGGTGGTGGTGGTGATTATTGTTTTAAGAGGAAGTACAACTAGGCAACCATCCTCTATCTAACACTACTCAGAGGGAAAAAGGGGAAGGGGTCCGACACTTCGAAAAATGAAGATATCGGCCAAAAGAAGACAAGGGCCACGAAGGGCGTGAAAATGAAAGACTCCCTAGCCCTCGCAAACCTAATAGCGTCGGGGTCGGAAAAGAACAAGAGTTGACCAAGGGTGGTCGGGTAGAATAGATGAAAGTGAGGAGCTTGGCACAAGTAAGTGGAAGCAATGCCAGGACTCAGCTGAGGGCCCCGTGGTTGCCAACCCACGCTTCACAGTTCAGAGCCCCTGAGGCCCCTTTAGTCGCCTCTTACGACAGGCAGGGGATACCGTAGGTGTTATTCTACCGCCCCCACCCACAGGGGTGAGGACTCAAGAGAGATATAATTTCGTCACCGTGGCCCTGCTGATGGCCGTCAATAGTTAAAATGGACATTAAAGAAAATAATAACATGTGCTGAGTGAGTCGGGCTGAGTGGCTCAGGCGGTTGAGGCGCTGCCGTTCTGACTCCAACTTCCTTGCTCACCCTCCTGTCCGTAAATTTACTGGCACGTGAAAGGACTCCTGCGGGACAAAAATCCGGCACCTCGGCGTCTCCAAAAACCGTAAAGGTAGTAAGTGGCACGTAAAGCAAATAACATTCTTCTTATTATTATTATTCTGCTTCTTCTTATTCTTCTTATTCTTCTTCTTATTCTTATTATTATTACCAAGGACCACGATGTTCAACTTTTCTGCTTAGATAGTGACTTGATATTTGCCCAATACTCGCGCATTCTCGGGCTAGGCTTCTCTCTTCTTTCCTTTGTCCAAAGGGCACCTCTCTATTCACATGATGGTCTGTCCTGAAACATCTTTTGTTTGATTATTCTTCTGAGAGGTGCTGAATTTCTCATGTCGTTTTCAGTTACTCCCAGTTCCAGCATGTCTTTCTTCACTTCTTTAGGCCATGGTGTCCCTAACTTTCTGTTTGTCCAGTAGTTGAGAAGCCGGTAGATCATCCAAGTTGGGTTCACCCTTGTGATGTGTCCATAGAAGGTCAGACGCCTCTTCCTGGCTACGTCTGTGATTTTTTCAGTATAACCGTATAGCTCCTGGTTTGGTCTTTTATACTTGCCATCTACTTTGATCTGTCCTAGTATCTTTCTCAAGATCTTCCTCTCCATTCTGTGGTGCATAGGGCTTCTGGGCGGATAACCGTCTGGTAGTGACTCGATTTGGTGTTACGAGAGAGACATTTCTTGTTTTAAATATTTGTTGTCAGTCGATATGCTAACTCTAGTTTGTTAATCCTGGTTGTTAGTGCTACCCCTTCTGACATATTGGGTTCTTAAATTTGTTGACTTTCTCAATCTAGCCCTGTTCCAGCTGTAGTTTGCTGGAAGTATCACTGATATTGGTGAAGTATTTTGTCTTTTCTAGAGATACCTGTAAACCCATCTTGGCAGCCTAGTGTTTAAGAGCATTGAGTTGTTTCACTGCTACTTCTACAGAGTTCGCCAGAAGTGCCAGGTCATCGACGCCAAACAGTAGTCCCTTCCGTTTGTGTCCCAGGTAAATACCACTGGGTATCTTTTGTTCTTGCAGTTCATTCAGGCAGTCTCTGATGACCTTGTCCAATGAACAGTTGAAGGGAAAGGGGGAAAGTCCGTCTCCCTGTCTAACTCCTGGTTTTATTTCAGAACTTTCCGAAAGTGTTCCTCTGAACGTCACTCGTGTTCGTGTCTTTTGGATAAGGGTGAGGGTCTTCTGGTCCAGGCACATTTCGTGCAGAATTCTCATGAGCGTAGTTCTGTGTACCGAGTCGTATGCTTTCGTAAAGTCAACAAAGGTGACTACATACTTCCTGCCCGGAAGTGTAAAAGTAGTTAATCGGACATAATTATGTATTTCTATATTATTATTATTATTATTATTATTATTATTATTATTATTATTATTATTATTTGCTAGGGGCTTTACGTCGCACCGACACAGATAGGTCTTATGGCGACGATGGGATAGGAAAGGCCTAGGAGTTGGAAGGAAGCGGCCGTGGCCTTACTTAAGGCACAGCCCCAGCATTTGCCTGGTGTGAAAATGGGAAACCACGGAAAACCATTTTCAGGGCTGCCGATAGTGGGATTCGAACCTACTATCTCCCGGATGCAAGCTAACAGCCGCGCGCCTCTACGCGCACGGCCAACTCGCCCGGTATTTTTATTATTATTATTATTATTATTATTATTATTATTATTATTATTATTATTATTATTATTTTATTATCCATACTAATATAATAAAGAGAGGATGCGAATAGTGTGAGTTTGTGTATATCTGGAGGGTAATCTCAGAAACTACTGGATAGATTCAAAAAATTATTTTACTAATGTAAATATACATTATCCATGAGGGACATGGTTGGTATTTTATTTTCAAAACAATTCGAGTGGGGAGACGGAGGGAGATATAAAAATACTAAGCTAATATAGGCGAAATATCAAATTGTCGTACAAGGACGAGACAAAGCTCATTTTAAGCCCCTTGACGCAAATAACAATATTCGGTAAGCCCTACGGGCCCGAAAACCATGTTTTAAGGCAGTAAAATCAACTGTTATGGAGATATTGGCACCACACTACCCCTGCTCTAGGAATCGGATAAAGAAATGAACTGCCGTAACCATGGCAACGTCAGCTCCAGGATTGACTGAATTTTATTTTCAAAAGAATTTGACGGGGGTGGGGGGGGGTGGCGCGGGAAGATATAAAAATAATAGGCTAATGTATGCGAAATATCGAATTTTTATACAAGGACGAGACGAAGCTCATTTTAAGCCCCTTGACGCATAGAACAAAACTGGGTAAGCCCTACGTGCCCGAAAACCATGTTTTAATGCCCTAAAATCAACTATTATGGAGATAATGGCACCATACAACCCCTGCTCTAGGAATTGGATAAAGAAATGAACTGCCGTAATCATGGCGACGCCAGCTCCAGGATTCTACAACAGTGAGATTATGCGTGTACGTTTGAGCATCGCTGCCAACCAAAATTTGTACACATAATCCTTGAGCATATCTACAGTATATCTCAAACACTTAACATGTTACGGACGCGAAGTGGTATTTATAATGTCTTTTAAAAAATAGCAACTTGTATTATTTTGTTTTCGGTAAAAGCTCTTTAGGGAGGGGGGGAGGGTGAAAAGGTACTTAAAAGTGGGTTGGCGTGAATTTTTAAAATTAGCATATCTGCAGTGTATCTCAAAAGCATAACATCTTACAGATGCGAAAATTGGTATTTGTATTATGTTAAAAATTAAAAACAGGTATTATTTTGTTTTTGGAAAACCATTACGTTGCGGGGTTGGGGTTAAAGGGACTGAAAAGGGGGTTGAATTATTTTTATTAGGATACTGATATCTCATAAACTGAAGACGTTACAGACGTAAAAATTGGTATTTGGAATCTCCTTTAAAAAGAAAGAAATACGTATTTTTTTGTTTTCGGAAAATCCACTTAAGGGGGGATGAAAGGATTGAAACATTAGTTGAATTATTTGCATGAGGATGCATATTTATACAAGAGCTAAAGATGTTATAGACGTGAAAAATGGGTATTTGGAATCCCCTTTAAAAATAAAAAACACGCCTCTCTTGGAGGAAAATAAACTTGAGGCGGGGGGGGGGGGGGGGGGAAAGAAAAGTAGGAGTTGAAAATTATTTTCATGAGGATACAAATATCTCAAAAGTTAAGATGTTACAGTCGTGGTAATTAGCATTTGGAAACTCCTTTATAAATAAACACGATTTTTTTGTTTTCGGAAAATTCACTTAAGGGTGGAGGGTGGGGGGAGGTTGAAAGAAGTGACGAAGAAGTTGAACTTTATATGAGCGTACTTATATTTGAAAATCTGAAGATGTTACAGACTAGAAAACTTGTATTTGGAATCTCCTTTTAAAAACAAACAATCATGTCTCTTTTGTTTTCCGAAAATCCACTTAGGTGGGGGCGAAGGAAAGGCTGATAAAGAGGTTGAATTCCTTTTATGGGGATACTTATATCACAAAACCTGAAGATGTTACAGATGTGGAAATAGGTATTTGGAATCTCCTTTAAAAAAAAAACTTTTTTAACTTGTGAGAAGACGTTATCACGTGTACAGATCTATGTCGCATGGTATACTTAGCCCCAAAAGACAATACCACACACCCGGTTTGCAAAGAGTTTCTGGGGTAAATTAAACTCAATTTTTCCGTGAGGTTTTATACTTTTGGGATTTTCAGACAATGCCTTAGTACAGTTCCGAGGAACGATTTCTTTTTTCAAATTACGAAATCCACGCGAGATAAGCCGCGGGTAACTGCTAATTATTATTATTATTATTATTATTATTATTATTATTATTATTATTATTATTATTATTATATTATATTATATTATATTATATTATATTATATTATACTAGCAAGATACCCGTGCTTCGCTACGGTATTATACTGAAATTTATAATTGAATGGATATCGATTTATATATAATCCGTCAAAATTCGAGATCTGACTCGTTTTCTGAGAGATTACGGCAAGTTCCCTCCCATTTTTCAATCTTTCTTTCCAGCAATCGATTTCGTACTTCCCGGGCTAGGACCATGTATTCCACCCGGTCAGTTCGGTCCCTAAAAGTTTGCCATCTTTTCCTATAAGCATTTTTAATATGAATCAAATTCTTGAGGTGATTCGGCGCGGTGTCTTCTTGGGTGCCTTGGCAGTACTGAACCCGCGGCCGGACTGCATTTGTAGTCATTACCCGTCCAGACCCGTTTCCAGCGCGGTCCGCACATTTGACGACGGTCCAGAATATTATTATTATTATTATTATTATTATTATTATTATTATTATTATTATTATTACAGATGTTCTGGACCCCACAGCAAGATGCAAGACCGCTAATTGGCGGTAAATTCCATCTGCTGCCATTGTCATTTTTGACATTGTGACCAGCACCATTATCGCGCGTAGGCAAGTACGCGGAATTTCTGGCGATGCGAATGACATACTTCCGTGCATTATTGACCTTATTATAGAGGTGAACAATTGGACAGTCAATCTCATTCCTATCGTTTATTTCAAATGTTTTTAATTTTTATTTATATGCCAGGAGAATCTACTGTAATCAAAGAACGTTCTCCGAAGGAAAAGATGGCTCTTGAAAACGAACCCAGGAAAGATTAAAAATGATCGGTTTATGCTCAGAATAAGTACATCGAAAATCCACAGCCTGTTTCCAGTCATTCGACAGGGTCAGGAATGGAATGAATATACAGTAAAATCAATTGGTCTAACCTCCTTTTACACCCCACCGTCGTTAGTTTCATTCCCCCCCCCCCCCCGCAAAAAGAAAAGAAGGCGTGTTTCTTTATGTTTAAAAGAGATTCCAAACTGAAATGTTCACGTCTATAACCTTCAGTTTTGAGATATAAGTATCCCCATAAAAATAATTCACTATTTTCACATCTTTCACAATCCCCCCCTCCCTTAAGTGAATTTTCCTGCAACAAACTCGTTTCTTTAATTGTAAAGTATCTTCTAAATACCAATTATCATGACTCTAACTTCTTCAGTTTTTGATTTATGTGTCCTCATGAAAGGAACTCAACTCCTTTTCACTCCCGCCCCCTCCAAGATTATTCCCCCCCAAACGCGTTTTTCTTTGATTTTAAAGGAGATCCAAATACAAATTTTCACGCCTGTAACAAATATAGTTTTTATTAGATGTAAGTATTCTCATAAAATTAAGTCTATTAATTTTTCAATAATTTCACCCCACCCCCTCATTGGATTTTCGGAAATTACGCGTTTCTTTACTTTTTAAAGCAGATTCAAAACATCAAATTTCACGTCTGTAACATCTTCATTTTTGAGATATCAGTAGCCTAATTAAAATAAATCAACACTATCTTCAGTCAACATTACCCCCCACCCCCTCCACCAAGTGGTATTTCCGAAAACTAAAAATACATGTTTCTTTATTTTTAATAAGATAAAAAATACAATTTTTCAATTCTGTAACATGTTGACTTTTTTGAGATATACTGTAGAAATTCTCATTTTAAAATTTCACCACTTTTAGTTCCCCTTAAGTGGAGTTTCCAAATACAAATCACCTATGTTTCTTTACATTTACAGGAGATTCAAAATACACACTTTTTACGTCTGCAACAATTTACGTTTCTCAGATATTCTGTAGATATAGTCTTTCAAAAAATTCACCCCAAATTGTCACTCCTGTTCAACCGCCATTAATTGGATTTACCAAAAGCAAAAAAATACGTGTGTCTTTGTTTTTAAAGGAGATCCCATGTACAAATTTTCAGTTCTGTAATATCTTCAGTTTCTGAGATATATGTATCCTCATTAAAGGCATTCAACCTATTATTCACCCTTTTAAACCCATCCTATTGGGATTTACAGAAAAGAAAAAAATACGTTTTCCTTCATTTTTAAGGGAGATTCTAAGTACCAATTTTTACATCTGTAAACTTTTAAAGTTTTAATATGTAGACACACTTATTTTAAAAATTCACCCCCCCCCTTTTCACCCCCGATATTTGGATTTTCCAAAAACGAAAAAATACCTGCTTCTTTAGTTTTAAAGTAGATCCCAAATACCAATTTTCAGGTCTGTAATATCTCCAGGTTCTGAAATATAATTAGCCTCATTAAAGGCATTCAACCTTTTTTTCACCCTTTTCCACCCTTCCTATTGGGATTTTCCGAAAACAAAAAATACATGTTTCTTTATTTTTAAAGGAGATTCTAAATACCAATTTTTACATCTATAAACTTTAAACGTTTTGAGATATAGATACACTCATTTTAAAAATTCGCCCTCTTTTCACCCCCCCCCATTAATTGGATTTTCCTAAACTAAAAAAAATACGTGTTTCTTTATTTTTAAAGGAGATTCCAAACACCAGTTTTCAGGTCTGTAATATCTTCAGGTTCTGAAATATAAGTAGCTACATTAAAGGCATTCAACCCGTTTTTCACCCTTTTCCACCCTTCCTATTGGGATTTTCCGAAAACAAAAAAAATATGTATTTCTTTATTTTTAAAGGAGATTCTAAATACCAAATTTTACATCTATAAGCTTTAAAAGTTTTGAGATATAGATACACTCATTTTAAAATTTCACCCCCTTTTCAGCCCCACCATGAATTGTATTTTCCAAAAACAAAAAATACGTGTTTCTTTATTTTTAAAGGAGACCCCAAACACCAATTTTCAGGTCTGTAATATCTTCAGTTTCTGAGATATAAGCATTCTCTTTAAAGGCATTCAACCCTTTTTCACCTCTTTTTACCCCTCCTATTGGGACTTTCCGAAAACAAAGAAATACGTGTTTCTTTATTTTTAATGAACATTCTAAATACCAATTTTTACATCTGTAAACTTTAAAAGTTTTGAGATATAGATGCACTCATTTAAAAAATTCACCCCCCTTTTCACCCTCCTATTAATTGGATTTTCCAAAAACAAAAAAATACGTGTTTCTTAATTTTTAAAAGCGAACAAAAGTTCCAATTTTCAGGTCTGTAATGTCTGCGGTTTTTGAGATAAAAGTACCGGTATCCTGATTAAATGGCATTCAACCCCTTTTTTACCCTCTTTCACCCATCCTATTGGGATTTTCTGAAAATAAAAAAATACGGGTTTCCTTATTTTTAAAGAAGATTCTAAATACCAATTTTCACATGTGTAAACTTTTAAAGTTTTGAGATATAGATACACTCATTTTAAAATTTCACACCCCCTTTTCACCCTCTTAGCGACGGAATATCCAAAAATCCTCTCTTAGCGAGCACCTACATCTTAATATGAATATATCCTCAAAATTTCATTCATTTATGTCCAGCAGTTTTGGCTCGGCGATGATGAATCAGTCAGTCAGTCAGTCAGTCAGTCAGTCAGTCAGGACAAGTTACTTTATATATATAGACTAGCAAGATACCCGTGCTTCGCTACGGTATTATGCTGAAATTTATAATTGAATGCTAATTGTTTTAGATATATAATCCGCCGAAATTCGCGATCTGACTCGTTTTCTGCGAGAATCCGCCAAAATTCGCGATCTGACTCGTTTTCTAATAGATTACGGTATGTTTCCTCACATTTTTCAATCTTTCTTTCCAGCAATCGATTTCGTACTTCCCGGGCTAGGTCCAGATATTCCACCCCGTCAGTTGGGTCCCTAAATCTTTGCCATCTTTTCCTATAAGCGTTTTTAATATGGATCAAATCCTTCAGGAGATCCGGCGTGGTGTCGTCTTAGGTACCTTGGCGGTACTGAACCCGCGGCCGGACTGCATTCTTAGTCATTACCCGTCCAGGACCATTTTCCAGGGGGGTCCGCACATTTGACAACGGTCCAGAACATTATTATTATTATTATTATTATTATTATTATTATTATTATTATTATTATTATTATTATTATTATTAAAAGATGTTCTGAACCCCACAGCAAGCTGCAAGATCGCTACTTGGCGGTAAATTACATCTGCTGCCAGTGTCATTGTTACAATGTGACCAGCACCATCGTCGCGCGTAGGCAAGTGTGCGGGATTTCTGGCGATACCAATGACATACTTCCGTGCATTGTTGACCTTATTATAGAGGTGAACAATTTGACGGTCCATCTCATTCCTATCGTTTATTTCAAATGTGTTTAAATTTTTATTTACATGCCAGGAGGATCTACTGTAATCTAAGAACGTTCTCCGAAGGAAAAGATGGCTGTTGAAAACCAGCCCAGGAAAGATTAAAAATGATCGGTTTATGATCATTATAAGTACATCGAAACTATATAGCCTGTTTCCAGTCATTCGACAGGGTCAGGAATGGAATGAATAAAGCCCCATCTAGCAGCGACAATAGGAATTGTGCCGGCTGCCGAAGCACACCTCTGGGGCAAAGATCGTTGAATGACAAATGAAATGAAATATTGGACAGTGTTGCTGGAATGAATGATGAGAGAGAAAATCGAAGTATCCGGAGAAAAACCTGTCCCGCCTCCGTTTTGTCCAGCACGAATGTCACATGGAGTGACCGGGATTTGAACCACGGAACCCAGCTGCGAGAGGCCGGCGCGCTGCCGCCTGAGCAACGGAGGCTCCTTAAGTACATTATGAACAGTAAAATCAATTGATCTCACCTCCTTTTACACCCCACCGCCGTTAAGTTTATTTACACCCCCCCCCCCAAAAAAAATAGAAGACGTGTTTCTTTATGTTTAAAAGATATTCCAAACACCAATGTTCACATCTGTTACAATCAGTTTTGAGATAAAAGTATCCCCATAAAAATAATTCACTTTATTTTCACTTCCTTTCACACTCCCCTCCCCTCCACCCCGTAAGTGTATTTTCCGGCAAAATATACTTGTTTCCTTAATAGTAAAGGATCTTCTAAATAGTAATTATCACGACTCTAACTTCTTCAGTTTTTGATTTATGTGTCTTCATGAAAGGAATTCAACTCCTTTTCACTCCCGCCCCCCAAACGCGTTTTTCTTTGTTTAAGGAGATTCAAATACCAATTTTCACGTCCGTAACAACTTTAGTTTCTATTAGATGTATGTATTCTCATACAATTTATTCAATTAATTTTTCAATTCTTTCACCCCCCCCCCCCTTTCATTGGATTTTCCGAGAATACGTGTTTCTTTACTTTTAAAGCAGATTCCAAATCAGATTTCACGTCTGTAATATCTTCATTTTTGAGATATCAGTAGCCTAATTAAAAGAATTCAACACCATTTTCAGTCACTTTTACCCCCCCCCCCTTCCACCCAAGTGGTATTTCCGAAAGCTGAAAATACACGTTTCTTTATTTTTAATAGAGATAAAAATACCATTTTTCACTTCTGTAACATGTTAAGTTTTTGAGATATACTGTAGAAATTCGCTTTTTAAAATTTCACCCCTTTTTATTTCCCCTTACGTGGAGTTTCCGAAAACAAATCACCTATCTTTCTTTACATTTACAGGAGATTCCAAATACCCACTTTTTACGTCTATAACATTTTACGTTTCTCAGATATTCTGTAGATATAGTCTTTCAAAAAATTCACCCCAGTTTGTCACTCCTATTTAACCCCCATTAATTGGATTTTCCAAAAACAAAAAAATACGTGTTTCCTTATTTTTAAAGGAGCTCCCATATACAAATTTTCAGTTCCGTAATATTTTCAGTTTCTGAGATATATGTATCCTCATTAAAGGCATTCATCCCATTATTCACCCATTTACACCCCTCCTATTGGGATTTAAAGAAAGCAAAAAATACGTGTTCTTGTATTTTTAAAGAAGATTCTAAATACCATTTTTTTACATCTGTAAACTTTTAAAGTTTTAAGATGTAGACACACTCATTTTAAAAATTCACCCCCCTTTTCACCCTCCATTATTTGGATTTTCCAAAATCAAAAAAATACCTGTTTCTTTATTTTTAAAGTAAATCCCAAATACCAATTTTCAGGTCTGTAATATCTTCAGGTTCTGAAATATAAGTAGCCTCATTAAAGACATTCAACCGCTTTTTCACCCTTTTCCACCCTTCCAATTGGGATTTTCCGAAAACAAAAAAATACGTGTTTCTTTATTTTTAAAGGAGATTCTAAATGCCAATTTTTACATCTTTAAACTTTAAAAGTTTTGAGATATAGATAGACTCATTTTAAAAATTCACCCCCTTTTCACACCCCCCATTAATTGGATTTTCCAAAAACAAAAAATATGTATTTCTTTATTTTTAAAGGAGATCCTAAACACCAATTTTCAGGTCTGTAATATCTTCAGTTTCTGAGATATAAGTATCCTCATGAAAGTCATTCAACCAAGTTTTCACCCCTTTTCACCCCTCCTATTGGGATTTTCCGAAAACAAAAAAATACGTGTTTCTTTGTTTTTAATGAAGATTCTAAGTACCAATTTTTACATCTGTAAACTTTAAGAGTTTTGAGATATAGATGCACCCATTTTAAAAATTCACCCCCTTTTCACCCTCCCATTAATTGGATTTCCCCCAAACAAAAAAAATACGTGTTTCTTTATTTTTAAAAGAGATCAAAAGTACCAATTTTCATGTCTGTAATATCTTCAGTTTTTGAGATATAAGTACCGGTATCCCGATTAAAGGCATTCAACCCCTTTTTCACCCTTTTATGCCCCTCCTATTGGGATTGTCTCAAAACAAAAAAATACGTGTTTCCTTATTTTTAAAGAAGATTCTAAATACCAATTTTCACATCTGTAAACTTTTAAAGTTTTGAGATATAGACACACTCATTTTAAAATTTCACCCCCCTTTTCACCCCCTTAGCGACGGAATATCCAAAAATCCTCTCTTAGCGAGCACCTACATCTTAATATGAATATATCTCCAAAATTTCATTTCTTTATGTCCAGTAGTTTTGGCTCGGCGATGATGAATCAGTCAGTCAGTCAGTCAGTCAGTCAGGACAAGCTACTTTATATATATAGATTATATTATATTATATTATATTATATTATATTATATTATATTATATTATATTATATTATATTATATTATATTATATTATATTATATTATATTATATTATACTAGCTGATGTACCCGTGCTTCGCTACGGGATTCTCAGAAAGACTGACTTGGTGGTTTTCCTAACTTCATTCAACATAGGTCATTACAAAAACGTCAGTAGGAATGAAGCAATTGAAAGCAATGTTATGATTATAAAATACTCGATCAAATGAAAAACCGCACACTTTCTCACTTTCAACGAACAGTACTACGGTGCCGATCTAACAGTCCAAAGTTCCAGAGCTGGAATAACCAGGTCGCAGACTGCCGTGACACTCATCTGTCATTATTCCGTTAAATATGCACACTACTCAATCCAATCAGTGGCTCAGAGTAGGGATTGTATAGCTCGAATACTATGATGAACCAGTGTGTTACGTACCAGATATATCAGAAAATGTATGAACCCGAGGAATGGCATGCTAAAGAAGAAAGTTACCTTACACCCCAAGTACTTCCCACCAATATACAGGCAGGCTGTTACAGTCGGTACGACCAAGCGAGTTGGCCGTGTGGTTAGGGGCGCGCAGCTGTGAGATTGCATCCGGAAGATAGTGGATTCGAACCCCACTGCCGGCAACCCTGAAGATGGTATTCGGTAGATGGTGGGTTCGAGCCCCACTGCCGGCAGCCCTGACGATGGTTCTCCGTGGTTTCCCATTTTCACACAAGGCAAATGCCGGGACTGTACCTTAATTAAAGCCACGGCCGCTTCCTTCCACTTCCTAGACCTTTCCTATCCCATCGTCGCATAAGACATATCTGAGTCGGTGCGACGTTAAGAAAAAAAAATGGTATTCCGTGGTTTCCCATTTTCACACCAGTCACACCAGGCTGTACCTTAAAGCCAAGGCCGCTTCCTTCACACCACTATTCATTTCCTATCCCATCGACGCCATAAGACCTACCTGCGTCGGTGCGACGTCAAGCAAATTAAAAAAAATCCCGGTACGCTGCAGTAATCCTATCTATCGCGGATGAGAGGAAAGAGAAGACAAAAAGCACATCACAACAAACAATGGTCAATGTAGTGTTATTGTTGATAAAATTTATGAGCTTTCTATATTTGCAGGCCTTCACATTAATTTTCTTTCGACTCTGTGATAATAGGGTGTCTTACAGAATTATTTATATCGTAGACTGTAGTTCCTTATTCTCAGACTTTACATACCAATTTTCACTAAATTCTGTTTACCCATTTTCTCGTGACTCGGCGCTGATATGGACTTAGTAACAAATATCCAAATTCATGAATATCTCCGATTATATGCGGTACGGTAACAATGTATAAGACATAAGTGATCGGAAATTTAATAACTACTACTAATTTACGACATAACTAAAGTTAGGTTAGTTATGTAGTATTTATCGATACGACCACTAATAACATAAATAACTTATTTGAGAATTACATTTCAGACCTTCCCCTAAACTACCATTTCACTCAGCGTGAATAAAATAATTTGTAGCCTAGATTGCAGCGGTTCATCACCCGACTTTACATTCCGATTTTCATAAAATTCTCTTCAGCTGTTTTAAGTGATGCGTGTACAGACAGACAGACAGACAGACAGACAGACAGACAGACAGACAGACAGACAGACAGACAGACAGACAGACAGACAGACAGACAGACAGACAGACAGACATTACGGAAAAGTAAAAAATGCATTTTCTTGTTACTGTGGACATGACCGATACAGAAATACCATTCTTTTCAAATTCTGAGCAATGTACAGACAAAACTCTTATTTTATATATATAGATTACATTTCAGGCCTTCCCCTAAACTACCATTTCACTCGTGAAGATACGACCACAAATAAAATAAATATTTGGCAATTAAATGTTAGGCCTTCCCCTAAACTACCATTTTTTCTGAGCGTGCATAGCCTATATTGTAGAGACTTATTTTCCATCTTTCTGTAGCGATTGTCATTAAGACACGACCACTAATAACATAAATATTTGAGAATTAAATTTCAAGCCTTCCCCTAAACTACCATTTCACTCAGCGTGATTAAAATAATTTATAGCCTAGATTCCAGTGGTTCATCACCCGACTTTACATTCCGATTTTCATAAAATTCTCTTCAGCTGTTTTAAGTGATGCGTGTACAGACAGACAGACAGACAGACAGACAGACAGACAGACAGACAGACAGACAGACAGACAGACAGACAGACAGACAGACAGACAGACAGACAGACAGACAGACAGACAGACAGACAGACAGACATTACGGAAAAGTAAAAAATGCATTTTCTTGTTACTGTGGACATGACCGATACAGAAATACCATTCTTTTCAAATTCTGAGCAATGTACAGACAAAACTCTTATTTTATATACACTGACTGACAGAGCATATGCAACACCAAGGAGGAGTGGTTCGAAAGGGATGAAAGTTGGGGAAAAAACAGAGCCGGCACGGAAGAATAATTGATGTTTATTTCAAACCGATATGCAGGTTACACAATGCGCACGGCATCGACTCAGTAGGATGTAGGACCACCGCGAGCGGCGATGCACGCAGAAACACGTCGAGGTACAGAATCAATAAGAGTGCGGATGGTGTCCTGAGGGATGGTTCTCCATTCTCTGTCAACCATTTGCCACAGTTGGTCGTCCGTACGAGGCTGGGGCAGAGTTTGCAAACGGCGTCCAATGAGATCCCACACGTGTTAGCCCATGAAGGTACCGGAGTGCCACCGGCCGCAGCACATGCTGCACGTAGCGGTGGGCATTTAACGTGCCTTGAATACGCACTAGAGGTGACGTGGAATCATACGCAATAGCGCCACTAACCATGATGCCGCGTTGTCTAGCGGTAGGGCGCTCCACAGTTACTGCCGGATTTGACCTTTCTCCACGCCGACGCCACACTCGTCTGCGGTGACTATCACTGACAGAACAGAAGCGTGACTCATCGGAGAACACGACGTTCCGCCATTCCCTCATCCAAGTCGCTCTAGCCCGGCACCATGCCAGGCGTGCACGTCTATGCTGTGGAGTCAATGGTAGTCTTCTGAGCGGCCGCCGGGAGTGCAGGCCTCCTTCAACCAATCGACGGGAAATTGTTCTGGTCGATATTGGAACAGCCAGGGTGTCTTGCACATGCTGAAGAATGGCGGTTGACGTGGCGTGCGGGGCTGCCACCGCTTGGCGGCGGATGCGCCGATCCTCACGTGCTGACGTCACTCGGGCTGCGCCTGGACCCCTCGCACGTGCCACATGTCCCTGCGCCAACCATCTTCGCCACAGGCGCTGCACCGTGGACACATCCCTATGGGTATCGGCTGCGATTTGACGAAGCGACCAACCTGCCCTTCTCAGCCCGATCACCATACCCCTCGTAAAGTCGTCTGTCTGCTGGAAATGCCTCCGTTGACGGCGGCCTGGCATTCTTAGCTATACACGTGTCCTGTGGCACACGACAACACGTTCTACAATGACTGTCGGCTGAGAAATCACGGTACGAAGTGGGCCATTCGCCAACGCCGTGTCCCATTTATCGTTCGCTACGTGCGCAGCACAGCGGCGCATTTCACATCATGAGCATACCTCAGTGACGTCAGTCTACCCTGCAATTGGCATAAAGTTCTGACCACTCCTTCTTGGTGTTGCATTTGTTCTGTCAGTCAGTGTATATAGGTTACATTTCAGGCCTTCCCCTAAACTACCATTTCACTCAGTGCGAATAACATTATTGATAGCCTAGATTATAGCGACCTATTTCCCGACTTTGCATACCAATTTTCGTGAAGATACGACCACAAATAAAATAAGTATTTGACAATTACATTTTAGGCCTTCCCCTACACTACCATTTTTTTCTCAGTGTGTATAGCCTATATTGTAGCGACTTATTTTCCATCTTTGTCTAGCGATTGTCATTAAGACACGACCACTAATAACATAAATATTTGAGAATTAAATTTCAGGCCTTCCCCTAAACTACCATTTCACTCACCGTGATTAAAATAATTTATAGCCTAGATTGTAGCGGTTCATCACCCGACTTTACATTCCGATTTTCATAAAATTCTCTTCAGCCGTTTTCTCGTGATGCGTGTACAGACAGACAGACAGACAGACAGACAGACAGACAGACAGACAGACAGACAGACAGACAGACAGACAGACAGACAGACAGACAGACAGATATTACGGAAAAGTAAAAAATGCATTTTCTGGTTACTGTGGACATGACCGATACAGAAATACAATTCCTTTCGAATTCTGAGCAATGTACAGACAAAACTCTTATTTTATATATATAGATTATATTATATTATATTATATTATTATTATATTATATAATAATAATAATAATAATAATAATAATAATAATAATAATAATAATAATAATAATAATAATGTCTCCATCATGATCATCATCATATGCCCTCAGGTATTTATGGAAGCGTTTTGATTTTTAATGTATTTTGGCTACGAGCGTGTCAATTTTCACGTTCCGTTTTACTCTTCTCAAATGACAGACGAACGGTTATATGTTGGGCAGTCTATGATTTGAGTTTCACCAATGTGTCAATAGAGATCGTTTACATGTCAACATCGTACAACTTATAGTTCTAAATGGACTTTATTTCTGCGGCTTATCCAACGAATTTGAACCCGCTACCTCGGGATCTGAAGATATAGCCTACAGTCCACCCCTGGTCTAGAGTGGTAGCCCAATGGCACATACGATCTTTAGAACAAAATTATTGTGAATATATAACATTTGCTCCTCACTCAATTTAAGGAATAAAGGCCTTCCAATGTATGCAAGGGACTGTCTTCCCGAGGCGGTAAAGGCGTGCTCGGTTCACCTTGAAGGATGTGGGTTCGATTCCCCGTCAAGAAATCGAAAACTTTATGAATCGAGATTTCCAATTCCGGAGTTGCTCATGACCCTGGGGCTCACTCAGCGTACACCAAAAACGAGTACCTGGGGCCAAAGGTGGCCGGGCGTAGAGCGAACTACTCTACCCTTCCAAGTGCTGAGGTTACGGGATAGTGGAAGCCTTTACCTTCCACCCTTCCCAGGGTCTTCATGTCCTGTATGGAGATAGCTTTGCTTTGCTTGCTTACTTTTCCAATGTATGCATACAAACCAGAATTCTAAGAGATAAATCGAACAAAATTCTGAGTGGGCCATTACTCTGAAAATTTGCTCAACGTTTCGGGATGGATCAACCCCGGGAGATGCCTCGAGCACAACCCGTATCCTCTTCCCAGCTGTACTGAGATTCAGGCACTAGTAGATGTGTTTATATTATATTGCAAGTGAGATTTATAAAGGAGTGACATCATTCTTGGCCTCTACATTGCGTGATTCATATTGATAAATCCATGAAGTTATTTACTTTCTACCTTCTGCTCAATCGGTGAGACGAGCGGTCTCTTTTGTTATTCATAATCTCTCTCCCACAAAGGCGTCCTGGAAGTTCTATCCAACTACCTTGAAAGAGACATCAGATATGTCAGTAAGGTTGATGCAGTAGAGAAAATCATATATTTAAGGCCATCGTAAGTATGGATTCCACATCTGGATTCTGCAATCCATTGAAACGAGGAGCAGTCTACAGTTTCCTCCGCTCATCTTCCTCTTCGTGGCATAAACAATGAAACGATTTTTGAAAGGTTCAGTTCGTGATTTTGGATGGAACTCATGACCTCTAGCAGCAAAGGGGAGTAGCTAAGATAGCTTTCATAATGGCTATATTTGTTTAGTGAACTTAACGTTGTGGCAATGAGAGAGCCATTAGACGAGTGACATTGAGTTCAAAGGTGATTGTCTGTTATTTGAGTTCTAAATATGGCTACTTTATTGCAGAACCTGAAGTACCCTGTCTTTTCTAATGCAAATGTTAGGATGTGATCACGACATTTTATGATACTAGGCTGTGTGACCTGGGGCAAGTTCAGTAATGTAGCATATGGTAGGTAAGCATTAGGTATTATATTAACCCAACAAACACAACGAGCTTGATTTCGAAAGAACAGTTAGTGTGATTTACATTTCTCGGTGTACTTATCCTAAGAGGGGAGGCGTAACTTGGTAAGATCTTAAGAATAGTGGTAAAGGGGCAACATATCTTCACGTGAAGGCACTTAGATCGAGTCTGGGTTTGTTCAAAGCAGTAAAGTTGCTTGCTGTCTTTATTACATTGCCAATAGGCTAACAGGCGGGCCCACGTCCAACTTGCTCGGATACCACACAGATCGCAGAATTAACATCATTACAGACTCGGCTGCACGATCGGCCAGGGCTCCTAACCGCTAGTTAAGTACTGGGGCATTCAAAAGTTAGTGTTCACGGGAGATCGTAGATGCGTGAGATAAAACAAATGCGAACTTAACATTATTTATTATTCTTAATATGTATATATATAGGTGGAAGTTTCCCGATGGCGACGCCGACTTACGGTAGTATTGAAACGATAGTAAAGATAATAATAATAATAATGTTATTTGCTTTACGTCCGACTAACTACTATTTTAAGGTCTTCGGAGACGCCGAGGTCCCGCAATTTAGTCCCGCGGGAGTTCTTTTACGTACCAGTAAATCTACCGACACGAGGCTGACGTATTTGAGCACCTTCAAATACCACCGGACTGAGCCAGGATCGAACCTGCCATGTTGGGGTCAGAAGGCCAGCGTCTCAACCGTCTGAGCCACTCAGCCCGGCAATAGTAAAGAAAAACATAAATTACATAAGAACAAAAGTTTAAACAAGTCATATATAACAAAATGTAGGCTAATAGAAATCATATCAAAACAAGGAAATTAATGGTAATAAAAAATAATACAAATAAACAAGAATGAAAGTTAAACAGTACACATAGTTTATCAACAACAAATTACACAAGTAATAGCACAGGGATTTCTTCTTCTTCTTCTTCTTCTTCTTCTTCTGTTTACCCTCCACGGTTGGCTTTTCCCTCGGACTCAGCGAGGGATCCCACCTCTACCGCCTCAAGGGCAGTGTCCTGGGTCGGGGGATTCAACAGGGGGGAATGACCAGTGCCTCGCCCAGGCGGCCTCACCTGCTATGCTGAACAGGGGCCTTGTGGGAGGATGGGTGATTGGATAGGATAAACAATGAAGAGGGAAGGAAGCGGCCATGGCTTTAAGTTAGGTACCATCCCGGCATTTGCCTGGAGGAGAAGTGGGAAACCACGGAAAATCACTTCCAGGATGCTGAGGTTGGAATCCAACCCACCTCTACTCAGTTGACCTCCCGAGGCTGAGTGGACCCAGTTCCAGCCCTCGTACCACTTTTCAAATATCGTGGCAGAGCCAGGAATCGAACCCGGGCCTCCGGGGGTGGCAGCTAATCACACTAACCACTACACCACAGAGGCGGGCGAATAGGAATTTACAGAAAATAATGTAAAATGCCCCCTTACAGGCACCGCAACATAATTACTGCATTAGAACATGACAGTGAACTGAGTGGTACAATTACTTAATACTAGTTTTCCTTTTCTTTGATACATGTTTAACGTCGCACTACCGCACCGAAGGTTTTGGGCGACGGAAGGATGGGGAAGGGCTAGGACTGGGAAGGTAGTAGCAGTGTCCTTAATTAATGAACAGCCTCGTGTGAAAATGGGAAACCAGGGAAAATCATCTTCAGAAATGCCGACGGGGGGATTCGAACCCAGCATCTCCCGAATATCAGCTCAGAGCTACGCGACCCTAACCGAATGGCGAACTCGCTCGGTACCACTAGCTACAGCGTAGTTTTCCCGAGCCAGCCAGCCAGTGGGTAATGATTCAGCGCAACTGGCATATGTACTATCGTGCAGTGTATCTGACGGCAGATGAAACCAAGTGACAGACGATGTAATTTGATTGAGTTATTGAAATTAATTTGAAATAATTACAGTTCATACATTAATTTCAGAATTTATAAATATTTAAATTGGAAGTGGCATTGTGATGATACCGATAAGAAAAAATATATAAATGGCCAATTACATGAACGCAATATCACGGGTGAGCACAGAACGCAGAAAACACCTGGTGAATGCGCCATATACGGAATAAATGGCTGCTGCATGGACGCACACTATTCACTTGCAAGAAGACGGGAAGTACCCAAACCTAAACCTCCTGTCTGTGGGGGTGGTAGAATAACATTCATGGCATGCCTGCCTGTCGTAGAAGACTGAAAGGGGCCCCAGGGGCTCTTATCATGGGAGCGCGGATTGGCAACTACGGGGCCATTAGCTGAGTCCTGGCATTGCTTCCACTCACTTGTGCCAGGCTCCTCACTTTTATCTATCCTGTATGACCTCCCTTGGTTGACACTTGCTATTTTCCAACCCCTACTGTATTATGTTGCGAGGCGTAGGGAGTCTTCCATTTTCAGGCCCTTCTTGGCCCTTGTCTTTCTTTGCCGTACACCTTCATTTTTCGAAGTGTCAGATCCCTTCAATTTTTCCTCTCCGATTACTGTTAGGATGGTTGCCTAGTTGTACTTCCTCTTAAAGCAATAATCCCCACCACCCTCCACCACCTCCCAAACGTAACCTACAAGAAAGAGTATTATAAACACACGAACATATGGAAAAAGTTATTAAAAATAGCGAGATGCGTATGGGAGTCCAACCCAACTTACGAATGCGTCAATTCCAGATAAGGTGTAAACACAGCAATTACACCATCCATAGAAATTCAGCGAAGCGGAACTATAATAACAGAAAATGCAAGTTAAGCCATGGTTTCAGTCATATGATAAATAGAGACAATAGACCAAAATTCAGTTACAATTTATACTCTGTATTACACTGGCTCAGCAAATGCCATGAGTTGTATTTTGAATGATTAGTTTCCGTTATTTACTTTAATTTTCTCGGTACCGAGCTCGATAGCTGCAGTCGCTTAAGTGCGCCCAGTATCCAGTATTCGGGAGATAGTAGGTTCGAACCCTACTATCGGCAGCTCTGAAAATGGTTTTCCGTGGTTTCCCATTTTCACACAGGCAAATGCTGGGTCTGTACCTTAATTAAGGCCACGGCCGCTTCCTTCCCACTCCTAGCCCTTTCCTGTCCCATCGTCGCAATAAGACCTATCTGTGTCGGTGCGACGTAAAGCAACTAGCAACAACAACAACAACAACAATTTTCTCGGTATACTTTCTCCAAGACTGGAGATATCTAACATGCTAGGAGCCTAAGCATAGTGACGAAATGGTAAGACTAGATTAGACATGAACTAGAACTTTAACCTGACTATAAAAAACAGCCTACTGCCATTTCTTGATGGTATACTTTTGCATCTGTCTCTTGGTAGAGGCCAGAGCTAAATTTAACTTCCACCGAAGTCCCAATATTGGAACTTGTCTATTAGTTACAAGAGTTTTTTGAGGTATACGGATTATAGCAGACTGTGTCTGTTTGTAGCAATACCATAGTTTATGATATTATTGCCATTTTCATGAACCATTGTTACACGCAGCGAATATGATAATCTTCCTACCGACATGTCTTCAGGTGGCTTATCAACTCGAATCGTGATCTGAAGACTCTACCGCAGTGTAAGCCTGTCCATCTGTCATGTTTATAGGTTTATATCTACAGTGTCATGAGAGTGCATTTCAACTTATACCCTAGAACAGGCCTCACCAACATGTCGATACAGTTTTACTATCGGTCGATCGCTGAACGTTTTGTGAGCGAGAAATATTGACATTCCCAAAAATCTAACAATGATATTTCAGTGAGCCTTTACCTTCTTATCAACATGAAAGTGAGCTCCTACGTCACATTAACAATAGATGTCAGTGAATTACAGGGAATCATGATGTCTTTTGTCCGCAGGAGAGTGAGACACGGACTGTCGCAGTCACTTGTGCCACGAATGGTATGTGATCTATTGTCGAAGGTCTAGTCATCGGAAGGATACATTTGGAAATATGTTAGAAAATTTAATGAAACGTAGCATTTTTGCACTTCATCTGCATACTTGTATGAATCCACATTTTCAAATTTGAAACTAACCAAAACAAACCACCGCAAATTTGAAGGATTTCTTGGATTCCTCGAGACTGACCCTGTTTATGTATATACCTCGTAGATGACAGGATACCATAATCTTCCCATTATCATAACACATGTCTTTAAATGTAGTTAGTATCGAAGGGGCAAATAGATATAGTAACTCGTCTTATCGGGAAATAATAGACCACACAGTAAAACGAGCTGGCCAGGCTTGCCCTAAACGATGTATTCTTCAAGTGTCAAAATTAAGCTCTTGGAATGCAAACTAGGTAAACTTTTGTGGACATTCTGTGTATGATTCTCCTAAAATATTTCCTTTTCATAGTTCATGATATATTTTTGTTTAAGGGATCTGATTGCATGTCCTCGTAACTGTGACATTTGAGGTATTAGTTGAGATGAAATCAATTGCGTGCCGGTATAAGCTCACATAATACGTAAATGGATATAAGTGTAGCAATAATCTTTAGCCGTGAACAAAAGTCGCGTGTTTTAATTTGCGGCCCACTGTAGTGGCAATTCCACTTTAATCGCGTTCACTAGCAGGAGGGTGAAATGATGGATTGAGTGCAAACTTGTTGATTCACCGAGATTATCCTGCCACTAAATCTGAATGCTAATATAAACACATAAGGAATGAACGTATCGCTGTAACACCTTAATAAAAACTTATTTGTGAGACTAGAATACTGCACTCTGCTTCTAATTTAATATTCGAAATAATCGGTTAATAATTCAAGATCATATAGGCCTACAGTACTTCATTAGTATGATTTGTAAAGATTCCTCACACATACATAACATAAAGCTAGTATACTGCCACTGATCAAACATTTTGAGTGAATAACGTGCAGTTGTTCTCTTTATTGCAACTGAATATGTAGACATTTCTCCTCATAAATTGCGGAGAATATATCCCATGTCCATTTGTCTACGTATAAAAGAACCAAATGAGCAGACCAGACAAATCTGTAATGGCGAAGGCATTTCGATATTGACCTATATAAATTCAATGGTGAGCTCTACTAGAGGTCTGTCTTTTGGTTTGCAGCCAACAGTCTCAACTGAATAATAATGATTTTGATTTTACGTCCTAAGTACTTTTACGATATTCAGAAGTGCCCCGATGTGGAAGTTTAGTCCAGCATGAGATCATTTACGTGCCGGAAAATCTACCGACTCAAGACTGGTATATTTGAGCACCTTCCAACCACTGGAATGACCGTAAATCAAACTCACCACCTCAGGATCAGAAAGCCAACGCAATGACATCTGAGACAATGGGGCTTCGGCAAGAGAAGTGTCAGAGCACACGTAAATAAACAGCAATGGGTCTATAATTCCATTTATGAATGAGTGTATTTGCACTTTTTAATGCAAAAACTGTCAGGAGCTGTTTTCTACGGATATATCCGTAACGATTCTTCCTTCTAGAATATGACCTGATCAAAAATGTTCATTATTGCTTACATGCAATGTTTACTCTCTATTTTATTTTAAAAACTGACCGCTGTGAAAGTGTATCAAAAAGTACTTACGAGCCCCCTTTAAATCCTCTTCTACGTAGGTGTATTTTATCTTTTGTAGTATCTCTCTTTTATGCCTTCTACGTATCAATCACTTCAGTAGCCCTGGCGTGTTACTTCCACAAGCATTAATTAGACAATCTAACAAAACTAAAACGAAAGGTGGAAATGTATTATTATTATTATTATTATTATTATTATTATTATTATTATTATTATTATTATTATTATTATTATTATTATTATTACATTATTTCTTTCTTTCTTTCTTTCTTTCTTTCTTTCTTTCTTTCTTTCTTTCTTAATCAGTTTACCCTCCAGGGTTGTTTTTTCCCTCGGGCTCAGCGAGGGACCCCACCTCTACCGCCTCAAGGGCAATGTCCTGGAGCGTGAGACATTACGACGGGGATGAAACTGTGGAGGAGGACCAGCACCCCGCCCAGGCAGCCTCACCTGCTATGCTGAACAGGGGCCTTGAGTGGGATGGGAAGATTGGAAGGGATAGACAAGGAAGAGGGAAGGAAGCGGCCGTGGCCTTAAGTTAGGTACCATCCCGGCATTTGCCTGGGGGGAGAAGTGCGAAACCACGGAAAACCACTTCAAGGATGGCTGAGGAGGGAATCGAACCCTCTTCTACTCCGAGGCTGAGTGGATCCCGTTTCAGCCCTCGTACCACTTTTCAAATTTAGTGGCAGAGCCGGGAATCGAACCGACAAGAATACTTTTAGAATATTACAAAATTACTCTGTACCAATTACTGTGCATTATTTTCCTTCATTTAATACAGTTATATTTAACTCTGATCAAGCTTTGTGTTAATATTTACCGTTACTATGAGAATAACATTGTTTATTTTCCAGATTTTTGCGTGAAATGTCGAACAAACGCCCATTACTAATGAGTTAAAACAAACTTATGTTAATGAACCCAGGAACAAAGAGTTTGTTTCTCCAGAAATCTGTTATTAGAATGAACGAACAACGCTGAAATGAAATGTCGTATGGCTTTTAGTGCCGGGATATCCCAGGACGGGTTCGGCTCGCCAGGTGCAGGTCTTTCTATTTGACTCCCGTAGGCGACCTGCGCGTCGTGATGAGATGAAATGATGATGAAGACAACACATACACCCAGCCCCCGTGCCATTGGAATTAACCAATTAAGGTTAAAATCCCCGACCCGGCCGGGAATTGAACCCGGGACCCTCTGAACTGAAGGCCAATACGCTGACCGTTCAGCCAACGAGTCGGACAACGAACAACGCTAATTTGTGATCATGAAAGTATTGTTTTTTCATGTTCGTTTTCCCTACAAGGTAAATAAGATACAAAAATATTGTGCGGACTGTAATTTACTTTGAATGTTTCGGTCACGAGCAAGAGAAAGAATAATATCTACACGCTATAAGTTTGTCTGCTACGACGAGTTAATATCCAAAATGAATCATGTTGTAATCCCCAACCTCTCGTATTGGTTTTATTCCCCACAAGTGAATATTACCAGCAGAGAACCTTGAGTTTCCATAACTGGTGATGGTTGTGGTGATTATATTTTAAGAGGAAATAAAACCAGATTATCATCCCTGATTAACTCTACTCAAGGTGCATGATAGTCGAGTGGCATCGTCACAAGTTTCTCACCAAGATGGCCCCGGTCCGAATCTCATTCAACCTGACACGGAATTGTTGAAAAGGAAAATCGCATCCATGTGGTTCGTATTCCATGTAAATCCGAGGATCCCCTGGCTATGATCACAGTATCAACAGTTACGTAACTCTATAGCAGGGCCTCTCAAACGCCCAAAATCTCACGCGTGCAGAGCGAGGCGCAAGAGCTCCGTGCACTGTGCATCGGTGTCGCTCGGTGCCGCTCGGTATGGCTCGGATCAACGCTTCGTCTCTGGGCTACTCGGCTATGCTCGGCTCTACTCGGCTATACTCGGCTCAACTCAGCCCGGATTTGGAGCGCTAAGGCGCAAGTGGGGGAGAGGGAGACAGGCGGAGCGAGCGAGAGAGGCGTGAGGAAAGAGAGAGTTAGCGCTATTGCTCCAAATCGAGGAGTGGGGGGTCTGCACTCTGGTCAACCAAGCCAAGTCGTCTTTTGCACCGTGCACAGTGCATGCACCACGCGCATGCACCCTGAGAGGCCCTGCTCTATAGGCTTGTTTGCTTTGCTCGTAATAGAATTATAAAGAGTTCAGACAGTTGATAAATTGTAACTGTCGGCAAAATAAAGAAAGAAGGTCACAAAGTGCGTGAATAAAGATTCCCTTGGTCTCGCGAACCCAATATCAACGAACTTGGAAGAAAACAAGACTGGAGCACGGGTGGTCCATTAGCAAAGATGAAAATGGAGACCCTAGCAGGAGAGGAACCAATTTTGCACTTGTCTAAAACGAGCGGCCACTAAATTAGGTGGGTGAGGTAAACCGCGCCGCCATCACATACGGGAACGACGAAGCGACGGATGGTCGAGAGACTCAGCTCTGAGGATGGATTAGCAACGCTGATCGTGTAGTCGAAGCCCGTCCGCTTCAGAACCACCTAACCTGAGTCATTCCCTGTCATGCAGCTGTTGAGCTCGTACCGTGAGTGCAATTAAAGATGGATCTATTGTCTGAAAAGGGTGAAGTACAGTACGTGCGAGAAAGGAAGAGAAACTCCTCCCAAGTGTCTTGGCTGGAAGGGCTTAAGAATACAGATTTAAGCAGTCAAACAACCTCAGTAATCGTAAATGTATTGCAATACGTTTAGAAGCTCCTGACTCACGTTTTTCGCAGACTGCGAATTTCAAGAAAAGCCGGAAAGTGACTGCAATAATGTGTAATGTTGGCCTTCGTTCGGTCCAGAGATGTGTTAATGAAGCGAAATATTCACACAGCCAAATTAATATGTTCAACACCAAGGAGAAACTACGAGAGGGAGGGAAAATAGTGTACTTGGCGATTTTCACAGCTATTTACCAAGGTGCACCGTGCTAGATTTTATGAACGAAGCGAATTCCCTACAGTGGATAAAGTGCGTATGTAGCTAAGAGAGAAGTTTGAATTCAGGGGAAGTGTACTACGTTCAATGCGACGAGTGCTGTACATCTTACGCTTCAATACAAGAGGGCTAACGACAATTTCTGCCAACACGACAGGACATTGTCGTAGCTCGTAAACAATTCTTGAGAAAAAATTATGACCTGAAATGTGAATACCCGAGGCAACGTATTTATTCATATAAGACTTGGTTAATCAGCCGCACAGCAAATACAATCATTTGGAAACATTCAGAAAAGAGCGTTGGACTGAAGGTGCCCGCTGGGAAAGGTGGACTGATTGTTTGCCACGCAGGTGGCATTAAAGGCTTTCTAATCCAATGTAAGCGGGTGTTCCTTTCCAATAAGTCTGGCACGGGCTACCACTCGGAAATGAATTAGGCATCTTTTAAAAAGTAGTTTATAGAAGACCTGTTATTCAGCAGCTTAGCTTTTAAACATGCCTGTGTCGAAATACTAGGTAAACATGCATGAATCATCAAATTATGACCTGAAAACACCTACTCCTACCGCCTCTTCATCATCATTTCCCTCTTCCTTTCACAGATCGTCTTCTTCTTCTTCTTACTAATCCTTCTCTTCACCTCTCAATTGAAGGCGATATTTCGGTGTACTGTAGAAATGTATATATTTTCTAAAGTTTTTCTTAAGTAGTTTTTATAGAACTCATTTTTCATAATTATATTCTTAATGTACTCTACGTACGATTTATATTATATAGATGATATGATCCTTTTTAAGTGTGGTTACTTTTGTTAATGCTATTACTGTTATTATTGTTCATATTATCATATTATTATCATCAGTAGTTATTATTAAGTGTTCTTGGTTAAGACTGGTTAAGTGTAAGAAAGGGAGTACATCCCTAACTTTGCCAGGATAAATAAAACATATTACTTACTTACTTACTTACTTACTTACTTACTTACTTACTTACTAATCAGTATCATTCAGACTTACTTGAAAAAATACCCAGTACAAGCTTGAAGAATAAATAAACTTAAGCGTGCTTGTTGAAGGAAATTATATATTTTAGTGAACAAGAAACTCAAGCTGAAATTTTGGAAAAAGTTACTCCCTTCAAAGTAGAAAAGAAGTGCGAGCTTGATGAATTTTTCTCCCTCATGCGGCCATGGTTGCCTCCCTACTGCTGCCAATAAAACCCAATTGAACTGATTTGGGCTCAAGTCAAGAGAGAAATGTCAGAGAGGAACAGGACCTTCAACATAAAAGATGTACAAAAACTCACGTCAGAAGCCATTAACCGTCATACTGCTGTAGGTTGGGAAAATTGCTTCAGTCACGCGGAAAGTCTGCAAACAGACGACTGTGCCGAGGAAGAAGTAACGAACGATAGAATGGAGCCATTCATCACCAGTGTGAATGACGACTCTACAGATACTCTAGTAGTGAACCATTGTCGGCAGCACTGAAAATGGTTTTCTTTCCCACCATTCCTAGCCTTTTCCTATGCCATCGTTGCCATAATAATATCCGACAAAAGAGTAGCGTTAAAAAAATGTTGCAAAGTTTGGGCTGGGAAGAATTGAGAGAAAGAAGACGAGCTGCTCGACTAAGTGGTATGTTCCGAGCTGTCAGCGGAGAGATGGCGTGGAATGACATTAGTAGACGGATAAGTTTGAGTAATGTCTTTAAAAGTAGGAAAGATCACATTATGAAGATAAAGTTGGAATTCAAGAGGACAAATTGGGGCAAATATTCATTTACAGGAAGGGGAGTTAGGAATTATAATAACTTACCAAGGGAGATGTTCAATAAATTACCAATTTCTTTGAAATCATTTAAGAAAAGGCTAAGAAAACAACAGATAGGGAATCTACCACCTGGGCGACTGCCCTAAATGTAGATCAGTAGTGATTGATTATTGAGTGAACTGTACAGAAAGTGAGATGAGTAAATACAGTGACTAAGAAATCGTAGATTGCCTTGAAGCTAGAAACGAGTTATTATTACATTATAATTTAATGTAAACCTATTATTTAAAATAGTTATTTTTCTGTATCACACTGCTCAATAAATATTATTCAAATATTTAATGTTATACGGTAAACCATAAACAAATGAAAATTATACAGTTTTATGTAATCCGAAAGTACCTACAGTGAAATATACCCTGTGCTGGCACACACGACCCGAACGACCTTAGCTAACGACATTTACTGTATATGGTCATTTCCCAGGAATATTAAAGACCCATAGAAACATGTTTCATATAAAGAATTAAAATTCGACGATTTTCTATATTTTTCCCACAGACAAAATTTTATGGGGTCAAGAAACAAAAACGCGGCCGCTTACTGAAAATTTCAATACACAAATGATTAAGAAATTATTTTACTTATCACGATCAGAAGGAACAAAATGAACCTAAAGAAATATTTAATTAACAACACGCCAAACAGAAATGAAGTTAAAGAAACGTATAACTCACTGTTAAAACTTTCTAATTCGTCAACTTTAGGGTTATGCGGAATTAATGTTAATGAAACATTTACTTACAACAACACAATCATCGAAAAACAAATGAAATAATAAAGGGGGACTCTGATGAGTTTTGTAAGTCATGGAATGTTCACCCGATATTCTCAGTATTTTGTGAGTTCATTTATGTTGCTAAAATTAAGATTATTATAAAATTGGAACATTTTTGTAACATAGTTTCAGACTTATGACATTTAAAAAATAATATTTTGAAAGTTTCAAAACATCGTATATGTACCATATTTAGAGTTTTTACCTTGAAACTTTTCTGTGATAGTTCTAAGGGTTATTTGAATAATTGTTGGTATTATAATTTCAAAAATTACATTACTGATGTTGTTACAGTATTTTTTTCTCTCATCCTTTCGCATTCTTTTTAGAAATTCTCAAATTTTCATATTTGACTCGGGATATCTCTGTCATTTATAGTTTTCAAAGTTGATACCAATTATTATGGATCTTACATGGCACTATAGGTATACCAGGTTTGAAAACAATCAAGGAAAAACTGTTGCACTTACAACATTTTTAATAGTAAAAAATAAAGTTTGGAGAAAAAGCTAATTTTTGTATAAAATTACTTCCCATCACCATACAGTTTTTTCTCTTTCCCTTGAACTTTGAATATTCCTCAGCAAAAGTGAACAAATATACAAGGCACGTGCAGTGGGCATTTTCTGCTCGACAATATTTTGTCTTTCATAACGGAAAACACATGCCACTACGCCAGAAATTCAAAAGCGGAAATGTAAAATACAGTGAAATTCCGAAGGTATTCATCGAGAAAGTGGGCGTGGATTTTCGAAGAGATTTTTAAATACTTCAGCATGACCTTTAAAAATGCTTCAGACAAGCAACTTAATGCCGCTTTTCTGTCAGTAGTAATGGTGAATGACTTCCATATTAAACATATACCTGTGTGAAGATAGGGCCCTATCTAGGATGAAATATAAAGTTGAAGACGACACATGCACCCAGTCCCTGGGTCAGAGGATTTACCAATGAAGGTTAAACTCACAAACCCGGCCTGTAGGGGAACACGAAACCCCTTGTAGTTATTCAATGCTGAGATTTATTTTCACATGTTGTTATATGTACGTGGTACCTAGAGTTCCTACTGTAGGATCATGGTTCGTCAGAGTGTGGCATATGTACAAACCGAATGTACTGTATTTTTGCTCGAATGATTTTTTTTCTTGCTTTCAAGTTTTGATGGTGTAATAGGCCCATGCAAGCTATATCACACCAATATGTTTCAAAGAGTAAACAGGAAATTGTTGAAATTCAAATCCCTTAAATGACAAGCGACTATAGCAGAATCGAGCACACAATCCAAGCTTGTTCTGTACAATACTAAACCAGTTGCCTTGTGTAGCTGGTTGGTACTGAAAATCGAGAGAGCTTGTGGCAAATCTGAGGCTGAGGAACAGCGAGCGGCTAGCACATTATACCACGGCTAATTACCCTTATCCCACCACAGCCGACAATTAGGGGAGAGTTAGTCGCTCCATTACTTGTCTCGAGATTTAAAGAGCGATCTGGCTTATCGGCTTCCACCCCTCCAATGACGTCGGCTTCGAGGTAATTACAAAGAAAAACCTTTGGCAGAAGGCTTAACTAATTCTGCATCAGTGGCACTGCAAGAACCCACCAAACAAAGCTCAGCTCTGGTATAAGATGTCTGTTGCGTAAACGACAGGGGGCAGATTAATTCTTGTTTAGTATTCTATGAATCCTAAGTGCATTGCCTTAAGTAGATGGCGCGAGGAGCTGAAATCTCTCTTACAGGGGAAGTGTTTGGGTTGGTCCAGATCGATTGCAATGAAATTTGATAGAGTGACTGCCGTTTTCTTACACAGGCTGTCCATAGTATGATAAAATGAGTAATTTTGAACATTAGTCCCGCTGTTACTATTATGCTAATAGATGACCAAGATTTCAAATGAACGGGCGAGTTGGCCGTGCGGTTAGAGGCGCGCAGCTGTGAGCTTGCATCTGGGAGATAGTGGGTTCGAGCTCCACTGTCGGCAGCCCTGAAGATGGTTTTCCGTGGCTTCCCATTTTCACACCACGTAAATTATGTGGCTGTACCTTAATTACGGCTACGGTCACCTTTCCTGTCCCATCGTCGCCATAAGACATATCTGTCTCGATGCGACGTAAAGCAAAACTGTTAAAAAATTAAAAATAAATAAGTGCATGGATATTTCTAATAGATGGCAGTTACACACGTAAGTGTGTTGCTTCAATTAAAGTCTGGTGATGGTTACGATAAACAGTGCCGGGCTGAGTAGCTCAAGCGGTTGAGAAGCTCGTCTTCTGACCCCATCTTGGTAGGTTCGATCCTGGCTAAGTTCGGTGGTATGTGAAGGTGCTCAAATACGTCAGCCTCGTGTCAGCACATTTACCGGCACATAAAAGAATTCCGGCTCTTCGGTGTCTCGGAAACTACCTTTTCCACAATGTAATTTATGTTTCTATTTATGAAAGGAAGAGCTTCAGGAACTTCTTGGTTTTGTACTGTATCTGTATTGTTTGGAAGACGAAGGCTGAACCATAATCTTTCCAAAACGAGAACTCCAGCTGATACGGTGCGGATGACTAAATTAATTTTTATAAGATCGGGGTTGGCCATATGAAGTACCCGACTTGAAAACAAGACTGGTTCTCAGCTCCTTTCTCGACTGCGCGAGTCAGTTGAAATTAATTCCAAGGAATTGTTTGTTCGCGTTGTGGAATAGGTGCAATAGGGAGGGAGTACTAACTTTCGTGCAGAAATCAACAGAATTTACTTAACTTACAAGCGAGAAGCATAGAGAGTCTTGTGCGGAATGAACCGTGCCACAACCACTGTAGTATCAAGAATTTAGGAACATTCACTGCTCGTGCTGGTTAATTGAAGAAAAAACAAAATTTTGAAATGTGTCATTATTAAAATTCCACTTTGTTTTCTTCTTCTTCTTTATCTGTTTACCCTCCATGGTCGGTTTTTCCGTCGGACTCAGTGAGGGATCCCACCTCTGCCACCTGGAGGGCAGTGTCCTGGAGCTTCAGACTCTGGGTCGGGTGATACAACTGAGGTGGATGACTAGTACCTCGCCCAGGCGGCCTCACCTGCTATGCTAAACAGGGGCCTTGCGGGGGGGATAGGAAGATTGGAAGGGATAGACAAGGAAGAAGGTAGGAAGCGGCCTTAAGTTAGGTACCATCCCGGCATTTTCCTGGAGGAGAAGTGGGAAATCACGGAAAACCACTTCCAGGATGGCTGAGATCTCTTCTGCAAGAAAATATTGACGAACGGGCTAAGCCGAGACGAGCAACCGAAGAGAAGACCTGGTGCCCCTTGGACAGATGAGCGTAAGCAGGCCCACTCACGAAGAATGAGGGAAATTTGGACTCTAAAGAAGGCCAAGTTCAGTGTAAAATGCAGCAAGACAACGTGGTCCTTGATGGCCCCAGCGAATTATATACATATATAATAATACTAATAATAATAAAATTAATAATAATAATAATTATAATTATAATTATAATTATAATTATAGGTCTAATAATAATGTGATTGTTTTTACGTCCCACTAACCACTTTTCGCTGGTATTCGAAAATGTCGAGGTGCCGAAATTTAGTCCCGCAGGAGTTCTTTTACGTGCCAGTAAATCTACCGATACGAGGCTGACGTATTTGAGCACCTTCAAATACCACCTGACTGGGCCAGGATCTGACCTGCCAAGTTGCGGTCAGAACGCCAGCGCCTCAACCGTCCGAGTCACTCAGTCCGGCATTTATTCAAAATAATATGGTGCTTGCAGCAAGGCAAATCTGCATATTCGAGTCAAGAGATCTTGTGTGGGCAGCCACTTTACATTTCAGTGAAGAGTTCGTATTTATTTATTTATTTATTTATTTATCTATCTATTTATTTATTTATTTATTTATTTATTTATTTATTTATTTATTTATTTATTTATTTATTTATCTATTAAGCAGTGGCGAAGTGGTGTAGTCGTTAGTGTGAATAGCTGCCACCCCCGGAGGCCCGGGTTCGATTCCCGGCTCTGCCACGAAATTTGAAAAGTGGTACGAGGGCTGAAACGGGGTCCACTCAGCCTCGGGAGGTCAACTGAGTAGAGGTGGGTTTGATTCCCACCTCAGCCATCCTGGGAGTGGTTTTCCGTGGTTTGCCACTTCTCCTCCAGGCAAATGCCGGGATGATACCTAACTTAAGGCCACGGCCGCTTCCTTCCTTCTTCCTTGTCTATCCCTTCCAATCTTCCCATCCCCCACCAAGGCCCCTGTTTAGCATAGCAGGTGAGGCCACCTGCGCGAGGTAGTGGTCATTCTCCCCAGTTGTATCCCCCGACCCAATGTCTCACGCTCCAGTACACTGCCCTTGAGGCGGTAGAGGTGGGATCCCTCGCTGAGTCCGAGGGAAAACCAACCCTAGAGGGTAAACAGATGAAGAAAGAAAAGAAAGATAAAAATATAATAAAGAAATATTATAATTCAATTAAATAGCTAAACAAGATAACGGTTTGAAAAAATACACAATAAAAGCTATTCATGCGCACCAAACAAAGAAACATATGAAATGTAATAGTTGTGTGGCTATTGTTAGCCTGGTGTAGCCCTTGTAATGCAGACGAGGGAGGGTGGCATCTTTCCTGTATGGAAAACTGCATGTTATTGTGATGGAAGAGTGTGTTTTATGTGAATTGCAGGGATGATGGGGACATCTAGTCCACGAGCCTGGGGAATTAACCATTTTATGGTTAAAATTTCCAACTCCGCCGGGAATCAAACCAGGCGCCCTCTGAACCCAAGGCGATTACGTTGATCATGTGTTAAACCACTAGCGGAAAAAAGCCATTGACGTTACTTAAATTCTGTCTACACGAATTAAAAGCTAAATATAACACACATATTATATCCTATTATTTGAAATAACAATGATCATAATAGTGATAATATTAGTTATAGGAATGAATAGGGTGTTTTAATTATGAAATCACAAAATTACTAACCACGTAACCTATCATATATCACGAATCACACGAAACAGTCAGCAGTGTTCAGAAGGAAATCTCTGCAAGCAGTCTTAAATTTTGTATATGTCTTACAGTTCCTGACATCAGTTGGAAGTACACTGACTGACAGAGCAAATGCAACACCAAGGAGGAGTGGTTCGAAAGGGATGAAAGTTGGGAAAAAAACAGAGTCGGCACGGACGAATAATTGATGTTTATTTCAAACCGATATGCAGGTTACACAATGCGCACGGCATCGACTCAGTAGGATGTAGGACCACCGCGAGCGGCGATGTACGCAGAAACACGTCGAGGTACAGAGTCAATAAGAGTGGGGATGGTGTCCTGAGGGATGGTTCTCCATTCTCTGTGAACAATTTGCCACAGTTGGTCGTCCGTACGAGGCTGGGGCAGAGTTTGCAAACGGCGTCCAAAGAAATCCCACACGTGTTCGATTGGTGAGAGATCCGGAGAGTACGCTGGCCACGGAAGCATCTGTACACCTCGTAGAGCCTGTTGGGAGATGCGAGCAGTGTGTGGGCGGGCATTATCCTGCTGAAACAGAGCATTGGGCAGCCCCTGAAGGTACGGGAGTGCCACCGGCCGCAGCACATGCTGCACGTAGCGGTGAGCATTTAACGTGCTTTGAATACGCACTAGAGGTGACGTGGAATCATACGCAATAGCGCCACAAACCATGATGCCGCGTTGTCTAGCGGTAGGGCGCTCCACAGTTACTGCCGGATTTGACCTTTCTCCACGCCGACGCCACACTTGTCTGCGGTGACTATCACTGACAGAACAGAAGCGTGAATCATCGGAGAACACGACGTTCCGCCATTCCCTCATCCAAGTCGCTCTAGCCCGGCACCATGCCAGGCGTGCACGTCTATGCTGTGGAGTCAATGGTAGTCTTCTGAGCGGACGCCGGGAGTGCAGGCCTCCTTCAACCAATCGACGGGAAATTGTTCTGGTCGATATTGGAACAGCCAGAGTGTCTTGCACATGCTGAAGAATGGCGGTTGACGTGGCGTGCGGGGCTGCCACCGCTTGGCGGCGGATGCGCCGATCCTCGCTTGCTGACGTCACTCGGGCTGCGCCTGGACCCCTCGCACGTGCCACATGTCCCTGCGCCAACCATCTTCGCCACAGGCGCTGCACCGTGGACACATCCCTATGGGTATCGGCTGCGATTTGACGAAGCGACCAACCTGCCCTTCTCAGCCCGATCACCATACCCCTCGTAAAGTCGTCTGTCTGCTGGAAATGCCTCCGTTGACGGCGGCCTGGCATTCTTAGCTATACACGTGTCCTGTGGCACACGACAACACGTTTTACAATGACTGTCGGCTGAGAAATCACGGTACGAAGTGGGCCATTCGCCAACGGCGTGTCCCATTTATCGTTCGCTACGTGCGCAGCACAGCGGCGCATTTCACATCGTGAGCATATCTCAGTGACGTCAGTCTACCCTGCAATTGGCATACAGTTCTGACCACTCCTTCTTGGTGTTGCATTTGCTCTGTCAGTCAGTGTATATTCCAAAGTAGCGACGCAGTCACAGCGAAGGACTTATTGTACATAAAAGAGCGGTTGATGGCAATGGGAAGGGACGAGCCAGTTCTAGTATTAAGATTATGAAATGAGGCCAGAGTTCGGTATAGTGACGTCAGTATAATATACAACTTGCCGTCCTTCGGATAGTGATAATACATTACAAAGAAGCAAAACGTAATGCTAGGGAAATACGACGTTTATCCCACGAACGATTTCCTGGATGAAGAACACCAATTGTTGATATGTTTCGAAGGGCTGAATCTATGTTCCTTGGAAGGGAACCATCTGTTCGGAGTGTTCTTGTTATAACGAAGAAGCAGTGCATAATGCAGTTCTGGACAACCCGCATACGATGCATTTTGAGCACTTGCTTCGTTAATTAGCTCTCTGTGAGTCAAGGAGTGCAGCACACAAAGTTCCTATACACTAGCATAGTTCTGTGCGATAACTCATTATTACCTGGTTATTCTTGGTTTGTCAGCAAGTCATGCATCTGTACAAGAACTTATTATCAGACGACAGGAGACATGGTTTCACGTTAAGTTATACACTGCGGGTTTCATAAACCCGAAGAGAGTATTGAAGAACAAACAGGTGATTCTTTAGATAAATAATATTTAGCCACTTAGTGGTACAGAGACAATGTACCCCTGATTACTCTTACGTTGGTTGTCAATGCCAGCTTGTAACTTTCTTCGAATGCAGCAGAGAGAAAAATAGAGTGCATTAAATTTTCTTTGTCATTTCAAACTTTTTTTTATAGACCTTAAATTTAAGTCAATGGGTAAAAGTTTATCCCAGTTTCGTCTCTATTGAGATTTAGTGTTCACAGTGCACTATTTGTACTGGTATGGGCTAGAAAGGTATCGACAACTGGACTGTTGATTTGTTCACTACATCGTCGCATGTTCATAAAAACAGCTCATTCACTGCACTGCTCAGTAGAGACGGGGAGATTCTGAACGAGTGATACATAATGAACGAATCATTGCACTGAACGATTGAATCATGATTCAGTGAACGAAATGAATATACTCGTTTGTGAATCGAAAGCTGAATCGAGAGATGGCAGCCGCAACTCGTTCCTTGGCTCCTCGTTCCTCGTTCGCTCTGATTCATATAGTCAAATCGGGTATCCACCATTTTTGAATCAATGACAACTTGTGAAGGACGACTCTGTTATATTTTATGTAACCTGAACTAAAAGTCCGGTTCACAAGTCAAATACTCCTAACTACCCTTACAGGAAAAAGATATTTTTAAAAAATAAGAAATTATCACGTCGTTTCAAGTCACATACTTCACAGAACTGTAATATACACTCAACTTCCAGCGCGTAGCGAAATGTTAGGTTAAGTTTACTTCAACGTTCCCGTTCACATTCTCGTTCTCTTGAACTACAGTACTGTGAACTAACGTGTGGATCATGGACGCAAAAATCTTCATATCTACTATAAATTTCAAATTCGATTGTCGTATAAATTCGAATGGTAGCTACTTAAGTTTGAAAAGGATTAGTCAGACAGTTGTGTAGCATTTTTCGACTGTAACCTCTAAAAAGGATATTACTCTTGCTAAAATGCTAGCAATTACATTGAACATTTCACTTCTTGTAACTTGTAAACTTGTAAAGCAGTAGCAGTTATAAAGAGCATAACGGAACGGCTCGCTTTCCACTCTCCGTTACGTGGTATTCGAATGAACGAATCAAATGAACGAATCATTTTAGTGAACCGTTTCAAATGATCGGTTCTTCTAAATGAATCAGATTCCCCATCTCTACTGCTCAGTGATGGGTTGGTAGATAATAACATACTGCGAATGGTTTATTGGTACAACAATAATATTACCGTAATGATGAGTTATGACTTCTCCTTCTTCTTCTTCTTCTTCTTCTTCTTTTCCTACCGTTTTTCCATATATATATATATATATATATATATATATATATATATATATGTGTGTGTGTGTGTGTGTGTGTGTGTGTGTATTTGGCCCTGTTTTACGGCCGTATGTCCTTTCTGACGCCAACCCTTAATGATGAGTTTTGACTAATGGCACTTTAATATACATTTTTTGGTCTTGTATTTATCTGCATTTTAATTCAATAACTTAGTTTGCTGTTTTATTATATTAGTGTACAGATCACACTGTCAGTGAGGAGTGTCATTGAATTATTTGAAATTGGATTAAACATTGGAAACCATGTATCGCGCCAAGAGAAATATTTTGAAATGTTTTAGTCTGGTTCAGGGGCTCAGATGGTTTGAAGCGTTCGCTTTCAGAGCCCAAGTTGGTAGAATAGATCCTGTCTCAGTCCGGTGACATTTAAGAATGCTTAAATACGCCAGCCCTGTCGGTACATTTACCGGCACGTAAAATAACTTCTACGGGGCAAAATTCCGGCACTTTGGTGTCTCCGAAAACAGTAAAAGTATTTAGAGGGATGTAAAAATTAATTCTGTTTACAAAACCTTTATCGAAATTCATTAAATATGGCCTGTAGTTTAGAAATAACGCTGGCAGCTTCAATAGTTCAGTTCAGTGCCCTCCCAGTACCCATGAAGGCCTAGCCAGATGATCTGTAGATATTGGAGTGTCACGTGGTTAGTATGACAGCATCCTCACCTTTATTACCAGGCTTGTAGTCCGGCTCCAAGGCTAAAAGGTTAGCGTGCTGGCCTTTGGTCACAGGGGTCCCGGGTTCGATTCCCCGCCGCGTCAGATATTTTAACCTTAAATGGTTAATTCCCTTGGCTCGGGGACTGGGGGTTTGTGCTGTCCGCAACATCCCTGCAACTCATACAACACACATAACACCATCCTCCACCACAATAACACGCAGTTACCTACATCTGGTATATGCCGCCCACCCTCAACGGAGGGTCTGCCTTACAAGGGTAGAAATAGCCACCCGAAATTATTACTAGGCTTTGAACGTTGTCTCGCGAACCAGATCGTTCCTCGGTTGGCTTTACGAGGCTCAGTGAACATAGCCCACCATCACCCCAGTCTAAAAATAAAAGCCTAGGACCAGAGGGCGTACGCAGAGGGGAGAATTAAGGGAATAAATCCGCCCCCCCACCCACCCCCGATATGTTGAAGTTTACAACTTGTCATTAAATGTGGCAACCATGTGAATGAAGATTTTAGGTAGCTCACTGCTTTGCTTTTAATTTGAACTACGTATTTGCCAATAACGTGTTGATGCTTCCTTTAATAAATATACAGTATATTTTTCTCCTAAAAAGAATCATCCTGAACCAATGAACTTCATTTCTGCACTTATAAATTTGGGACAGTCATTTTTTCCCAACAATACATAGAATACTGAAAGTGTTTGCTGTCTTACTAGTAACTACTGTCACACAAGAACGCTCGTTTCCATGCCTGAAATATTTAGATATTTGCAGAATATGACTGCACAGGAAAGATGAAATGTATTAGCTATTTTGTATATAACTTATACAAAGAAAAACATGTGACCGCAGAAAATATACCGGTAATCCATGAGTTGGCCAAAAACCCAGGAGACGTCTGCTATTGTAATCATCAACGTGAATGAAAATGTGGCTTAATTAAATGATTGAGTTATTTTGAAAGTTGTAATTTCAAAATATGTACCTAACATTATTTTATAGAAGACCAAAGTTTTTTATATTTAATATCTCTTACTTACTTACTTCTTGGCGCTACAGCTCCTGTAAGGCCTTGGCCTTTTGGACAATGTCCACCCACTCTTCTCTGTTGACTGCTCTGGTTCTCCATCTTCTAATTCCCATCCGTCTCAAATCCTCCTCCACGCTGTCCAGCCATCTGATCCTCGGTCTTCCCCTCATATGATGCCCTTCTGGTTTCCCATCAAAGACTTTCATTACTGTCCTGTTCTCTGTCATTCTCTCTACATGTCCCAACCACCGCAGCCATACTACTCTTTATTTCTTTTCCTATATCTGGTTTGTTGTACAGCTCTCTGATTTCCTTATTCTGATTCGCCAGACATTGCATATCGCGAAATACCAATTCATATGCCGTTTTCGTTGCAGGGTCGTTTATCCATTACATTCGTCCGGTTTCCTATGTCTTTTGGTTCCGTAACGAGATTTTTCTTTTCGGGGTAAGGTTGTAGACCCCTCGCCCAACCCCAACTTGGAGGACCAGGGTACTGCTCTTAGTCTGGCCCATCGCCTTAAACCTGTCCAGCTTGGGTGGCCCTACAAGGAGCCGTAGCTCCCGCTGGCATAGCTCTAAGGGTCATATGAGCACGCAAGTCTCCAAAAACAAAAACACTCGGTAATGCCATATTGCCTACGTCAAGGTGGCAGTACCTGCGGGAGGTATTTACTATCACCCGCCCCCCACACCCCCAAAAACATTCTGCGTACGTCCCTCCCTAGGACTGTTCGGGAAAAGAACCTGGGGCCTCGGAGGAAGAAGAAGGCACGCTACATCTACATCACGGGCAGGGCCTCTGTTCAACACAGATTTCCCCATATTTGATAGAATTTCCTGTCACAAACCACGCCGGAACTACTTAATCCTTTGTGAGTGGAACCCATTCATGCCCATGTACGACACTTCTCTCTTTCAGAAAGATAACTGGCCATAGGTTATTGTGAAGGTGCAGTGGGTACCTATTACGGCAATAAAGAAGCAGTGAAGCGACCAATCGCTGTGGAATGCGGAATCGAGAGTTGAACACGTCCACACTGTTCTTGTGTTTGGAAGGGGATTTGAATAAAAACAAGGACGAAGAGTGTTGCGCTGAACGCGTGACAACGAGCAATGGGCTGTAAGATTGCCAATTAAAGGCGACTCCGCAGGTATGGGAGTGTGCCCCTTCCGTGTTGCTAGTGGGAGCTCTGCATAAAACGAGTCATTTGCTGACCCACCGACCGAATGATGAGTGGGCTCGCTCCTCAGTCAGTCTTGATTAGGAAGGGATTACTAGAGCTTTTGTGGTGTGTGAGAAGGTATGTGGAGTAGAAATATTATCACAATGTTTACTGCCTCTGTTGTTCTCCGCGGCACAGCTGAATATGATAGTTCATGAGCAAAACAAGTCACAATAACTTATTGTATGTTACTTTATCGTTCGTTTCCTGTATGCGATCTCAATGATAATGCATTCCCTTCAACCTGATCACTCTAGATCAGTGGCATGCAAAGCGTGGTACGAGTTGTAATTTTTTATAAAATCACTACTGATCTGAATTTAGGGCAGTCGCCCAGGTGGCAGATACCCTATCTGTTGTTTTCCTAGCCTTTTCTTAAATGATCGCAAAGAAAATTATTGAACATTTCTCTTGGTAAGTTATTCCAATCCCTAATTCCCCTTCCTATAAACGAATATTTGCCCCAGTTTGTCCTCTTGAATTCCAACTTAATCTTCATATTGTGATCTTTCCTACTTTCAAAGACACCACTCAAACTTATTCGTCTACTGATGTCCTCCCACGCCATCTCTCCTCTGACAGCTCGGAACATCCCATTCAATCGAGCAGCTCGTCTCCTTTCTCCCAAATCTTCCCAGTCCAAACTTTGCAATATTTTTGTAACGCCACTCTTTTGTCGGTAATCACCCAGAACAAATCGAACTGCTTTTCTTTGGATTTTTTCCAGTTCTTGAATCAAGTAATCCTGGTGAGGGTCCCATACACTGGAACAATACTCTAGTTGGGGTCTTACCAGAGACTTATATGCCCTCTCCTTTACATCCTTACTACAACCCCTAAATACCCTCATAACCATGTGCAGAGATTTGTACCCTTTATTAACAATCATATTTATGTGATTACCCCAATGAAGGTCTTTTCTTATATTAACATCTAGGTACTTACAATGATCCCAAAAAGGAACTTTCACCCCATCAACGCAGTAATTAAAACTGAGAGGACTTTTCCTATTTGTGAAACTCACAACCTGACTTTTAACCCCGTTTATTATCATACCATTGTCCACCGTCCATCTCACAACACTATCGAGGTCACCCTGCAGCCGCTCACAATCTTGTAACTTATTTATTACTAGCTGATGTACCCGTGCTTCGCTACGGGATTCTCAGAAAGACTGACTTTGTGGTTTTCCTAACTGAAATTCCATAGGTCATTACAAAAACGTAACTATGAATGTAGCGATTAAAAGCAATGCTATCATATAAAATACTCGATCAAATGGAAAGCCGCACGTTTTATCACTTTTAACGAACAGTGCTGCGGTTACATTGCGGTGCCAATCTAATAGTCCAAACTTCCAGAGCTGGGATGACCAGGCCGCAGATTGCCATGAACACTCATCTGCCATTATTCCGGTAAATATGCACACTGTTCATTCCAATCAGTGCCTCAGAGTAGGGATTGAATAGCCGGAATGCTATGATGATCCAGTGTGTTACGTACCAGTAGTATCAGAAAATTTATAAACCAGGGGAATGGCATGCTAAAGAAGAAAGTTACCTAACTCCCCAGCTACTTCCCATCAATATTCAGGCAGGCTGTTACACTCTGTACGATTGGGCGAGTTGACCGTGTGGTTAGCGGTGCGCAGCTGTGAGCTTGCATCCGAGAGATAGTGGATTCGAACCCCATTGTCGGCAGCGCTGAATATGGTATTCCGTGGTTTCCCACTTTCACACCAGTCACACCTGTACCTTAATTAAGACCTAAGGCACTCCTAGCCCTTTCCTATCCCATCGTCGCCATAAAACCTATCTATGACGGTGCGACGTAAATCAAATAAAAAAATACTCTGTACGCAGCAGTAATCCTATCTACCGGAGATGAGGGGCAACAGAAGACACAAAGCACATCACGACAAACAATGGTCAATGTAATGTTATTGTTGATCAATGTTATGAGCTTTCTATATTGTAGGCCTTCATATTTAGTTTTCTTTCGACTCTGTGATTTGTAATATTTTATGCCGTAAACTGTAGTTTCTTATTCTCCGTCTCTAGTTTCTTATTTTCAATAAATACTGTTTACCCATTTTCTCGTAACTCGGCGCTGATATGGGCTTAGTAACAGAAATACAAATTCATGAATATCTTTGTGATCATAGCCAGTACGGTAACAATGTATAAGACATGAATAATAGGAAATTTAATACTATATAACCTTAGTTATGTAACATTCATCGATTACACCTCTAATAAGAAATATTTGAAAATTACATTTTAGGCCTTCCCCTAAACTACCATTTCACTCAGCGTGAATAAAATAATTTAAGCCTAGACTACAGCGACTTATATTCTGACTTTGCATACCGATTTTCATCAAGATAGGACTACTAATAACAATATTTGAGAATTAAATTTTAGACCTTCCCCTAAACTACCATTTTTCTCAGCGTAAATACAATTATTGATAGCCTAGATTGTAGAAACTTATTCCCCAACTTTGAATACCCATTTTCTTTAAAATACGACCACTAATAACATAAATAGTTGAGAATTCAATTTTAGGCCTTCCCCTAAACTACCATTTCACTCAGCGAGAGTAAAATGATTTATAGCCTAGATTGTAGAGGCTCATCCCCCGACTTCACATACCGATTTTCATTAGCCCACTGATAACTTAAATAGTTGAGAATTCAGTTTTAGGCCTTCCCTTAAACTACCATTTCACTCAGCGTGAGTAAAATGATTTATAGCCTAGATTGTAGAGGCTCATCCCCCGACTTCACATACCGATTTTCATTAAATTCTCTTCAACCGTTTTCTCGTGATGCGTGTACATACATGCAGACAGACAGACAGACAGACAGACAGACAGACAGACAGACAGACAGACAGACAGACAGACAGACAGACAGACAGACAGACAGACAGACAGACAGACAGACAGACAGAAATTACGGAAAAGTAAAAAATGCATATTCTTGTTACTGTGGACATGACCGATACAGAAATACCATTCTTTTCAAATTCTGAGCAATGTACAGACAAAACTCTTATTTTATATATATAGACTCTGTAGAGAATAACATAATCTGCAAACAGCCTTATCTCTGATTGCACTTCTTTACACATATCATTGATATATATAAGAAAACATAAAGGTAAAATAATACTGCCTTGAGGAATTCCCCTCTTAATTATTACAGGGTCAGATAAAGCTTCGCCCACTCTAGTTCTCCTAGTTCTATTTTCTAGAAATATAGCCACCCATTCAGTCACTCTTTTTTCTCGTCCAATTGCACTCATTTTTGCCAGTAGTCTTCCATGATCTACCCTATCAAATGCCTTAGATACGTCAATCGCAATACAGTCCATTTGGCCTCCTGAATCCAGGATATCTGCTATATCTTGCTGAAATCCTTCAAGCTGAGCTTCAGTCGAATACCCTTTCCTGAACCCAAACTGTCTTCTGTCAAACCAGTTATTAATTTCGCAAACATATCTAATATAATCAGAAAGAATGCTTTCCCAAAGCTTACATACAATGCATGTCAAACTGATTGGCCTGTAATTTTCATCTTTATGTCTATCACCCTTTCCTTTATACACAGGGGCTACTACAGCAACTCTCCATTCATTTGGTATAGCTCCTTCAACCAAACAATAATCAAATAAGTATTTCAGATATATATATTACTATATCCCAACCCATTGCCTTTAGTATATCCCAGAAATCTTACCAATTCCAGCTGCTTTTCTAGTTTTCAACTTTTGTATCTTACTGTAAATGTCATTGTTATCATAGATAAATTTTAATACTTCTTTAGTGTTACTCACATACCCTATCTGGACATTATCCTTGTAACCGACAATCTTTACATACTGCTGACTGAATACTTCTGCCTTTTGAAGATCCTCGCATACACACTCCCCTTGTTCGTTGATTATTCCTGGAATGTCTTTCTTTGAACCTGTTTCTGCCTTAAAGTACCTATACATACTCTTCCATTTTTCACTAAATGTTGTATGACCACCAATTATGCTTGCCATCATGTTATCCTTAGCTGACTTCTTTGCTAGATTCAATTTCCTAGTAAGTTCCTTCAATTTCTCCTTACTTCCATATCGCGGGGTCTTCCCAAGGAATAGGCATATTTATCGTAGCTTCTGACTGTTTTTCGTGAGCAAATCAGAAAAGCCTGCTCATTTTCAATAAAATCTTGTTCTGATTTTTTTGGTCTAGCACTACATTCAGTCTCCTTTCCGAACTTTTCATTCTAAAATATGTGTCAGTTTGTATCCCCCATTGATTAACTTACCGCTCCATCGATGTTCGTCTGCCTCGGCATTTTTGGTAGAGCAATGTCGTACTCTCGGATTTCGGGGTCGTTACGAGTTTTTTTGTCACTTCATCGACCAAACGATTGGGTTCAGGGGACAGCATAGCTACTCCAAACGAGGAGCAACACTGTGCTTACTAAAATATCTGTTCAATGTAATCACGACAATTTGTTTACAAAATAGGCAAGAAAAGTGAGTTAAATTTTTCACAACATATCATAACGCAGTCACAATGCGTAATGTGAGTGGTAAAAATATCTGGAAATTGTTTATATTATTCTCTTCCAAAGAATGAAAACGCAATATAAAATTCGTGGACAGCAACAACCAGAAAAATAATAGAACACCTGAAAATCGGGCAACATTGATCCAAACTATAACTCGAAATTAATCCACACAATCCATGGAAAATCTGACCTTCAACAAGTAGAATTCAAGATTTACATTTAATTAAGGTTATCCACCTGTCGACTATCCTATCGGATATTGGAAAACCCCCGAATGGATCCTTAATCGAACGGCCGAGTTGGCCGTGCGGTTAGGGGCGTGCAGCTGTGAGCTTACATCCGGGAGATAGTGGGTTCGAATTCCACTTTCGGCAGCCCTGAAGATGGTTTTCCGTGGTTTCCCATTTTCACACCAGGCAAATGCTGAGGCTGTACTTTAATTAATGCCACGTCCGCTTTCTTAACACTCCTAGACATTTCCTATACCATCGTCGCCATAAGACCTGTCTGTGTTGGTGCGACGTAAAGCCGCTAACAAAAAAAAAAAAATCGTTAATCGAACCAATCGACTATCAGTTTCTTTGGGTAGTTTGCAAAATATTACTTGAAATCATGGTGTTCATTACAAGTTAACACTAATTGTCACAATCAAAAAAAAATGCCACCATGTATTGTCATCTCGTGACACCCGTAAGTTACAGAGGAATCCCGATGCTGAAACTTGCATCACCACAAACAGATGTTCAGAAGGAACCAACAACACTTGATCCGAGGGATCTTACGTTACATCATTCTGAAGGAACTAAACTGTGAACTGCAGGAAACATTAATTCATTATGCGTTTAGAAGAAACGCCAAACCCTGAAGTTAAAGAAAAGAAAAGAAATGTTCTTACTAAACCAACTTTCAGGTTATGAAACAGTTACGTCGTTGAATTCGTTATAATGCAACTCCACAATATAAAACAAACAACTTTGTGTCTTTCCAATTCTCCATAACTACGACTGCAATTACAAATTTGTCTACCTACACTTGTCCCATTCAACCAAACTAGAATTGTTTGGTAGATCAACGTCTCACATAAATAATGTGAAAAACGAAAAATGAAAATGAAATATACTAACAGCTGACGAATCGAAACCGCATTCGTAGTGTAAATCCTACAAAAATCAACTAAGTTTCAACACACGGCACTATCATAATATACTGTACACCCGAACAATAAATCTTAAAGTACAGGTAAAGATACAAATAGAAACGAATGTTCATCGAACTTCAACGCACGTGGCTAAGTAGTAGGAATCAGTCCCCATTAGCCAGGTTTCCATGTGGGACAACCTTCACATTCATGCCGCTACTTATGCAACGCCATTATGAGAGCACCTTCCGGCTAGTACGAATTATGCCGAAACATGGCCTAAATAGCACCTGCTAATATCATCCACACTCGTATCCACTAGTGCAGACACTAACATCGTTCAAGTCGATTCGCAAAAATGCCTAACTTATGACTTGCCTATGTACAGACGGCGTCCTAATCTTGTCGTCGAGTCAACGTTATTGTGTCTCATCATCCTTGACGATAATTATAATACACTCGGCATCCTAAATCTATCGTTGAGCCAACGTTATGGTATCTACACATCACTCATACTGCCAGGCGAAATCGAAACTTTAACACAATGTCCGGATATTTAAATCTGATCCTCACAGAAACTCTTAACACATGAAGTGAAATTCGCTACAAAAATGAAATCGAATCTGGAAATATTACTGTGTCTATTTCCTGCGATAAAGCCTGAAATCGAAATTAAACAACATGTTCGAATAGTTTAATCAATTCCACATTACAATTTAAACACATGCGGTGAAGTTCGCTAAATAAGAATAAACGCAAATCTCGTTTGATATTACGTAATATCACTGAAAGCAATAATCACTACCATCACGATCTTCACGGTATAACTCGAGTGTGTGGCCGCAACTGACCTATCATGTCAACACTTCAAATAGGTATCGTCGTGAATTTTCCAGTGAAGTAACTTCCCATCAGTCTACTCAAGCTAAACTATCATTCTAATAAAATTCATTTTCACACCCGCAATGTTTTTAATCAGCGATATATTCGTCTTGTAAAGACACAGAATACAATTCAGTTTACAATAAATAAGTATTATCTTGACCTGTGTCAGAATGTAGTTTGTTCGTGAGGTCAGCTATCACAAAAAGCACTTCGCTGGTATCAAATAGAACCGTCACTTAGACTTCCGGTCTTACATAAAATAGTAATCATGGGAGAGCATCAACTTGTACTTAAAATAGGCGTTACAAAGCACTCAATTGGATTTGACAACCCTTATAGTCTTCAATCATTCTGGACTGCTACAGGATATCGCTTCTCCTATACAGGCTGTCTCAGAAATATTAAACAACAACTTATACACCATGTCACAATTTCCTCTCCATCGAATTACAGGGCCTCTTATTCTAGGCATCCTGCTTATTCTACATCACTCATAAAATACAGGCATATCTGCCTTTTAACATCTTCCTAATTATTCTCACAAAATTTCCTCTCCATCGAATTACAGGGCCTCTTATTCTAGGCATCCTGCTTATTCTACATCACTCATAAAATACAGGCTTATCTGCCTTTAACATCTTCCTAATTATTCTCACAATATTTCATTTCCATTACAATCCATTTTCTTCTTCCTTGAAACTTTTGAAATACAAGCGATCCCATGACCAAACAACTTTATAATGATCTCACAATTAACTCCTCGAAATTTTTCCGGACCTCAGGAGCAACATAACATGCCGTGGTCTTCTATAAAACAAATACAGAGTGTCACAAAATATAAATTTCCCAAAATTTACAAACTTTATCATACTTCACTGGATTTCAATATAAACAGCAAATATCGCTTACCTAACTGCTGAACGCATTATTATTATCATTTCAATTTTACCCTGACATTATTAATACACCCGCTGCACAAAAAAGGAGACAGAACAAACGTTAACAATTACAGAGGAATATCATTGCCACCAGTTGCCTCTAAAATTCTATCCAAGACACTACAAAACAGGACTGAAGGGATAATAGAAAAAGAACTTGGTGAATACCAGGCAGGATTCCGGAAAGGGAGATCATGCAGCGAGCAAATTTTCAACCTAATCTCCATAATACAACTACGTGCACTCACAGCCCAAAATCTAGTGATTGTATTTGTGGATTTTAAGAAAGCCTATGATTCAGTCGACAGAGCAACCTTGATAAGCACGTTAGAAGAGTTTGGGATAGATAAAAAAACTAGAAATTTAATCAAAGAAACCATCACTGACACTACATCACAGGTTAAGTTTATGGGTATGTTGTCAAAACCATTCAAGATCGAAACAGGTGACCGACAAGGGGACGGGATGTCACCACTTCTGTTTAATGTTATACTTGAAAAGTGGTCAGAGAGTGGAGGAAGAGACTGATGGAATTAGGGGTGAAAAATAGAATATCACTGGGAAGATCTGGAATCAAAATTGACTGTCTAGCATTCGCAGATGATATGGCAATACTGGCAGAAGACACTGAAACAGCCAAGGTACAAATTGAAACACTTCAAGAGACTGCTGTAAAGACGGGACTTCAGATATCCTTCGAAAAGACGGAACTAATGATTCAGGACAAAAAGGATCCGACACAAAATATTGTCACCAAATATGGAACAGTTAAAAGAGTACAGAAGTTTAAATATCTAGGGGAATGGATAACCCCAACAGGACTACCAGGAATAGCATTACAGGAAAGGGCAAGAAAGATGGAAGCAGCATACCAGTTATGTCGAAATGTCTACAATAAAAAATCAGTTTCATTCACTGCAAAAATCAGACATTACAACACTGTCATCAAACCAGAAAGTCTATATGCGATCGAATGTATTCCACTGAACAGGAAGGGCTTACTAGAAAACATTGAAAAGACAGAAAGGAAGATCTTGAGGAAGATACTAGGGCCCAGGAAAGTGGGTCAAGAATTTAGACTGCGACCAAATGAGGAACTATACAAAAGGACCGAAAAAATCACAACATCCTTCAAGAAGAGAAGACTCTGCTTCTACGGACACATTAAAAGAATGCCACCAGAGAGAACAGCCAAGCGAATTCTGGAATACATGGAGAACAGGAAGACACAAACTAGCTGGCTTAAAGGGGTCAAGGAGGATATGGAGGAAAATAATATATCACAGCAGGCAGTATACAACAGACAGGAATACAGGAAAATCATCAACAAAATTAAGGGATTCCAAGATCAAAGTAGCAAAAAACGGACCGGCAACAACTGGTCACGAGAACGTAAAGAAGCCCACTCCGAAAGGATGAAGAAGTACTGGGCCGATCGAAAGAGGAAGAACCGTAAATGAATGATGCTTAACGTGGTCCATAGTAGACCTATTCGAAAACAAGAAGAAGATACGTTGTCACTTGACTTTATCACGCTCATAACGGTTATTTCATCGTTATAATTATTGTAACTTTTACCAGCTCGAATATTATTATTGCAATATTTACTTCATTTTTCTTTTATAGAAGTTTAAACACAGTTTAAAGCCTGACGCGCTTACATAAATAACAGACACTTCGCCTCTACAAGGGAATAATGACAAGACATATCATCGTCATCGCACCATAATTCTACACGCGCCACATATACAACGCGATGCTATGATATATTAATTAATTGAAAGGGACAAGCATTTATATCTCTAACTCCGAAAACATAATATTTGAATTAGACAGACCTGTAATTGTACCGCTTTGCATGGCTTTGTCTTGGCTTCATCTCGCGCCGGCCACCTCTGAACTTAGCCCCTCATAATGGCAAGAGGCATTCTTCGCTTAAATACTACCTTATAAATACACTGATTCTGCACTCGCTTTAAGCAACACACATTAATTTCCTTTATGACTATACCTTAACAATACATTTTATTCTGTACACATATACAACAATTAAACCGCACAGCCTCGTGTCGAGAATTCAACTGATGCAGTTTGTGGAAAGTTTTTCACCTCCTTTTCGCCCAGATGTCCTACAGATGTGAATGACCGTGAGACAAAGGCTTATCTCTGCCAGATCACTATAGTCCTCCCTTACCGATTAACAAAATAACCTTGTGCACAATAACTCAAAAGAGCTATCTATGAATCTGCTCTCTCCCTACGCAGAAGTTCAGGAATTCTACAATTATTAACTTGTGGTGTTGTCTCCGACAAGGATAGATGTCGTAAATACAATGTTTCAATATCTAAGTTGTCTTCGCTCACCATTACCACTTTGTAAAATATTCATCCCTAAAACCAACTGGCTTTAGAGATTCCCCAAGTCTACTTCACACACTTTAATTTTAGAAGTCTTCTTAATATCAGTCGACGTAGGTTCACCCTCTCGGACAATTGAACGATGACCGCCTGCCTCGCTCGAGGTGGGGGTATTTATGCATTCTCCAGAGACGCGCTGCGTGGCGTTATCTACTGTTGTGCACTCATTCCATTTGATGACCGCAGGACCGACTTCTTTGAGACTCACCCCAGAGTTTTCACCTATTTTTTCACTCACGATGGTGTTGTTCGCTGATTTTTCCTGTTTCTTTAACGGGAGTAATTAATTAATTAATTAATTTCGTGTACGATGGTTCCCGCGCATTTTGACCGTATGCACTTGACACGTGTATAAACTCGGACAGGATAGATGCCAACTTCTCTCCGAGCCTGATTAAATACTTTTCCACCCTCTGGAATTTAGCTTAATCAATTATCAAGCAACATGCGCCGAAGGATATAAATGCATTTTGTGCAGAAAACGGTCAGAGTTTGGGAGAAATACATGTGGCCTTTCTTACTGGAAATTTAATTTTAAGTACACTTAATCTCTGTCTAAATACATACATTTCCCAGTTTCCCGCAAGGGTTGCCGTCCTTCCTGCATGCCTCGTATCGGTGAGCGAGAGCGTGATCGCGTAATCGCAGTCGCACCGTAGAAAACACATCAACTTTGATAAATGGATAATCAGACCGAAAATAGCTGGAGAAAACAACAAAACATATGCCCCCGTTACAGTAGCCATTTGAAAATGCCTGTAAGACAAGCGTTGTAGCGTATTCCAGTTCACTGCCATTCAACTTCATAAACCTTCAAAATTTCGGTGTGAATTGCTTTAAAATCTACTTCACACGAAAATTCGCTGTTAAACTCATAATTCAGAAACAGTGAAACATATAAAACCCATCAATTACTGCTTTATAAGAAGCAATCACGCTGAACGCTGTATGGAAGCTTATCGCAGGCTAGGTAAGACCTTGACATCACTGGGGGACTTATATGGCTCAGGCTGCTACTGCATCATCCACTTGCCCAGACATAGCACAGGGAATAACCGGATATTCGACTGAGGCTCGCATTGTATTGAGACTATTGTCAGGCGTTTCCCAGGCGTACTCTCGCTCAAGTGCAAAGAAAATGTGCATCAGCAATTTTAAGGACCTCAATTCCCAATCCTGTTCTTATTTTAATTTTCTGATAAGCTTGCCTATTTTAGTTTTTGTCGACATGCTTTCCTGGAAAACTGTTAGTGTTAGTATGAAAATGCATTTGAACTTTCTTGTTGCAAAATTTAATTCTAAGTACACCCAACGGGCTCTATTTTTTAAATAGGACCAAATGTTTACACTGTAAATTCACTTTTTAAGTGATTCTGGCATACATTTTCCTTCGTTGAATGGCCTCCTTAAGAAACAGCATAATAGCCTATATAAAACTCGGGGAGATATTCAAGTATTATGTAAGAAATTTAATCCAGATGCATCAAGTCCTTCAGAAGTGAATTTTCCAGGAACATTCAAACACATTTTCAGATTCATATTTATTATAATTATTATTCGGGATTAAATATCCTTTACTGTATATTATATACATCAAATACTGGGATTAATGGGTTCACGAAGTAGAGGTTCACTCCTAAGGAACTGCTATTACAGACATACTGTGAGTTAATAAAGCCTAAGGGCGTAAATTTATGACGAAAGCTACTTAATTACGTCTAGTGACACAGGGAAAAAGAAGAAAAATATCTTATGGGCTGATTTAAGGGGCAATTAAATTTTATAGGCTGTCAATATCAAAACTTAACAGCTTCTTCGCGGCTGCAGTAGCTGTAATGAACCTAACAGCTTTCAAATATTGTCATGAAACACATACACTATGTTGTCGTCTATATCGGCAACCCACAATTTCTTTAATATATATTTTATTTTCTTCATTACCGTCTTACATTGTACTGAAACAAAGACAGTTATTGGAAGTTGACAAATGTGTAGACTAAATACAAACCAAGTATGTTTAATGCAGATTACTTCTCCCATTGTGGATTCTACGACCGTGAGTTTAAATCCGACGTAGGTAGTGGGATTTCTGAAAAGTGGAAAATTGTCAGTTGACATGTTGTCACGTCCGTTGTCAGTATAAAAGTTATCTCTGGTAATACATTCAATGTTTACTCGACAAATTAATAACAACTCAGCAATCGGTCGCTCAATAGAGTTCCTGTTTCTCAGCCATCTGGTATGGCGGAAAGTTAAAAGTGACACTCGGACACCGTGCATGAATTCAGATCGAAATATCTGCATACAGAAGCTGAGACCATATGTTTATCATTATTATTATTATTATTATTATTATTATTATTATTATTATTTCGGGTGCAGCATTGGTACCCAAATTATCGTGTAAAATTCAATTTTTATTTTTGACAAACCTGTAGATGACACTTAAAAAGTGTGAAACAGTACCTCCAGCGATGTTGAACAGGACACTTGCAAGAACACGGCAAGACAGGTGTACAAATATCAATGTGTTGGATGAGGCTAAGATCTCAAGTACTGAAGCTTTGATTGTCCAACAGCACTTCCTGTGGTTGGGCAATGCACTTTGCATGCCTAACAATCGTCTTTCTAGACAATAATAATCCTGAGTTATTAATGGGTAGATCCAAGTAAACTCCTTAGGATGTGATTAAAGCAAGTATTACGAGGAGCAACATCGATATTATTAACTGGGAGACATCAGCTCTGGAACATGTATCTTAGAGAACATTGGTACATAATGGTACGCCCCACTTTCAACAAAACCGACCAACGACAGACAGATTGACAGGAGACATTGAAGTTGCATCGAAGTGATCGAGTTTGCGGTTTTTGGAGACGCCCAGATGCCGGAATTTTGCTCCACAGGGATTTTTTTCCTTTTTATGTGCCAGTAAATGTACAACACGAGGTTGAATAGTTGAGCAAAATCCTCAGGACTGAGCTGGGGTCGAACCTGCAAACTTGGACTCAGAAGACCAGTGCTCCACGTCTGAGTCACTCAGTCTCACAACTGTGAAGATGAAAAATGTCACAGAAGCTCACAACTAGTAAAATGTTGTACTGGGATCACAAGGTTATAGCTGAGTTTAGTAATTACTTCCTCTTTCTAATTTTTATCAGACTCTTTTAATTTACTCTGCAACCTCCTTCAGTTAACCCATGTTCTCTTCTGACAATGATAATTCATCTTCAAAGTTGTGAGACTGAGTGGCTCAGACGTAGAGCACTGGTCTTCTGAGCCCAATTTGCACGTTAGACCCCAGCTAAGTCCGGAGGTATTTGCTCAAATATTCAACCTCATGTCCTACATTTACTGGCAAATAAAATGATAAATGAATCCCTGTGGAGCAAAATTTCGTCACATGGGCGTCTCCGAAAACAGCAAATGTAGTACGTAGTATGTAGTCCCTTTGCTGACAATCTTATAGTGTAGAGAGGAATACACGTTACTGGATTGTGAGCGTCTGCAAAAAGACCTCGACGAAATTGTGAGATGGACAGCAAGGAATGCTGCGATGGTAAACGGGGTGAAAAGTCAGAGGAAAAGAGCTCTCAAGCTTTAATTAATGCCTTGATGGTGAGAAATTACCTCATGAGGATTATTGTAAGTACCTAGTAATAAGTAATGTGAGGAAAGATATTCGTTGGGGTCATAACACTTAAGGTGTTTGTAAACAAGGGTTACAGATCTCTTCATAGGGGTATGAGGGTATTTAGAGTTGTAGTAAGGATGTAAAGGAAATGGCCTGTATCAATATTGTACCGGGCGGTACACCTCTACGCAACGCAAGTTCAAATCTTGCGCCAATTGAAACTCCTCTACTGGAGAAACCCGGAACTTTAACCACCGAACTACCTCTACTAGTTATCAGAAGATGTCAGTGAGTGTTTTTGATTTGCTTTTGTTTTTTATTAATCAAGAAGTATGGACAGACTCTAACAGAGGTCTCTACCAAGAACTATGATAACGCACTCAGGTGTAAAGGAATGTACCTTCTTGGAGAAATTTTTGTATTCATAAGTTTGGTCTTTACTAAATTTTGTTCTGTGGTTTGTGGATTGGTAATATTAACCCTTTCTTTCCGCCTGTTTTGAATTTATCCAATCAGTAATTTCTGTAATTAATTTTCCTCCAATCATAGCTTTCTTCTTCAAATTTCCATGTGTAATTCTTTGTCTTCCAATAAAAATTGAGGGGGTGTGTCTACTCATTCTTGAAAGGTCTCGAATTTTCCACGAGGGTATAAAAACTGCTGATTTTCTTGACTCGGGGCCACTAGAATAACATCTAACCTAGTGTGTGAATATGTAGCAGGGGGCGGGAAGCGCCTCGTTCTGCAGACAGCAGATCTCCAACAAGGTAATGGCCTTTTAACATCTTTATTTCGCGCTAGCTCAGCATTTTAACTCTCGGGGAGGGTTCGAAACCTTTCATATGTAAACCATTAAACATGTAAACCTCCTTTTTCTGGTAAACTTCAGTTTTCTTGAACTTTAATTCGGGGATAGAGAGTGCTTTATCCTCTCGAGCTCCCCTTCATTTGAAATTGAGGTGACTACGTTTTCATAACCGTTTCTTCTCTTCCTTAATGCATTAAAGTTTTCTCATACGAGTCACCTCCCCAGCTTGGGATTAGCCCCTGTGTATCGGCCTAGAGCCACTTAGGTTTTAAAGGGTAGATTTAGGAGTGCAATTCACGCCTCCATCCGTTTTGTTTTGGGCCATTTAAATTAACCTGATGTTTTGTTTTCTTCATGCTAAGACCATGTAAGTTGGGTATTAAATACCCCTGTTTCTTTGTGTGCCTTGAGGGCAGATAGAAGTGAAATTTGTTGTGGCCTCTGATAGGCTTGTCAAATTGCGAGTAGGTCCGCTCTTTTTGGTATTATTAAGCGGGAGCAAGAGCTCCAGGTAATTAAGGGTTTTCTGCCCTTTGATATTTTGTGATTGTGAGCTAAGAGCTCAAGAATTGATGAATTTGGGCCCGTAGCCCAGAATTGTAAAGATCACTTAACTGGTGCTTTTTTTTTTGTAAAGCGGCATTCTACCTGATTTTCTTTGTTATTTCCCCTAGTGGAAACTAGTTAAATTTTCTCTAATTGTGTCCCTGATTTAACTTGTTGTTATTTGTTTTACGCTCAAAATTCGATGTCACCATTGTTAAGTTTTGAAAATATAACCTTTATTGAAATTTTAATTCATCTTTCGGACTTGTAGTTTGACCCATTCCAGCCCTGCACCTTCTTTCACCTCTGCTGTTCCACAGATACCTCGGAACAAATATAACACCCCAATTAGAGTAAGATTTCAGTTTATGTGATCCTCACTAGGATTACTTGATTTGACTTGATTTGAGAAGTGGAAAAATCCAAAGGAAAGCAGCACGATTTGTTCTCTGTGATTTCCTACAAAATGAAAACCTACAGCCTGTTTTCCAGTCATTGAAGGGATGTAATGAATGAATCATCATATAGGCTATTAGTACGATGGGGTCGCCACTCGCAAAGTGATTTATTAATGACTGATAGATGCTATGAAATGAGAATGGAGAGTGTTGCTGGAATGAACGATGACAGGGAAAACCGGAGTACCCGGCGAAAAACCTGTTCCGCCTGCGCGTTGTCCAGCACAAAACTCATATGGAGTGACCGGGATTTGAACCACGGTATTCAGCGGTGAGAGGCCGACGCGCTACTGTCTGAGCCACGGAGGCTGTTCCGACAAAATATTCGTGAAAACTTTGGGCTGGGAAGACATGGGAGTAAAGAGACGAGGTGATCCGAGCTGTAAGTTGAGAGATGGCGTGGAATGATATTAGTAGACGAAAAAGCTCGAATGGGGCTTTTAAAGGTAGGAAAGATCATAATATGAAGATAAAGTTCGATATCAAGTTGAAAAATTGGAGTAAATTTTCGTTTATAGGAAGATGAATTAGGCATTGGTATACTTTACCAAAGATGTTCAATATATTTCTGACCTTTTTGAAGTCATTTTTTGAGAAAAGACTAGGTGGATACCTGATACGTAATCTGCCACCCTAAATGCAGAACAGTGGTGATTGATTGATTGATTGATTGATTGATTGATTGATTGATTGATTGATTGATTGATTGATTGATTGATTGATTGATTGATTGATTGATTGATTGATTGATTCATTGATTGATTGATTGATTGATTGCTTGATTGATTGATTGATTGATTGATTGATTGATTGATTGATTGATTGATTGATTGATTGATTGATTGATTGATTGATTGATTGATTGATTGATTGATTGAAGCGATAGGCCGTGATAACAAGTGGTTTCTATACCATTGCTTACCAATATTGAATGGGTGATTCTCCTGGATCACCATTTCATTTTGAGGAGAACAAGAGTATCATATCTTTGAATAGTTTCATTGCATTCATTCAGAATAATTTAATAATAATTAGGAATGACAAATTTTAGCGTTTTGGAGACAGAAATTTAATATTTTTGTTTATTCATTTTTAGATCTTTTAGTGTTTTGAAGAAATTATTTTTATTATTATTATTATTATTATTATTATTATTATTATTATTATTATTATTATTATGTCCGACTCGTTGGCTGAACGGTCAGCGTACTGGCCTTCGGTTCAGAGGGTCCCGGGTTCGATTCCCGGCCGGGTCGTGGATTTTAACCTTAATTGGTTAATTCCAATGGCACGGGGGCTGGGTGTATGTGTTGTCTTCATCATCATTTCATCCTCATCACGACGCGCAGGTCGCCTACGGGTGTCAAATAGAAAGACCTGCACCTGGCGAGCCGAACCCGTCCTGGGATATCCCGGTACTAAAAGCCATACGACATTTCATTTTCATTATTATTATTATTATTATACCGGGGGTACGCCTTCTCCGGCCAGTTAAACTGCGCGCCTTCTATAAGGCCATCTATGCAATCGAACTTGAACTGATGTTATGCAAGATATTTGTGTTTTTAACTGTTAGATGTCTGTACGATCGGTCTAAGTGCCCCCTCCGGCGAGATCAACGATAATTAATTCTTAAGGGAAAATTGATTTTTACCGTTGGCTAGCCTTAGTTTTTGAAGATTGGTTTGTTCATGTATCAAAGTTGTCTACACTTTTGCTGCTTCCTTTTTCTATAAGTATGAACCAATCAGAAAATTGTAAATATTTTCGCTAGCCAATTAAAATTGGGGCTGTGTACTGAAATCCAGCTTATCTGTAAAGAGTTTTGGAAATTTCCCCTCGAAATACTATGAGAACCGGGCGCTTTAAGGCTGTACTGTCATCTTCGTTGCTCCAGTTTAGTGAGTGCGGCGTGTTCTTCTGGGGCAGGAGCCGCGGTCGGCTATAATGCTCATCGCTTCGTATGTTATCAAGTTGATAATTGTCTCTAGTTTTGTACCTGATTTTTAGACTTTAGTCATTGTTGTTGCATCTAACGAGCTCATTATTATATTGTAAGTTTTTATTCAGATCCATTTAGACGTAATATACCTTGTACAGCCCTGATCTAATGTTTTGTCTATCCTTAATTGCCTTTAAACTATCCAGTACTTCTCTCATACCAACATAAATCTTGGTGAGTGAACATAAAGGACTGTTTTACTCAACTGATGCAGATGAAGCGAACCAGTTTATGACCGATCATAACAAGTAATTGGTTTGTAAGTGATGTAGGGTGTGAATGGTTTACCTCTTAACAGTAACTGATGTGTAATTGTTGGAGGATGTGATAAATCATCCGAGTACTGATTCAGTTGTAAATTCACAGTAAAATAAAGTGAATAATTTTGTTTTGGACTTTTAATGCAGATAGAATCTAATAAACCGAATAAAGAATTCTCTTACTGTATTATCGTTACTAGAACAAAGTTATGTGCAGAAAATTATAGCTCCAGGGGAAGTAAGTCATTACCGAGACATTTAATCTTGCTATTGAAGAACTGATATAATATGAATCATCGTTTTTGCTCACTCATGACGTAGAAAATTGAAATAATTAGTCGTATTTAAAGTGCTCATTTAAGTATGTTGCCCACACCATGGAAGCATCAAACAGGAGTAGTTGTATTATTTCGAACTCAGTATATGCATTGTCCCAGGAAGGCAACATTTTAGCGAATGATGGCTTTACATTCTCCCAGCAAAGTTGTGCAATGACCGGATGAAAGTATCGACGAATTAAGAAAGATCAATTCGGTGAGTACTCAGTTGCAAGCTCCCGTTGCAATGAACGTTATCAAACTAATAAACGGAGACGTAAGTACTTCCAAGAATAATGGTATGGCGTAAAGAAATAATCATTAAAAAAGCGTCAAAAATGTGAGACCTTACAGCGTCACAAACCTAATGCAATTGAGGTGGGAAAATACCAAGTTGGTCCAAGAAGATTACGCAAAGAAAACGGCAGGAGAAAGAGCAGCGTGGTACAAACCTCTTGACATAGCAAGCAAAATGAACTCTAAAGGACCGAACGAGATGGCTATGTGGCTTGGGTTACGTAGCTGTCAGTTTGCATTCAGGAGGTAGTGAGTTCGAAAACCACTCTACTTTCGGTTTTCAGTGCTTTCTAATTTTCAAGCCAGGTTGGATCTTAATTAAAGCCATTGTCAATTCATTCTCTTTCCTATTCCATCGTCGTTGTATGATCTGTTTGAATCAGTACGATAACACATAGCATCTCTAGAGGTCTGTAGCTCTCAATCATTGGCCAAGTACAGGTTACCTGACGATGCCGTTGCATGACTACGATATACTGTACTCCAATAAGGGTCAGTGGTCAGTGGTGGTTTCCCTCTGTGGGTGGGGACGGTAGAATATAACCACGGAGACTCCTACTTGTCCTCAGAAACATCTTCAGTAAATGGGACACATCTACGGTTCTCATCTTGATAGCGTATGATGGCGATCACAGATTCCCTAGCTGAATCTGGCTTTACTCACATTTACCAGTGCCAGGCTCTTGACTTTTATCTTTTCTGCCCGACGACGCTTGATCAATTCTTATCCTATTCCTACCATGACGGTGTAAGGTTGGCGAGGAGAAGGTTGTCTTTCTTTTTCACCTCTTTGTGGTCCTTTCCCTTCTTTTGCTGGTCAGATCTCTCCCATTTTTCCTTTGATAAGTGTTACGAGAGTATATCTGTCCAGCCGTAGGCCTACTTCCTCTAAAAACAATGAATACCAGTTAACGCCTGAGAAAGTTTAGCCTACCTGGTGGCAATGATTGTTAAAGCGTTGGAGTCTATACGGTCTGACAGAGCAGTTAGCCGATTCAAGTCCCGTTGGTTGAAGTTGGCCGACAGGATAGGGAAGGTGGTGTTATACAATTTCTAATTACTAGAATGCGCGCTAAAAGCCTGGATTAAATTCCAAACCTATCCGCAGTGCTCATATGGAGTGAGGGCATATGACACAGTTGATGGTAATTCGTCCGTCGGATGGAGGCCTTAAGCCTTGAAGAGACCCAGCACCACGTTTCAGCCTCTCCTTTCCTACTACCATATATGTCATTCATTTCGAATTCAGTATACGCATTGTCCCAAGAAGGAAATGTTGAGGGAATTTGCTTTACATTATCCCAGCAAAGTTGTGCAATGACCGGATGAAAGTATTAACGAATTAAGAAAGAATAAATTGGTTTTATGTCCGATTTGAAAATGGGAAAACACGGAAATCCCCGTTGAGGAACGGGCAAGATTTGGACATACATACCACCAGAAGATGCAGTATCTAAAATCTGTACAAAAATCAGTCCACAGTGATAAAAATAGAGGGCTATGAAAAAAGCAGCAATCCAGAAAAGAGTGAGACAAGGCTGTACTTTGTCCCATCTCGTTTTCAATGTTTATATAGAACTAGCAAATGCACCCGTGCTTCGCTACGGTACTCTACATTGTATACGGATATCGAAGTAAATTACTGTACATGATATGAATACGATTTTTTAAATTGCATGTCTCTTGGCGTTGTCCGAGAAACAGTATTGGGAAGTCCACAGTCGTTTTTTCCAATGTAATGTGCGACTTGCGGTTTTGCGGTGATAACGGTAGGTCCACTTGTCCACTCAAACAATGAAATATACGTGTAAAAAACACCAAATTTACGAACAATTCAGAAATACGGACAAATCTAAGGGAGAGAGACATGACAAAAAACTACAGGACCAAAGTTGTAGATCACTCCAAATTGAGCAGAGATTGTGCCATCCGTTTTGTGAGACGACTTGCCGTTTAGCCAACAAATACCTCAAAAGAATGTCTGCACAGTCATTAAAATTGCCTCCATATTTCGGTATCTTTGGGGATAACAAGTGAAAAATTTTAATATCTTGGAATTTTTCCATCGGTTAGAGACTAAAAGCTATAATTTCGCCAAATTTCAATTTTCTAGCTCTCTTGGCAGGTTGTGCCGCCACCTTGATTTGGGGGAAAGGGGGATAAAAATTAGGAAATTTCTGAAAATGTTTTAAACCCACGAAACCTGTAGGTTGTCACTTTGGATAATTTATACGACTGCGTTCTTATGCTGAGCCCAAAATTTGAAGCCCGCTTCAGGGAATTTTGAGAATTTTAGATTTTTCTAGGGATCCTGGAATCATCAGCTTCTCCGGTAACAAGTTTCAAATGTCTGAGGTTTCTGTAAGTGCCTCATTAATTCACGTCTATTTTCATTTACATATATATATATATATATATATATATATATATATATATATATATATACATCGCTCCACACCGACATAGACATAGACATGCGGTAAGGAGAATCAAAGAGGAATTAGGAAAGTGAATCAAAACTCAAGCAGAGAAAAGTCTGATATTTGTCGATGATAAATTTGTTTTATGTCTGATTTGAAAATGGGAATACACGGAAATCCATCTTCAGGGCTGCCGACGGTGGAATTCGAAACCACTATCTCCCAAATGCAAGATCGCAGCAACGCGATCCTAGCTGCACGGCTAAATTTGTTATTTTATCCGAGTCTGCAGAATATCTGGACAAACTGTTGAATGGTACAGACACTATCTAGGAGGAGGATTACAAGATGAAAATAAATAAAGCGAAAACAAATGTTATGGAATGCAGTCGAAGGAAGTCTGGTCCAGGAAATATTAGATTAGGAAATAAGTCTTAAAGGAAGTAGATGAGTATAGTTATTTTGGTAGTAGAATAACCAACGATACCAGAATTAAGGAGAACATAAAATGCAGACTAACATAAGCAAGGAAGGCCTTTCTTAAGAAAATAAATAAATGAAGTGAGAAAGATGTTTTTGAATAATTTCATATGAATAGTGGCATTGTTTGTAAATGGAAGATTGACGATAACGAGCTCGGAAAGAAAGAGAGAATAAGCTTTCGAAATGTGGTGTTACAAAAGAATGCTGAAGGTGAGATGGGCAGATCGAATTGCGAATGAAGAGATACTGAATCGGACTCGTGAAACGAGAACGATTTGGAGAAATTTGACCAGAAGAAAGGGGAGAATGTAGGAGACATCGTAAAACACCCAGGTCTTGTTTAGTTAGTTGTTGAGGGAAGTGTAGGTGGTAAGGAATGAATACGACTAACATATTAGAATAGATGTACTGTAGGATGAAATATTTACGTAGAAATGTAAAGATTATTTTTTCTTGCTAGGGGCTTTACGTCGCACCGACACAGATAGGTCTTATGGCGACGATGGGATAGGAAAGGCCTAGGAGTTGGAAGGAAGCGGCCGTGGCCTTAATTAAGGTACAGCCCCAGCATTTGCCTGGTGTGAAAATGGGAAACCACGTAAAACCATTTTCAGGGCTGCCGATAGTGGGATTCGAACCTACTATCTCCCGGATGCAAGCTCACTGCCGCGCGCCTCTACGGCCAACTCGCCCGGTAAAGATTAACACAGGACTGGGTGACATAAAGGCTGCATCCATCAAGACCCTTCATAGACAGTATGTGCTACTGGTGCTGTTTATTTATTATGTTTATAAAACGACAATCACCTCTGCTTCTTTCCAATTCTACTGTACTGCTGCAGCTATAGAGCAACTCAAATCAGTATAATACAAATCCAATAATAATAATAATAATAATAATAATCATCATCATCATCATAGTTTAAGTTTTACGTCACACTAACTACTTATAAGGTTTTTAATACACCAAGGTGCCAGAATATTTCTCCGCAGGAGTTCCTTTAACGTGTTGTTAAATATACCGACAAAGCGTATTTGAGTGCCTTCAAATACCATTGCACTGAGCCGGGATCGAACCCGCGAATTTGGACTGAGCGTCTGAGCCACTACGCCCGTCTGTACTGGAAGATGTGTTACTTTTATATAAATGAAGAAACTTGCTTTATTCACCGTTTTCCCCTTTCTTCCTGTTCTTTTGATCAATTGCTAGTAACGGAACAAAGATGTATTAATGGTAATTACTGTAGGCTCTATTACGTAATTACCGAGAGTGATTGTGGAACACAAGGAGATCCTGTCCGATGGCTTCCGGCAAAAAAATGCTGATACGATAAAGATCTTACCGAAATAATACAGCAATCTTACTAATAAAGTGGTTGTAGCTTCAATAGCCAGCATCGTCAGTACGTTCTCCTCCCCATATTTGATGAGGTTCTCATTGAATACCTGCATAATTTACATAGAAAAAACTTGTCGTTATTCTTGTGAGTGCGTACGTTGTATAGTATTAACTACAGCTAGAAATATTATGTAAATGCGAAATACCACTCACTCATCACAACATCCCAGAGGTGCCAAACCATGGTGAGTTGGGTTTGGCATAGAGATACTTATTAGGTCATAAACAACAGATAAGAAATCTTTTTGAAAAAAATTTAACTCCCAGGGGGTAAAAATACGAATAATGTATCGGGGCGTTAAGTTGCAAGCTGCTATGACAGCTAATGATTAGGCCGCTTGATGGAGTCAATATCTCTTGTCGTGTCTTTCTCTGTGATAGTACGCTCAGTGCAACTCGGTGTCTTGTTCCGTTATGTTGGTTGAAAGGTAAGATTTGTATGTGTTTGATGTCACAAAAAACAAATATGCGTTATTTAAATACGGCATGCTTGTGGAACGTGTACGTACTTATTGACACGATGGCAGGGTAGTGGTGACTATGTGTTGGAGACGATGTTTGTATTTTTTTTTCTAGCTGTCAATATACGACATAGACAAGCGTTGCCAAGATGTCAGAGTGAGTGTAGTAAAACCGCGTATCAACCAACTGGTATAGGTTCAAGTTATAGCCTATGATTTCTACAGGAGGAAATCCGAGGGCTGGGCGGAAATACAATAAACTCTAAAAGAAAAGGAAGTCGTGGACACTTCCATGGGTTGCAACTCTGGACATCCTCAAAACCGAGAAAGATTTTCTTTCACTCTTTTATTTTGTGAACAAACAAATCTAAGCCTTAATTAACGAAAAACAAAACCGTTCTAGAAAAACAAAACATATTTGTCTAGGTAAATACACTGACTGACAGAGCAAATGCAACACCAAGAAGGAGTGGTCAGAACTTTATGCCAATTGCAGGGTAGACTGACGTCACTGAGGTATGCTCTTGATGTGAAATGCGCCGCTGTGCTGCGCACGTAGCGAACGATAAATGGGACACGGCGTTGGCGAATGGCCCACTTCGTACCGTGATTTCTCAGCCGACAGTCATTGTAGAACGTGTTGTCGTGTGCCACAGGACACGTGTATAGCTAAGAATGCCAGGCCGCCGTCAACGGAGGCATTTCCAGCAGACAGACGACTTTACGAGGGGTATGGTGATCGGGCTGAGAAGGGCAGGTTGGTCGCTTCGTCAAATCGCAGCCGATACCCATAGGGATGTGTCCACGGTGCAGCGCCTGTGGCGAAGATGGTTGGCGCAGGGACATATGGTACGTGCGAGGGGTCCAGGCGTAGCCCGAGTGACGTCAGCACGCGAGGATCGGCGCATCCGCCGCCAAGCGGTGGCAGCCCCGCACGCCACGTCAACCGCCATTCTTCAGCATGTGCAAGACACCCTGGCTGTTCCAATATCGACCAGAACAATTTCCCGTCGGTTGGTTGAAGGAGGCCTGCACTCCCGGCGTCCGCTCAGAAGACTACCATTGACTCCACAGCATAGACGTGCACGCCTGGCATGGTGCCGGGCTAGAGCGACTTGGATGAGGGAATGGCGGAACGTCGTGTTCTCCGATGAGTCACGCTTCTGTTCTGTCAGTGATAGTCACCGCAGACGAGTGTGGCGTCGGCGTGGAGAAAGCTCAAATCCGGCAGTAACTGTGGAGCGCCCTACCGCTAGACAACGCGGCATCATGGTTTGGGGCGCTATTGCGTATGATTCCACGTCACCTCTAGTGCGTATTCAAGGCACGTTAAATACCCATCCCTACGTGCAGTATGTGCTGCGGCCGGTGGCACTCCCGTACCTTCAGGGGCTGCCCAATGCTCTGTTTCAGCAGGATAATGCCCACCCACACACTGCTCGCATCTCCCAACAGGCTCTACGAAGTGTACAGATGCTTCCGTGGCCAGCGTACTCTCCGGATCTCTCACCAATCGAACACGTGTGGGATCTCATTGGACGCCGTTTGCAAACTCTGCCCCAGCCTCGTACGGACGACCAACTGTGGCAAATGGTTGACAGAGAATGGAGAACCATCCCTCAGGACACCATCCGCACTCTTATTGACTCTGTACCTCGACGTGTTTCTGCGTGCATCGCCGCGCGCCGCTCGCGGTGGTCCTACATCCTATTGAGTCGATGCCGTGCGCATTGTGTAACCTGCATATCGGTTTGAAATAAACATCAATTATTCGTCCGTGCCGTCTCTGTTTTTTCCCCACCTTTCATCCCTTTCGAACCACTCCTTCTTGGTGTTGCATTTGCTCTGTCAGTCAGTGTATAAAAACAAAACTATTTTTATTCAGACCGCGAAGTTCCCTGGAGAAGATGAACGTAATGGTTTCTACTGTCTGTAGCTGTACATAACAATAAGCGGTACTCATTTATGACATTGGATGACTGAATTCCAGCCATAAATTGAAGTCTCGTTTGTAAATTTCTCGACTTCCTGATGAAAATCGAACCAATGTTCTTCTGAGTGAACAATGTACATCCTTACCGTCGATCCTATTCGTAGTTGGCTCTTTGTAATTCAAACTGTTTTTCGTAGTTTCGTGAATGTCTCAATGCATTTCATTGACCCATGTTTAAGGGAATATTACGTGGTCTTCCAAATGAGCATGTATCAAGTACCGGTATATCAGTTAATAGGCCGCAAACTGTGCCAAGTCATAAACAAACTTGTTTTGACCTACAATTTGCACGTGGATGAGAAAGTCTTGTTAGTCTAGCCTATTCACTTTGATTTTGTGTTGTATTTAAGCACATATTTTAAGTCAAGTTTAGGTAAAACGTGGATCTTCAATTACGTTGTCGCTGGCTCCTCAACAATAATATTCACAAATATTTTTCTTATGTAGAGCTGGGATTTTTACGTAGTCATAAATAGGTTAGAGTGAAAAATAATTTGGCTAGTAGGAAGAGTGGTCTAGCACTTTCTTCCGTAATTTACGGAGAGTAGCATGAATTCCGGGCTTTTTAATAGAACGTACCCCTAATGTTTATGCAAATCTTTTATCAGAACCGTTGTGCAGGCAAGAGTATACTTGTTACACGTCTCAGTAAGTTTGCATTCTAACCCATTAATGCTCAAAAATCCGGCTCTGCTTACTTGAAATCTCATCTAAAGTACGTTGCAGGTGATAAAATGTTTGTGAGAAACAGGTCTTCCTTGCTTTAGCTGGCCCATATTTTATGTTATCCTGATATCTGCTGTCATTGGTTTTTCCTCTGCCTAAGCAACAGTATTCATCTACTGCGAAGTTTTTCAACCGATGGTACTTGAGGTGTTACCCAATGGTACGCATTGAAGTGGCTGGGTAAAATTTTAAAAAAATAATAAAATATTTTACTTTTTTTGCTAGTTGCTTTACGTCGCACCGACACAGATAGGACTTGTGGCGACGATGGGACAGTGAAGGGCTAGTGGGAAGGAAGCGGCCGTGGCCTTAATTAAGGTACAGCCCCAACATTTGCCTGGTGTGAAAATGGGAAACCACGGAAAACCATTTTCAGGGCTGCCGACAGTGGGGTTCGAACCTACTATCTCTCGAATACTGGATACTGGCCGCACTTAAGCGACTGCAGCTATTGATCTCGGTAATAAAATCTTAAGTGGGATATTTGTAGAATAAATGACTGTTGCATGACCTCTAATATCTAAAATAAAATTACTTATTCTGATCTGGCTGACATAAGAAACTACAGTCACTGCCTGGTTAAATATTCCATTGCTCACTTCTATGAAAATATTGACTTTGAATACTGGATCAGGGATCCATTTTCTATTCGAGACGATTTGCCAGTAGTATTTACAAATCAAGCAGAAGAACTGATACTTAACTGAAAAATGCATTCCCTAACTTTTTTTTTTGCTAGGGGCTTTACGTCGCACCGACACATATAGGTCTTATGGCGACGATGGGATAGGAAAGGCCTAGGAGTTGGAAGGAAGCGGCCGTGGCCTTAATTAAGGTACAGCCCCAGCATTTGCCTGGTGTGAAAATGGGAAACCACGGAAAACCATTTTCAGGGCTGCCGATAGTGGGATTCGAACCTACTATCTCCCGGATGCAAGCTCACAGCCGCGCGCCTCTACACGCACGGCCAACTCGCCCGGTCATTCCCTAACTATCCTTTACCTGACTCTTGGATTTAGCACGATGTGACTACTCTGAGTTCACCATGGGGGCAATCAGTTCTTGGTGACTGTTTCGAGGACATATTTAAGTGAATAACGACTTTCAAGGCTTGTGTTAGTAAGTGGAAAATACTGTAACGGAGCTGCGTATGGAGGCCCAGTAAAATTCAGCCTGATATAAGTAGACTGGTTAAGAATGGAACCTTCTTTCAATAGCATTTTTCATTGTTATATCTATTGCCTGGTGCCTTGGTTGAATCGTCACCTATTGATATTGGGTTCAGAAGGTTTCGGGTTTGATTCACGTCCTAGTCGAGTCTTTTTTAAACTGGTAGTAGTTACTTCCTCTGACTCGAGGACTAGTTGTTTTTCTTTAGTTACTACACTTCTCTGTATCCATATGCGACAAACCTCAGCCCCATCCACCATAGAAATTCCAACAAACAGGGTTGGCGTCAGGGAGAGTATCCAGCTGTAAAACTGGGGCAAATCCACATCAATGCTGACCCCAATAAACCGGGAAAAGTCCAGGAAGGAGGAGAGGAAGATTCTTTATTATATCATTTCTAGTCTCGTTTTGATACTATAATACATACATTCCCAAATCCTTATCTGGGCATTAACGAAGAATATACAGTATAATATTTCAGTATTATTATTGCCTTTGGAATTTAGATGCCGGCCGTACTTCGAACAAAAATGGTTACATATTATACTTATTTTTCTTTATGTAAAAAATTCTGTATCGTGTGAGTTCATTCGTCTGAGTTGCATTACATTTCTTTACAACTATTTATATTGCATTAAATTTTATACTGCTGGCAGTATACAGCGTTTACAGCGCACTGTATCTTGTGGTATGGGCTAGAATAAATTTGTTACTTTCATTGACCTGTTTCAGTCTCATGCTTGGCTTTGACAATATGAAAGTGACTGAGGTATGAGCGATGCCAGTAATGCCATTCCTTATGCAGCCAGTCCCTGTTATGAATGGTGTGAAAATATCACTCATAGGGTCGGTTGGTGCATGCATTTCAGTGGGCTTGGCAGACTGATATGCAGTAGCAACTTCTGGCTCAGTGAGGAAAACAACGGGAAACTACCTCACTCCTCACTTCCCTAGTATGCCTCTTCAGTGACACCTAGGCTATCTGTGACAGCTGTTGGTGGAGCTGTAGAGGATCAAACCAGCCTTCGGGCTGAATACCCAACAACATACACTGATTCCCTAAGACCATAGAGTAATTTCTCCAGATTTCTGCATTCTCAGAATAACTAACAATATCATACATAAATCTCAATGTTTTTCTTTTTTTTTTTCTTTTTGATCTTCCTGAATTGTAATTCCTCATTCAAATTTCCCTTTCATTTTCTTCAAGTTATATTCTAGCTTATTTACTTTTCGTTAAACATAAAATTATCTCGATCAATTGTTTTTCAGCTTATTTCAGTTATTTCTGAGAGCCATCCTGGTTTATCTTGGGTTTGGCTGGGGATTTAAGAGCAGATTACCTTCGTTTTTCAGTTGAAAATTGCAATCCGCCATCGACCACTGCCCTAGTCGTGTCCTCGTTCAAACTGAGCATGACTAGTTTCATTTTTAAAAAATCTTACAAACAAGTAGGATAGAACGATTTTTACTGTCACAAACACAGTCAGAGAAATAAATAAGTTTCACTCCCTCTAATTGGGTTTCAGACGTAAGACAGTTGGAGACAAATCTCTTCTTCCTAAGAACATTCCTGCTTGCTAACTACATCACATATTAAGCTGCCTTAAGCCTGTTTCTCTCCGTGAGCTAGCAGTTCTTTCTTCTCACTAAACATTCCAGAATGACATGATAAAATGCAAGTGTGGTTGCCGAATGTGTATTTTACCTATAAGGATAACTACATAATATAAAAACTGAGCAAGTGGTGAAATATGATGTATTTGAACAATCTCGAGAGAGAATGACGACGATTTCAGAAGTTGTGCGAAATTCTCCATGGTTCTCAGGTTGCATATTGTATCTCTCACCACTTGCGTGGCGCTCTGACATTGACGATACCTCAATTTAATATCTATCCAATCGAAAACTAAACTGGCTCTTTAGTTTTTCCGTTGCCGAACTTGAAGTGACATACACGTGTAACACGGGACTTGGACTAAAAATCCAATTTTTCGTAATCATCTGCGTTATTATCCGTCGCACGATAAATACGTACATGACATAAAGGAACGGAAACAACATATTCTTAAACGTTTGTTGTATACATTATTTTGACAGATCTAATGTTAACGAAAATATTTGCTATAAATACCAACTCCATGTGATTACCATGACATCATTATGCACCTCATAACACAATCCTGAGTGAGTAGAATCCAAATACGTGGTTTGGTTGGAGTAATTCCAGCAGTTTTCTAGTTCAGGAATATACAAACGGATAGCTAACCAGACAGACACCAAAGGGAAAAGTTCTACCTCATGCTACCTCGGTTTTCAGACACATTAGGTGAGGATAATTTTAAAGCCGAGAGAAATATGATGAATGCTCTGATTTTCTCCTGTCTTGGATCCTTCATGTAACTGTTGGTCTACGAGGGTGGCTGTCACTGATTGCAGAGCATGAAGTCTGCAGGAAGAGTCATTTGAAGAGTAAGCAAAATTATGTACCTCACAAAAACTACTTAAAATGAGGCGTTTCACATATAGTCTACAGATTTTACATGTAATCAATAGTGTAAGAGTAAATTGGGAAACTTCTTCAGGTCTTCCTTTAAACCCCCAGTCTGTTTAGTGATTGATAAATGGTATGCATATTGAAACCTGGTCCTGGATGAGTAAACTCTAAATATGAACTTTGGTCGAGATATAATCAATAGTGTAAGAATAAATGAAAAAAAAAATCTTCTGGTCTTCGTATAACTCCCACTCTATTCAGTAATGTTTAAATGGCATGCATATCGAAATCTGCTCCTGGTAGACTCTAAATATGAAGTTTGGTGGAAATATAAATAATAGTGTAAGAGAAAAGGAAAAAAATCTTCTGGCCTTCGTATAAACCCCAGTCAATTCAGTGGTGTGCATATCGAAACCTGCGTTTGGATGAGTAGACTCTAAATACGAAGTCTGGTCGACAGATAATTAATAGTGGAAAGAAGAAAAATTGAAGAATACACTTTTGGTTTTCCTATAAACCCTCAGGCAATTCAGTAATTTTTAAATGATATGCATATCGAAACTCGTTACTTGATGAGGAGAATCTAAATATGAAGTTTGGTTGAGATACATTCAACAGTGTAAGAGAAAACTGAAAAAATCTCTTCTTGTCTTCCTATAAACCCCCAGTCTATTCAGTAATTTTTAAATGAACCTGCTTCTGGATGAATACACTCTAAATTTGAAGTTTGATGGAGATCTATTCAGCCGTTTTCCAGTTACGGTAGAACAAACAAACAGACACGAAAGCTAAAACATACTGACACGATCTTGAATTGACCAGAAGCGAAATTTGGCGAAATAAATGACATTACAGACAACCGACCCTTTGGTATATTATTTATAAGGTAATAATAATAATAATAATAATAATAATAATAATAATAATAATAATAATAATAATATAAACTAATTTGTTTTTCTTCTGTTATCTGAATATTTCTAAATGTTGCTGTATCAGTGTCGTAGGTAGATCTTAATTACTAAGCCTGCAATACCCTCAAATGTACTGTGAGTACCTACAGGAGCTCCAAGTATAAGAGTTGTGATCCCGAGATAGCCTGTACACCAGTATTCTTCCTTTCTGATCGAGCAATTTTCTTTCTGTAACATTATTCAACGTTTTCAACTTTGGAAACGCTGAGAGCGGATAATTGAGTACTTTTTGAGTTAAGCATAGCACCCCTTTTAGATAAATACTGATATTATCCCTTCCTTATACTATCGGCGACTTGTCCCGGCTTTGTACGGGGGCGATTTTGAATGAACAATAACAGGCTTTATAGAATTTCCTTCTTTTAGTCGAAATTAGTTGCTTTATTCCTGATTACTCTACGTAGATTAATGCGACGTTCCTTCTCAAGGCCCTCCCAGTAGTTCGCTCCTTTCTCCCTCGCGATATCCAAGTCATTACTGCGCTACTGAAACGACAGTAACTCCTAAATCATACATTACAATACATACTGAAAAGGGTACTTTTATCTTGATGACTGAGGTGAATAAAAGTATTATATGAATAATTTCTTAATTAAGCTAGAATAATTTTAAGGTTTTCGTACTGCAAAATGTAACATGAAAGCCCATATTGAATATTTTTTCAGGTTGGTTAGTATCGTCACGGACTTCTTTTTATAACTTTTAATACTCAGTAGTACCTGTAGTCTAACGTTGACGGATTAAGCAGCGTAAGCCAAGAAAGTAATCGGATGACATCTCCTAAAGTCCTTCTCTAAAACCACCACTTCTCAGTTCCCTTTTGACACAGATTAATGTTTCTTACTGTGAAACCTTCCTCGACAAATGCTGTATACAACGGTAGAAACACATCGAAATATTGGTTGTTTTCGAGATCACCCAGCTCAAACATTGTCAGACACCTACCAGGGAATTTACTTTGTAGTAGGTATAGATACTCTTATATTGGCTCTAGTTTATATATTCGGAAATCTTCATATTTTAAAGGACCAACCGTATTTCCATTCGCCTTCTTTTTACCTCAAATAATCATCTTCTATATCAAAAGCTGTTAACTACGATGTAAGGACCCTTAAAGCAACAGATAGGCTGCCACCATCAGCATCATTAGCTAATGCGGAATGAATTAAACTTCAGATATCCGAACGTATCCAGATGTAAAGAACATTCATCTCAGGTCAATTTACAGATTTTATTTTACCCATACATTAAATGTCTAATCTACTTACGGTATTTACTTCAGCCAATCGTCATATGTAAGAAAATTCTAATAATACTGCATAATTATTATCAAATAATGGCGCCAGCCCCAGGGTGTAGGGATAGCATGCCTGCCTGTTACATGGAGGTCTCTGGTTCGATTCGCGACCAGATCAGTGATTCTTACCTGGATCTGAGGGCTTATTAGAGATCCGCTCAGCCTACGTGATTAAAATTGAGATGTTCTCTGATGGTGAGATAGTGACCCCGGTCTAGAAAGCCAAGAGTAGCGGCTGAGAGGATTCGTCATGCTGACCATACGGCAGCTCTTAATCTTCAGGCATTAGAACTTAGCAGCGGTAGCTTGGTAGGCCATGGCTTTTCGGGGCTGTTACGCCTTTTATTTTTTTACAATTTGTTTTACGTCCCACCGACACAGATAGATCGTATGGCGACGATGGAATAAGGCGGACCTACAAGTGGGAAGGAAGCGGTCGTGGTCTTTATTAAGGTGCAGTCCCAGCATTTGCCTGGTGTGAAAATGGGAAACCACGGTAAACCATCTTTAGGGGGTTTGTTTTTTGTTTAGTATGAAATAACGGAAAGGGAAAAAAGATACTTTGAAAACTATGATTAACCGTACCACATCAACATCGTCTGGTGAAAACTTTGAATCAGTAGCTGCTTAAAACAACGATGTCTGCCAAGTATAACAAGCAATACGATTCCAAACATTACCAATAAACTATAGGATATGAAACAAGGGAAAGAGTTCATAGCCTTATTTTCCTGTTTTATATTTTCCTAAAAGCAGTTAGTGCGACGTATGACTGTTACGTCATTAGCGCAGAGGCTGGTTGGATACTCATTTAGCACCACCAGAGGTTACGCGTTTAAAAGGAAACCACAAAACCCGATGGTAGGTCCTAAATTAGGCGTAATAGGCAAGGTAATTTGCCGTTGCTTTCCTATCTGGGCAGTATGACTGGCGCTATGAGTAGCGCCTTTCATAAGATCCAGAAGCACTCGCTGTGCTCTGCCTGTCATTAATAAGCATCACCCATACAGCAACGGCTTCCATATTGTCACAGCCATGCATGAGACTGGAACTTCGGTGACAGCTACATTGGCTCTGGCCTGTGCCTAGATACAGAGCCGGACATAAAACCAACATAGTGATCTCTTTTCGTTGGTAACTGATATTTGTTGTAAATACCTCCACCTAGTAGAGTCCATCGCAAGGTTCCTAGTGGTCTTGACAAAATAACAAGGCATTCTCAGTTGTTTTGAAGTTTTCAATTTGAATTTTTCAGAGAATTATGTTGTATTTTAAACTTTAAAATGTTTTGAGTGATTTGACTTAACGTTAGAGCTCGTTTATTATTTCTAAGCTTGCATTTTGAGGTGGTGGGTTCGAACCCTTATGTCGGTAGCCATGAAATTGATTTTCAGTTGCTTCTCATTTTTCACACCAGATAAAAGCCAAATCCTTGAATTTCCCATACCAGTGTCGCTGAAAATGTGTATGCTTCAGTGTGACGATAGACCCCTTTCTAATAAATAAATAAATAAATAAATAAATAAATAAATAAATAAATGAATATATAAATAAATAAATAAATAAATAAATAAATGAATGAATAAAAAATAAAGTGATGCTTTTTTGCACTTAGTTACCCCCTTCTCGTCCATTTTTTCAATATTTTTGTATCAGAGGAAGACAGCTATTTAAGAGACGAGGAAATTCCATTTCAAAAAGAAAATAAGATGCCTTTGCTACTCAGTTCGTTCATTCAATGTTATGTGCAATTGCAGAGACATTTTAAATTCTAGTTTATACTTTACTAGTTTTAAAATAAGTCAATTCAGTACTAATAATGCATATGCTGTCTGGCTCCTTGGCTGAAATGTTCAGCTTACTGGCCTTAGGTTCAGAGGTTCTGAGGTAGAGGGTTCAAACCCTTCTGTCGGCAGCCATGAAAATGTTTTTCCGTGGTTTGATTCCCAGCTGGGGTAAGGATATTAACTTCGTATGATTAATTCGTCTATCTCGGAGACTTGTTATTTATATTCGTCTTAATACACCTTTTCATCTACATACAGCACAGCAGTGAATATATCGCTCCACATTGGGTTGGCGTCAGGAAGGACATCCTGACGTAAAATTTAAGCCGTATTCATATCAAGTGTCGACCACAATATATTGGGAAAAATGCCAGGAAGCAGAAGGAGGAAACGGCTCAATGTTGTGGCCACTACATGCACTTAATAAATAAATGGATTACTGGAGCTTACAAGCCAGATGTCTCGTGTTAACCATCATTGTTTATGACTAAGCACTCCCTCCCCATACCTATGATTATAGACACGGTGGTACACTTCCGCCGATAACAGTCTCTCGCGCTCTCTTCACTTGTGGGGAAAAGCCAAGATCATGGCAGGTGCAAAAGGGTACCAAACCATATCTAATCTTCCTCTTCGAGACAGGTGCAATGAGGGGTAATATTTATGTTCAACTCACCCAATAACACGGAACTGCGCTAGGGGGGCGTAAACTGTTGGTTTTAATAATAAGCAGCCTTCGTCCTAACAGTTCCCGTGAGCCAAGTGTATTAGTTTGAAGGAATCTTAAGTAGCCTATCCTTTTCCCTCTAGACCTTGATGGTGTAGAGACATCCAACTACAAGTTCTGGGATAAGTACTAAGAGATGATACAACGTCTGTGTTCAAAGACATCTTTAATTTTTACTGCAAAAATAACTACCAGTTAGGATTTTTATGCCTGCAGTGTATCGTGTAGTGTATTGCGAGTATCATAAAATAGATGAGGCGGAAAAGGCATGCTTGTTTTACTCAAGGTCGTAGTTTCGATTCCCCGTTAAAAAGTCCAAAATTTAGAAAAGAGGCAAATTGCCCCGAGTTCAATCAGTCCTCACACAACGTGAGTATCAGGTTAATTTCTGGGACTAACACTGAGCTAATCAATCTATTCAAGTAATGCCGTTATTACAGATAACAGGGTTCTCGTTACCTGTACGGAGATAGCTTTACATTTTGATATTCAAATGATTAGTTCTGAGCTAAAATGGCATTGAACGACCAGTAATCGAACCAGACATTTCTTCCTGTTGTTCGAATTTCCTGAACACTGATCTAAGGACAGTTGATTGAAGAACAGAACTGTCACACCTCTGCAGGACTGAAAAGGCTAGTCCATGGCTAGGACACTGCGACACTGCGCTAAGTCCGTTCTAGCACTGTAAACCAAGAAAAAGTAGAAGAACTTTCTAACTACATTGACACGAAATTTATTCCATATAGCCTAAGCGCATTTCATAAATATCACAAGAACGCTGTTTATCAAACATAAACCTATCCCCACAGTTATGAAGTAACTGAAGATGCTAAAGCCTCTAAATCAACGGGATAGATTCGCTAATCCTTATATACGATATGACATTTATGACTTTTACGACATTTATGTACAAAGTTGTAAATACTGTAGCATCATCCTTGATAATTCGTGTTTCGTTTCATCATTAAAATTAATTGCCTCATAGGCGAAATTATGAGTTTCACTTACGCTCTTACTCTTACTCACTTACTCTGCGGTATAAATGTTAAAACAACCAGTCACAATAATACACCACTTCACAGATTATGCAATGGCCACGAACAGTAAAAAAATAAATAAATTAAAGTTGATGCAACAAGCAAAATGTTGTCCATGATTCAGGGACTAATCAAAGTTTAAAATGTGATCAATTAACTAAATGTTAAATTAATAAGTTATTACATGACTTTTATTCTTCGAGTAGACGGAATACCTTTCAGCACTCAATGGGGTGATGACTAGATATCAGTGGCATTCGAACATATTTTGTTTCTTAATCAGCTTCTTAATTATCTGAAGTGAAACAGAAAATAATGTCTGTCCTATTCACTAACTGCGGACTGCCATTTCCCTTCATCACCCCTAGATAAGGCTAAGAGTCCTTACAGTGCACCGTCTTCTGGTATAGGATACTGTGTTACTGTCATTCATCTGTCTCAATCTCATTCTTGACTTTGACCATGTGAAAAGGACTGAGATATGAGTAATACTAGTAACAACATTCATTATGCAACAGTAAAGAAGAATCATCTCCGTACAGGTCATACAGTTCCTTGGAGGAATGGAATGTCAAGGCTTCCGCTATTCGCAACTCCGGCATTGTGTGAGATAGAATGGTTAGCGCTAAGCACGGACACATTTACCCCCAAGAATTTACCTGGTACTGGTTTTGTAATAAAGGCTAATTGAAACCCAGGACCATGTGCCTTTCCGGAAGTGCAAATCTTGTTTCTCTTCCTGAGGGTAAATTGAACTCATGTCCATAAGGGTGAACTAACATGCCTTTATCGCCTCGGCCAGGGAGCCTCATTTTTCGTAGTTAGTCATCGTGATGAATGGCATTAAGGTATGTCCCATGGGGTCGATTGGCACATACCATTTAAGTATGCTTGGTAGGTATTATCTTAATAGTCCCCTCTGGTTCGGTGAGGAAAGTTACGAAAAAATACCTCACTCCCCTTTTCTCTAGCAACGGCTTCTCATTTAGAGATGAGCTTAACCGATATTTTAGAATATCGGTGACAGGCGTATCCGTGACACAAAAATATCTGGGATTTCTGTCTGTGAATCAGTTACAGGAAGCACAAGCACGAGCACGAGCACGAGCAAATCGTTAAGGGGTCAAAGTTAGAGATGAGCTTAAACGATAATTTCAGAATATCTGTCACCGGCGTATCTGTGATACAAAAAGATCTGGGACTTTTATCTTTGATTCGGTCACAGGAAGCACAAGCACAAGCACAAGCACAAGCACAAGCACGAGCACGAGAAAATCGTCACGGGTCACAGTTAGAGATGAGCTTTATTGATATTTCAGAATATCTGTGACCGGCGTACCTGTGATACAAAAATATCTGTGACTATTATCTGTGATTCAGTGACAGAAGTGGGAAAAATAATATTCACATCTATAATTTGAAGTTCAATAATGCATAGGGAAAAGGTTGTTAACATGAAGGGCAATACATTAACAAGCGGAAAGTGATTACCCGTGTCGTGTCTCCGGGATACCAATTATTTACAGTAATTAGTGTAAGTTTAAAAATAGAAAATAATAAAAATAATCAATTTATGAACTTAATACAAAGATTCCTCCCATATACAGGGCTATTCAGCAAAGTTGTCCACCTCAAATAACTCGTGAACGGTTGAAGATATTGAAATTTTGTTTTCACTTTCAGTAATGGAACCAAAGTACTAATAATTGGACTTAAAGTAAGTACTGTGCCATGGCGTTAATATTTTCTGGGATCATGGTACAAAAATTAGCTTTTTTTAAACAATACCACACTATTTTGTACACATAGCCTTAAATCTACAAATATTACAAAATCAGCACCGTGATTATTTTGAAAATCGGACAAGTACTTCTTGAAACAATATTATGTATTCAAACATAGGTCTTCCTCATTTGCCAGCTGAGGACTAATCTGTTCGATTCATGCTACGTATGGAACATGAGCTAGCTATTGACATACACAGCCCCCCTAGAGTTGCTAGACAGGTATTCACTATACTGTGCTCATAAATACACTATCATAAGGTAAGTAGTAAATGAAAAACGCATATAGACCTTGAACAACAGCGGATAACACAGCCCTGTGAGCGTGATCCAAGCATCCAAGTATACAATTTAAACGATATTTTGTCACAGATACTTTCGTGACAGCGTAACTGATATATCGGTGACAAAGTAACAGGCTGTGATTTATCGACCATCTCTACTCTCATTGACACGTGGTGTCCATCTCAGTAGTGACACGGTTAGCCCTAATAACTGACGTTTTCGGAGGTCCGGGTGTGGTACGGTACTGCCACAAATGTAATATTGACAGAATATGTACATACAGCTCACCTCTGTGGGGGGATGTGCCGCTCCACCGCGAGCAATACTAAGACGGTATCCGGACATTCCGTACCACTTGATGTCAAATTCGAATTACATTAGCACGCCAGCAGGCGTAATGAGCCTGATAGATACACTTCAGAAATCTGAATTAAAAATAATTTACCATATTTGCAGAAAACTATATTATTTTAATACATTTCCCTTTAAACTATATTTATCATTTATGTTTACGTAAATATTATCATAAGAAAGTCGATATTTTAAGTATATTCTAAATGGAAATGAAAATCCACAGCCTGTTTCTAGTCATTCGACCGGGTCAGGAATGAAATGAGTGAAACCCCCATCTAGCGGCGAGGATAGGAAATGTGCCGGCTGCCGAAGACTGTCGCACTCGTCTGGGACAATGATTAATGAATGACAGATGAAATGATATTGGAGAGTGTTGCTGGAATGAAATGTGATAAGGAAAACTGGAGTACCCGGAGAAAAACCTGTCCCGCCTCCGCTATGTCCATCACAAATCTCACATGGAGTGACCGGGCTTTGAACCACGGAACCGAGTGGTGAGAGGCCGGCGCGCTGCCGCCTGAGCCACGCAGGCTCTTTTGAGGTATAAATCCTGAAACAAAACAATACAATAGAAATACACGTCGTGTTCTAGCGCAATTTGCCTGGCGAGCACAAGGATGGATAATATTACTATTATTGTGAATATTTATAAACTACTGCATTATATCATTATCAGGTGAATAAAATAAAAGATTCTGAACTGGCCGACATGGGCTTGAAGGTCACGCGGAAATAGGAAACTACTGAAAGTTGGAAGTAGCTAGGTCCCCGCGAAAGACGAATACGAGGTAAGAATTAACACGTGTGCCAACCACATCAGTAGTGGTCACACCGTGAGGAGGCTTCTGCGCCACTAGTGGACAATGGATACACACATGAATACATTAATTAGGATACTGTTTTTCTTCTTCGTCTCCTCCTCCTTCTTCTTCTTCTCCTTCTTCTTAATCTGTTTACCCTCCAGGGTCGGGTTTTCCCACCTCTACCGCCTCAAGGGCAGTGTCCTGGAGCTTCAGACTCTGGGTCGGGGATACAACTTGGGGAGGATGACCAGTACCTCGCCCAGGTGGTCTCACCTGCTATCCTGAACAGGGGCCTTGTGGGGGATGGGAAGATTGGAAGGGATATACAAGGAAGTGGGAAGGAAGCAGCCATGGCCTTAAGTTAGGTACCATCCCGGCATTTGCCTGGAACAGAAGTGGGAAACCACGGAAAACTACTTCGAGGATGGTTGAGGTGGGAATCGAACCCACCTCTACTCAGTTGACCTCCCGAGGCTGAGTGGACCCCGTTCCAACCCTCGTACCATTTTTAATATTTCGTGACAGAGCCGGAAATCGAACCCGGACCTCTGTGGGTGGCAGGTAATCACACTAACCACTACACCACAGAGGCGGACAGAATATCGTATTTACTTCGCAATACTCCCCACTCTTTCAAGTGGTACGGAATGTCCTCTCCTTAATGGTAATGCCAATATTCGACTACTGTGACGTAGTATACAGTAACCTGAATGCCTCACTTTCCAACAAGCTCCAAAAGGCACATAACGCATGCGTTCGATTTATTTCAGATATACCAAGGTTTAGCCATATTTCTCCCGCATTTTCTAGGCTTTCATGGCTACGCTTAAGAGAGCGACGAAATTTACACACTCTTTCCCTGTTACATCGTATACTGAACCTTAACACACCTGAATACCTTGCCACACAATTCCATTACCTAGCATCACCTTCTAGTATTCCTACCAGATCATCATCCACCGCAGTACTAAGCATTCCCATTCACCGCTCAACTGGCTACAGTAGATCATTTATAGTCGCCGCCAGCCGAATTTGGAATTCCCTACCTGCTGAAATTAGGAGCGTGTCAAACCACCTGCGCTTTAAGAAACTCTGTCAAACCTGGTTAATGGATAATAATAATTTCTTATAACATAGTAGGATTAGATCATAGCTAAGTATTACATTAATTAAATCATTTAATTGCTACCTTAAGATATTAAACAGTAGATAATTTAGTGTGTATTTAACTTTTCATATAGGTGTATGTATGGTCGGACAGAATAGCAGGCTTCATAGCCTGAGTCCCGCCATATAAAACAAGACAATAAATAAATAAATAAATAAATAATATTTTAAAGTCATCAGCTGACACTTTGCAGGTAATCAGGTGGTCAAGTGGTACGAAAAGACACGGGTTTACATTTTTAGTGACGGTTCTAGGACATTTCGTACCATGGACATTTCGTACCACTTGACCGGCCGATTACCTGCGAAATGTTAGTTAAATATTTAGGAGAGGACATTCCGTACCACTTGAAATAGAATGGAAGTATTACGAAGTAAAAACGATATCCTACTGCATGTATTCATTTGTATATCCATTGTCCACTGCTGGTAGAGAAGCCTCCGCATGGTGTGACCACTGCTGATGTTAACCTTCCGTCGGGCGCAACTGACGTGACTGGTGCACGTGTTAATTTTTATCTCGTAATTGCCATTCGCCGGGGACCTTTCAGTAATTTCCTGTTTCCACGTGACCTTCAAGCCCATATCGTCCACTTCATCAGAATCTTTTTATTTTTCTTACTTGATAATGAAATAATGGAGTAGTTTATAAATATTCACAAATAATAGTAATATTATCCATCCTTGGGCTCGTCAGACACATTGCGCCGGTACATGATGTATATTTCTATTGTATTGTTTTGTTTTGTTTCAGGCTTTAGAATTCAAAAAATCTACTTTCTTTTGATATCTACGTAAACATAAAAGATAAGTAGAGTTTAACTGGCAATTATTAAAGTAATATAGACGTTTCCTTCAGCAAATGTTGTAAATTATTTTTGTTTCTGATTTCTAAAGTGTGCCTGTCAGATTCATTACGCCCACTGGCGTGGAAATGGAGTTCGAATGTGACATCAAGTGGTACGGATTGTCCTGGCGTAAATATCTGGAAATTACGGAAACACCGTTTGCAGGTAGATAACGACCTAGATGGTACGAAATGTCCTCAAAAATCAAGTGGTACGAAATGTCCGGACACCTTTAGTGACACCTGATAGTGAGGACTGACCACATCTGCGTGCGCTTAGATAATACAGTATATACCTCAGGTCTGACACAGAGCGACCAATGACTCAAGAGGATAACTGGTAGACGTTTATTTATTTGCACTTAACAGTGGAACAAATGGTTGCGGTCGTATGAGTTAATAAATATTCCCGTGTAGAAAATCGTGCTAATGTACAGAAGGCCATAACAAAGTGCACTCCTTCACGGCTGTCACGCAGGACTGCTTCACGCTCTTTGATACCGTCCATGCATACTAAGTACTCTAGAGAACACCTTCAATAATTTCTTTTCTTTAATTGGCACTTATCCGCCCCCCAAGGTGACTTTTGAGTGTAGGAGGTGTATATTCTTCGAAGGAGCATAAAAACAAATATCTAGAACAACCCCCAGGTTTAGATCATACACTAGATGCGTCATACACAGAAGGGGTGTCCGAACATTTCGTACCACGGACATTCCGTACCACTTGATTTTCGAAGACATTTCGTACCACCTAGGTCGTTATCTACCTGCCGATATTTTCCCCGTAATCCCTAAATATTTACTCCAGGACAATCCGTACCACTTGATGTTAAATTGGAATCCCATTTCCACGCCAGCTGGCGTAATGAGCCTTACAGACACGCTTTAGAAATAAAAAACAAAAATAATTCACAGCATTTGCTGAAGAAAACTTCGATATTATTTTAATAATTGCATTTTAAACTATACTTATCACTTACGTTTACGTAAATATCATTAAAATTCGATTTTTTGAAGTATACGTCCTCAAACAAAGCAATACAATAGAAATATAGTCCGACTCGTTGGCTGTATGGTCAGCGTACTGGCCTTCGGTTCAGAGGGTCCCGGGTTCGATTCCCGGCCGGGTCGGAGATTTTAACCTTAATTGGTTAATTCCAATGGCCCGGGGGCTGGGTGTTTGTGCTGTCCCCAACATCCCTGCAACTCACACACCACACATAACACTATCCTCCACCACAATAACACGCAGTTACCTACACATGGCAGATGCCGCCCACCCTCATCGGAGGGTCTGCCTTACAAGGGCTGCACTCGGCTAAAATAGCCACACGAAATTTATTTATTTATTTATAATAGAAATATACATCGTGTTCTGGTGCAATGTGCCTGGCGAGCTTAAGGATGGATAATATTACTGACATTTGTGAATATTTATAAACTACTCCATTATTTCATTATCGAGGAGCCAACGGCCGTAGCCGTGTTGAAACACCGGATCCCGTGAGATCTCCGAAGTTAAGCAACATTGGGCGTGGACAGGATTTGGATGGGTTGCCACGCGTTGTTGGTGGGGGGTAAGGGAATGGAGGAGAGGAAAGGAACTGGCCACCCTACCGCACGTAAACTCCGGCTCAGGAACACCTCTGCGGAGGTTCGGACCTGTCTTTGGGCAGAATAACCCTTACCTTACCTTATTTCATTATCAAGTAAGAAAAATAAAAGATTCTGATGAAGTGGCCGATATGGGCTTGAAGGTCACGTGGAAAAAGGAAATTACTGAAAGTTGGAAGTAGTTAGGTCCCCGCGAATGACGATTAGGAGGTAAGAATTAACACGTGTGCCAGTCAAATCAGTAGTGGTCATTCCGTGAGGAGGCTTCTGCGCCACTAGTGGACAATGGATATACAAATGAATACATTCATTAGGATATCGTTTTTACTTCGCAATACTTCTCACTCTCTCAAGTGGTACGAAATGTTCTCTCCTAAATATTTTAAAGTCATTAATTGACACTTCGCAGGTCAAGTGGTACGAAATGTCCGGGGGAACGAAATGTCCGTGGTACGTGGTACTACTGGAGTAACACAGAATATTGGAAAATGTTCACGCTCCCTGATGTACAGAGATCAGTATTCTGCATTCTCTAGCTTCTGAAATGACGGATGAACAAAACCAATAAAATGTATTAGTATAGTAGGCCTAGTCCGCCTCTGTGGTGTAATGGTTAGCGTGATCAGCTGCCACCCCCGGAGGTCCGGGTTCGATTCCCGGCTCTGCCACGAAAATTTGAAAAGTGGTACGAGGGCTGGAACGGGCTCCACTCAGCCTCGGGAGGTCAACTGAGTAGAGGTGGGTTCGATGCTCACCTCAGCCATCCTCGAAGTGGTTTTCCGTGGTTTCCCACTTCTCCTCCAGGCAAATGCCGGGATGGTACCTAACTTAAGGCCACGGCCGCTTCCTTCCCTCTTCCTTGTCTATCCCTTCCAATCTTTCCATCCCTCCACAAGGCCCCTGTTCAACATAGCAGGTGAGGCCGCCTGGGCGAGGTACTGGTCATTCTCCCCAGTTGTATCCTCCGACCAAGAGTCTGAAGCTCCAGGACACTGCCCTTGAGGCGGTAGAGGTGGGATCCCTCGCTGAGTCCGAGGGAAAAGCCGAACCTGGAGGGTAAACAGATGATGATGATGACAGTAGGCCTACCAGAGCATTAAACTGACGAAGTTCGTTAAAAAAAAAATGGAAATGTGTTGCCTTTAAGGAAGAAATAGTTGAGGTTGAGTAACTGTAGCATGATTTAGAACAGAAAAGTTACAGCAAGGTAAAACAAATTTGGAGTTTTATGTGACAATGTGAAGCCTCCGTGGCTTAGGTGGCAGCGCGCCGGCCTCTCAACGCTGGATACCGTGGTTCAAATCCAGGTCAATACATGTGAGATTTGTGCTGGACAAAGCGGAGGCGGGGCAGGTTTTTCTCCGGGTACTCCAGTTTTCCCTGTCATTTTCCATTCCAGCAACACTCTCCAATGTCATTACATTTCTTCTGTCATTCATTAACCACTGCCCCAGAGGAGTGCGACAGGCTTCGGCAGCCGGCACAATTCCTATCATCGCCGCTAGATGGAGGCTTCACTATTCCATTCCTGACCCAGTCAAATGATTGAAAACAGGTTGTGGATTTTCATTTCATGTGACAATATATTTTTGGTGACCACCATCGTTAAGCCGTTGAAGTCTAAATGGTCTGACACCTTTCTTAGCCGGTTCGAGTCGCGTTAGTCGAAAATTTTGTACCATCAGAGTATTGGCCGGCAAGTGGTGGTATACAATTTATAATCACTAGATTGAGTGTCAAAGGCCTGGATTAGATTTCAAACCTCTCTGCAGTGCTCGTATGGATTGAGAGCACATGACGCTGTTGAAGATGATTCATGCGTCGGATGGAGACGTTAAACCTTGAGCAGATTCCTTGGCGGTCTTCGACAGGAGTAGGCTATGTGCCGGCACCGGGTTTCATCCTCTCTCTTCCCACTATCGTATATCACATCATTAATTTCATCTCATTAACTCCTCTGATGAAGCTGACGTCAGGAAAGGCATCCGGTCATAAAACACGGATTTATCTCACCTCATACCCGACTCGGTAGAGAAACGGGACAAGGGTTGGACAAACAACGTAACTATGTATTTTAAGTCAAGCAAATAACCTTGGAGCCTTATGTGATCGTCAACCTTGTTTGTGCCAGCGGATATGGTGTTCCATATGACTGTTAATCTCATATCAAGCAAGAAACAAGCATGTAATTTTACGTGACCGTTAATTTCAAGCCAACTAAACACCTTTGGTCTTTTAAGTGACTAGTAATGTCAAGTATAGCAAACAGGAAAGGTAATTTATTTCAAGTAAGCAATCTTGGAGTTTTACTTAACTGTTAGCCTCAAGTAAGCAAGCAAGCAAGCAAGCAAACAAACGTGGAGTCTGTTATACTCAAGTCAAAAAAATACTCGGAGTTTTACGTGACTGCTAAACTGTTAAGATAAACAATTACTCTGCAAGTTAGGAGTTTTGCGTGAATGTCAATCTGAAATCAAGTAAACACCTTTGGTGTTTTATGTGACAAACTCGATGAGTCCGGATTTCGATCCCGGTGAATTTAAATGGGGTTTACTATAACATAAGCTCGTGGTGACTAGTAAAGCATCCGCCCTTAAATTCCCAGGCTCAAATTGCTATTTCGAAATGAATGGAGTATTTTCACGCTTGTCTCTTGGCATAAGCCAGTGTAAAATGTAGCTTATTTCTAAGACAGTCTCGTTTATGGCTGTGAGAGTATAAAAGCCACCGATATACGGATAGCGCTGAATAATGGCAATTACTAGACAATCCGGGTGTTATGAAAGGAGCTGCAACAGCGCTTTCTGATTCGGTAAGGAAAGCAGTGACAAACTACCTCACTACTCATCTTACCAATACGCCCCCAGCTATCGGTTTTCGTGGTTTACCTACGGCCACAACAGTTCTATTCGATATCCAGCCAGCTCCTGCGTTGATGACCTAACAGACGGAAACAATTGTTCATTGTTCATTATATATCTGTACTTGACTTTGTACTCGATACAACATGTCATATATTGAACGTTTATTCAACTTTTTTTAATTTTTAAGAGACTATAAAATACCGGAAGTTTACCCTGAAAACGGGTTCTTTATGGATCAGTAAAGTTATTGGCATAGATCTGTCACAATGAAACACTCTTTTAAGAGTCTATCGATTCCTTGACCTCAGCAAAGGAGGCCTGTGCCTTGCTTCGCTGCTTCGCCGATCAATTAAAGCCATGAATTATCGTTATTTCTAATTTTTCATTTTGATAACGATTTAACGTTGCTCCAACTCAGACTTTCAATGACGATAGGAAAGGAATCGGCCTGGGCAGGGAAGGATGTGGCATTGACTTTAATTTTAAGGTGCGGCTCCAGCCCTGTGCGAAAATAGGAAACATAGGAAAACCATCTCAATGGTGAAGTTCGAACCCATCTTTTTCTGTATACAAGCCCTCACTTATTACATTGCCCGTGCCACGCAATCAACTCATTCGGATAAGCCACAAATTAATAAAATTATTCTACGGTTACAAGTGCAGTCAAATAGCACTATATTATTTCTATGTAATCGAAGAGATTAATTTAACGATAAGTATCAATTATGCAGTCAGAAGTTTCGACATCTGAGGAGAAGTAAAGATTTGGGCACCCATTGGTTTTACCCTGCAGCATTGCCCCAGCCTTAGTCTAGGCTCTCTCTTTTCCCTTGTGCACCTACTCATTTACCTTTCAGCGCTCCTTGATAAAGATGTGGGACCACCACATGAAGTCAAGGTGCAGATCGGCTCATCAGCTCGGCGAGGTACTCTAAATACCTGTTATTACTGGCTCAAGTCGGCTTATCGCCCTGACGGCGCATAAACACACACATCAAGACCTGCTACACAAATACATGCTGATGTATGAGGGCAGAAAAAATAATCACTCCAGGAATTATATCTCACAGCATTCACAAACTTGAAATGACAATATTTTGTTAAGTTCGTAGACACAAGCTTTATTAAGGTGTAACATTACGCTACAATTCCGCATGATTATTTTCTAGAGACATCAATCATGCCTCGATAGACATTCAGAGGGAAGCGCGCAGTGTGCAGTGATTGTGCGGGTACCAACAGCAATATTGGACTAAGTTCTTATTCTTGATTCACTGCAATTACCTAAAGTCCGGCTCCACGACGTCACAGAGGTTCTGGGTTCGATTCCCGGCAGGGTCGGGAATTTTAACCATCACTGTTTAATTTCTCTGGCACGGGGGCTGGGTGTATGTGTCGTCTTCATCATCTCATCCTACGGGAGTCAAATCAAAAGACCTGCATCTGGCGAGCCGAACTTGTCCTCGGACACTCCCCACACCAAAAGCCATACGCCATTTCAATGAGTACAAGGTATTAAATTAGCTGCTATGGTAGCGACCTTTGACCCCAGAAATTATTACTTGCTCTCACTTCTACGTGATACAGATTTTCATACGAGAGTGAAGACCGTACCCAAGGGGCGAGCGCGTTATTGGGGTTTAAACCCCGTTCGCCAAAACTGAAAATGACATGAAAAATTTAAACAGCATATACGGTTTTTCGAACATTCAACCCATTAAATTAAAACTGTTATGAAATCAAGACTTTGGAAAATTAAACAATTGAATTTAACCTCTAAAATTTTGCCGTTTCTCTATAAATATGGTCAGCAAGTAGAATTTTAATTTTGGTGATATTTGCTTGTTTTCAATATTTTTAATAAATTCTGCATAAATTCTGCACTATCGTTAAGTTATCTACACTTCGGACCAAGTTATTCTTGTCCAGAATGTTTTGCTTAGGCCTTTAATTAGCGTAGTATAAATACAGAAAACGGAAAACCTAAAGTACTTTGTCTAAGTATTGTAAAGGTTCAAATACCTACTGTATATATTTGAATGGTTATAAGTCTAGAAACTTACGATATTATTCACTTCTTGGCACATTTATTATCAGTTCATGTGGATCATAATTCATATATATGTAGTTAAGAGATTCTTCTACTTTCTTGCCTTTTCCTGGTTCTCTGGGATCGCCACTAATGTGGATTAAGCCGTATTTTACGGATGCGAGATTTTCTTCCTGACACCACCCCAACTTGGGGGATATCTTTATTATTGTATGTGGTTAATAGTGTGATATGTTGTGTGTAGGGGAAAGTGTATTAGTATCAACACAAATACTCGATTTCTGAGCTAGAAGAATTACCCAAACATGGTTTACATCCTCGGCCCATCCATGAAATGAACCCGGAGACCTACGCCAAATCGCAGATAATATCCATCCTGGGATCCGGACTTTCAAATTTAATGAAGAGCCTGAAATAAACATACCTAACAGAATTTACTTCGTGTCAAAATGTTCAAATAACTAATTTGTTTTTGTTACCAATACATTCAGATTTCATCCTAAATGGTTGTCGGCCATTCATGCTTTAAATAAAAGTTAATTATTTTTAAACATTTCCTGAAATTCAGTTAACAATTTCATCAGTTTGAATTTTCCTTACAATAATTGCATTTTTTTAAACCTGTACTTGTGTCAGCCGATAAACAAAACATCAATCCTTGACTCATAAGCAGGAAAATAAATGCTTGCAAAAGGAACTTCTAGCCTGAAGAAAACCAAACAGATGTGGGACACCTTTATCCTGGCATACAAATTCTAATTATTTTTCTTTTCTCCGCTCAATGGGCCACCTTTGCAGTAAATAAATGTGAAAATGGAGCGATGTTTGTTAGTCTAAAATCGTACTCAGAGATCACAAGGCTCACCATCGTATCGTTCTGACTGCCAGTTAACATGTTAATTGATAATAGCTATAGTTTGATCGTGACCTCACGAGTTCCTTATTCTAACATTACAACACACCCGTAAGTTTTATGGAAACATGTTATAAACTACACTCATGTTCATAAAAAACAGAACACCTTGAAATGCTAGAAATAAGAAATTCATATTCACAGGACATTTTAATTAGTATGTTATGCAGAAACGATTAGCATTTCATCTTTGGTGTTTGCCATTGGGTCACAGCACCGCAACCGTCGTTTCACCATATCCCATATATTTTCCATTGGCGACAAGTCCGGTGATAGGACGGGCCAGGGCAACAGTCTGACATCCTGTGACAACAAGAAGGCACGTATTCGTGCAGCAACATGTGGGCGCATTGTCCTGCTGAAATATGGCGTCTAGGGTGTCATGCAGAAAGGGTATGGCTACGGGTCGCAGAATGTCATTCACGTAGGTCAAACTGGTCACAGTGCCCTGGACACGCACTAACTGTGGTTTGTGGTTGTACTCAATAGCACCCCATACCATTAGCCCTTGAGTGTATGCTGTATGTCTTGTGCGAATGCAGTCAGTGGTGCCTCTCCCCCTGTCTGCGGCGAACCAAAATGCGGCCATCATTTCCAAGCAAACAGAACCTGGATTCGTCCGAAAATACTATCTGCTGTCATTCCTGTCCCCAGTGACGTCGTTCCATACACCATTGCAATCTAACATGTTTATGCACATTAATCAAAGTCAGGCGGAGAAGTGGACGACGCGTCGATAACCCAGACCGTAATAAACGGCGACGGACTGTCACTCCTGATAGTGCACGATGTGTTACACTGTTCGCTGATGCGCCAGAGCCGAGGAGGACGCAAATCTGTCCTGCAATGCCATTCGGATGAGGTGTCGATCTTCTCGGGGGGTGGTTTGGGTGGTGCGACTAGACCCATCTCGTCGTGTTCTACGGCCATCTATGAACCGTTCTGTACACTCCCGTTGCACTGGCGACACACTTTGTCCCACACGAGCAGCAATTTCCCGGATTGATGCATCACGTTCTCTCAAGCCAAATAATGCGCCCTCTTGCAAACTCACTCATTTAAAGGTACGGTTCTCGCATACGTCTGCGAGGCATCCTGCACGTCTGCTCAAGGCACACTGATCCATTACCTTCGGTTTATTGCGACAACGAGAGACGCAGGCACATTTTACCAGTTGGTGGTGGTGCGCCGAGATATCGATGTTGACCTTGAACCTGAGGGCCGACATGATTCAAATGTTAATCATTTTTTCAGAACATACCAATGCGCATGTCCTGTGAATATGAACTTCCTATCCCCAGTCTTTCAAGGTGTTCTGTGTTTTATGTACATGAGTGTATAACAGTCGCTATAATAAACGTTACTATAATTTATTTATGTGCGTGAAATGTTATAGTTTACTGGAGCGTGATTGATTTTAAACTGATTTCTTGTAACATGTAAGTATACGTAATTAAATAGTTAAATTGATGCATAATAATATTTATACATTTATTTGTGTACACAACTGATGAAATATTAACCATTTCTTACCGAAGTTTGTTCTATAAAGTATAATATTTTTACATTAGAAAGTGCGCATTAGTGAATATTTTGCATATACAGTAAAACCAGCAGCAAACTCCTAACATTCTTCTGTCCTTCCTGTCCCCCTGTGGGCGGGGTCAGTTGTCTGTCTTACGAGGTGACTAAATGGGGCCCCAGGGACTCTAAACCTGGGAGCGTGGGTTGGCGACAAAGGGGCCCTCAACTGAGTCCTAGCATTGCTTCCACATACTCGAGCCAGGCTGCTCACTTTCATCTATCCCATCCGACTCCCTTGGTCATTTTTCTTTTCCGACCCCGATGGTATTAGGCTCCCGAGGTCTAGGGAGCCTCATTTTTCACGCCCTTCTTGGCCCTTGTGTTTGTTTGGTCGATAGATTTATTTTAGAAATGTTGGGTCCCTTCCGTTTTTCCTCTCCGATTAGTGTTAATAGAGGATGTTTGACTAGTTGTACTTCCTCTTAAAACAATAATCACCACCACCACCATCCCTCTCTGGGTGGGGCGGTAAAATAACACACACGGTAACCCCTACCTCTCGTAAGTGACGAAAAAACGGGGCTCCAGGTGCTCATTGCATTGCTTCCAGTTATCTGTGGTAGCCTTCTCACTTTTATCTATCCTATCCGACCTCCCGTGGACAACTCTTATTATTTTCCGACCTAGGGAGTATTTCATATTCATGCCCTTCGTGGCCCTTGGCATTCTTTGGCCGATAACTACATTTTTCGAAGAGTCGGATCATTTCCATTTATTTTCGCTCTGATTAGTGTTATATAGAGGATAATTGCCCAGTTGAACTTCCTCTTAAAACAATAATCACCACCACCACCATCACCATCTTTGTCCTTTCTGTTTAGAAAACATACTGCTCGCGAAACTCATTAACTTCCAACTTCATGTAACCATATGATATTCAATCAATCAATCAATCAATCAATCAATCAATCAATCAATCAATCAATCAATCAATCAATCAATCAATCAATCAATCAATCAATCAATCAATCAATCAATCAATCAATCAATCAATCAATCAATCACTACCGATCTGCATTTAGGGCAGTCGCCCAGGTGGCAGATTCCCTAACTGTTGTTTTCCTAGCCTTTTCTTAAATGATCGCAACACAATTGGAAATTTATTGAACATCTCCCTTGGTAAGTTATTCCAGTCCCTAACTCCCCTTCCTATAAACGAATATTTGCACCACTCTGTCCTCTTGAATTCCAGCTTTACCTTCATACTTATGATTTTTCCTACTTTTAAAAATCTCCACTCAAACTTATTCGTCTACTGATGCCATTCCACGCCATCTCTCCACTGACAGCACGGAACATACCACTTAGTCGAACAGCTCTTCTCCTTTCCCCCAAGTCTTCCCAGCTCAATCTTTGCAAAATTTTTGTAACGCTACCATTTTGCTTGAAATCACCCAGAACACATCGAGCTGCTTTTCTTTGGATTTTTTCCAGTTCTTGAATCAAGTAATCCTGCCGAGGGTCCCATACGCTGGAACCATACTCTAGTTGGGGTCTTACCAGAGATTTATAGGCCCTCTCCTTTACATCTTTACTATAATCGCTAAATACCCTCATAACCATGTGCAGATCTGTATCCTCTATTTACAATCATATTTATGTGATCACCCCAATGAAGAACTTTCGTTATATTAACACCTAAGGCACTTACAGTACAGTGATCCCCAAAAGGATATTTCACCCCATCAACTCAGTAATTAAAACTGAGAGGACTTTTCCTATATGTGAAACGCACAACCTGACTTGTAACCCCGTTTATCACCATACCGTTGCCTACTGTCTTTCTCACAATATTATGGAGGTCATTTTTCAGTTGCTCACAATCTTGTAACTTATTTATTACTATGGACAAAATAACATGATCTGCAAAAAGCCTTATCTCTGATTCCACTTCTTTACACATATCATTGATATATATAAGAAAACATTAAGTTCCAATAATACTGCCTTACTGTCTTAATTATTACAGGGATAGATAAAACTTCACCTACTCTAATTCTCTGAGATCTATTTTGTAGAAGTACAGGTACCCATTCTATCACTCTTTTTTCTACTCCAGTTGCACTCATTTTTGCCAATAGTCTCCCATGATCTACTCTATCAAATGCCTTAGACAGGCCAATCGCGATACAGTTCATTTGCCCTCCTGAATCGAGGATATCTGCTATATCTTGCTGGAATCCTACAAGTTGAGCTTCAGTGGAATAACCTTTCCTAAACCCAAACTGCCTTCTGTCAAACCAGTTATACATTTCACAAACATGTCTAATATACTCAGAAAGAATGCTTTCCCAAAGCTTATATGCAGTGCATGTCAAACTGACTGACCTGTAATTTTCAACTTTATGGCTATCATCCTTTCCTTTATACAGCCTCCATTCATTTGGTACAGCTCCTTCAACCAAAAAATAATCAAATAAGTACTTCAGATATGGTACTATATCCCCCAACCCATTCTTTAGAATATCCGCAGAAATCGTATCATTTGCTGCCGCTTTTCTAGTTTTCAACTGTATCCTACTGTAAATGTCATTAATATCATTGGTAAATTTTAATACTTCTTTAGTGTTAGTCACCACCTCTATCTGGATATCCTTGTAACCAACAATCTTAACTAAGGTTAAGTTAAGAGTAAGTTCCCACCTTCCAATACTTATCAATTTCTATATAATAGACTTATTAATTACATAATATAATCCATATAACCTCTAGTACATGTTTCGTTCCGATATGGAACATCTTCAGCTAAAATTGGTAAAATGGCAAGACAATTAAAATACATTGATGTTAGGATGATACACAAGCTAAAAGATATGATAAAATGGCTCGAAAATTAAAACATATGATAAAGATGATGAGATAAAGTTCATTCATGTTGGTTAAAAACACAACAAGTCAGTTTTCAAGTGGCGAATTAAAAACTTACTCTTAACTTAACCTTAGTTGTGTAGAGCCAATACGGAATAAACATGAGATTTATAAGCTGTACCAACAATCTTTAAAAATTCGCCACTTGAAAACTGACTTGTTGTGTTTTTAACCAACATGAATGAACTTTATCTCATCATCTTTATCATATGTTTTAATTTTCGAGCCATTTTATCATATCTTTTAGCTTATGTATCATCCTAACATCAATGTATTTTAATTGTCTTGCCATTTTACCAATTTTAGCTGAAGATGTTCCATATCGGAACGAAACATGTACTAGAGGTTATATGGATTATATTATGTAATTAATAGGTCTATTATATAGAAATTGATAAGTATTGGAAGGTGGGAACTTACTCTTAACTTAACCTTAGTTGTGTAGAGCCAATACGGAATAAACATGAGATTTATAAGCTGTACCAACAATCTTTACATGCTGCTGACTGAATACTTCTACCTTTTGAAGATCCTCGCATACACACTCCCTTTGTTCATTAATGATACCTGGAATGTCCTTCTTGGAACCTGTTTCCACCTTAAAGTACCTACTCTTCCATTTTTCATTAAAATTTGTATGACCGCCCATTATGCTTGCCATCATGTTATCCTTAGCTGACTTCTTTGCTAGATTCAATTTCCTAGTAAGTTCCTTCTATTTCTCCTTACTCCCACAGCCATTTCTAACTCTATTTCTTTCCAACCTGCACCTCCTTCTTAGTCTCTTTACTTCTCTGTTATAATATAGTGGATGTTTAGCATTCCTAACCACATTTGAAGATGTAAACCTATTTTGATATTCTTCTTACATTCTGCTTACATTTTTACCGTTTTCTACAGATCACAGTTACTTTTTAAAAACTCCCTCAGGCCTGTTTTATCAGCCATATGGTACTGTCTAATAGTCCTAATTTTAATACCTTCCTTCCTTTCGCATTTATTTTAAACTACGACAAAAATGGCTTCATGATCACTATTACTATCTATTACTTCGGTTTCTCTATAGAGCTCATCTGGTTTTACCAGAACCACATCCAGAATTTTTTCCCTCTAGTTGGTTCCATCACTTTCTGAACTGCTGGCCATCCTATATGAACTTGTTTGCCATTTGTTGTCCGTGCTTCCTGTTATCTGCATTACCTTCCCAATTGACATTTTGTGAATTGAGGTCGCCTGCTACTATCACGTTCCTTTCCATATCGTTTCTCACATAGCTTATCAAATAATTCTGAATAATGTCAGCGCTACCCTTTCCCGGTCTGTATACTCCAAAGATAACAAGTTGCCTATTATCTTTAGAGATGAGCTTTGCACCTAAAATTTCATGTTTGTCATCTTTAACTTTTTCCTATCTTACAAATTCTTCTGGATTAGAATGAATACTGCCCCTCCCACCAGTCCTATCCTATCTCTACGATACACACTCCAGTTCCGTGAGAATATTTCTGCATCCATTATATCATTTCTCAGCCATGATTCAACTCCTATTACAATATCTGGTAAATATATATATTAAATTAATTCTATTCTTTTCTTTACAATACTTCTACAATCCAGCACTAACTATGTCATTTCTGTTTGACTTGCAGTGCCCTGTACCCTTATCACCGCTCCCTATGCCACCCCGTTTCCCTGAATGTATCTCCCTATAACAATCCTAAACTTATTTCTCTACTTTTATGTACCACTGCGGTTTAAGTGAAGGCCAGCTGAGCGCAGATCCCTATCTCCTACCTACCCATTAGGATCCATAAATCTCACTCCCAGTTTCCCACATACCCACTCCATAGTCTCATTTAAATCCCCAATCACCTTTCAGTCAGTATCCCTCCTAGATAGTATTTCACTGATAACAGTCTCCGCTTCCTTAAACTTCACCCGTGCTGCATTTACCAGATCTTACACATCCCCAGCTATGTTGGTACTTATACCTTACGTTGTTAGTACCAACGTGAAACACTCTGGATAACACTCTACCCTGGTTCCCTTTCCTCCACACGCTTTCCCCACATGTCTAACAGTGGAATCCTCCATGACCAGAGCCTCAACCCTATCCACGTCATTTGATCCCCTCCTCTCCTGGTCAGCCCTATCTTTCCTGACAGCTACAGAAGTTACTTTCTCCTCCATTTTCTCCCTCCCAAAACTCTGTTCCACCTGTCTTTTCCTATCCACTACTACACATTTCACTTTCCTACCTTTTCCTTCCCACCTAATTCCACACTTCTCAGCAACAGTTCCCTGTTCCTCATCTTCCCTTGGTTGTTCTAACATCAGTGACTCGTACCAATTTCTCACAGACACCTGTCCTGAATTCAGATCCTGAATGGAGCCCTTAGCGTGCAATCTCATTTCCTTTAAATCATAAGACTACCTGTCTTCTACAATCCACCCGTTTCCTTCCTTCCCTCTTTTACACCTGCTGTATCCTGCACATTTTTTGAGGGCGGCCTACTTTCCTTCCTGTCCTCTGAGAGAATCGTAATTATCTCCCTCAAACTCTCCAACTCCTCCCTCATTACAAAGGAAGATAAATCCAAAATAACCGAACACAAACAACGCTTAAAGCTATCGCGACAAAACTGCCACGAAGAGTGCCTGGACACCACGGTAACCACGTCAATACGCTGCCAACGTAACAATGGATAGTCTCCCGCGAATAGCATCGCCAAGCTCCCATGACAATGTCAGTATTATATCCTTCAGCATCCGATCAAATGCTTCTACCGTCTTTTTTTTCCTTCTTATTCTGGATACGTCCGACACAGCAATACCAACTTTGAAAAATTCTGATCTATGTAGTGACAATGTTTGTATTTTCTTATGTAGATAAAGTGCTGCAGATAGCTGCAGTAGCTTAGGTGAGGCCAGTATCCAGTTTTGGGATATAGTGGGTTCGAACCCCACTGTCGGCAGTCCCGGAGATGGTTTTCCGTGGTTTCCCATTTTCACACTAGGCAAATACCTGGGATGTACCTTAACTAAGATCATGGCCGCTTCCTTCCCACTCCTAGCCCTTTCCTATCCCATCGTCGCCTTAAGACCTATCTGTGTCGGTGCGACGTAAAGCAACTTGTAACATAACTTGTCACAAACAACGGTTTTCGTGGTTTCAGTATAGTTCATTCCTAGTCAAGACTTGTCATAAGACTGATATTATATATTTTAATGCCAGCAATTGAGAACACCAGGTTACATTTCTAAACATTAGCTCAGAACAAATATCATGATATATGCATGACATGAACTTGTCGCTCACAACGCGATGACTTTTTTTGTACTCATCCCCATTTTTGTGCCTGGTTCGCAGTTCACAGCTGTGGTACTTGTGTCAACCAGAGCGGCGTTAATGTGACATTATGACTTATAAATAGTAAAAAGAAGTCTCTCTCTCTCTCCCTCTTCCTGTTGCATATGGAGGCATAGAATACATCCACTCTGCTTGTCGTAAGAGGTAACTAAAGGGCCGACTTCTGTGCTTCTCAACTCAGAGGTCTGGTTAGCAACTACGGGACAGGTAAGTCTGATGTTGCTTAGACTAACTTGTGTCACGCTCTTCACATTCATAACTGAAGACACTTTTACAAAAACTGCCATAGACCAAAAGATTTTTTTTTTTTTTTTTTTTGCTAGTTGCTTTACGTCGCACCGACACAGATAGGTCTTATGGCGACGATGGGAAAGGGAAGGGCTAGGAGTCGGAAGGAAGCGGCCGTGGCCTTAATTAAGGTACAGCCCCAGCATTTGCCTGGTGTGAAAATGGGAAACCACGGAAAACCATTTTCAGGGCTGCCGACAGTGGGATTCGAACCTACCATCTCCCGAATACTGGATACTGGCCGCACTTAAGCGACTGCAGCTATCGAGCTCGGTAAGAATTTTCTTTTCTTGTTTTTATTTTTTTTTTTTTTTGAGAAAGAAAACGGTGTCCATTCTTCCTGTCCACTTACTCCCCAGTACACTTAACTTAAATTCAGATTATTTAATTTATTTATTAATTTATTATTTACTTTATTTATCACCCTGTTTCCAGTCATTCGATAGGTGCAGGAATGGAATGAATGAAGCCCCCCATATAGCGGCGAGGATAGGAATTGTGCCAGCTGCCGAAGCCTGTCACACTCCTCTGGGGCAATGATTAATGAATGACAGACGAAATGAAACGATATTGGAGAGAGTTGCTGGAATGAATTATGACAGGGAAAACCGGAGTACCCGGAGAGAAACCTGTCCCGCCTACGCTTCGTCCAGCACAAATCTCACATGGAGTGACCGGGATTTGAACCACGGAACCCAGCGGTGAGAGGCCGACGCGCTGCCGTCTGAGCCACGGAGGGAATAGTACTTTACATTATTTTTATAAATTATTTAATATTCAAAATGTATACATTTGTAATGAATTCACTGGACGTGAGTTTTTTTTTTTTTAATTTTAAATGTACGTATTTATTTAATCTCCAGGGTTGGTTTCCCCGGACTCAGTGAGGGATCCCAGCTCTAAAGCCTCGTGGGCAGTGTCCTGGAGCGTGAACAGGCGTGAGACATTTCGTCGAGGATACAATTCGCGCAGGCTGTGCTGAATAGGGGCGTTGTAGGGGATAGGAACATTGGAAGTGATAGGAAGCGAAGAGGGAAGGAAGCGGCCGGGGCTGTAAGTTAATCATCCAGGCATTTGCCTGAAAAAAAAAACAGTGAGGAAACCATGGAAAACCACTTCGAGGATGGCTGACGTGCGAATCGAACCCCCTCTATTCAGTTGACCTCCCGAGGCTGAATGGACCCTGTTCCAGTCCTCGTACCACATTTCAAATTTCGTGCTAGAGACGGGAATCGAACCCTGGCCTCCGGGTTTTGCAGCTAATCACACTAACTACTAGGCCACAGAGGCGGACATACGTAACTTACGTGAAAAGATATTATTTAATTTATTTATCACAGCACTTTACATTATTTTTGTAAATGTCTTAGTATGCAAAAAGTATACATTTGTAATGAATTCACTGGACATCGGTTGTTTTTTATAAAACTTACAAATAAAAATAGCATTTGTTGTTCCATTAGTTACTGTGGCTCTGCATTATCACTACAGTTATCATCATAATTATCATCATCATCTACATATAATTTCAGGTACCAATTCATCTTTTTCAGTGCACCCTCGGACTTGCCGACTAACAATAATGTCTGTTCCCTAGTTTGTGAAAAACGAAGCCAAACTTGGTATGTCCTTCTACTTCGACGGTTTCGATACTAGCGTTCCATTGTAGTTTGGTACCTCTACAGTCTCTTAGATTACTTTGTGGCACCGCGGTTGTAAATGTTCTCCCAAAACCCACTGTAGGTGTAGCCTACCGCACTGGAACATCAGATGTACTGTATCGTGAAATCATATTTCGACCGTTCTCACAGCTCTAAGCTTCATAGGTGGTTTAGATGTCGGAAAAAATATGGAAACAGAGAAAATGTAATATCAAAATACCTTCTTGATTAATTTCTACTAAATTAAACGGCGAATACTGACGATTTTTCAGACACATCACGCTCATTGTTAATGATTTTGAAGTCACTGTATACTATATAAAGCTATTAATTTCTTCTAGACCTTGTGGACAGTTGAAAAAATATCCAAAGGGCACTGCCTGTTTTTGTAAAGCCAGGCCAAATTTTGCATGCATTTATAATTGAACTAGTTTTCTTCTTGGTACAAAATTTGCAGAGCACAGGCTGCATTGTAAAGTAAATTAAGGAATGATAGTCACCACCTGCAAATTCAACTTTGGATTACGGTAGTCTTTGTAAAATTGTCTTCTATTCCTATCGTGCCTCTCTTGATTACCTCTTGTTCTATTCCGTCGCCTACGGTATTGCGTACGAAGCCTAGGAATTATTCCATTTTCACACTATCACCGAGTGAGTGGCTGCATGGCTTGGAGATAGTGGACTCGAACCGCACTGCCGGCAACCCTGAAGATAGTTTTCCGTGGTTTCCTATTTTGACACCAGGCAAATGCTGGGGCTTTGCCTTAATTTAAGGCCATGGTCGCTTCCTTCCTGGTCGTGGTCCTTTTCTATCCCATAGTCGCCATAAGACCTACCTGTGTTGATGTGACGTAAAGCAATCCGTAAGAATAAAATAAAACAACAATAAAATCTCTCTCTCTCTCTCTCTCTCTCGCTCTCTCTCTCTCTCTCACACACACACACACACACACACACACACTATGACTGAATGGCCATTATCATCACCGCGGTCCTTGGGCCCCGGATTTAATTCTCAGTTGGTTTGGTCTTCAATGTGTAATGTATTTTACTCGGGGACTAGGTATTTCAGCGTTCCCAATATTCCTGTAACTCGTATACCACACACTTCACCATCTTCCACCATACAAATACATAGTCTGCTATACACAACAGACACCGCCCACCCTCGTTGTAGGGTCTTCTTTACAAGAGCTGCAGCAGGATAGCAATAGCCGCATAATTTTGTATTATTATTATTACGCAATTGAGGTCCTTCCCTTCTTTCACTGATCCATTCATTCATTCATTCATTCTATTCTACTACAATAAGCAATCTACAACCTGCGGAAATTTGCCTAAAATTAGGTTCAATAGCGTGCAAGTTTATCTACAGACACAAATCACACCGGAGTTCGATCCTGCCACCTTAAGTACAAACGACGAGTACCTAACCAACTGAATAACCCAGACGGTCATTCTTCAGTCAGTCGACAAGTCAATAATAATGAGCGATTAAATCTCCTGTAAGTATACTTCCTCTCAGAACATACAATGTCAAAACAAATTAAAGCTAGGGCATACGTACGAGAATATGACACAGGCAGTGAAGTATTGTTACTCATGCTGTAATACGAGTTTAGTTTACAAACCATACAATACAATACAAATCCAAAATTACAATGTTCTTTCGAATGTTACTTTTAAATGACATATTTTGATAATGTGTAATATTACTACTACTCTACAGGTATTCGTTATTAATACAGTTTTGCTTTGAAAGCTTTCGCTCGTTTGTGTAGAACAAATGCCTCCAGGCAACCCTTTCCAGTGTCCAAATTTGTGGGATCGAATCGGCCCAGCGGTCTAGGGGTAGAAAGTCCGACTCTTACCCGGATTGCCCGGGTTTGATTCCCGGCCAAGTCAGGGATTTTTAACCTAAATCTGAGGGATGGTTCGTGGTCCAATAAACCAAGTTGGCGAGATATCTGACGATGAGATAGTGGCTCTGTCCTGGGAAGCCAAGAAAAATGGCCGCGAGGATTCGTTGCGCTGATTACGCTTCGCCTCGCAATCTGCAGGCCTTCGGGTTCAGGAACGGTTGCCTGGTATGACAAACCCCATCATAATCATGGGATTAGGCTTATTTAAATAAAATATTTATATGTTGTATTGTATTTCAACCAAAGTCATGCAATGAGTAGCTGGAATGTGAATAAATAAATATACCGTATATAAAAAGGAACCAATAAAAATTGCGATAGGCGTAAGAATCCGGTCCTGTGGTGTAGGGGTAACGAGCCAGTCTCTTAGCTGGGGATGAAAGTAAAAGAATTATTATTATTATTATTATTATTATTATTATTATTATTTTTGCTAGGGGCTTTACGTCGCACCGATACAGATAGGTCTTATGGCGACGATGGGATAGGAAAGGCCTAGGAGTTGGAAGGAAGCGGCCGTGGCCTTAATTAAGGTACAGCCCCAGCATTTGCCTGGTGTGAAAATGGGAAACCACGGAAAACCATTTTCAGGGCTGCCGATAGTGGGATTCGAACCTACTATCTCCCGGATGCAAGCTCACAGCCGCGCGCCTCTACGCGCACAGCCAACTCGCCCGGTTATTATTATTATTGTCCTTAACAAATACATAGCAATTGGGAAATATCCCGGTGGCAATGGTCACTTACAGTAGTGTGATAATAAAGTAAAGTTAAAACATAATTACCCAACAACAAAAAAAACACCAACAACTACAACAACAAGAGTACAACTAGAAATTGCACGGAAAGTAAATATTACAAATACTACTAGTTTAACATTCTAAATCCCGTATCATCATATACGAATTCACATACAATTTAAGTACTGTATTTCCCATGCTTAACACTACGGCTTACAATACTATAGGTTGAGCTCACTTCTAGCAGACATGTCTTCGCATTGTGCAAGTACTGAGCATGCTAACATCATATGGCCAATAGTTTCAGTTTAGCTTTGACAGGTCCGACACGCCATATCAGCGAGTGTTTAGTCTTTAATGAGGTACTTTCTGAAATTTTCTGTTTCCATGACACTGTCCTCAACTGTACCATAAATAATTCTGTTCCGCGGTTCTGTATACCTTTACTTAACTTTGTTTCTTTGTTGACTTCAGAGGAATTGTGTATATAATATTTGATGTCGAGCTGCTTTCTCTTCCCCATCCCTCGCAAATTAGTATATCACTTGCTTCTTTTATTCCATTTCATATTGTTATACTCTGGTGAGTTGACTCTAGTGGTGTTTAGTTCTCATCAAGTTCAACTATCAGACTATAGAAACGGGAGTCTAATCTAGCAATGTCGTCAGTATATACATTTACCTTTTGTGCCGTTTCTAATAATAATTATTATTATTATCATAATCATTTCTAACATATGAACTGTGTGTGTTACTTCACATTCGTGTTTAATTTATTGTTTCAGCAGTGTATTCATTTTATTAATGCAATTATTCGCTCAAGGCAGTTCATAATTAATGTTCTGACCGACTAAACAGCATAGGCCATTATTAGAACTCTCGCTGATAACGCTGCCTGATTTGGCTTTATAGTTTATATCACTAATAAATGCATTGTTAACGCTATAGAACAGCTATTCTTCAACTGGGAACTGAAGGTATTTCTCCACTCTTTTCGTTTTGTTGAAGTGAAATACAAAAACGAAATTCTTCCCAGACTCATATCTTGAGAACAAGTTATGTCAATTACGGTGTAAGTATCTACTGGTTTGTGATCCTCGGAAAGTACTCCATTGTTAATATTGGTGACATTAGGAAAACAGGGAAAAGGCCGTTTTTAAACAGTAGAAACGTGGACAAGGTTGAAAGGTGCAAGAACGAATTGGACTGAAATAAAAACAGAAAAAAGGAGCAAGATAACTAATGGGACAGAAGATTGTTAAATATGTGAGAGCCGTCTGTAAACAGTAGAAACATGCGGAAGGCTGCAAGTTAAAATTAAAGTTAAGAAGTGGAGAATAGGACAGTTAAATGTATCGGACATGTTAGACACATAACCCTCATTACCAACATTTTCGAAGACACATTTCTAGGGAAGAAAGAGAGGTTGACCTAGGAAAATGTAGAACGTCAACAAGAACAGAATGGAATGTGAAATTTAAACGAAGATGGAAAGATCGGCGAAAAGTGGTTGTACCGACAGGACGTGGCGTTCATGTTAAGAATGAATTAATGGGGACATGGAATGCACCTGCTCAATTGTCGTAGTCGGAGCTTTTATTGTAAGATATTAAGAGGGGAATTTTATTTGTTAACATTGTTTAGATATTATTGGTTATTAACGCGAGGAGTGTCGGTATGTGGATGTCACCCAACAGATATATATCTTGAAAGCATGTTTAAGTAAGTCATTCAAATATAGGCTGGCTTGTCTGGAGGAAGTTCGCACCGATAGCATAGAAGAAAACACGTGCCTCATCAAATGGAAACAATATACTAACTTCATTACCAAAATGTTTAAGACGAATTTCTACGAAAGAAAGAGTTCGACCTGGGGAAAAGTAGGGCTATCTTGAGAACATCAACAAGAACAAAATGGAATGTGAAATATACACAGAATTTATCTTGGTTAACTGTAGGCGAGCTGGTAAACCCTGTGTTTTATTGTTTATGAAGTGACATTAAATGCCCACGCAGAGCCTACACCGGAACTATCGACGATCTTCTGACAGCGTCAACAACGGCTATTCAGTGCCTGTAACAACTAGACATAATAGCTTAGTTTACGTTCATTTACGTACATTTATATTTTGCTTCATTTCTGCTTTTTGTGTTTTTTCTGCATTATACATAGGCCTATATCTCTCAACTTTATATCGTATTTTTTATTAATTTTGTTTTGGAAATTATTCATTGTATTTTTATCATGTTCCTTCTTTCTCAGTGTTTGCGCAGCTTAATTTCTACCATAAGCTAATTATTATATAAATAACTGAATAGATAAATAAAGGCGTGGAGCAATGAAGCTCGGCGTCTCCGTAATTTTTACGAGAGCCAAAGTATCATGGGAACAACAGTTGTATTTGTCTAAGGTTTAAACACAGACATTTATCTGCTGTACCGAACACGAAGAGTATGCCAGATCGGGTATAGGAAACAGCGTACGGATTCGCAAGCTCTTTTACAATGGAAATGTCAATAAACACGTACGATTTTCGACACAGCTGGATGTGAATACAATCAAGCGTATAGCGTGTCTGCCTGGGTGGTTCAAAAATAAGCTCACAAGCGGCTCTGTTTCCTAACCAGAAAAAGTGATTATCCATATCTCTAGCACATGCAGTAGGGATAAAGAAGATATCTGGAGCCGTAGGTGCTATCCTGTCTACTATAAAGTGCAGGACGTACGTGGAAAGTTTGTAGAGGTTTCAACGTTTTACGCATCTTCCAGGTTTGTATGATAGATCTACAATATATTTCTATTTCTTGCTCGAATGAAATAGCCAAGACAAATCGACTGTCTTCGCAAATGTAAAGTGAATGAAAAGCATGAAAATATACAGCTACCAGTAGTGAGAAGGATGGTTAAATTTGACAAAACTGTTCTCTTATCATTTCACAGTGAACATGGTTTAATGAACTTGTTTAAAGAGTCAGGGCTAGCAGATCTAACCTTACCAACATTTCACTTGATATAAGGATTTTTTTTAGGCCTTCATATAAGAAAACACTTCTTTGTGACGCAGATTTTGAAATAAGAATGAAGGATACACAATTAGCAGCATGGGAATTTGCAGGTGTCCATTTGAAAAAGTAGTAGGTGTATAATTCTTTTAATTACGGTGATTTACGCTCTCTTCTACGATGAAAGCCTAACCTAATGAATACTAATCATTGTTGCTGAACCACTATATCTGAAACTAGTTTGTATTGAGCTGTAACTAAATTTAACGACAGGAGCAAGAAGGACTATCCTTAAATTATTTGCTGATTTCTCCAAACGTTTCAGCCTAAACAAGGACTTTATTATATAAACTGCTTTAACTGCACGCCGAGGTTCCATTTATATATCCGTACCCGAGAAGCAAAAGGGTTTATGTGCATTTGGTTAATTTTACAGTATAAGCTAAAAACAGTAACTGGCTGCACATTTATGCCAATTCCTCGTTATGCAAATGCAGCAGAATTGTAAATGTTTTATGTATATTTTTGTAGATGTGAAATCAATTCATATTCATAAATTCCAATCTAAATTTTCTTGGAAAAACCGTGAAAATGGACATACGCCTTTTTTCCTTCCTGATTCCTTATTAAACTTCTGGATGCTCTAAAAGTAAGTTAATACGTAAATAACTGTTTATAATATCAACTTATATCTGTACTGTAGCTAAATGAACAAGAAAAAATAACATATCACACACAAAATATTATAATAATTATCACATTAAGAAAATATTCACTATTATATTTTACACATATTTTTCACTGAAATTCTGTGTAAGATGATGATTGTAAATTACTTTTTCCAGAATGAAATATTCTCCAGAGAATTTCAATTTAGGTCTGTAGAGGTATCACTCATCGGTAGGATATTCGTCTTCTTCTTCTTCTCTATGGGGGAGATCACTGTAGAATGCACTGTACTGATGTGGAATCCACTGAGTTAAGGTTTGTAGGTCCGTGTATTTTGCTGAACAAATAGGCTTCGGTCCCCTTCGTACGGTCGGAATTTTCTTTGGTAACAGGAGAGCATTTCAATGATGTCTTCTGATTCAATTTCTTGAAAACAGGTCTCTTTGTAGGATGTCTTGCTGGCAATAATTCCAGGTTTGTCAGCTGAAACTTTAAGCCATACAACTTTTGAGATCAGAAACATTTCACCAGGAGTAGATTTCTTGCGATTTGTGAAAGGGGATCAAGATTTTTTCAGTTAAAGATGTAAAATTTTTGAAATCGCTACATTACATTTCATGGACTACTAGCGGCTTCTTTACCTGACATTGTCTATTGAACTGAGCTCAGTCACGTGGTACAGCAAGCTCCAAGTTGGTGAGTTTCGACTATTACCTTTCAGTGGTTGAATGAATGCTGTCCACTTCCATGTGTGTGTGGCCTTTCAGAGGAAATTTATGGATGACCTCATGAAGTAGTGGGAACTGTAACAGAAGAGAAATTTGAATGTTTCTTTTCTGACCGGCACAGTTATCGGACCACACTGTTAACACCTAAGTTTGATCCGACAAATGACACTGAATCCACTTCAGTAAACCAGACGCTATTTCATTACCTCCTCTCCCTGCAATTGTTTCATCCCACAACACACATTAACCATCATTTGAAGCGGCGTCCTGAATTGTCAACTTCACTGTCCAGAGCTTGCGCAAATAAAATGATTGACAGTTTAATAGGCAGGGTGTAGGAAGACATTTCTGAAGGTTCATTGTGATGGTTCTCTTCCTTGTATCTACTTTTGATTCCCCTTTATCTTTATTCTAAAAGCTGTACCTGCCATCTGCATCCATATGGCGATTTTCCAATTCTTTTACAATTCTCTACTTCTTCTCCTCATTTTCAGCATCTTTCAATTGTTTTTGGAACCGATCGCAATCGTCGCAAGTGTCTTTGTTAAGGAACTGGAAAGAGAGATTGAAATCATCGTTGAAAATCTTTCTATATAACCATTCCTTGGCTACATTTTCTTCAGTGATGTTATCCTTGCATTCTGTGATGTATGCTCTGTACATACTGTAATTGAAATATTCAGGAAAGGCCCAAGATACTTCCTTTCTGTCCTTTTCTGGAATAATGGCTCTCATATTATGGGTATTGAAAAATATGAGATTTTACACTTTCCATCACTGTCTCTGGTATTTTATTGGTCGGCGTCGATTTTCCTCTTCGATCACATATTTTTGTACACAGAAACCCTGACAAACTTGTCAGTGACACACAGCGTATCCAAAAACATAATTTTACACACAGGAATTATTCCATGTTCCCGTGTGTAGCGTTTTGTCATCTCTCTCTCTCTCTCTCTCTCTCTGTAGAACTACCCATTTCTTTACGAATTCTGTGTCTATATTTTGGAACTTCTTTCACCAAGGTTCCTATTATCTTACGTTTCTGGTCCCAAGAACTGGACTCCTTCCAAAACGCGTGAAATATATTTTTCCGTTCCTCTTCAGTTAATTCCTCTGTACATTTCATCCTACACTTACATGGAGGCTTAAGTGTGTGTACTAGAACCTTCCCCACCATTCACTGAATTCACCTGCTTCTTTTAGCACTTTCTTTTCCAACGTGAGGGGTCTCAAATCCTTTTTCTCCCACTCCACAAAGCATAGTCAGTAACAAAATGTAGTCTAAAATGGACCTCTTCAGTAAGAAACATAAATATATTTACCTCTCACTTCACGTGCTTGCTTCAGAGGAAGTTGCAACATCATCTTGCCTATTCATTTTGCGTACGTTCCAACACCGGAGTCTCACAAAACTTTTTAGCTTCTTGTGGCTAATTTCACTGTTGTTGTTTTCACAATAATTTGCATGCGATAATGCAGGTCTTTATATACCTGCAACACAGGAAACAATTATAACGTTCACAATAATAAGCACACTTAATTATCGTACTCCAATAATGTAGCCACAAGGTGAATATCTGTTGACTCTTTCTTCCCGTGGAGAAATTACTTAGAAGAAAAAAGGCGGATGTCCCACATGCGACCTTGCAACACTAAAACGTTTTCTAGAAAAGGCGGATGTTCCACACGCACCCTTTCCGTCCTAAAAGCACCACTCGAAATCCACAGGGAATGGCAACAGGACAACCGTCATGATTCAATAGATGCGGTCGATTATATAGAACACAGAAATGGCCGTAACTCAGTGAAAATGAAAATATACAACCTGTTTTCCAGTCATGGACCGGGTCAGGGATGTAATGAATGAATCATTAGTACGATGGGGTCGCCACTTCCAAAGTGATTTAGTAATGACTGATAGATGCTATGAAATGAGAATGGAGAGTGTTGCTGGAATGAAATATGACAGGAGTACCCGGAGAAAAACCTGTCCCACCTCCGCTTTGTCCAGCACAAATCTCCCATGGAGTGACCGGGATTTGAATCACGGTATCCAGCGGTGAAAGGCCTACGCTCTTTTGCCTCTCATGTACGGATATTATTTAAGAACCATACCTACGGAATTTAAGAACATTGCACCTTAAGGCTAACATAGTAAACTACCAACGATTTACTCATTAATCTCTCTTATATTCGGCACTCTTTGTCAACCTGTAAATACTGCAGGAAGATTCTGAAATAAAAATAAAAGATTTAAAAAATTGAAATTTCATCATTCTGAAACCTAAGAACATGACGAAATAGAAAGAGTAAGCAAATTGTTTTGATTATCAGTTCCTTAGGATTATTGAGGAACAGAATTATAAAATACGTCATCCACGCCGTTGTTGTCACAGTGATCCCGGTGATCAATCAGGAAATTGGGACTTTATATTAATCCTCTTATTAACACACCCAACGTGCTGCAGATATTCTTTGTTGATATTCATATTTAACTTCCTTTATTCGTAACTGCTGTACGCTATTCATTTATGAACTTGTTGTAGTATTATGGATCATTGAGGTCACCTGTAATTCCAGATAGATTACCAAAAATAAAATAAAAGTGATCTTCTTGATATAAACAACCATATAATATATTGGCAGATGCGATCGTTAGCATCTGTATCACCTGGGAGAAACTCACAGAACAGGAAAACAATAATCAATAATTCAGAAATTAAGTTTGAGATTTAGGATCTAGAATAGCAACACAGATTAAGACTTAAACTATGCCACTGCACCATGAATGCGGCTGTCCATGTCGGTAGGGAATTTGAGTTGACAAAAAAGTGGTCGAACAAGAGAGACAAGGAGGCTGATTCTGAAAGCATTGCTAGATTCAACTTCCATCAAATGTTCTAAGATATAAAACCAGATAAAATCAAAAGTGCTGAATAACATATTTTATAAAAGCTGTAAACCGAGAAATAAAATTAGAATTGCTTGCTTGTTGTTTTAAGGGGCCTAACATCGAAGGTCATCGTACATTAAATTAAGGCATAGTAAATGTATAAACAAGTTCGTAAATACGTCTCTGAGAACAATAAAATTCATGTAAAAACTTAATCCACAGATCACTGCTATATTCAAGTCGGCGTTCTAACATGTGCTTCTTTATTTAAAACAAGTTTATCATAATTCAGAAAATCAGTTAACATTTTTTACAGCTCAGTTACTGCAGAGAAACAGCGCCGAATTAAAAATGGATAAGTTTATAGATCTACATAGAGGAAAGAGAACTATTTCTTTGACTTACGTATAAAACAACTTATGCTAGGTGCGTACACGATCTGATTTCGCATGTTATTTCAACACTAGAATATTATTTTATTACTCTGAAACGTAAGGATATTATGTACTTGAAAAGAAAGCCAATTAAATTTCATAATAATTTGACTTGGCAGGCAGAGAAATGCAAGCTACGCCGCTTTAAAAGTATTCTTTTTATTAATTTTTTACTTGTCTCTTTGCTTGTCTTTTGCTGAATTAATAAAGCGCTACACTTCTTTTGCTTTGTACATAAAGTAACAAGTAATTTATTAGACGAATATTAAACATTTTATGAGAAGATAAACATATGACGTATGTTAATTCAGTAAGCAAAACTATGTCAACAAACTTGTTTTTTTGAAATGAGAAATTATCATCTCTTCTCGTATGTCAGCCTGTCAGTAGAGCAAGCAACTCGTTTTTAGGGCGGACATTCTTGTAGGTATTTTCATCACTCAGTCCGTCTGTCTCGAAACAGGGATATAAACCTCAACAGGAGGTCTTGATGATAAGAGAGTTCAGGTAGATTAGTGAGCGGCTGCAATTCCGTGTGACATGCCCACGTGTGCTCCAGAGATTCTCCGGCTCGATTTCCAAACAAGGAGATGGTGATTAATATTTTATTAGCACTTTCAACTATCTCAGTCATTAATCACTGGAAATGGAAATAGCTCCTGTACTCTTAGCATAACAAGTATCTTACAAGGTAGTGGCATCCCTATGTTCTCTATTGTAAGATTTTTGGCTCTTAACACCTCTTTTACGGCTAGTTGCCATTGCCATCTTTTATTGTAGGTCTACGTGAAAGGAGTACCTAACATCGCACAGCCTCCTAATTTCGTACACCTTGGTCTATCTGCGCTAATAAATGGCTCATGATTTAAAACAGACCGTTAACTGAATTCTGCAGGTTCAAATAACATGTTACCACCAGCCGTGAACTGAAGTACATAGTTTTTACCTTTGTAATTGTTAAAATGTTTGCATTGTGTGTTGTTGAAGCAGACAAGTAAAGTGAACGGCAGTAGTTTTTACAGTATTTACTTTAACTTATTTAGATCTTGTTGTTGGGTATTCAGCCCGAAGGCTGGTTTGATCCTCTACAGCTCCACAACAGCTGTCATAGATAGCCTAGGTGTCACTGAAGAGGCATACTAGGGAAATTAAGAGGGAATTAGTTTCCCGTTGCTTTCCTCACTGAGCCAGAAGTTGCTGTTACATATCAGTCTGCCAAGCCAACTGAAATGCATGCACCAACCGACCCTATGAGCGATATTTCCACATCCTTCATAACAGGGATTGGCTGCATAACGAACGGTATTGCATGAATCACTCATACCTCGGACACTTTCATATCGTCGAAGCCATCGTCTAGTCCATACCAAAAGACATAGTGCACTGTAAACTACATCCTGCCAGCAAAGGCATATTTAGATCTGAATTGGGTAAAACGTTATTCTTGTTTCATACTGGTCATAATACGTTGTAGAATTTAATGCACGCTTTTCTGTAATTATCCATATACAGTCGTCTTATTACAGCAGAGTGTCACATTCGGAATTTTTTAAACATATATCTGTGGCTTGGTTCTAAAGAGACCAATGTAAATAAGCATGGATTTGAGATGCGAGCATTTTAAATTTTGCTTACATTTCTCTAATTATTTTTCAACAAATAATTTTAAACATCTTTACCCTTTTTATGGAAATTAACTGAGGAAATACTGAAAATTTCTATCGTTTGTTTTAAGAATTTCTGGGTCTGTGATTTTATAAACATGAAAGGTAATTAGCACATATTATATTGAGGATATTTTAATTACTTTTAAGCTAGCATTAGTTAACTTTTCTCACATGCAAAACATTTACAGACATTGTTGCCATTAATGCTTTCACGGCCCGTACTTATAGACATGATATTGTATAGGCTTTTTGGGCTTATGCCGTGTCAAGAAAATAAGGTGAAATTCTTAACGTTTCGCAGAGAACTGTGCTCTGCGTCATCAGAAGAAATCTCGATTGACCACGAGAAAGGCTTCTTAACTTAAGAAGCACAGTTCTCTGCGAAACGTTAAGAATTTCACCTTATTTTCGTGATACGGCCTAAGCCCAAAAGCCTATACAGTATCATGTTTATTTACAGACATTATCACATATATTTTTAGCATGATACACTCTCCCTTCCTTCATTAATATCTTGTTGAATGTCAGTGTTTTAATTAGTTATTTGTTATCATTCCAATTTTAAACAATCAAAAATCAACGTATTCTTATTAATTTATTCCACTGTCAGCACTTTGTTTATCACATGGAAGTTGTTCTCTCTGATCTGTTTGTGAATGCAGCTCACTAATGAACTGAAGATAGAATTACCGACTGCTTGGTGTGATGTAAGGAAGAAGATCCCTTAAATCTTTGCCTCTGTTCAGTCTACGTCGAAACCAAAATAAAAATTCTGCACTAAGGAACTATTATGTCTTTCCCCAGCCACTGGAGTAATCTAAAATTTAATATAAACGAAGAATTGCTCATATAATATGCTTGTGGATATATTTAAGGTAATTATATAATTTGTAGAAATGTGATGTTATGTCAAGATAAAAATCTGTAGCTTGGTTTTAAAGGGGTTCCCGCATAGTAGCCATGATCGTTAAGGTATTATGTCTTTATGATCTGCCACCGCTATTCGAGTTCCGTTAGTGGAAGACATTTGGGAGAGTGGAAGAATTTAGGCTGGCACTAGATTGCTTGCCATACACCTGGGTTCAGTTCTAAACCACTCCGCAGTATTCATATAGAGTGAGGGCATATGACTTTGCTGGTGGTAATTCGTCCATCGGATGGGCTAAAAAGAAGAAACTACTGTTTTGCCGCATATTGCTTGTCAATTTAATTTTGAGATATAAACACGGTCCTACTCAGAAGCGATTTTTCCGGCCTTCTGGATGTGAGAACTGCCATTGTCTCCAGTAAATACAGTACAATAATTTACTGTGGTTATTGCTAGTCTGGTGCAGCCCTTGTAAGGCAGTACAATGACAATGAAGAAGTCCTTTGGCCTCCGGAGAGGCCTGGTGCAGGTCCTTTTATTTGACACCCATGGTTGACCTCAACGTATGGTTGTGTGATGCTATGGTGATGAAGATGATGATAATGAGGTGGGGAGAGTGTGGAACTTGGTGTCGGCACGTAACCTACTCCTGTCAGAAAACATCTAGAGGTGTCCTCTAGGCTCCAACGAGGATGGGTGGCATCTGCCGTGTATAATAAACTGCGTGCTATTCTAGTGGAGGTCAGTGCTGAGTGTGGCGTGTGAGTTGCAGGGATGTTGGGGACAGTACAAACACCCTGTTCCAGAACCATTTACGGTTAAAATATCCGACCTGGCTGGAATCGAAGCCGGAGCCATATGAGACGAAGGCTACTACTCTGACCAATCAGCCAAGGAGCGGGGCAGTAAATATATTACAATCGAAATGTAACTTGGTCAGCCACGTAGCTAGAAATCGCTAAATTTCACTTCAATGAATGGGAAAGTCAATAATGACCAGTTGATGAGTTTGGGCAGCAACAATGTGAATTCAATAGCATCCTAGAACAGACGATTTCGTTTCAATTTCCCTCTATCTCTCTCAAAAGAAAGCCATTCTTGTGTGCTTGCTTCATTTCAGTCGACATCCAGCTATTGTCCGTGTGATTCAAATAAGTGCAATGCCTGCAAGAAAGTGTGTAAATCCGCCTAACAGTTTCTGTTTTATATGTGGAGAATTCATGGTGTAAAAGCAGCATTTGAATACTACGGATTTTGTTAAGAAAGTTTATTTCATTTATTTTAAATTAAAACTTGGTGACCAAGATAAGTGGTGCGGGGAAGATCTTCGTAATTAGTCAAAAGGCAAGATAAAAGATTTGTGATTTGGAATTCTTATGATGTGGCGCGAGCAAAAGAATCATAGTGATGATTGTTATTTCACTTCCTGTGATGTGAAGGGGTACAATTCAAAGTGGAAGTGCACCATCACGTGTCCCTATCTTGCTTCTGCTATTCGTCCCATTCTCCACGGTCCAGACGTCTCTGTGCCCGACCCATATACAAACCTGGATGAAGCCAATTTGCGTGATGAGAATGGAACTGTACATCAGCCTAAAGATGAATCAAGTTGTTTAGATATGGAAGTTGACGAACCACAACTTTTCTCGTCAACAGGAACTCGATGATTTGGTGAGAAACCAAGATCTACCTGAATTATTTGGTTCTAGACTTAAAAGCAAAAAAATGTTGATGGAAGATACATATTTTGCATCGTATAGACATCGGGGAAAATACTTTCTGCCTTACTTTTTTCATGAGGAAAATTTGGCGTTTTGCTCTGATTTAAAGGGGTAGATGGCTAAGTTCCACATTCAGTATGATTCTTCCGAACGGAGGCTTTTCTCTGACTCTTCCAAAAGAATCCTAAAAGCACTTTTACTATCCAATGGTGGCTGTTATGCGTCCATTCCTGTTGCTCATTCGGTGTACTTGAAGGAGACTTATGAGCACTTGGTGTTGATACTAAAGAAAGTGGGTTACAAGAACCACAACTGATTGTTATGTGGGAATTTAAAAGTGTTGTGTGTGGTGCTGGGACAACAGGTAGGGTACCCAAAATACCCTTGTTTTCTATGTTTATGGGGCAGTAGAGACGGAGAAAATCACTGGAAGCAAAACAAATTGGCCGCCAAGAAGTATAGTTGTTGGTGAATAAAACATCCTCAGGGAAACATTGGTACCCCCTGAGAAGATTTTATTGCCACCTCTACAATGAAAATTAGGATTAATGAAGCAATTTGTTAAGGCACTTCCTAAAGATAGCGAATGCTTCATGTACTTGGGATCCAAGTTTCCAGGTTTATCGGAGGCAAAACTTAAAGAGGGTTTTTTGTTGGCCCGGATACTGCAGAACTCATATCCGACAAAGTCTTCATCAGTTCAATGACTCCAACTCAAAAAGAAGCATGGGTTGCCTTTACTGTGGTCATACAAATATTTGGGAAACCAAAAGGACCCAAATTATAAGGAAATGGTGGAGACAATTTTGAAAGCATTCCAAAAGCTTGGCTGCTCTATGAGCTTAAAATTCCATTTTCCAAATTAACACCTCGATTATTTTCCTGAAAATTTGGGAGCAGTGAGTGAAGAACAGGGCTTGCGTGTCCCAGTGATGCAGATAGCCGAGCCGCAGGTGCAACCATATCGGATGGGTATCTGTTGAGAGACCAGACTAACGAATGGTTCATCGAAAGGGGGGTAGCAGCCTTTCGGTAGTTGCAAGGGCGGCAGTCTAGATGATTGACTGATACGGCCTTGTAATAATACTCAACATGGCTTAGCTGTGTTGATACTGCTACACGGCTGAAAGAAACGGGAAACTACAGCCGTAACCACCTCCCGAGGACATGCAGCTCTCTCTGTATGAATGATGTACTGATGATGGCTTCCTCCCGGGTAAAATATTCCGGAGGTAAACTAGTCCCCCATTCGGATCTCCGGGTGGGGACTACACGAGAGGGGGCGATCATCAGGAAGATGGATACTGACATTCTGCGAGTCGGAGCGTGGAATGTTAGAAGTTTGAATCGTTGTGGTAGGTTAGAGAATCTGAAAAGGGAGATGGATAGGCTTAAGTTAGATGTAGTTGGTATAAGTGAAGTACGTTGGCAGGAAGAACAGGATTTTTGGTCAGGCGATCACCGAATTATCAACACGAAATCAAACAGGGGTAATGCAGGAGTTGGTTTAATAATGAATAAGAAAATAGGGCAGCGGATAAGCTACTACGACCAGCATATTGAAAGAATTATTGTCGCCAAGATAGACACCAAACCAATGCCCACCACAATAGTGCAGGTCTATATGCCTACTAGTTCAGCGGATGATGAAGAAATTGAAAGAATATATGAGGAGATAGAAGATTTAATACAATATGTCAAAGGTGACGAGAATCTAATTGTGATGGGAGACTGGAACGCAGTGGTAGGCCAAGGAAGAGAAGGTAGCACAGTAGGAGAATTTGGATTGGGACAAAGGAACGAAAGAGGAAGTCGGCTGGTTGAATTCTGCACTGACCATAATTTAGTCCTCGCCAATACTTGGTTCAAACACCACAAACGACGGCTGTATACGTGGACGAGACCTGGAGACACTGGAAGGTATCAAATAGACTTCATTATGATTAGGCAGAGATTCAGAAACCAGGTGTTGGATTGCAAAACTTTCCCAGGAGCAGACGGGGACTCTGACCACAACTTGTTGGTCATGAAATGCCATCTGAAATTGAAGAAATTGAAGAAAGGAAAGAATGCAAAAAGATGGGATCTAGACAAGTTGAAAGAAAAGAGTGTGATGGATTGTTTCAAGGAACATGTTGCACAAGGACTAAATGAAAAGGCCGAAGGAAACACAGTAGAGGAAGAGTGGAGAGTCATGAAAAATGAAGTCAGTAGGGCTGCTGAAGAAATGTTAGGAAGGAAGAAAAGATCAACTAAGAATCAGTGGATAACTCAGGAGATACTAGACCTGATTGATGAACGACGAAAATACAAGAATGCTAGAAATGAAGAGGGCAGAAAAGAATACAGGCGATTAAAGAATGAAGTGGATAGAAAGTGCAAGGTAGCTAAGGAAGAATGGCTGAAGGAGAAGTGCAAGGATGTCGAAGGCTGTATGGTCCTGGGAAAGGTAGATGCTGCATACAGGAAAATCAAGGAAACCTTTGGAGAAAGGAAATCTAGGTGCATGAATATTAAGAGCTCAGATGGAAAGCCACTTCTAGGGAAAGAAGACAAAGCAGAAAGATGGCAGGAGCATATCCAACAGTTGTATCAAGGTAACGATGTAGATAATTTCGTTTTGGAACATGAAGAGGCTGTTGATGCTGATGAAATGGGAGACCCAATTTTGAGGTCAGAGTTTGACAGAGCTGTGAGTGACCTAAATAGGAACAAGGCACCTGGAATTGATGATATTCCCGCTGAATTACTGACTGCCTTAGGAGAAACCAGCATGGTAAGGTTATTTCATTTAGTGTGCAAGATGTATGAGACAGGAGAAGTCCCATCCGATTTTCAGCAGAATGTTGTTATACCTATTCCCAAGAAAGCCGGTGCTGACAGGTGTGAAAACTACCGCACTATTAGTTTAGTATCTCATGCCTGCAAAATTTTAACACGTATTATTTACAGAAGAATGGAAAAACAAGTTGAAGCTGAGTTGGGGGAAGATCAGTTTGGCTTCAGAAGAAATGTAGGAACACGTGAAGCAATCCTGACTTTGCGTCTGATCTTAGAGGATCGAATCAAGAAGGACAAGCCCACGTACATGGCATTCGTAGATCTAGAAAAGGCATTCGATAATGTTGATTGGACCAGGCTATTTATGATTCTGAAGATGATAGGGATCAGATACCGAGAACGAAGAATTATCTACAACCTGTATAAAAATCAGTCTGCAGTGATAAGAATCGAGGGCTTTGAAAAAGAAGCAGCAATCCAGAAAGGAGTGAGGCAAGGCTGCAGTTTGTCCCCTCTCCTTTTCAATGTTTACATAGAACAGGCAGTAAAGGAAATCAAAGAGAAATTTGGAAAGGGAATCACAGTCCAAGGAGAGGAAATCAAAACCTTGAGATTTGCCGATGATATTGTTATTTTATCTGAGACTGCAGAAGATCTCGAGAAGTTGCTGAATGGTATGGATGAAGTCTTAGGTAAGGAGTACAAGATGAAAATAAATAAGTCCAAAACCAAAGTAATGGAGTGCAGTCGAACGAAGGCAGGTGATGTAGGGAATATTAGATTAGGAAACGAAGTCTTAAAGGAAGTAGATGAATATTGTTATTTGGGTAGTAAAATAACCAACGATGGCAGAAGTAAGGAGGACATAAAATGCAGACTAGCACAAGCAAGGAAGAGCTTTCTTAAGAAAAGAAATTTGCTCACTTCAAACATTGATATCGGAATTAGAAAGATGTTTTTGAAGACTTTTGTGTGGAGCGTGGCATTGTATGGAAGTGAAACATGGACGATAACTAGCTCAGAAAGAAAGAGAATAGAAGCTTTTGAAATGTGGTGTTACAGAAGAATGCTGAAAGTGAGATGGATAGATCGAATCACGAATGAAGAGATACTGAATCGAATTGGTGAGAGGAGATCGATTTGGCTAAATTTGACGAGAAGAAGAGATAGAATGATAGGACACATCTTAAGACACCCAGGACTTGTTCAGTTGGTTTTTGAAGGAAGTGTAGGTGGCAAGAACGGTAGGGGTAGACCAAGGTATGAATATGACAAACAGATTAGAGCAGATGTAGGATGCAATAGCTACGTAGAAATGAAAAGGTTAGCACAGGATAGGGTGGCATGGAAGGCTGCATCAAACCAGTCTATGGACTGATGACTCAAACAACACATAAAAGAAATGGAAAGAAGGTATCAAGGTAAATGGAGTGTTACGATGATGGCAGACTAATGTTGGGTGCTGTACAGGGACCTTCCGGAAGCCACCTACATGAGAAAAGTTCAATAAGTGTTTAAAATGGCGATTTAGGGTTGGTTTTGTCATCAAATATGTAAATGAGTTAATATATTTTATGTGAATAAATTATTTGTGTTAAGAGATCTTTTTGAACGATAACCACCAGTTTGTTCGAAAACCTGACGTCCCAGGTCTTCATTCCTGGATTCAGTGCACCACAAAACGTAAGAATCAGTCAACTAAACCAAAATACCTGACCAAAAAATTCCTTTTCGCTGACCTGTGTTATTATTATTTTAGTTGGCTTCTTTCAAGTGAGGAAGTTAGGCCGCGTGATCCTCTCTTAAAATTAGCCACATTTTCTACACTTTTCTTCACATACATTATCTTATAATTTTAGCAGAGTTGCAATATGCTAACACTCCCACACTTACATGTATAAAATAATTAAAATAATATATTGTACATTAACCAATATGGAATAATATTGCTCAAAATCACGCACAGAATAAATGCACATATTGCACAATGTAAACCAGGCCTACAGGTTTTAAAGAGCATCTTCTGAATTTGGGTGCATAGTACGTTCTTCTATGCTCAAGATTTGCGAGATTGAATCCCTGCGCAGACCGCAGTTGGCTGATAATTAAGAGTGTTTAAGAGTGTTTATACGTGAAAAATGCTGGAGTAAATTTGTCACCACATTAAAAAACCGTTTTCGGATACAAAATTCTACCACTCTGGCAGTGTTTTGCCAACTCAGCGGATTTTCCGCTAAATTGGGCGGATTTTTAAATGGAACAGCGGAAACATTTTCCATTTAGCGGACAGCGGATTTTTTGACGGATTTTCCAACTTCTATTAACGATTTTCAGCGGTAACAATGTGATCTTTCATCACCAGTAGAAAAAAATAATCTAGAACTTACTACGGTATCATAGTCTAGTTAATACCGTTGTAGTGAAGTTATGCTCCATACTACCAGTCGTTTTCTAGACTAGCTCTGGCCCTCAGCCTCAGTCAGAATTGGTTGCAATCGTTACTCTACTCTTGATGAGTCGGGTACTGTCGTGTTTGATATCGTGTTTCTTTTGACATTAGGTTCTCTTTGGTACGGTACGTCAATATGTCGAAGAAAAAGGTGAAAAGTACAGTCAGATATTTCGCAAAGACTGGTTAAATAATTTCAGTTTAAAAGACTAATTGGTTGAGCTTCCCAGTAATCCCAACCACGGACGATGCATCTGTTGGCAGTGCCATAAAAATGCGAAATTATTCGACATTATTTCTTACCGCACTTATGATAAACTATTCATAAACAATGAAAACAGTAATGAAAGTGAAAGTAACTTTCGAAATAGATTTGAACATTTCCGTATGTGCTTTGCTACTGTGAACTGTCAGCATGTATTTTTAAAAGGCATAGTAACATGTGACTTCCTATGAAACCACATGACATCAACCCAGCACGTCTGCTTCAGAGGATACAGTGCTGCGAGGAAAGGATGATGACCTGTTCTGAAACTGGCAAGTGTTGAGATAATCTCCTCTCTTAAAACAGCTGGTATGTGCTATTTTGCTGCAGTTCGAAATTTAGCGGAATTTAGCGGATTTTCATCTAAAATTTAGCGAAGAAAAGATTTGTGGGTTGGCAACACTGCACTCTGGTATGTTTTAAAAGCTAAAGTTTTAAACTTTAGAGGATATTTAACACATAATTGTTTATTTTAAATCTGGAACACACGTAAATGGACATAATATATAACTGAAACACGTCCTACCATTTCTGAACCATGGCGAACAGAAAGACAGATCTATATGTAAGAGAACAACTTTCAGGCACACAATGCGCATAGATACAAGAGTAACGCTGAGCTGAACTGCGATTAGGTTAGTGGTATAGAAAATGGATTCCTATCTGGACGATCGAGGATCAGATACCGACGGTTTCCAAGTGAGAATTTCCATTCGAATAATCTCATGACGTCAGGAATAACTTGACATGACCCAGAGTGTCTCCAACAACCGCAGAATATAACTGGGATGAAATGGAAGTTTATAAGGTCATCGGCCCCAGTCAATAATGAGCGTAACTTTGAGTGTTCCCTTGAGTATTCCTTCAAAAGGAGCTTATCATTACCATCATTTCATAAAATATGAATGTTTGATAAATGAATAAAGGAAAAGACGACAATTTCTAAAATAAAGTGTAAAATTTGGAATACATTAAACCAGGGACATAAATTAAAAATAAATGCATCCACAGGTTCCATAAGGTCGTACAGGTTTGCAAGTATTCATAATCGAGGACAGAATTTATCCCTACACAGCATTACATTGTTGTAATTCCTTCCAGAGTGCCTACGACCTTCTTATTCTTTCTTTACTACCAATTTTACATCCCACCCTCGGTTTATATGAATGTTCCATGAAATAACGATACCTTCATATTCCTTTGACGTCAACGCCGCGTAATTCGCAGTGGTGGAGTAGCGTCAAGTGACATTTTTACAAGCGATAGAGCAACAAGAGTGAGTAGTTCTTTTCATGAAACACGTGATAATGTCGGCGTCTCATTCCAGCCTAAGGAGCAATGCATTGATGATTAAACACTGGATTTATACGCAAATGAATATTTTGTTTACCAGAACGCAAATGTTCAAAAATGGCTAGAAAGTACATGTCGCAGATTGAGAAAAAACACCACGTATCTGAGAATGCTCTTCGTATCCATTGTTTTTCCATAAGACTGGTCACACCTTCCATAAAGTCCCCCAGAACAATTTTAGTTGTGTTCATTTTCCTGTACGCATGTGTAAAGTAAAATGAACCTTACCGCACCGTACTGTAATAATATAGGTTTGCATGATGTATTTACGCACTTCTACAGTATAATATATTTAAGGTTAATTTCCCTTAAATACTGCCCTGTACAGAATCAAGAAGAAGATTGTCAGCATTTGAACTTATTTTAACTAACATAAGTCAGAGGTTCTTCAAACAGACGGCACGTTATGGATGGGATGTAATGAGGGTGTAGTGTTGTGTGAAAGAAACATTTATGTTTAAGGTGAATATTATCATTTTATAATTTTTCAACTCACACTTTTGATGGAAATAAAATTGTTATTTAAAAACGATAATTATAAGTACATTTCCTACATAAGTACATATATTTCAAAATATAATTACTTTCAGGCATAGGCAAACAGATGTAACAGGAATCGTGGAAACAGGCAGCTATTTCATAATTATCAATATGATTCTACGAAGTTGAGCCAGAAATACGGGATCCAATATCCGTACCTTATGAAATGAGGACCTAATTTTGATATTTATTCATTACTTTAGAAACCGAGAATGTTTCAAAGAACTATAAAAACAAAGGTATCATTTTTAAAGAACTTAAAATTTCCTACTTTTTTAATACTGAGGTACCAACTGCTTTCTGCTGTAATAATATGTTTCTTGTAATACTATAGCTTTGTTTTTAAGAATAGTTCTGCGAAGTTGTACAGGTTGTGACAGTAATATGCTCCAACAACTTAAAATATTGGCTACCTTACGTCTGCTAATAGAGCTAATTATGCTGCTACATGTCAACGTCTGTAAGTTCGAAATAAAGAAAATATTCACAATTTATTAATGTATCATCCATTTTTCCATACATTAGTTTACCTCCAAGGCCATTTCAAAATGCATTCTGCATATAACACGACTGGCTTAGAGATGAAATCATCTTGGTGGTTATTTCTGACAGTATTGTAGTATGAAATAATTTCCCGTTCAAAGAAAGACCAAATAAAGTGTAAGTATCACGACCGGTTATAAGAGACGTTGTATTAAGACATCCCAAACAATTTCTTGCACTTTTCTGCGAGTATCCAAACACATGTAATATCATTCTCTTGGTGGGACAAAATATCCTCCTGGTCTCTTCCCTTCACTGTCTTGGTGTACAAATGGTTACTACAGAGTACTGAACGAAATTACAGTTAGTGCTATTGGATTGCGTTAGAGTACCTCACACTCTAGTAGGTAGTGTTTCTGAAATACAGCCAGATGCAGACCATAACTTCCCCGTGTAGAATATTCTCCAGACAACTTGCGAACTGCTCATTAATACTTAGTTATATCCATACTCTTCACGACTATACATGGCAATAGTGCAAATTTTACTGATTGATAACTGAAACTCATTAATGACTTTCAGATACTACTGATCGAAACAGAACTGACACACTACACAGTACTCATCCAAATTACAGTAACTGCTATCGGAATGCTCAGGAGTATCGCATACTCTAATAAGAAATGGTATGAAATACCCCCAGATGAGGTAGGCATAACCTACCCTACTACAATCTTCTCCTAACTGCTTATTCACAAATAGCACTCTCTTTATACTCTTCACAAATGTCGATAGCTTCTTAGAGGAATAAAAGCGTCGCATGAAATAAATGCAACTTTTTCTCATCGACAATTGAAACTCAGTAATAACTTCCAGCTTCTATTGATTGAAACGAAACACTCGTACCGTATGTCTCCTAGCAAGTGGTTGTAACAAGTGATACATTTTCAAACAATACGACCTATATGGATCACACCTATTAAACCAAAATTCTTATCAATAAATCCAAACTAAAGATTACCTAATTTATTATGTTCCTTGACATTTTCAGAGAAAGGGAGCATTAGTCGAAGTGCTTCCTTCTGAATATCTACTGACCCACGTTCTTTATTCCAGTCATAAAGTGAAACTTGTTCAGCGCTGTCACGGTATTTGATGGTACATTTCCCGGAAAGAAGAACAATTGTATTCTGAACATTCATTTTAGACACGCATGGAATATGTTGAGAAACTAATATTTATATGCTAGAATGCTGGAAAGGGTTCAGAATCAAAGGCTACACAGAATAACAAATACCTAAACAGTGAGACCACAAAACAACGTATCGTATATGTTCACATCAACATGAGAGAGAGCTCTGATTATGCAGATTAAAAGGCTCTAGGCCAAAGGAGCGTTATTGTGAGATTAGATGGGAACATTTCAACTGATAGGATTAATAGTTGTGAATACTTACTTATTTGAGTGGAAATGAAGCAAGTATATCAATAACTTAAGTACGGAATATGGAATTATATAGATATTCAAAGGGCTAAGGGATATAGAAAATTTCATCCAGTGAAAAACCAAACAACTAGCAATGACAGAGCAAGGGATATTTTCTTGTAAGAAAATATTCCATTTATCTAAAATTGATTTTTCTATTGGACAAGGGTTTACCTTAAACGGCTGTGTTTCTGTCATCTTGTTACTGCGGTGTGGTTCGAACACCATGGATAGACCGTGCATACGCGTCGAACGAAGCCGTGTTATGAAGCAAGGAAGATTCTAAAGAAAAGAAGATTTTGGCCATAAAATGAGGGACAAGATATATTAACCGTTGTGGTTTATTGCATAGGCCTTCAAACATAACTTTAGGAAAAGTATATTTCGTCTGTTATGATTTCTGTACGGTTTTTAGTGCTGTATTCAAATATGACACCAATGCTGTCTTTCACGTGCATTGCGTTTTTACGGAAAGTATCAGATTTTATTAGAAAACCACAAAAACTTATACAGTTACTATGAATGAGTTAGTATTTTAAGTAGAAGTTGTCTCAGACAAGAGAATGGGATGGGTGAGTGCATTTCTGGTATTCTGTTCCGCGAATAAGAACCATATTTATCTAGTTCTAAATGATCTTCCCTCGATTTTCTTTTCTTTCTTTATTTACTTTTTTACTTTTTTACTTTTTAAAATCTTACATTATACAATGAGTGGCCACAAGTCACGGGAAGACACTGAATGTGATGTTAATAACGAGTTGCTCCTCCGTGAGCCCTCAATTCGGCAGCTATACGGCGAAGCAATGACTCTATGTTGGAATCGGTCTGCAGGGATCTGGACCCACGAATCTTGCACTGCTACCCACAATTATTGGTCTTGTGTAGTTTGTGCGTGGTTCATGAACAGTACACCAGCATCGACAGCATCCCATAAATGCTCGATTGGATTAATACTGGGAGATGTGGAGGGCCAATCCATGGTCGTAACTTCACTGGAGTACTTCTCCAACCACCTGCGCGCCGCCACAGAGCGGCGACATGGCGCATTGTCCTTTTGAAACATGGCATCTCCATCAGGGTACTCTAGGACCAGAAAGGAGTGCAGATGGTACATAATTTCACAAATATGAAACAATGATTTTTTTGTAAAATTCCTATCTTGTTAAAAAATGGTAACATAATGAACTCAATTTGTAAGGACACTGTACGTGATATAATTTTATTCTCTATATTTCCCGTAATCAGTCCCAAAAATAGAATAAAAATCGCCTATTAGCTTTGAGCTAATATTACCATAACAGGACTATGTTATTGAATGTAATGTCCAAGGCGAAAACGACCCCTAAGAGGATAACTTCATGGCTGAAGGATGTACTACCGCAGTCTAATATCATATCAGCTGAACTGCTCAGGACAAGCACCACAAAGTAGTGTGAAACAAGATAACCGACAATGGCCACTGAAAGGACGGCTGCAAGCTCCGCCGACAATTGTCTTGCAGGTGCACTCCGATTTCGTCGGGCGGTTACGCCAGATATCGGTTCTGCTGTGAGATGCTCACCCTTGGTCGACCTGGTAATGGCCTACGACTAACATCTCCTGTGTCCCGAAATAATCTCCAGAGCCTGGAAATGACACTTTGTGGCACATTCAAGGATACGGAGACCTCGATCTGTGTTTGGCCTGCTTCCAGGCGGCCAAGTATTCTATCCTGCAAAACGGGATCCAAATGGCGTCGTTGTGCCATTATGTTGTCACGTTCACCACGAGGCTACACTCCGCAAACTATAACACTGCAAACACAACTGAGGGAATATGGGGCGCAGACACTGGCTGTGTTTACCTTGCGGTTACGCCGGTAGTCAAAGGAGGGAACACTCCTTTCCTATACAGAGCGAACACGTAATGTTGGTAGGTGCATATCGATGGCTTAATTCTAAAACCTCGTATTTACCAATGCCCTTCCTATCCATTATTTTCTTTAACGATGATAACGCCTCCCAGCCACATATGGCCATCAAGCCCATCAGAACAATTTTCGTTGTGTTCATTTTCCTTGTAAAGGACCGTAAATACATTATACTGTAGGAGTGTATGAATTCGCCATGCAAACAATATCCCTACAGTACGGTATGATAAGGTCCATTTTCCTTTACACAGCAGCATAGGAAAATGAACACAACGAAACATATTCGTATGTGGCTGGAAGGCGTGACCAGTCTTAAGGAATATAATGTATAGGATGAGCATTGGGAGATACGAGGTTTTAGAAGTAAGCCATCGATATGTCGTGCGATTTGCGGTCTATTTCCTATTGCCTTGCTTACTCGTAACTTATGCTTAACTTTTGGACACTAGTGCAATTTAAAGAGAAGAGCCAAGGAACACGCCGAAGTGACCCCATCACAATAGATTCAAACAGAATTTCCGGGAGTTGCATTCAGTGTTTTATGTCATTTACCAGGACGGAAAAAAACTTTTAAAAATCTTTAGACAGGGAGATTAATTACCTGAATGGAAAGCATTGAGTGATTTAAGGGAAGTACCCGACCGATACATAAAATACATTGAATGTTACATTGTTATAGTTTAGACCACTTAAAATGTTTTAGAATATTCAAGAATGCTGGGTCGTCTTTTCACTGCGTGAAATATAATATCGAGGCTACATATGAAAATATTTTATATTTGGTAATAAATCTCAGTGAAAATAACGTATGTCAATGTTATTGGATGAACGGGCAACAAGCAAAAGACGTATTACGGAAATTTCACTTTGGGTACAGTGACTGTAGAGAAAAGGGGTCGGGGAGAAAAAGTTTTTTCTGGAGTATGTGTCTAGGGAAATGTTCCTTGGTAAAAAGACCATGATTCAGTTTGAATTGACATTTAAATATTAGTCCTTGTGTTTAAAATTATATCGCAATAGCTGTATTCGATAATATTTTTAGAAGTTCCTCGTTCATCACATAGTTACATTAACAGTACCTCGTTGTTAAAAATGAAACCTCCTAAATCCTAGTCGTTGAATGGTATCTCACAGCTATAATTTGTGGTTGATCGAACAATACATTGAAGAGGGTGAGGTATTTGTCATCCACTTTTACCCATAACGTTTCGTCGATAGTGTATCAAGCCTTCAAGTTCTCTCTCTTAATAATAGTCCATTTCTTCACTGTTCAAGGCGCAATAAGAGTTTATCGCGTTTCAGGATGCTTTTTGCCAGGCTACAGTCTCTCATTAACCTACAGTTTTGTGAAATTTTTGTGCTGTCATGATCCTCTGGCAGGTCCACCTCCTAGGCTGAATGTTAAGCGAACTGGTCTTTGGTTTGATTCCCGGTCGGTCCGAGGATTTTAAGTGTATATGCTTAACTCGTCTGATTCGGTGACTGGATTTTTATGTTCGTATGAATACACTTCTCTTCATATACACACAACACAACCATACAAACACGCAATAGAGAATACAACCCTTCACTTAGCGTTGGCGTGAGGGAAGAGATCCGACCGCAAAACTGGCCCACTTTCCTGTCAAATGCCGACGGCAATAAATTGGGAAAAGGCCAAGAAGGAGAGGCAGAAGAAATGATTCTCGTGCAGTCGGCATTTTGTCATGGGGCATAATATCTTTTGTACTTGTTCTGTTGTTTGAACACTACGTAGTTTGCTGCAGAAAACACTTTAGAATTCTACAGCAGTCCCATTCTTAATCGCCTTTTAGCGTAGGGATTAAATGGAGTTTATACATATTAGAACGTGTACTCTTGTGAACTGTAAAAAATGGTGACCTTAACTCGTCTCGAGAAAATATGTATTTCATCTGAGGCCGTGAGCATAATATGAGAGTGAATATTAGCCAGGAACATGCGCCAATATGACGTCTGTAGTAGTGTGAATATTAAGGCCATGGATGAAATTGGTAGTGATATCCCCAACAGCGTCCTGGAGTGACCGAAAAGAAACTTTCAGAAAAATCTACATTCTGTGTAACAGAGGACGTCGTAACTACACACAGTACGATATTCAAAAATTCAAATAATTACATATATTAAAGTCCTATTCCATCTGCCTTTCACACTGTATTTAGAAAATGAGAATGTTTCAACAAGAAAAGTACAATGAACATACTGCAACCAAGAGATTTGTACATTTTAAAGAAAAATATGTTTCTTTGAGTGAGGTGTTTTGTACCTTTTTCAACATGCTGATGCAAACATCTTCATCCACTTATATTGGATCGAACTATAACCATCCTTGAGTTCTGTCGTCCTTCAGAGTGTTACTGAGGAGATGAGAACGGTCGGAAGATGTAAATGGGCACGAAGTGTAGATTGTAAAGACTCTTATTATGAAGACCATCATACCTAAACTCTTCAGTGAATGAATCATCCCCACCATTCTGGCGTATGTAGTGATACTACCTCCATCTATAAGAATGGATTACAATAGGAAGCCGTTGATGTTAGGATCTGGAAATTACAGTGGGCATATCAGCTGACGGAAATCATATTCGGCATCCCAGAAAATAAGATCAATAATAGGTATGAATTTATACAGCCCGTGAAAAAGCTATGTGAGGTTGTTATCGGAACCAGAACTCAGAATATGAAAGGTCCCTGTGGCAATTGACAGACTGTCAAGATATGGACATAGAAAATGAAATGGGTTGTTTCCACACAGTGCATTAAGGCACATATCTAATTCAATAATAATAAATACAGTAACGACAAAATTCCATTTACTTATGCTAGTCTTCTCTTAGTATTTGTTGTTATTGTTATTTCTTTGTTGTTATTTATCCAACCTATATTCCCTTCTGTTTATTGATAATAAATGCATACAATTGTCAATATATCTAGCATTGTTATATGAAATGCTTATCTCCTTATAATAAAGTTGCGTGTTGTTTTATATAGATATGTTAATCTTGCTGAAATTAAATTAGAGTGCCCTGTTTCCCGAAAACTATTTCAGTATGCTCCATATCTGTGTTATGTTCGGCCAGCGGGGAGTGTTGGGGACAACTTGATGGATGGCGTTTCTAGTGGCACCTTCAGGGCCACATGCAGTGGTACCAATGATGGAGCATCTGTGTACAGAGACATCATGTATGATCTATTGGTGCGTGGGAACGTACCCGCTCAGTAATGAGCTATTGTTCTAGGAGGTCTCCAGGTGATAATGCATTGTTTCACGACATCACAGTTTCCTCACGTATCTCATACATCACACTTAAACTTCTACCAAAAGCATGTAATATAAATAATTAGTCTGGAATCACTTTTTGTTCCTCTTTCCTCTAAATATCCCCAAAGGATTTCTATTGCACCTGTGTTACTAAATAATTTAATTAAACTACATTTCTCTGGAGATACGTCCGGAACTAAGTGCGTCAAGCTAAGTCGAATAAATCACTCCTATTTTCCTTGTTATGCACGATAAATGAAATAAAACGTACATTTCCGATAGAAATTATATGCTGAATACCAAAGTAGACGACAGAAACACGTTCACTTGTAGATTACTGTGTGAGTTACCTACGTGATGCGGAACGCGTACTTATAGGTTACATTCGTGGGATGGTCAGATCGAACCCTACCGTCGACAGCCCTGAAAATTGTTTTCCTTGCTTTCCCATATTCACATCAGACAAATGTTGTAGCTGTTCCAGTCCTAACACTTTCCTCTTCTTACGTCGTCGCTAGTAAAACAATGATTGTTATTATTTGTCGTATGGCTTTTAGTACCGGGAGTATACGATGGCATGTTCACTTCACTTGGTGCAGGTCTTTATATTTCAGGTCTGGGTGTGTGATGATGGTGATAATGAGGTAGGAAAAGTGTGAAACTGCGTGTTGGCGTACAGCCTATTCCTGTCGAATAACACCAAAGGGTTAACGTCTCGCCCGACGGACGAATCACCATCAACAGCATCATTATGCCCTCACTCTACACGAATATTGCGGAAAGGTTTGGATTTGGAGCCAGGTGTTTGGCACGAAATCTAGTGGAAATCTCGTTTCTGTCGGGTGAAATAAACATGTCTTTACCACCTCGACCAGACAGCACTCTAAAGGAGAAGTACAACCTGGAAAGCATAGTGTAATCCGCCTCGTTATTGGTGCACATGGTGGTGTTCATTCGAAAACTCCAGGCTACCTGCGAACCTCCGAGATATCGTCACTATTGTCCTCCAGAGGTCATGTCAGATTTTATTTCACCATGTGAGTGTTCACTCATAAGCGACATGTCATTGACATATGTACAGTAAATTTCTTGTTTATTTAGACACTACACTTTTCATTATTAAACAACTTCGAAAATTTACAGACTTTCTTAATCAAACATAAAACACCATACATTTAGAAACATTTCCATCAAAATCGTTCCCTTCCACAGTGATACATTTGTGTATATTGGTTGGAAGCATTGCTGGAAATCATTTTGTGAAACCACTCTCTGTGCTCCCGTCGCGTTTGCAGGTTTTTTTCTTCATCGCTCACGATTAGTTACTCTTTCTAATGACTCCTAGTCGCGGAAAGATGAAAAATTCACGTGGTGACAGATCTGGGCAGCATGGAGAATGCTCCAGAGCAGTCCCATTCTGCCTGGCAAGGAACATTCTTTTACCACTAGCTGTCTTATCCGTCGTTCATGGGTTAGTCTTTGTATAATTGTAGCAGAAATTCCATCTAGCGGAGACGAGTGGCAGAACATCTCCAGCAATCTGTCAGGGTAGAGTTATTGTTGAACAGTTTTAAGGATTTAGGTCACTGAAGGTGATTATATCTTGGTTTCTTCGGGATCGGTTATAATAGAACATTCGAGGCCTACGCTGCCCGTCTCCTCGTCTATCACTCACTTTTCCCTCATTCTTCGAGTGATAGGTAGAGCCCTGCACTGATGCGGATATCCGCGAAGTTAGTGTCTTGGCGGGTACAAACTGAATGCCAGTACGAATAATTTTGCTGATAATTTCTAAATAATGATGTCTACTGATTTTCACTCGGGTATACTCTTACTTTAGCTTGTAATTAGGCGACCCTTTACACTGGTATGGGGGAACGGTGATAAACAGAGCCTTGAGATCATAAAGCCGTAAATCTGACGTAAGCCTAACTGGCCTCAGCCCGCAATTAGTGGAATTAGTGGTAGGAAGGAACAAAGGTCGATACGTCGGTAATTGTAGCAAGAGAAAATCTCTCATAAACCTGTGACTGTAGGGGTTCTGGTGCCAAGTGTCAGGCCTATTGTATTATGTTAACATCTGTCAGTTTCGGTACCTTGGGTGTAATATACTGCAGGTAAATATTTATAATATCCGCGGATAACCACTTAAGGTCGCGGATGCAAATGGAGGTGCGGATGAAGGATGTGAGGATGCGGATGTTATTTTGTATATCCGCGCAGGACTCTAGTGATATGTCGTCTTTCTCTCCTCATTTGTCATCATTATCTTCCTGATCAATAGTGGCTGATGACTACGTAGATTTGCGGCTTATTAAAACAATCACAACAACCACCTCCACCATTTTTAGCTAGTATTTCTTTGCATATAATAGGTAATATATAAAATTATTTCAACTGTTTAACAAATGAATACACAATTAGATATAGAAAAAACAACAGAAACCGTCTTTACAATTTCTTATTGCCTAATGTTCATGAATTATTTGAAGTCTCAGAATATCACAATAATGCCCATCTGTAGTTGACAAGAATTAACAAGTAACAAACGAATGAATCACACAAACGTATATCACACTTTAATACAGTCCATCTTGATTGTTTTTTTTTTTTAATTTACCCTCTAGTTGATTACCATGAAGACTGAACAATAAACATCTGCAGACAGAAAGACAAACATTGAACTGAACCCGTTTTCGACGTTTGTACGCTTAATTCTAAATTTAAAAAGGAGCAAACGAAAAAACTGGAGTGCGCAAACAACTGTAATTTTGTTTGTATAGATGACTGACCGCCGTGCAGGTGCGTTGTCATAGAAATGAAACTAGCTCTTTGCATTTCATTTTTCCGGTCGTTTCCAACACACTGCGTCCTAAAGGCGACGAAGTATGTCTTTGTATGTTTCTTCATTTACAGTACGAGCTTTACGAAGAAATTCGTGCCGGGCAGGGATGCTTAGACGGTACCGCGCTCGCCTACGGAGCCCAAATTTCCGGGTTCGATCCCGGTTCACAGTGGTAGTTTCTAAGGTGAGCAAGTAAATCAACCTAGTATCGGTAGAGTTACTGACACGTGAAAAACTCCCGCGGGACAAAATTCTGGCAGCTCGGCGTCTCCGAAAACAATAAAAATGTAGTTGCTAGTTGCTTTACGTCGCACCGACACAGATAGGTCTTATAGCGACGATGGGTCTCGAAAGGCCTAGGAGTGGGGAGGAAGCGGCCGTGGCCTTAATTAAGGTACTGCCCCAGCATTTTCCTGAGGTGTAAATGGGAAACCACGGAAACCCATCTTCAAGGCTGCCGACAGTGCGGTTTGAACCAACTCTCTCCCGGATGCAAGCTCACAGCTGCGCGACTCTAACCGCACGGCCAACTCCCCGGTTAAAAATGTAGAGTAGTGGGACGTAAACCTAATAATATTTTTAAAAATGTTTTCCTCGCCTTTGCTAATATAGTAGAGAATATTTGTTTCCGAGGTGATGTTTTGTATTTCCATTCATACGCCTGACTCTACACACCGGATCGAACAAGTTTCAACTTTTGAAAAACGCAATGTACAGTATGATGAAACTGTTATGAAGAACTGTGAGAACACTTCCAACCGAAATTTCAACCTCTGGTGATATTTCTTCAACAGTCATTCATTCGTTAACCTTCACATCACGCACACGCTGAATGTTTGCTCCATTTGTTGCAGTTGGAGGCCTACCGCTGCACGGATCGCATTCAGCCTTTTATGGCCTGTACAAACAGCCGAACGATTGGTTGCGCGGTTTCGATCATGTCGCATTCGGGAGGCAGTGGGTTCGATCCCCACTATCGGCAGCCCTGAAGATAGTTTACCGTGGTTTTCTATTTTCAAACCATGGAGATGCTGGGGTTGTATCTTAATTATGGCCACGGTCGCTTCTTTCTCCATCTTAACCCTTTCCTGTCCCATCATCGCTATACTACCTACTGTATCTGTGTTGGTAAGACGTAAAGCAAATAAAATAAACCCAGCCAGGCATAACCCTATTTTTTTTTTATAAATGTTTCACCAATGACTTTCAAGAATTCTTAATGATTCTGAATAAGTTCTGAAATGTAATATGTGCTCTTTTACTCGTTGTCAAATGGGACGAACGAAAAATGCGCAACCAACCAAGGACAGTTGCTACGCAGGGACAACAATGACCATGAACATGAAATAGACATGAGACTGTATAGGCTTTCGGGCTTATGCCGTGTCAAGAAAATAAGGTGAAATTCGTTACGTTTCGCAGAGAACGCTGGCGCTCTGCCACGTCCTGGAAGCCATCTGGTGGCGAATGAACGTACCATTTCCACTTCTGTTATAACGTCTAAATTTAAAGAGTCATTGTTTGCCTTTCTCGCGGACAGTCTAGATTCCTTCTGATGATGCAGAGCACAGTTCTCTGCGAAACGTAACGGGCCGTGAAAGCATCAATGGCAACATGAACATGAAATGTTTGCGGAAGTGACTTATGATAGCTGTCAACAACAGATGCAAAAGTATCCCTCATGGCATTATTCATTTTGTTTAAAATGTTTGTTCCGAGAACTATTTGAGCCTAGTAGAGTTCTCGGACTGTTTCCAGATGGCCTTTGCTGTACAGGACTGAATGCCGGGACTTGCATATCCTATTCATAAGTAAACGTAACAGATATTTGAGTAACGAGAATGACTGCTGGTACGAATATTTCCGGTATGGTGGATGGCTCTTCTACTTTACCTATAAAAAGCACATTTTTATCGAAGCGAAACATGTATTTTATAACAGAGATATGTTCGACCCTTCTTTTATTTCTATTACCTATGACACAAGTACATCTTTCATAACTTGTATAATGTAAGCATCCCGCGTAGTGTCAAGGATGGAACAATCCATCATTTGAGTGTCCTGGTACCCGCAAGGGCCATGTTTTCCTAGACTACCTGGACATGGCTGACGTGAGGGAACGACCAATGAAGAGCGACAACTGTGGTAGGTAGAGCAATTCCTCTGAGGACACGTAAACCATGAATAAACATATGTATCATCCTTCCGGGAATACACATCCCCGACTCCTGGTAAGTCACATGTGTTCGGTGATATATAGCGCAGTCCAGTTTACCAGTTCTTCTGTGATGTGGCATACGTGGGAATAAAACTTTGTCAAGTAATTTTCTTCATCTTAGGTGAATTAATAATAAGAAGAAGACAGAAAGATCTTGGGAGAATCCTTCATCTCGTCTAGGAAAAAAATGAAGCAAGCTTGGTTCACCTTCAAGAAGTGGGAATGACACACAGAGATGTTCAGAAGCTGACATCTGTTAAGGGAAGACGATGGCTAAATGACAGTGGTATATTGAAATTGCCGCAGCGTTTGTAATATTTGAGACAGACCAACGACAGCAACTGCCACTGCCTGCTATTGCACGGATTGAAACATACCAAACGAAAAAGCAAACATTACAGCCATCTTTAATCTACCACATACCAGAGCATCTGTCAAAATTCTTATGAATACTGAATAGGCCTATAGGAAGTAAAATTTGACTGAACAGGGGTCGTATCAGTATCAGTAAGGCCTCAAAGTTTAGATTAATAACAATCTTGTTTCATGCATGGTTTTGGGGATATGGGGATATCTTCTTAAAGCATATACCTATCGAATAAAGATATTTATAAGTGTATTTTACAAACATTTTCTGCCATAATTTCCTCTTAATGCCGAACTTGAACCGAGTGGGTGCTTTTAAGAGAAAAAAGAAATTAATTTCAGAAAAGGCAGGTGACCCGTTTTCAGAAAGGGGTTGTGATATCTGTACTATCACAATGATTTCCTTACCTTGGTGGCACATTGTAGTAAAATGTCGATCATACTTAGTGGTGCTGTCGGTCAATCGTATCTTTTCTCGCCAAGAAACTAGGTTCTGTTTTGGCTGAGATTTATGACATTTAAATGTAAAAATACAGAAATTTATTGTCATTAAGACAAAATTCTGACACTCTGATGATATCTGTTAAGACTGTCAGGAGCGGAACAAATAGCGTCATGGTTAATCAGAAAAATTAGATCCAATATTTAATTTCGCCAATTGAGCATATCAAATCAACAAAATCTGGAAGTATTCAGGCTTTTCCCGTCGTGAAATAACCAGAGTTTCTCCGCAGAATGGCAGCGTACTCATTACTTCAATCAATCAATCAATCAATCAATCAATCAATCAATCAATCAACCAATCAATCAATCAATCAATCAATCAATCAATCAATCAATCAATCAATCAATCAATCAATCAATCAATCAATCAATCAATCAATCTATGCTGATCTGCATTTAGGACAGTCGCCCAGATGGCGGATTCCCTTTTTTGTTGTTTCCTAGCCTTTTCTTAAATGATTTCATAGAAACTGGTGATTTGTTGAACATCTCCCTTGGTAAGTTATTCCATTCCCTAACTCCCCTTCCTATAAACGAATATTTTCCCCATTTCGTCCTCTTGAATTCCAACTTTATTTTCATATTGTGATTTTTTCTACGTTTAAAGAAACCACTCGAACTTAATCTTCTACTAATGTCATCCCACGCCATCTCTCCGCTGACAGCTAGGAACATACCACTTAGTCGAGCAGCTCGTCTCCTTTCTCCCAAGTCTTCCTAGGTCAAACTTTGCAGCTTGGAATGCCGCACCTCTCAAATACGCTGACTGTTACACTGCTGAGAAACTACTGCAAGGGGTGCCAGTGTACTAGGACAAATATTGCCACTGTTTCATCATTCTTGTCCTCTTTTCCAAATTACCTGGGGTTTGCAATAATGTGGGTTAAGTCCAGTTTTCATGTTGGATGCCCTTCCTGACGCCAACCCTACGTGGGCAGATGTATTCAGTACAGTGTGCTTCTGTAATCGTTGGTAGCGTGATGAGTTCTGTGTAAACTGAGACGTGTGTTCAGACGATCAGAAAGAGCCAGCCCCCAAGATAGAGGAATTAACCGACATGCGATTAAAATACCGACCCAGCCAGAAATCGAAGCCTCGGCCCTATGAACCGAAGACAATTACGCTGAACTTTCAATCAAGGAGTCGTCGTTATTTCCACTGCTATACACTGTACCGTATATGTCTGAGAAATGTGACATTTTTTAAGATTGAAAAAGCCTGGATTCTTTTATCATTACTGTTATGAAGGTAAAAGTATTATCCACGGTTGCATCATCTCCTGTTACCTGCAACCCTCCTAGAAGGCTTCACTACCTCACGTACTTCCCTACGTGTCTGATAAGCTATCTGGGCGGGGGGGGGGGAGATGTGATAGATGCTTCTTTTAATTTATGAGGTAGGTGTGTTTTGTGGCATGAATAAGAATGTCTTCTTGACTGCTTCATCCACGTCGCTCCGGATGTTCCTTCTCAACAACCACTGAATGACTTGGCCTATAAAGTAACAGTACATTAGAAGGAACGTCCAGGTACTTGAGCCAAGTGATGAAGTTGTTGACACAGTGCTGAAAGGTAGGGGTTTGAATAATTTGGGTTGGAAATCACGTACGACAGGTGACAGGTAAGTGGCGGAACTTCTCGATAGGAGTGGTTCCACAGAAATTCAAAGCACGTAAGAGTACGGTCATATGTCCCTGAATTGTGACCGCTTTGTTCGCTGGCGAAAATATTTTTGCAGTTTCAACATGGACTACTTGAGAAGGATGTGCGGTCTCCGTGTCACAGGCCCATTTATCGCTCACATCGAGACGTGCAATATTTCACAGTGTTACATATGCGAAGAGAAACGGTTTATTCCAAGAGTCAGAGTTTCTAGAAATCGGTGAAATCTTTCCTAACCCCTTCACGTATCCAATTCATACATCATCTTTCCCAGAGATTAATTGCCAAGCAAGCTTTTGTTTCCAAGTCCTTGGCATACTTCTTATCATTTTTAGCTGCTGTATTTGTCTTGCTCTTGTTCTCAGTTCATCTCACCACTGTAATTGTAGCTTTTCCTTGGGAGATTATAGTCTCATCCCTGTGAATTTTGTATGTTTTATTTGTTGCTGTCTAGTCGTGTGTGTATTTGGGGATTTAGAATTGTAAAGGTACGTTCCTAGAATTAGCCACGAACACGTACTTCAAGAATGGTTGAAGGGATGATTTCTTCGCACAGGCCTCTTTACTGTTTTTACTGGAAGTGATTTAATAAGCTAGGCTTCTGTGGATATAACCAGATCTTACGTCCGAAAATCGTTTTAAGAAACACGTGCTCAGTCAGCCATAACTGCGAAGAGTTTCAAGCAGGACATGAGGTACGGGCATGTGATAGTCAACTAGTAGCACTTTTAAGAACTTCATACAAGACGATGGTCCATAACGCCGGACAAGATTTGACGGAAGACTGCATCAAAATGCGATTAAATTAATGGGAAATAACTCTCTCAGTATCGAGATTCAGAACATATTCTTATATTCGTCAGCCTTCATTGTCTTGCTTCACTTCTGTGAAATGCATGGTAATAAGAATTTCCTATTCCTGTTTATGACAGTACAGTGCATTCCGAGAATCCTAACAGTAAAGTGAAACGTGGCATATAAAATACATCAAAGGACAAAGTTCATGTAACATTCCTTTTTCTGGAATTCTACAGGTGGAGTTACCGATGAGTATTCATCGGATACAGCTTTCTTTCGTTGTAGATGGTCCTTAATCAAAATATGCAACAGGGGTTAATTTCTTATCGAAACGAGTCAAATCACGGTCACTCCATGTGAGATTTTTGCTAGAAAAAGCGGAGGCTGGACAGGATTTTCTCCGGGTAATCCGGTTTTCTCTGTCATCTTTCATTCCAGCAACAGTCTCCACTATTATTTCATTTCGTCTGTCAGTCATTAATTATTGCACAAGAGGAGTGCGACGGGCCTCGGCAGCCGGCACAATTCCTACCCTCGTCGCAAGATGGGGCTTCATTCATTCATTTCATCGCTGACCCAGTCACTTACTAGAAATCACGTTGTAGGTTTTAATTTTCATTGAATAATAATAATAATAATAATAATAATAATAATAATAATAATAATAATAATAATAATAATAATAATAATAATAATAATAATAATAATGGCTTTGCGTCCCCCTAGCTTACATTTTAACGGTTTTCAGTGACGCTGAGGTGTCTGAATTTTGTTCCACGCGAGCTCGTTAACGTACCGGTAAATCTACGTACTGACACGAGGCTGGTGTACTTGAGCACCTTCAAATACCACCGGACAGAGTCAGGATCGAACCTGCCCTCTTATTATTATTATTATTATTATTATTATTATTATTATTATTATTATTATTATTATTATTATTATTATTAAACACTTTACTCTATAACAGACATTTCATTAACTGGCTGTTATCTTGATCTGAATGTATCCACTTTTAAATTAAAATACTCGTAAACTCCTCCCTGCCAAAAAACACCGTATGTCTCAACAGCAATCTATTGCATTTCGATATCTTTCCGTCCTTTAAAATGTTGACTACCTATACATGATTGGAACCCACGATGTTGTAACCGGAAGCCAACACACTACCATTGATTATCAGAGTTTCTCATCTATGCTTCTTAGTTTCAGATTTTTCTGCGGCCTGAGCAACGCAGAAAGAGTAGCATAAAGCGCGAAATAATCTGTTAACCTCAGTAATCGACTGTTGTCTCTATTAGTGTCGCGTAGCTGTGAGCTTGAATTCGGCAGTCCGCAAGATGGTTTTCCGTGGTTTCCCATTTACACACAAGGCAAATGCTGGGGTTGAACCTGAATTAAGGCCTCGGCCACTACCTTCCCAATTCTAGCCCTTTCCCATCCTCGCGTCACCGAAAACCTTGGATGTGTTAGTACGAAGTTAAACCACTAGAAAAAAAGTCGTGTGTTTACCCCCCATAGTAATTATGGATTCTCACTACATCATTCCTAATTCATCTGTAGGATGATTCTTCTTTCTCCTTTGTTGGGCAATCTTTATTTCAATTATAATTTTCCTGTTTCCTATTGATTATCTTCCACGACTTCTTCACTGACGAAAGAGCCCTGAGATAGTAAATACTATCTATATATTAAAACAGTTTACTAAAAACAGCTTTGCCAAATCCGTCCATCCATTAACTGGGCCGATTTTCTTCATTTTTGTTTTATTCTCTCCGGAATTACTTGCCGGTGAATCATGAGACACTGATAGGTCTCTAAGTTCAGCCAACTTTGAGTAATCATAAAATGAAATCATTAAATTATCACTCCAATGATTGCAGGCGAAGGCTTACCTTAACCCGCAATACATTCTGTACTTGGCAGTTTGCTAAGCAACTAAGACTTTCAATGCTCTGACAGATCTGATTTTCATCCTTAGTAATGTGACTGAATGCAGCCATGTTTGATTACTACCTGCCAAGCCAGAGAGTACATAATTCGTCTGATCACGGAAGATACTGCTAGATAATCTTTGAATCCTTTAAAATGGCTGAACGTTCCTAATAACGTACATGCTGATAAGGGAAAACAGTCGACGTACGCACAGACGGGAAAGAATCAAGTCGATTAGCCTTCTGTATGACCATTAATAAAGTGCAGACGCTTAAAAAAGTGGGTGTCTACTTACCCGAACCAATATTCAGCCCCAGCCAATTGTATGTTGCACTATCTCGGGCAAGTTCGTTTGAAAGTGTTAAGATCCAAATACGCCTGAACGGTCGAACCATACTTAACCTTTTTATGGAAAGAATTATTATAAACTACATTGCGAATGAATCAATTATTATGTACCTGTATTAAATGTTCATGAAACTATTGAAGACTGCAGGCAAAACAATATTTTTTTTTAAGTTCTTCTGGTGTGCCACAAGGGTCCAACCTTGGACCTCTCCTATTCCTCATTATGGTTAATGATTTGCCTGGTTCGTTCCTCTGATTGTTTGTTATTTGCTGACGATGCTAAGTTATATAAGACCATATGTAAATGCAGTGACGTGAATGATTTGCAACAGGATATTAATAATATATTATGGTGTGATAGCAACAAATTATTCCTAAATTTTAAGAAATGTAAAGTTCTGGCATTTACCAGGAAAAAGGAATATATAAATTCGACATATATTGGTGAAACAATACTTGAAATTGTAACGTATATTAATGATCTAGGAATTATTTTTGACAGCAATTTAACTTTTAATAGCCATATTGCAAAAGTAATGAGTCTGTCTAACAAGAAACTTGGTTTTATTATTAGAAATTCCAAATTATTTACTCAACCTGAAGTTATTCTTAAGTTGTATATAAGTTTAGTACGAAACAAGTTAGAATATTCATCGGTAATCTGGGACCCCTTTTATAAGGACCAAACACGTCACATTGAGACTGTACAAAATAAATTTCTAAGATATTTGTATCATAAAACTTTCAATGTACAGTATTTTGTCCATTTGACATTTCAGTCCACTATTTAAGAAGTTTGTTCAATTTCACGTCTTTGAAAAACAGGAGAACATTAATTTCGTTACATACATTGAGGAGAGTTTTGAATGGAAAACTTGACTGTCAAGAATTACTTACCTTCATCCCATTTCATGCACCACAGTACCACAAGTAACATCACGACAGCAAGTATTATTTCACATTCCAAGATCTAGAAGCTTTCATCACTCTAATTCACCACTAGTCAAAATATTATCAGTTTACAATTCAATTAGTGCACAAGTTGATTATTTGCTGGCCCTATGTTTTTCAATAAGCAAATAAAGGCTATTTTTTACTAAATCATTATTAAAATCCTTTTTGCTGGAATGCTAAGTACTCATAAGTTCTTGTTTTTTGTTTGTGTTATTTTTAACCTGTTTAGTAATTATCTATGGCTGATATATAGCCTATATTATTATGTTTTTCATTTGTAGTAATAATATACACAAATCCCCCCTTAATACTAAAATATTTAATGGTAACCATTGAAGTAGTAGTAAAAGAAATTCACTACTATATCCTCTGCTTATTAGTTTTCTTCTTTTACTTCTTGCTATTATTGTTACTATTGTTATTATATTTGTTTGATGTATTTAAAATGTAAAGTATATATGTCATGAAGGAACGTAATTGGGCTAAGCCCGTGTACCTTCGTACTATCAAATAAATAAATAAATAAATAAATAAATAAATAAATAAATAAATAAATAAATAAATAAATAAATAAATAAATAAATAAATAAATAAATAAAAATGTGTGTAATTTCTTTTGATTTGCCAATTTTTCAGATATTTATCCGTTTTAGGTCAACTCAAGACCGAATCGGTGGTTTTTACTTTTCGTGTCTGTCTGTTTGTCTGTTCCACCATCACGTCGAAACGGCTGAATAGATCTCAACCAAACTTCATATTTAGAGTATACTCATCACGGGGAAGGTTTCGATATGCATATCATTTTAAAATCTTTGAATAGACGGGGTTTTATAGGGAAACCAGAACGGTTTTTCTCCATTTTCTCTTATACTATTGGTTTTCTTTAAACCCTGTGGACCGTATGTGAAACGTCTCTTCATTATAAACAACTTTCGTAATGTTCATAATTTACCTTACCTTACCTTCACATGACGGAGAAATTTACTCTTTTCTGCGGGTATCATGCACTGCATTGAGTGACCGACAGACCGACAACGAACCTACAGGTTACCATGGCAACGTCTCTGACTGCTTGCCAGCAGGGAAATAACGTATTGCCATTTTCCTCATCATGCTTTTAAATTCGTGGTTGTTCCTTGGGTAGAAGGCAAGAGAAGCGTCGATCGGCCTATCTGCGGGATATTGGCGGAATATCGTTGGAGGTTATAACCGCCCTCGAATAGATTAAGTAATAACACTATTAATCATCTTCTTATTATTTGTTTACCTAAGAATCACTGGACCTAAATTTCTCCTCTGTTACCGCTTTATTATATCCATAACTCACACTAGCATAATTTATTGAGGGGCATTTGATTTTCCAATACATTCACTTGGCATTTACATATTTGTCGCTATCCGGCTGTCCTCAGTTATAATCCATTTTCTATTAATTTCAACTTTCTTAACTGTATTATTTTTTCCTTAATTACTCCGTATGTACGCGAGTGCTAGAATCTACTGGATATATTTCCACCAAACTTCATATTTAGAATCCACCTGTCCTTGGGTAGGTTCTAGCGTAAATATTGTTTCTAAATACCTGAACTGACTGGGGGTTTATACGAAACCGAAACCGTGATTTTGCAACCCAACATAATGGAAATCTACCTACCTTAATGGAAATTAATTTCTAAAGCTTTTTTCTCATGTACATCATTTCGATACGAGGATTAATAAGGGAGATATCATTAATGGACCGTTTTTCGGTACAAGTCCCATCAGACTTAACTCAAGAGCGGGTGCGTGTAAAACGTATTTCTTACAACTTGAAAACAACTGAAGATATTCGAACCAAACTTTATATTTAGCATCCGCCTATCCAAAGGTAGGTTTTGAAGGTCAATAACATTTCATGTTTCCGGAATGGACTGGTGGTTTATAGGGAACCGAAATGGTGATTTTATCTTCCACAATATATACAGTACAAGACCAACCTGACTGGAAATCGACCAAACGTGATGGAATTCCATCTCTAAAACTTTTTTTCATGTGCATTTTTTCGTCAGGAGGATTAATAAGGGAGATATCATGAATGTTCAGTTTTGCAGGTTAAGTCCAGCGGACAAAGCCCAAAAGGTGTTGGTACGTGGAGCAGATTCCTTACCTATCTATATAAATAAAATCGTAACGACTGTGTGCCTCTACATTGACTATTTTGGCGAAAGTTTCGCACAGCTACCCGTTTAAGGGGTAATAATGACTATCTGCAATTTTTTTTTTTTGGTTTAGTTTCCTGAAAGTCCTAATCTTTACCCTCCTCGCCCAAAATCCAGATTGCGACATAATCTTCCAGACGACAAAGACAATTGAAATTTGACACAATTATACGTTTTAGCGTGTAACGGAGGGAAAACTTCCAAGATCTTTAAATTTTTCTCTTTTTAGCCCCGAGGAATATCGAAATATGGAGGAAATTTTAATGATGGTGCAGACCTTCGGGAAGTCCTATCACATAACGGATTGCACAATCTCCGTTCAGTTTGGAATGATCTACAACCTTGGCCTTATGACTTTTTGTCGCATCTGTATCTCTTTTAAGTTTGATTTTTCTCTATTAATCGATGTTAAGTAAATTTGGACTTTTCACATGCGCAATTCATACTTTCAATCACGTATAGGAAAAATAGAAATATCAAACTCTTCACGAAAATTGACCCACCCAATAGCCACATGTGACCCAAATGCTATGTATGTAGCTGTCACATAATTATCCGAAAGGTAATGCAATGTGAGATAATCTTACAAACCCTTTACCCTGTTCAACGTTTATAACTCAGTCTGACCCAAGAATAGATGAGATTATCATAGGACCAGCCATTTAGGCCACTAAACCCGGCGTCTTATGGTACAATCCTTTGTCGATATGACGTACGTTTAGCAGCAGTTAATCTGTAAATGAAGGTTTGCAATATTGTAAACACGTATATACTTTCGTATGTCGATCTATATATATTCACTGATGTCGATTTGTAGCGATCGAGAAAGGTCGTGTCTCCTACTGTAATAAGGACTCCCCACACCGACTTTGACTGGCAGCAGGAATGGGGTCCTTCTCCAACTTCTGTGTAACTGGCATTAGTAAGGAAGGCCTAGCTTTGTAATGAATAGTTCACTTCTCTATCTGACTTGCAAAAGGCAAGGGAGCATGCAGTTTTGTTTAAAACTCCCCTACCCGATTGTGTTTGGCAGTAGGCAAGGTTGCCCGCAATTATAAACAAATGTCATCATCTAAAATGTGACTGGCATTAGGCTTAGTGGCCTGCTATTTTGATGGAAACTCACCAACTTCGTGTGACTGACAGTAAGCTGGCTGGCAGTAGGAAAAGGGGCCTGACATCATAATAATAACTGCACAACTCAATTTCGACTGATAGTAGGGTAGTTGCCTGCCAGTATAAAAGAAACTCCTCAACTGTTATCTGTCTGGAAGTAGGAAAAGGGGGCTGCCGTTGTAACGAAAACTCCCCAATCGATTGTGACCGCGCAGTAGGCATTGGGGCCTGCAATTATAATGTAAACTTCACAACTCGATTGTTAATGGCAGTAGGCAAGCGAGCCTGCCGTTATATTACAAATCCGTAACAAACACTTTATATTGGAAGGTGTATATGGGGACCTCCCCATGCTGTTTTTCGGATAACGCTAAGAGACATGGTATTTTAAAACAATCTTATTTACTGCATGTACAATATTTACTTCGATATTCGAATACAATGTAGATTACCGTAGCGAAGCACGGGTACATTTGCTAGTAAATAAATAAATATGACTATGGCAGGCGTATCAGGACGAGTTAACTGACCTATTTATAACGAATGCTGCGGATCTGCACGGATCTACTAGTAGTATATTAAATTCCCTAAACACCTATTTCTATGATTCCATGATTTCACATCTAAGCAATCTTTATGACGGCATATTCCGTTAGTCATTTTCACAAAACCGTATAATTAGTGGGCGAAAAGCCAATAACGTTGTTGAACCGAAATTATTTCCTTTTGAATGATGGAGCCGGTTGGGAGCGTTAAGCTAAATAATCGGTTTGATCGCAGACAAAGTACTGCTAATGAGATGATAATAACAGCTGTGCTAGTTTAAAAAAAGGATGCCTGTGATCCAACTTGAAGTGAAGTCAACATCAGCCAACACGATGTGGTGTTTGGATACATGTGCGCACACTGAAACTCTAACAAAACCGCCCTAGTTCAAACAAACGTGGGTCATGTTTGTATAAGAGCCGCTGAACACAGAACTAGAAAATTTTGCAGGATAATAATGTAGTAAAAACACACGCAATTTATTTTTATCTCTTTCCTATGCATTCCATTTTGAGATTGTTTATCGAGCGCGAGGGAGATGCCGCTTGAATTACCATTCTCTGTTGTACCTCTGATAATAGTATCGATTAGTGCATTTTATTCTATCTCTGAGTTCAGTACGAGATCATTCGTAACTCTTTTATATCCTTTTACATTTAAATCAAGGTGTAGATCTGGTGAGATGAGGGTTAGAAAAATAGTACTGCCAGGCTAACTGTTTATGACATCGGTATTATATCTCTATAATAATAGCGAACAGTTAAATGATCAAAGGCCGTGTTTTATTGTTAAGTATTTATGATCATAAGCCACAGACCTACTGCTTTTACTGGAATCTCAATCTCAACGGACGTAACTTTGGAAAGGTTCTCTTCCGATATTTTCTTAGTTATAAAAGAGCAAACCTATTCAGCTCCTTGGCTGAATGATTAACACTTGGCTTTACGTCGCACCTACACAGATAGGTCTTATGGCAACAATGGGATAGGAAGGGGCTAGGAGTCGGAAGGAAGCGGCCGTGGCCTTACTTTAGGTACAGCCCCAGCATTTGCCTCGTATGAACATGGGAAACCACGGAAAACCATATTCAGGGCTGCCGGCAGTGGAGTTCGAACCCACTATCTCCCGAATGCAAGTTGACAGCTACATGACCGAAAACAGTGCAGCTTCACGCTCTGTCGTGATCGAACTCAGAAGGCCAGTGGTTCCACAGTTCGGCCCGGCTATGCAGTGTTACTTTCTGATGATAGTGTGTCACTTGCTGAAAGTGATTGGCAGATCACACTTCAACTTCTTGGTATAAGCTGGAGGAGGGAATGGCCCAAGTCACCTTGCCGAACGGAGGATTATATCGTCCTTTAGCATAAAGAGATATCAAGACTGAAGAAGCAGCTGAATTCCACACACGCATGCTGGGCACAAGGAGGTTTCGCTCGAGATTTCAGCGCACGAGTTTCTTATGTCTGTTCCAGCATGCAAATAGCCTTGTGGAACATGCATTATGGAACTCACAGCCTGGTCCCTAAGACGGATGGCAGCTGTGTATGTGTATGTGTGTGTGTCATGCCGCTGAAGCTAAATAAAGGCGTTCGTTCGATAGACTTAAGACATGCCGCCAGCCCGCACCCATCTTCTCTTTAAGATTACCACGATTTCTCTAATGAAAACAAAGAGGCGAAGTTTTGAAACAGTTCCAGAAGGCCGTGAACAAAGTGTTTGTTATTTTGATATCCACTTAGAAATCTCAGGGTCACCTAACTCACAGTTTCTGGCCTCGGCGAGTTCTAGCGATCCTTATTTTAACTTACCACTCCAGTGATCCACGTTCGATTCTACAAATCTGTTAGGGAGGACGTAAATCTTCGTATGTGACGTGGAATGGGATACATTTAGAAACAGTAACATGACAGCTCATTAAGAGCCTTGCCTGCTGTCCATTCAGATCGCCTGCAGATTTGGGAGTAGTACGTGGTCAGCGTAACGTCATTTTAAACCATAGCGCTTGGCTTTTTTGTTCGGCACGCTGCCCCGCATATCAGTCAGCTCGTCACTCGTTCTTACCAGGCCTAGTGAACCTCGTTCAAGCCCACAATACAGAATTAAAATGCTAGAAGTGAGTTTACGTGCTGATGTTTGGGAATTAGTGAACAGTCGCTCCCAGAGAATACCACTGCTGAGTCTGTGAAACCTTCGGCTTTGTGACTTTCCCTTGGTGCCCGTGAATTTGTGAACCGTCTCTCCTAGAGAAGTGTACATTCACTTCAGAATTTGCATTACGCCGCATCGACACTGATAGGTCTTACGGCGACGATGGGATAGGAAAGGGCTAGTAGTGGGAAGGAAGCGAACGAGGCCTTGTATTTTATCGACACAAAAAGAATTAGCGTCAAACAGTATACCTCGCCCTGTGGTATGGTTTTTCGTAAAAAAATATTTCTTTCTTTGCTCTGTAATTAAAGAGCTGCCTAACCGAGGTAGTAAGGGCGTTGCAAGTCTCTCGTCTTTATTAAATAATTGCACTTTTCCATCTAGCCATACACTGCATTAGTAAGAAAACTACCTTCCTTTCTACAGCCCTGCTTCGATTTTATACCAAAATTACACTTGAAAACACTTAGATAGTCCTTAAAATGTACTTAGAATAGTTATCCAGGTCATATTTGTGGACTACAAAATCATATAATGCTTCAGTAGAATCCTTAATCTACCTCCACAAAGAGTTCCCGTCTTTTCACAGAACACCGAAGCGCCTGCGGAGTTAGTTCTGTAACTGTATTACATTTATCAAAAAGGCACAAATATGCACAACATTTTAAAGATGGAAAATGAAGAAGACACTCTAAGCTATAGTACGTTGTAGTCATGAATAGGGCTCCATTCTTACAAGAATACTTATTTTATAAGTCTAGGGGAGCAGAGCCTCCATGGCTCAGACGGCAGCAGGTCGGCCTATCACAGCTGGATACCGTGGTTCAAATCCCGATCACTCGATGTGAGATTTGTGCTGGACAAAGCGGGGGCGGGACAGGTTTTCTCCATGTACTCCGGTTTTCCCTGCCATCCTTCATTCCAGCAACACTCTCCATTATCATTTCATAGCATTTATCAGTCATTAATTAATCACCTTGGGAGTGGCGACCCCATTGTAATAGCAGCCTATATATATGTTTCATTCATTATATTCCCTGACCCGGTCAAAGACTGGAAAACAGGTTGTAGGTTTTCATTTTTCAAGTCTAGGGTAATTTAATGAATTTGAAAGTGATCACTACTTTTTCATTGATCGCAATTGACTCTGTATAACAAAACGAACATAATTCCGATAGTTATTATAGACATTAACAATATAAATGCTTACCCATTGCGACAATGTAATACCAAGATTAAACTAATGCGTTTCTTCTTCACCGTGTTATTACAAAGAGAGTTCCTTGTCAACTAACGCATCAACAGGCGCGCTATCGGAAGCGACTGACGCATCGCAACTTCAGTGTTTATTTTATCCTGATTTATGATATGAAAACCTACAACCTGTTTTCCAGTCATTGGTCGGGTCAGGGATGGACTGAACGAAGCAGATATAGGCTATTAGCACGTTGGGGTCGCCACACCCAAAGTGATTTATTAATGGCTGATAGATGTTATGAAATGAGAATGGAGAGTGTTGCTGGAATGAAAGATGACAGGGAAAACCGGAGTACCCGGAGAAAAACCTGTCCCGCCTCTGCTTTGTCCAGCACAAATCTCACATGGAGTGACCGGGATTAGAAGCACGGTATCCAGCGGTGAGAGGCCGACGCGCTGCCGTCTGAACCACGGCTCCTTGATTTATGATAATGAGAATCAAAACAAACTCAGGCTAGTGTAGGTCAGACAGTGGTAAACGAAATGCACAGGGTAAAATATTGTTTCAATTACCTTCCCAAAACGACTTTTGTCCAGCTAGATATGATTCCTGGCCTACAGTGCGTGGGTTCGGTTCCTTTTCAGGAAGTCGAAAAATGTAAGAAACGAGATTTTCACTGCCGGATGTGCACAGCCTACACAAAAAATCGGTACCAGGGCAATTTCTTGGGGCAAAGGTGGCCGGGAATACAGCTAAACACTCTACCCCATCAAGCGCCGAGGTTACGGGTAGTGGAAACCTTTACCTTTCACCCCTGTACGGATGCGAATTTGCTTTGATTTTTACTCTGTAATTTATATTTATCCAATACACACTTTACCAATAAACTTTCGTTGTTCTGTTATGTTAGGAATATGATACGTGACGTTAAGGGCGGTTTGTAGGGAATATTATCATTTAAGCTCGTTCTGAAAGCAAAGAAGTCCAGTCTTTAATTGTCAAAGATAATCCTCATTGTATCAACTAGCCATGCTCCAATTTTATGGCCGCCCGAATTTATCGAGACGCGTTGTCTGTCTGTCCCGGCCGTTATTCTTGGTTCTCTATGCCGGGGTGGCCATCTCACCGTCAGATTGATCCTCAATTGTAATAAGGGAACCCCGTCTCAATGGACCTGGAACCAGACTCTGATGCAGCTAAAAATCACTGAATGGAACCCGGGGCCTCCGAGTGAGAGGCAGGCTCTACTGGGGCTTTCGTCTATAAAATTGGTTATCGAACATTGTCGTCACATGTGCTGTCTAGAGATTATGTCGATCATAATTCATGTTTTGATACCCTCACCGGCCAGAGTAGGGTTCTGAAATATAGACATATTCTACGTCAAAGTCCTTCTCCACCAGCAGATTTCTCAGACAGATTTAGGAAACTTTTTCTGCATCCATATGTTCGACATTGATGTATAGCTGTTTATGTAATTCTTTCTTGCTTGAGGCTAGTGGGTCATTTGAGAAGAAGGTAGAAAGAAAATAAGCGACGGAATGAAGTAATACTGGAGGAACATTAAAGATGGTGGAGGTAGGAGATGGATTCAGATTCCGTGTGTTGAAGTAGTTGCCCGATCATCCATAGTAGCCCCTAACGAATAGGTTAAATAATAATAATAATAATAATAATAATAATAATAATAATAATAATAATAATAATAATAATAATAATAATAAATGACGACGAAATGATGAAGACGACACATACACCCAGCCCCCGCGCCACCGAAATTAACTAATAAAATGAAAATCTACAGCCTGTTTCCAGTCATTCGACTCGGTCAGGAATGGAATGAATGAAGCCCCATCTAGCGGCGAGGATAGGAATTGTGCCGGCTGCCGAAGCCTGTCGCACTCCTCTGAGGCAATGATTAATTAATGACGGATGAAATGATAATGGAGAGTGTTGCTGGAATGAAGTATGACAGGGAAAACCAGAGTACTCGGAGAAAAACCTGTCCCGCCTCCACTTTGTTCAGCACAAATCTCACGTGGAGTGACCGAAATTTCAACCACGGAACCCAGCGGTGAGAGGCCGGCTCGCTGCCGCCCGAGCCATGGAGGCTCTACCGGAATTAACTATTAATGGTTAAAATTCCCGACCTAGCAGGGAATCGAACCCGTGACCTGTGGCCAAAAGCCAGCACGTTAACCATTTAGCCATGGAGCCCGAAATAATAATAATAATAATAATAATAATAATAATAATAATAATAATAATAATAATAATAATAATAATAATAATAATAATAATAATAATAATAAGTTCACCGGTCATCTCATGATACATGTCAACATATGGCTATACAACTAGAATTTTCCGTTCATATTGACTTGCTGTGTTTCTAATCGAATCAATGATTTTGACAATTTGAAGTTTAAGTAATTCTTCTGCCCCCCGCCTACCCACTCCGCAAAACTTCTTCATTTGCGCTCGCTCTTTATTCCAGATATTCTGTGGTTTCCATTTATATTTGATGAATACATTATCGAAACAGTCTCACGATTTCAATACCCCGACATGCAACATAACGTGAATTGTAAAGATGCGATCCCTAGCTGAGCATCAGCAATGTGCCTTCAGGGGCAATCCATTCAAACTGTTATGGCGAGCGTTTATGGGCTACAGATTTCCTACCAAGAATACAAAATGGTATCCCGTTAAGGCCTCTGTGGAATAGAGATGGCGTATTATAATAAGACAAGAATGAAGGAATATTAGAAATGAGGACACATAACGAGAACGAAAAGAGTTATACTCAATTGGATGGATCAGAAGTGCACGGAAATAACATACACCGAGATGAGATTTGCGAATGACTAACCTCTCGGGTTTCATGCTTCGTATGGTAGAGACTCTCGATTGTTTGGCTTTTAACCCCACGAGAAGAAAATTACCAAGAGTAAACGCTTCAGAATAATTCCGAAAGGAGCAATAATGGAAATCGAGAATGCAGGTATAGAGTTCGATAACAAGGTTAGTTAGATAGGGACCAAATATGGAGTAGGTTCTCCGAGTAAATACGGGATATTAAATCAGATTCATATTCCTAGGTCAAGGTAGATGGGATGGGTATTTGAAGAACAGGAACATGAACGGATCTTCGTATATAAGAAGAGCTTTTTTTTCTTTTTGCTTTACGTCGCACCGACACAGATAGTCTTATGGCAACGATGGGACAGGAGAGGCCTAGGAATGGGAAGGAAGCGGGCGTGGCCTTAATTAAGGTACAGCCCCAGCATTTTCCTGGTGTGAAAATGGGGAAACCACGGAAAACCATCTTCAGGGTTGCCGACAGTGGGGTTCGAACCCACTATCTCCCTATTACTGGATACTGTCCGCACTTAAGCGAGTGCAGCTATCGAGCTCGGTGTAAGAAAAGTTAGTAGCTTATCCAAATCCTTGCCTTTGCTGGCAGGACCTAGTGTTTTCAGTGCACTATGTCTTCTGGTATGGGCTAGAGCAATTTTGTTACTTTCATAGATCTGTCTCTGTCTCATCCTTGGTTTTGACAAAATGAAAGTGACTGAGGTATGATTCCTTCTACAGCCAGTCCCTGCTATGAACGGTGTGAAAATGTTGCTCATAGGGTTGGTTGGTGGATGCATTTCAGTGGGCTTGGTAGACTGATATGTAATAGTAACTTCTGGCTCGGCGAGGAAAGCAACGGGACACTACTTCACTCCTAATTTCCATAATACGCCTCTTCAGTGATGCCTAGGTCATCTATAACAGCCGATGACGGAGCTGTTGAGGATTCAACCAGCCTTAGGGCTGAAGACTGAACATATATATCCAGATCTGGACGTTTGAGGCCGAATTGGGCGTACGGTTAGGAGCGTGCAGCTGTAAGCTTGAATTCGGGGGATAGTAGGTTCGAACCCCACCGTGGGTAGCCCGCATTTCCCATTTTCACACCAGGCAAGTGCTGAAGCCGCTTCCATTTCACTCCTAGCGCTTTCCTATCACATCGTTCCCATAAGATCTATCTACGTCGGTACGACGTAAAGCCAGTTGTAAAACAAAGTCAGTGCCATCGTCAATATGCATTTAGGGCTATGTCCTAGGTGGCAGAATCCCTGTCAATTGTTTATCTATTTGTTTCTTATATTATTTCAAATAACTTGGAAATTTATCAATTATTTCCCTTGATAAATTATTACAATCCATATTTCATTTTCCTATAGATTAATATTTTCCCCAGTTCGTCTTCATGAATTCCAATTTTTCTAACCTTCAACATTCTTCTGTGACACCACATTGCAAGGCTTCTATTCCTTTGTTTCTGCTGTAAATTCTCCACGCTTCACTTCGTAGCCATTATTTAATTGCTATATACCTCCTTTCAGTTCGTTCTATCGCAGATGCATAGTAGCCTACTTCGAATGCCCTTATTAAACATTGCTGTAGAGTTAGTGATCGAAACTCTGGGATTCATAAATTTCATGCTCCACACAAGAATATTCAAAATAAACATTCTGATACGCATATCTACAGTACTTTTTTTTTCTATTTGCTTTACGTCGCACCAACACAGATAGGTCTTTTGGCGACGATGGGATAGGAAAGGCCTAGGAATGGGAAGGAAGTGGCCGTGGCATTAATTAAGGTACAGCCCCAGCATTTGCCTGGTGTGAAAATGGGAAACCACGGGAAACTATTTTCAAGGCTGCCGACAGTGGGGTCCAACCTTCTCTAAACTGAACATGAGTAGCTGGGTTATAGCCAGAATGCAGGAAATTCGAATTTTGTAAGGAAACAAGCCTTTGAAATTTTGTTTTTATACTTTATATTGACAAAACAGGCATTTATGAGCAAGAAAAACATTTTAACCAGCACTCACATGAATATAGATGTCAGAAAATCCTTTGCAAAATCATTTGTATGGAGTACACTTTAGTATGGAAGTGAGAGTTGGACTCTGGGTAAATTAGAAAGGAATCGACTTGAAGCAGCTGAAATGTGGATATGGCGGAAAATGACCAGAACGAGCTGGACGGAAAGAAAAACCAACCTGAAAGTCTTAAGGGAAGTTAAAGAAGAAAGAAGATTTTTAAACGAAATGGAAAAGAGGAAATTAAAATTTATTGGACATGTCATCAGACACAATACTTTCATCACTAACATACTTGAAGGGAAAGTGCTGGGAAAGAAAGGGAAAGGAAGACCTAGTATGAAGTATTTGGACGACATCAAGAAGAGGTTATGTTGTGACAACTACATGGAACTGAAATGAACAGCCAATGAAAGGAAAGAGTGGTTGCATCGACAAGGCATTAGCCTTTAGAATTTTGATTGATTTCTTGAAGAAAAAAAGCAAAGCAAAGAAGCAAAGTCATCTCCGTACAGGCCATGAAGGCCCTTGGAGGGGCGGAAGGTAAAGGCTTGCACTAGCCGTAACCTCGGCGCTTGATGGGGTAGAGTGGTTAGCTGTACGCCCGGCCGCCTTTGCGCGCAGGAATTAACCTGGAACTCATTTTTGGTTTAGGCTGAGTGGACCTCAGAGCCATGTACACCTCCGAAAGTGGAAATCTCGTTTCTTAAATTTTACGACTTACTGACGGGGATTCGAACCTACGTCCTTCCGGGGTGAACCGAGCATACCCTTACCGCCTCGGCCGGACGGCCCCCTTTACATTTCTTAAGCACTACTCAATTACTATATACCTCTTTTCAGTTTGTTCTCTCGCAGACGAATAGTAGCGTACTTTCAATACCCCATTAAACATTACTGTGGGGTTAGTGACCTAATCTCTGTGACTCATAAATTTGAACCTCACTCATTAAATTCTTTGGTCCATGACTAATATAACGACTGATTTGTAAACGAAAGGACGTAATTGCTCTATAAATTCTTATGAACTGATTTATACATGCCGGTACATGTTTAAATCGCTCAGAGAGTCGACAAGTTCCACTCAGCTACTGTATCGTTTCATTCGTCGTATGCAGCGCTCACGTGATTAATTTCAATATAAATGTCACGCATTACCTCATAACTACATACGGAATTGATTTACATATCATAAAAGAACAATACTTCCTAATCTTTTGGGTTTCCCGGGTGGATAATTGGTTGCTGTTATAGTTTAGGAAATCAATCCTACTGGGAAGATATTAACTATTGTATTTGTCCCAGCTATCACAACTAAGATATCACCAGTGTAATTAGTGTTCGGCGATAGGATAGAGTATATGTAAAATATAACATTTTTATAATATGAATTATGTATTCATTACGGGGCTGCCTAGAATAGTTGTACCTCGTTTAATTTTAACGATGTGGAATTGAATACCTGCAGAAACGGGATTTCCACATCCGCCCTTGGGGAAGCACTTACTCACCCTACACTGGGAGGCCAAGGCGATCAGACGTACAGTAGAGCTAAACATTCCGTACCGCGTGGACTGGCTGCTCGGTTAAAGAGATGGTGCACTGAAACCCACTGACGGCATGCCAAAAGATTTGCCCGTGCCTTCCTTTTCTCACATCAACCCATCCTGTGGCTGTACCTTTCTTAGGCCACGGTCACTTCCTTCCCAGTTCTAGCCCTGTTCTATTCCATCACCACCATAAGACCTGTCGATATGACGTAAAACCAATAGAAAAAAAAAACAATATTCTCCACTTGGTGCTAAGGTTACCCATAGTGGAAGCCTTTAAATTCGACTCTTCATGGGGCCTTCATGGCCTGTGGGGAGTATTTACAAGTGACGTCTACCAGATCATTGCGGTGGCAATTGGTGGTTTAAGGGGCTTCCACTTTGTCTGGTGCCTTTTCTTCACAGGAGACAGCCGACCATCATGGACCGATTTTTCCCCATTTTACTTTTTCGGTATCCGTGTTACCGTTAACGTGGATGTCGAACTTCTGTAGGAAATACCGCATCCAGGATCTCCACCCATGTCCGTGTTTCCCTTCTACCTTTTCATCTGTGTTCAAGCTGCATTTGTTATTTTGGAAGATGTGACCAAATTAGTCTGCTTCCCTGCGTTTTTTCATGGGTTAAGACTTCGCATAATTTATCAGTGTGACGGAGTACCTCCTCGTTGATGACGTGGCCTTCCTATGTGATCTTGAACATTCTGCGAAACATCCACACTTCAATGGCGAGCAGTTGGTTCATTAACGAAGCCTTTAGCGTCCTTTCTTCGACACCGTACAGCAGCACCAAAAACACGTAACACTTCACGATTCGACCACGAGTTTCCAATGGGAGGTCACTGTCAGAAGCACAATTCTCCTTTTCATCACTGCAATCAGAATCCATTCTTGTGTTAGCCAACAACCCAAGTACTTGAAATGTGATACGCTTTCAGTGGTGTTTCAATTCACGGTGAAAACAGCTTTGGTAATTTTATGCCCACTAATTAAGAGGAAAAACCGCAAAATAATCCTCCGCTTTTTGTAACCTGATTAGATGACAGAAGAGTGAGAATTCGCACTCCTCGAAACGAGAAGGAATGGGCATAAGAGGTCACTACGTCAGAGTCGGAAGTAAGAAAGAGTAGCCTGATGTGAGTAGGCTTATGTGGAAGTCATGCCAGACTCAGTAGGGTGCCCCCACTCTTCTCATAAAGTGTTAGTACTTCGTAGAAGATATAATTTACATAAATTTTCTTAAACTTAGGTCACACCCTTAGATTTGAAAATAGTATCAACATTCAGGAGCTAAAAATCGAAATACCAAGACCTACCCGCGAAGTCGACTGCTGGTCTAGTCTGTTGGGACAGGTAAACAGGGGTGATGGGTGATGTGAGTGAATAATATCTAACAAGGTCAGTGTGACACTTCCTCAATCGTATTGCTTAGCTTTCCTCAACAGTTCCATTATGTACTATAATCACGCAAGCGGGAGCATTTGGTTCACGCAGAAGAGAACTTTTTTACAAAGATATAACTTGAGATTGATGTGCCAAGGTACAAAATACGTGTATTGACAGTTATAGTAATAAATATTAAAATAGAATAATTATTTATATGTACAGGCCATCTCATATAAACTCAGACCGAACGCACAGTGTTTCTACTCTGCGCTCAGCCAAACTTATGTCGCGCGCGGCCGACCTGCTTTTTATCTTAAAAGAGGCTAACTGATGTACCCCTGCTTCGCTACGGAATTCTCAGAAAGACTGCATTGGTGATTTTCCCAGCTGAAGTCAACATAGGATATTAGAATGACGTCAGTAGGAAAGTAGCGATTTAAAGCAAAGCTATCATACAAAATACTCGATCAAATTAAAAACCACACATTTTCTCACTTTTAACGAACAGTATTACGGGGCCGATCTAACAGTTAAAAGTTCCAGTGCTGGAATGACCAAGCTGTAGACAGCAGCTCTGCCATTATTCCGTTAAATTTGCACACTATTAATTCTAATCAGTGACTTAGAGTAGGGATTGAATAGCTGGAATGCTATGATGAACCAATGTTTACGTACCAATACAGTATCAGAAAATTTATGAACCAGAAAAATGGCATGTTAAAGAAGAGAGAGATCTGACTCACCACTTACTTCTCGCCAATATTCAGGCAGGCTGTTATACGCTGTCAAAGCCTAAAGGATACTAGAAGGCCTGGTCAAGCCGACACATTTATGGGCAAACAAAGTAGTTTAGACAATGGCTGATTGGATCGCGTTTGTGTTCTTTTGTTCATACAATAACGCGAAATAATACTTTTTATCATCATTATGCTCGATGTGAATCAGATATAAATATATAAAAACAACTTGAAACACACTACAGTTCATAGATTTCTTTCATTTTGCACTTGTTTATCACACAAGAATAAATAATTGGAAATAATTAGAAGTACTCGCCCGATTTTCCCTATTTCAACACTTTTCTGCTTAGAGACTTGCTGTTGAATTTGTTTAATAAATCACAGACATTATCACTTTCTTTGCATAGTTATCAAGAACAGGTCTGAAAAATGTGTAAGTATAACGTCTGTGATGTGTGCTTGATCACAGTCGCGGCACTGAAACGACTCTTTAAACTTTGGAGCGGTGAAGAATTTCAGCTTTCGGACAAGGCTACATTTTCCGAGATATCCTAACGCCCGCGTTGTAAATATTAATACATTTTTGAAGAAGACGAATTGAAGACATGCTCTCAAAAACGGTCTAACCCTCACTTTGCTTGAAAGGAGAAAATTTAAGTTTTTCAAACGGAACAAAAAGAAATATACTGCATTAATTTTACCTGGTGTATTGCACATCAAATCAAAGTATACATTCAGGAAAATCTTTTCATAGCATTTTAAAGTTGTTTTATTGCAGACTAGCGATGTAGTAGCTAAATGAACATAAGGGAAGTTGTATGCTCAATGTACATGTGTTAATTTTGTAACATACCTACCTGACTTTGTGATAAATGGAAAGGAAATACAAATAATTCTAGCAATAAATTATATAATATAGATAAGGAAAGTGTTCTTACAAACAAATAATACATAATATATCAACAAATGCAATAATGAGGTTGGCCTACAGCTACTTAATCCTGTACCTTAACCTAATCATAATCAGGAATATCAAAAAGTGGATCGTCTTCTTCTTCTTGAACGGGACTACATGCATTGGAAGCAAGATTTCTGTAGTATGCATGATACAGAGGGGGTATGTAATCCAACAAGTCTAAAATATCCTTGATTTTGGCTGGAAGTACAGCTCGGCAAATTCACTCTCTGTGTCCTCCATGTTTGTTGTTTACAAACAGTAGCCAGGGTCACCAACATTGATATGATGAACATTCTGGAGTAGGTGCATATTCATATATAATAATCAGGGACATTGTTTTCTCAGTAATGATTTTTTTAATGATAAGTTACATTAAAATTCTTATGTAATGTTCATAATGTTAGCCGCTCTCGGCAAATTCGTTGTTTCAATCATTGGTTCACCACCACACTACACCACAATGTTAGTACTAAGCCTGTAATGTTGCGTACACTTATTTAATTTCTGCTCTATAGGGGTTAGCCCATTTTTGCATTCTGACAAAGGCCCTCAGGTTAAACACTCAAACTTTCACCTACTGTATTCCTCTAAATGATCCCTCCTGATATTAGCGTATGTAGGAATAGTTACTGTTCATGTTGCTCAATAGATAGCAGCACCTAACTCACTTTTTTTTTATTTTGAGGGTTAGACCGTTTTTGCGAGCATGTCTTCAATTTACCTGAAGGGTAGCGCAAAGCTCCCCGATCTCGAGCCCTTATTGAGCACATTAGTGGACTGCCCGTAAGACAAGACGACAGCCGTTCTAAACAAGATCCACAATTTGTCTTCTCCTCTGCGACCCTGACTAAATAACCGCCGACCATAGCCAATACATATAGCTTCATGGAAACTGTTTATTCTGTAAAATGAGAAAAATATATGGAGAGGTCAGCGATCATTTAAACGAACATGCATTATACAGCGTAACCGATATTAAAATACACCAATTACTTCGAATAGGCACGTCGAGTAATTCCAAAACACGTCCAGGAATAACAGCAGAGGTGGAAATATCACTGGCTGCTGTCCGTCTAATGGTGTCCATTTATATGAACTTCTGAGATTCTACATTAGAAGTGTCAGGAGGAGTGATCATACCGGATTTCAAAGTCGTCTTTGCTGTAATGCATACAACCTGGCTTCCATCATATCACCGAAACCTCTATTCCTTCTTAAATGACTAAATAACAGTTCAATGTCTTCACTGGAAAGATTTCTAATAAGAATATATATATATTTTTGCCAGTTGTTTTACGTCGCACCGACTCATATAGGTCTTATGGCGACGATGGGACAGGAAAGGGCTAGGAGTGGGAAGGAAGCGGCCGTGGCCTTAATTAAGGTACAGCCCCAGCATTTGCCTGGTGTGAAAATGGGAAACCACGGAAAAAGAATATAATGAAATCCATTTGAAAGTAAATACTTTATACACTTTACCGTTGAATGTTTTGTGACCATAAGAGCTTCATATGTTTCTTGACTGAATGTATTTGATTTCTGATCAGAGTTTTGAACTGTGTCAATTCTTCTGTTAGCCACAAACCTATCGTCAGTCAATTCGGTTAAAATTTTCTTGTCTGTGTTCCTGGAATGGCAACTTAGCTTTACTTTGCACACATCGTGTATGCCATGCCATTTCCTTACATATTCTAAAAATACAATTATTTCTCTCAGGCTGACAGGATCAGACACTGACTCAGGAGCAACAACAGGCAGTTTTCTTTTAGTGCTGCAGTGACATTCATTTCTTCAAGGTTGGAGGGATACACACCTTCCTTGTTAAACAACGGACTGGTTTCACAATGGATTTTTTCTGCATGTTATACAGTCTTTTTACATGTTCACTTACAATCAAAGTTTTCTCATAACGAATATCTTTTGCTAGAAACTGAGACCTAATATTTTTCAGAACATGGCTGGAATCAAAACTGAGGAAGAGGGGTCTGTTTTCAACATTAGGATGTTTTATTTCAGGCAAGATTGGACCTTCACACAACTCTTTCATCATATTCGAATTCACAGAGCAATTATCTGTCACTAAGCGTAGGATTAGAAATACAGTTTCTTCTAATTCGCTGATTACTTTCATGGTCAGTGTTAACAGCTGATTGCCAGTTAACTGCCCAGTGAAGTAAAAAATGTCACAGTTAAGTACGCAACAATAAAACCATCTTAACTGACAGAATGGAAAGTGAAACTTACCAAGGCCCCACACCGCTGGCTGCGCAGAAGCGTGTGACTGGGGAAGACATGTCCATGCGCGTACAGCCATGTTGCGGGCGCTCCTCAGCTTGACGCGGAGATAGTATAGAATTCGTGCTTTAACTTAAATTTCGCACACATGAAAACATCCGCCCTACAAAATTAATGACAGCCTACACCGACTACCGTGTACACATGCAATAAATGTACATAATATGAAGACTGTGGTAATATTAAAATATATTTCTGTACAAAAACTAAACAATCTACACAAATCCGTTGGATAGCCCATAGGTGGCGCACATAAAAAAACTTTAGCAGAATGAATAAGAACACTAAAAAATACACTACTACAAAAATACACTTGCGGTACCTCGAAAATGATCATGTGGCTCACTTTAATATACGGGTATGTTTGTAACTGATGTGTTTGAACATTGTACGTATGGCAAGAAGGCCAGACTCAAAGGATGAGGATCACGTGACAATATGTCTCTTGAGAAACCTAGACTCTACAATTTATCTTTATTGAAAATAAAAAGACATGTTCAAAAAACAGGCTACAACTTAAGTATGATTACATATCGTGAGATAAAAATTGCCTGTCTCTCAGCAGATTGGAGAACACATAAATTAAATATTTACAAACTCCTGTATCGATAAAAATAATCTTCAATATCAACAAAAAAAGGAAACCTGTAAAATAAAATCTTTCTATGAAAGGTATAACTTATGATTCCTCTCTGATAAGTCATTAGGCCTACAGCAAATTCGCAATTCTCTGAACACACGGTTTAAAAAGTACATGACTGCAGAAATCTTTCTAAAACAATCAGATACATATTTTATCACTTTCTGAATATTAAATGCCGGCTCTGGGGTGTACGGGTGGCATATCTACTTCTTACCCGGAGGCCCCGGATTCAATCCCAGGCCAGGTCAGACATTTGTACCTGGATCTGAGTGCTGGTTCGAGGTCCGCTCAGCCTACGTGATTACAATTGCAGAGCTATCTGACGGTGAGATAACGGCCGAGAGGAATCGCCGTGCTGACCACATGCCACCTCGTAATCTGCAGGACTTCAACCTGAGCAGCGGTCGCTTGGTAGGCCATGGCCTTTCGGGCCTGTTGTGCCATGGGGATTGTTTTGGTTTGGATATGAAATAACGTAATTGGCTGAGCAGAAGTTAAGTTAGGTATCATTATTGTGTGATTTGGATTTAGGAAAATGCTCCCTGACATTTGTTACACTGGTGTTAGTCTTCTATTGTGTATTTCTTAAAATGAAATGAATGTCTAGGGCTAGTTTGAGTTTCTCTGCATGGTTTAGGCTTAAGTTTTATTTTTTCCAATTTGCTTTACGTCGCACCGACACAGATAGGTCTTATCGCGACGATGAGATAGGAAAGGCCTAGGAATGGGAATGAAGACCTCGTGGCCTTAATTAAAGTCAGCCCCAGCATTTGCCTGGCGTGAAAATGGGAAACCACGGAAAACCATCTTCAGGGCTGCTGACAGTGGAGTTCGAAGCCACTATATCCCGGATGCAAGCTCACAGGTGCGCGGTCCTAACCGTACGGCTAACTCGCCGTACAACCCTCCTCATAATATTATCTTCTTAAATAATGCTGCTTTTACAAACTCATTCTGAATAAATATTATCTGAGCACATAAAAATTGAATGTGCGTTCTAATTTTTCTCTAATATGAGCACCAAAAGCACTTGCAAAGAAAAAGATTAATATCATCGTGAACAGTTATTTTGATTAGCGTTTTCTACTGCAGACTAGGATTGACAAGATTGTAATGAGCTTTTTTTAGACTTTATATTGTCATACTTTTCTGGAATAGCGTATTAACAATTGTATTCTTTTATTATAAAGCAAATGGGAAAAATCGGAGAAATGAAGACGTACGAAACTAATAAATCTTTTTTCAGATAATTGATGATTTGAAGCAATACCTTACCCTAATATTAAAAGGTTTTATCAAGTTGTATCAATCATATTTTACGGATTCTAGGCCCAGGTTTATCAAATTTGTAATACCGAAACACAGTTTGTGTGAAAAATATGTAGCCTTTTTCAGAACAGCTGTTTAATTCTAAACAATTATCTCCGATGAATTGGAAAAAGGCAAAGAAAAAAAAAAGCCTAAATATTCTAAACTTCATGTCCATGCGTTCTCTGAATCAACCACCCTATAACCTGCTTAGTTCTCTTTGAAAGTTATTTTATAACAGTTCCATTTGTCTACTCACATGTGAAAAGAAATACCAGATCCCTTCCGATAGCAACCTGTACAAATGAAGGTTGCACACGAATTCACCCTCGTGAATATGTTTCCATTCCACAGGTAAGGCCTAACTTTAAGCCTAATATTGCCGAAACTACTGTAATGTTAATGTATCAGCTCCCACATTCCTTGAACATATTTTACAATATATTATCACTCCATCACATATAATACTAAAACAGATCCACTAATAGGCATGATTCAAATCGAAAACATGCGAGGGTCTGTAAACATTACCACGTGCTAGCCATGCATTCGAAGCTGAAGCGCCCGCAACATGGCGATGCTCGAAAGTGTTCAATATTCCGCATAGCATCAGCGCGCTCTGTGAGTCTAGATAAGTAATATTAAAGTCTTTGAAACTTACCGGTGATTTGGAAGCACGTAACCAAACAAATGTTAAATGCATCTCAGCAACTATCCATAAATTACAAATAGTGAGATCAAACAATTTAAAAAACGACAAATCTCTTCATATTCCATGTTAGATAAGGCCCTACCTTATAAACTAAAGTTTAATATGTTATTCCTTCTCATAAAACATGCTGCAGTAACACACCTAATCATAGAATTCCCGCCAAACAACAGAACATAAACGCGAACCTAGAGGTGGAAATGAGAAAAACTATTAACACGCTTTAACTGCAAGAAATTAGCTTTCAGTCCAGGCCGTCCAGTATCTAGTAGGCTTTGACTCGGTACGCAGCACTAGTCCCATCTATCGGAAACGAGTGACAGCAGAAGACACGAAGCACATCGCAACACACAATGGTTGATGTAATGTTATTGTTGATCGATTTTATGTGCTTTCTGTATTGTAGTCCTTCACATTTAGTTTTGTTCCGACTGTGTGATATTAGGGGATCTTATACAATTATTTATAGCGTAGACTGCAGTTCCTTATTCTCCGACATTACATACCGATTTTCATTAAAATCTGTTTACCCATCTTCTCGTGACTCGGCGCTGATATGAACTTAGCAACAAAAATCCAAATTCATGAATAAGCCTATCTCTGTTACCATAGCCAGTACGGTAAAAATGTATGAGACATAAATGATCGGAAATTTAATTCTATGTAACTTTAGTTATGTAGCATTTATCGACAGGACCACTAATAACATAAATATTCGAGAATAAAATTTAAGGTCTTCCCTTCAACTACAATTTCACTCAGCGTGTATAAAATTATTTATGGCCTAGATTGTATCGACTTATTCCACGACTTTACATACCGATTTTCATTAAATTCTCTTCAACCGTTTACTCGTGATGCGCGTACATACATACATACATACATACATACATACATACATACATACATACATACATACATACATACATACATACATACATACATACATACACACAGACAGACAAATTACGGAAAATGAAAATGTGTATTTCCTTATTACTGTGGATACGTGCGACACAGAAGTATAATTCTTTTTAAAATCTGAGCAATGCACACACAAAACTCTTATACATAGAAGAAGATAGATGCTGGAAGTGCCATCCTCCATGGTTTATACTGGCATTGTATCTGATAACCACATTTAGGCTGACACGAGTGAGTTCTGCCACTGTAATGTATCTGATTTCATTCGTAATGTTTTCTTTCAGTTCCTCCAAAGTGTGAGGATTTTTTGATACACTTATTCTTTCAGTTTACTCACAAGTAAAAGTTACACACTGTTAGGCCTGGAGAACGAGGGGGAAATAGACCAGCACTGATCTCTCTGTCTGCAAACACTTCCGAGATTACAAGAAGAGAATCTTCTGCTGTATGAGCAGGGTCTGAATCTTGTTGAAAATACCCACGCGATTTTTCTTCTTCCGTTAACTGATGGAAGAGCGGCGTCAAAATGCCATCTTGGCACCTCTCTGCATTTACTGTCGTCTGGAAAAAATTGGCCCAATTATTCGTCTTCACTAACAGCACACCAAACACCGACCTTTCTAAACGAGGAACTTCATAAACACCATTAGGATTTGCTGCACACCAATAGCAAGAGTTATAACTGTTCACACGACCATTATGTTGAAACCAGAATTTTACATTCGAAAATACGATTTTGCAATGATAATTGTCTCACCAACAGTTGATATTCAGACAAGCGACTCATACTTGCAAGGTCGAACACGTGCTTGCAAGGTCAATAACTATGCGCGCGCATCCCATACTGCAGTTGCCGTAGCCCAGAGTACAAACACCGCGCGTTCGGTCTGGATTTATACGAGAGACCCTGTACATGTCTTACTAAATATATTTTGCCCCATTTAAGTAAAAAATTATGTTACACCCGGTTCACCTGTTGGTCGAAACTGTTACGTAAAACAACTTATCCTATTGGTAATATTTATCGTTGAACTCATTGCGATTTATACCTGTGCATTTATCGTGAAGTTCATTGCGATTTTTACATGTGCATTTATCGTTAAACTCCTTACGATTTATATATGAGCATTTATCGTTGAACTCATTGCGATTTATACCTGTGCATTTATCGTGAAGTTCATTGCGATATTTACGTATGCATTTATCGTGAAGTTCATTGCGATTTGTACCTGTGCATTTATCGTGAAGTTCATTGTGATTTTTACGTGTGCATTTATCGTTGAACTCATTACGATTTATACATGAGCATTTATCGTTAAACTCATTACGATTTGTACGTGTAGTGAAGCACACGGGAACTGCTAATCTGTAAATACTGTTACATATAAAATCCCTACGCCAACTGTTTTTCAGCATCAAGGTATGACAACCAGAAAGTTTCAACAGCTGAAACTGGCACCAGAGGAAGTTTATTACGTTGCCTTTAGGGGCTGCCTGGCCAAAGCGGTAAAGGCTCACTCGGTTTTCCCGGGAGGATCTAGGTTCGATTCCCCGTCAGGAAGTCGAGAAATTTAAGAAGATATTTCCACTTCCAGACGCGCACATGGCACTGAGGTTTATTCAGCATACACCAAAAAAGAGTATCAGGTTATTTCCTGGGGGCAAAGATGGCCGGGCGTAGAGCTAACCACTCTAACCCATCAGGTGCCAAGGTTGCCTATAGTGGAAGCGTTTACCTTCCACCCCTCCAAGGGCCTTCATGGACTGTACGGAGATGACTATGCACCCTTTCAAAAAACGTGCTGTGAACCTATGACGTCCACGATTTTTGTATTTATTCGCCATATGGACGCGCACAGCTCTATCTAGCGGCGTGTGTTCGAACTACGTTCATCCCTCAGTTCTGTCGCCTTCCACAGACATAAGTGAGAGCGTCTAGAAGGCTGAAACTAGCGAAGTATATAGAATAGGTTATTAGAACAATACCAGGATGACTATCATATATGAAATACTTAGTGGAAAATAGCTTCTTTCAGTGAAGTGAACGAATCATCTTCACCGTTTTGGCGTATCCAGTGATATGTTATAACGTTCAGAGTACTGATAAAGATGTTTATGTCACCTTTGTCTAAGTTAGTTTTCCAAATACAGTAACCATTTGGCAAGAGGTAAACAGGGGTGATAGGTGGCACTGACTGCCTGCTGTAGAGCGACTTATAGCTAGTAGTTTAATAAACCTTGCATGTGCAATGCGGACGGTAAAGTATTTAACTTGTGTTCCATCTTTGACACGTTCTCTCTTAATATTTACTGGCAAACATAAGATATATCTGTAAAAAAACAAAACACGAATGTTGAAATGCTCACATTTCCAAAGTAAGATTGCGCTCAGATTTCTTACGAAGTAAATTTGATGAAATATTTTTCCTCTCTTTCTCTCTCTCTCTCTCTCTCTCTCTCTCTCAGTCCTTCTCGACAGCTAATATCCTCCACAGTGGAACAATCACTTTTTGAAATCTGACGTCACATAACTCATTTCATTTAATCAGACATTCTAAATGCGAGGTTTACTGTTCGGCTAGGACAGCAAACAAACAGCCTTGAGACTTACATATGGCAGATACGAGTGCAATTTATCTCCAGGTCCGCTCTTATTCCGCAAAACAAATGGAGAAAACGTGCCGCACGGGAAGCTTTGTGCACTTGCAATTGCTCTGAGACTCCGAATACGCTACCGCAGTTTTTAATACCAAGTTATTCAAGAAGTATAATTAATATCATGAGATACAAATACTTTGTTCTTGTTCTGCCTACATCTCACTAGTATCAGATCACAAGGTACTGTAAGAGCGTTAGACAGGGCAACTGTATGCAACTGTGAGTACCGAGGTTCATAAGTTAGCAATATCCTTGTTATTGTTGCTGCTGGTTAGTGTACTGTAAGCAGTATGGGGCATGTTGATCGACAGAGCTGTGTTCATAACTTTTGTGGAGTCTATCTGATGAATGAGAGAGTTGGCTACGCGCTGCAGGTCAAGTAGCTGCGAGCTGACATTTGGGAGATGGTGAGATCGAACCCCACGGTCGGAAGATCTGAAGATGATTTACCATTATTTCCCCTTCCCCATGAAAATAAAAAATTATTGAAATATATTTACGAGTAAATATGTTGGTACCGGGCCCTCGTCTTAGTGAAAAATGATTTACCAGGCCGCCATCTCTCGAAGCTTGCTTCTTTTTTTTTTTTGCTTTACATCGCACCGACATAGATAAGTCTTATGGCGACGAGGGGATAGGAAAGATCTAGGAATGGGAAGGAAGCGGCAGTGGCCTTAATTAAGGTACAGCCCCAGAATTTGCCTGGTGTGAAAATGGGAAACCACGGAAAACCACCTTTAGGGCTGCTGACAGTGGGGTTCGAACCCACTATCTCCCGATTACTGGATACTGGCCGCACTTAAGCGACTGCAGCTATCGAGCTCGGTTCTCAAAGTTTGAGTTCAGCTGCTGTAGAGTATTCGAAACGTAGTATTGTTGGCTTGCAACACGTTAAGGAATTCTCGTGGAAAGAATTCGGACACGTAGTGTCTCAGTTGAAAGTTCATCTCTGTATCAGTTGTAGAATTTCAGCGTCCGGATCCAAAGATCGCGGGTTCAAATTCGGCACAGACTGTCAAAGAGTCCTACGTCGTGCGATGTTTGCATGAATGAAATCTGGCGATTTACTCCCCCCCCCCCCACTCCCCAAAAATGATTCATAGGTCATACAACAGCGTTCAGGTTTATCTCGTATAATAAAACGGAATCGTCGAAATCGACATGCACATAGCTTAAAAGGAGTCAGATCATTATGTGTGTACTTTATTTATTTATTTATTTATTTATTTATTTATTTATTTATTTATTTATTTATTTATTTATTTATTTATTTATTTATTTATTTATTTATTTATTATGTCTGCAACGGAGTTGTACTTCAATTACAACAAGAATTACAATAATACAATATGCAGAAATAACACATCAATAAAGAATTGTTTTTTTTTTCTATTTGCTTTACGTCCCACCGGCATAGGTAGGCCATATGGCGACGATGGGATACGGAAGACCAAGGAGTGGGACGGAAGCGGCCGTGGCCTTAATTAAGGTACAGCCCCAGCATTTGCCTGGTGTGAAAATGGGAAACCAAAGAAAACAATCTTCAGGGCTGCCGACAGTGGGATTCGAACCCACTAAAATAAAAGGTTTAAAACCGGGCGAGTTGGCCGTGCGCGTAGAGGCGCGCGGCTGTGAGCTTGTATCCGGGAGATCGTGGGTTCGAATCCTACTGTCGGCAGCTCTGAAGATGGTTTTCCGTGGTTTCCCATTTTCACACCAGGCAAATGCTGGGGCTGTACCTTAATTAAGGCCACGGCCGCTTCCTTCCCATTCCTAGGCCTTTTCTATCCCACCGTCGCCATAAGACCTATCTGAGTCGGTGCGACGTAAAGCCCCTAGCAAAAAAAATAGGGGTTTAAAGGAATTGGATTACACAGGCGAGGATACGATTTTACTTTAGATTTACAAATATTGGCTATTACTTCTATAGGTTATACAGTATATATGTACAAATATTCTATGTATATGTGCAGGCATACAGGTTTAAAGACAGATAAGGTGCATGATTAATTACTATAATTAAATAATATACCAATGATTACACACTGTTGAAATACATTATGATTATGATTATTATTATTATGGCTCTGAATACGTTTGCACAGTTAATTCTATTTTCTTCTTAAACCACGTTGCTTTTGTAAATAACTTTATATTTATATTTGCTGAGATTAACTAGTAGGCAAATTTTGAACCCTAGGGACATTGAGAAATCTAAGTTGCGGTTCTTAACTAGTATATCAAAAGTAGAGCACATTCTTACTAACGGAGAATTTTTGTGAATTAATATATTTGATAAGGGATTGTAAACGTATTTTCGGTTACGCTTGTTTGATTTGTTTACGTTAAAATGAATTCGTGTGAGCAAATCGCGGCAGTCTATACTGCCATTCATGATTTTATGCAGAATCAATTGTTGATAGATTTCTCGACGAGTCCCAAATGATATATACTTGAATTCTTCTTATATGCTGACTGACCGTGCTTTTGTAGTATATAAACGGTAGCCATATTATTATTATTATTATTATTATTATTATTATTATTATTATTATTATTATTATTATTATTATTATTATCATTATTATTATTATTATGTCCAACTCGTTGGCTGATTGATCAGCGTACTGGCCTTCGGTTCAGAGGGTCCCGGGTACGATCCCCGGCCGGGTCAGGGATGTTATTATTATTATTATTATTATTATTATTATTATTATTATTATTATTATTATTATTATTATTATTATTATCCGTCCGGCATCTTGGCTGAATTATCGGTGTACTGTGCTTCGGTTCAGAAGGCCCCGGGTTCGGCCGAATCAGGGATTTCAAATTTAGTTAATTCCTGTTGCTCGGGGACTGGGCTTTTATATTCGTCTTAACACACACCCTCATTTACATACGACATATCATACTACAAACCAATACAGAAATGTGCAATAGTGACAACTTCCCTATGCTGTACATGGGGTTGGCGTCAGGAAAGGTATCCGGCCAGATAACTAAGCTCATTAAATACAACATGCATTCCCAGGAAATTGGGAAAAGACCCAGGAGGAGGAAAAATAAATGTCCGGGTCCTGACTCACCAGTTATTATGCTGACCATTGGTCCAAGTGCTCCCAATATTCGCTTTCCGGCCGAGTAGGGTATTTCAACAACATCCTCTGGGTCTGGGTGCATGCGCCGTCTTCAATAGTAGACTTCATTCCAAGTAGGGTCTCATCCTGTCAGGTGCTCAGGTCATCCATGGGTGTCAACTCGAAAGACCTGCGCCAGGCATCCCTGGTGGCCATTATTATTATTATTATTATTATTATTATTATTATTATTATTATTATTATTATTATTATTATTATTATTATTATTATTATTATTACGGGGAAAGAAAGTGCCGGGGTGAATGGGTCTAACTACAAAATCAAAGTTAATCTAAAACTGTAACAAAGGTTATATTTTTTCTTTAAAAAAAACAAGTAACAATGTAACAGGTACCAGTAGCAATAAACAAGTCTTAGGAAAGACAAAATTGGTGGCATAAACAGATCTTGGGCTTCAAGCCCTCACTTCACAATTCCTGAGCTAGACGCTCAACTTTACAAAGATCACAACTTTACTTAAGGGCAGAAATCCCCTAATACGTTGAGCCCTTGCTCCAACAATTACAATATCCGGCCTCCCAGAGGCACTTTTACAACACTAGAAAAAGAGCGAACGTGCTCTCAGTTCTCAAGCCTACTCAAGGCAATATCAGAAAATTACAATTACTTGCCATCAAGGAACAACTTACAAAATTTGAAACAGGGGTATCTAGTACCCAACCTATTGGGCTGTAGTAGAAAAGAACAGGTTAAGTAAATGGCCCAAAACACAAATAGAATGGAGGCGTGTATCTGCACTCCAAGATATGAAGTCTGAAAACTTAAGGGGCACTAGGCCGATGAAACAGCGGCTATTCCTAAACTACGGAGGTGACTCGTATAAGAATAATTTAAGACATTACGGAAAGGAAGAAAACCAGTTACAAAACGTAGTCACCTCAAACCAATATGAAGGGGAGCTCGAGAGGGTACGTCACTCTCTATCCCCGAATTACACTTGGAGATTTTATGAAATTTTTACATTAGCCGGCAGAACTTACATTTTAGAGAAGTTGGTTACATAGTTAAGTTTTCGGACCTTTCCCTCAGGATAAACTGCGGAGCTAGCAAAAAATAAGATGTTAGATGGCCATTACCTTGTTGAAGAACTGCTGCCTGATGAAAGAGGCGCCTCCCGCCTCCTGCTTTACACACACACTAAGTTAGATGACGATCAATTTGCCAAGAGACGTGAAAATCCGCAGTTTATAAACCCTCGGGGAAAGTTCGAGACCTTTCATGGATAATCAAGACACACCCACAGGGTTTTATTGGTCAAATTTAAAAGTGACACTCAGAATCGAAGAAGAAATACGGGATTGGTTGGAAATTAATTACAAAAATTAGGGATTGGCTAGATTCAAAACTGGCGGAAAGAAAAGATCAATATTGCCAACCCAAAAATGAATGAACGGAATTTAGTAAAGAAAAAACTTATGAATACAAAACTTCTTTAAATCAAGGTTCTTCCACTTCGCACCAGCGTGAATGATCATAGTTTATAAGCAGTGACATCTGTTGAAGAAAGTTCAAACTTCTTGATAAAGGGCTAACAAAACGATTAGAAATTCACACAGTACTGGAAACTTCAAATTACTGTAATGACATCTTCTGAGTAAAAGTTTAAGAAGGTGTTGTTTCAAGTTCACTGTTCCTCCCGTAGAGGAGTTCTATTAGGCGCAACATTTAAATGCGCAGCGTTGGGGTGTACCTCCCAGTACAATTATTATTATTATTATTATTATTATTATTATTATTATTATTATTATTATTATTATTATTATTATTATTATTATTACTGATAGCGACTAAAGGCACGTTCGGATCATAACCATTTTAGACATGATTTCCTTAAGTTCATTTAGGGTAGCCCCAGTAGAGATTTCTGGAGTAAATCCGCTGTCATACAGGGGTGAGTGGTCACTGATCAGTAGATTAAGGGTTGAAAAATATGGTATTATTTATTTATTTATTTATTTATTTATTTATTTATTTATTTATTTATTTATTTATTTAGGTATTATTTATTTATTTATTTATTATTTATTTATTTATTTATTTATTTATTTATTTATTTATTTATTTATTTATTTATTTATTTATTTACAGCTAGCATTGAGTTTCTTGCCCTTATTGTAGGTTAGATTGAAAATTTAAATCAGCTATCCTGTTCTCACATCAGTTGTAAGATGTCGAGGCTAGTGACCCCGTGGTGTGTAGTGTGATTAGATCTCTGCGTGTGATGGGTAAGACGACCTGAGTTGTGGTGAACAGGTTGCATATTACTCCACGATAACGCTAGGCCGAACTCAGTCAATCCTATACTTGGGTCGCTATGCTTCCAGGATTTTCAGGTACTGAGTCGTTCTGTTTTGACTTGGTATCGACACACCTTTGGGACATTAAAGACGCTTCAAGATTTAATATGTATGGAACCAACACTGTAGTTCAGCGAGCATGTCTTGATGCTAGGTATTTGGCCTGGACTATTTCTTCGCCTTTGGGATATCAAGGACGCTTCAGATTTAACATGCTTGGAACCAAAACTATAGTTCAGCGAGCATGTCTTGATGGTAGGTTTCTGACCTGGACTATTTCACGCCGTTAGAAGTACCTCAGTACATTATTTAAACGAATGCTTAGACATGTACGAGGGCTATATGCAATGCAAGTGAGGTTTTACGTATGAACTGGAATTTCGATGACTGGAGCTAGTGAAGATATAAGGGAACAGATATAGGAAGTTGCTGAAAAGGAATAGTGAGAATAGTGTGGCTTGATGGACCAATTACGGTCTTAAATTCATTGCGAACGAATACTTAAAATAAGTTCTTCCGTTTTACGGACTATTACGTGCCAGCCCTGTCGTAGCCCCCTTTGGTATTTCCTGGAAAGGACTAGTGAGTCAGAGACCGGATAATTCTCAGCCTGCCTTAGGGCATGGTTGGCCTTTTCGTGTATTGTTCTCTTCGTCTGGTTTCCTCGTGTACTTTCTGGAAGGTGCAACGAGTATGTGGCTGTCTTTATCCGACTCTCGAATATTCCAGAACTTTACCACTAGGATGTAAAGAGAAGGCTAGACGCGGACAATGAGCGAGTGTCTAGGGCCTTACACACGAGCGTTTTATTGTCGCCGTTGTCGACCACAAAAAGTGGTTCATGTGTGGCCGGCTGTCGCCGCTTTGCCGTTACCATACAATGGGAAGAATACCTCCCCTTTACACATGAGCGTTTTCTCGACCACATGCGAACGACATGTCGCCAGCTGTAGTCGATCCCGGCCACCGACCACATGCCGACCGCAGCGCATTCTTTTACACACGGGCGACATCCTGGCGACAGGTTCCCGCTGGCAGTAATCGTAATGGAGTCGTTTGATACAGATACGAGATTGAAGCCGAACCCTCTATACGGAACTACGTTAGTGATACATACAGCAACCGAGTCGTTGGACTCGGGCGACAGCAATGCTGGCTGTCTCCAGTAACCCACAGTAGTCTGAACGAGGAACTTTTATTGTGTCCAAGTGTTGGAGTTCACTGGTTGGACTAGGGCAGGGATGGCGAACCTATGCCACGCGTGTCACCTAGTGACACGCGAACACGATTTCGGTGGCACGCCACATGAACATAATATATATCATTTTTTAAATAATTTGTTTTACGTCACACCGACGATGGGATAGGAAAGGCTTACGAGTGGGAAGGAATCTGCCGTGTCTTTAATTGAGGTATAGCCTCAGCATTTACCTGATGTGAAAATGGGAAACCACGGAAAAACATCTTCAGGGCTGCCGTCAGTGGGGCTGGAACCCACTATCTCCCGGATGAAAACTCACAGCCGCGTGCACCTGACCGCGCGGCAAACTGGCCCGGTGATAATATTTAATGACGAAGTGTGTTACAATGGGAGCTTATTATTTTTTACACATAATATTAGGTATTCTCGAAACTTACATACCGGTACATTAAAAAAAAAAATTGCAGTATTTGCAAAATACGACAACGGAACATGCAATCAAATGCGGTTACAAGAGATGTATATAATAAATAATAAAAAATAACATGTTATGAAACACAATCGGAAATTTAGAAAGGAAGTCGCTGGAGGGGGACAGGGGGTGTTGTTGTAGGTTGTAGACATTCCATATTGGAAAATAGCAAGTGGCACAGTCAACAGTTGAGAATAATAAACCAGACTTAAAATGTCACACTTGTTGGAAAAGGTTTGCCAATCCTGGACTAGGGCGACAGCGTTGGCTGCCGTCAGTGTCCCTCCGGTGTCAGAGTGTCGTCATGTTGGAGTATGGAGTAAGAAGCAGTGTCTGTGTACTGCCTTGGAGTACTGTGCGTGTGTGTGTGCGTGCTACGGTGGGCTATAGACTGCTTAGAGTCCCTGTGTGGAACAGTGACATGAGCAGTGTTAATTGTCGTTGTTGTGAGGAGCATTGCCTTGTTGGTTAGCAATGTTGAACTGGTGCTGTTTAGTTGTCAATGTTAAAGAGTTCTCTGTATTGACTGTGTGAATCACTGGACTTTCTATGATATCTAACCAAGGAACAGTCATCGTGTGCTGTGGGGGTCAGCTGACCTGGTTCGTATATGTCCACCTGTAGCTAGCGTGCGGGGTGACTGTACTTACGAGCGACCATGAAAGTGACTTGTCAATAAGGATTATAGCCGTCTCAGGTAATATCAACGAGCCAGATTTGTATGGAGAGGACAGAGACTTGTAAATAGTCAGCAATTAGTGACTGTGGTCATTCATGTTTGAATAGAATTGTGTGTTGTGTGTGTGTGTGTGTGTGTGTGTGTGTGTGTGTGCGTGTTTATTGGATTGTCCTGAAATAAATTAGAGCATTAATACAAGCAGTATTTTATTCAAAAGAGTACACTATTTTATTTTATTTCATACAATCCAAACGAACATTCCCCAAGCTCATAGGCCTACAGTTTAGGAAGTGTCGTTTGGGCGGTACGATGAATCCACTCGGCCACTTGGTTTTCTAGACCGGAGCCGCTGTCTCAATGTCAGATAGCGCCTCAATTATAATCACATATGCTGAGTGGACTTCGAACCAGCGCTTAGATCAAGTTAAAATCCCCGCCTGCCGGGAATCGAACCCGTGATCTCTGGGTAAGAGGTAAGTACGCTACTCCTACACCGCGGGGGCGGCTGTTTTATTTCACACTATGTTGAATTTATTTTGATTTCAATAACATTGTGAGCACATAATACTTTGTTCAGGACCCACTTACCCATGAAAGTGTCGATATCATTCAATTATGATGATGATGATGCTTGTTGTTTTAAGGGGCCTAACATCGAAGGTCATCGGCCCCGATATCATTCATGAATCAACCGATAGACATATTCACTCGCTTACACATGGTATGTATATAAGTAACCTGTCTCTCGGATACCAACAGAACAAACATAGTTCTAGACCAACGTAGATCCGGCGTGAAATCGGAAGATTGTGGGTTCAGTTCCCATTGGCATCTGGCGGGCCATTTTTGTTCTGTATTTCGGCATTTACTATATTACGTGCTGAACACGACCTAATGATCTGCAAGTCTTCTTCAAGTATCTAGGTGAAATGAAATGGCGTATGGCTTTTAGTGCCGGGAGTGTCCGAGGACATGTTCGGCTCGCCAGGTGCAGGTCTTTCAATTTGACACCTGTAGGCGACCTGCGCATCAAGATGAGGATGAAATGATGAACACAACACATACACCCAATCCCCGTGCTAGAGAAATTAACCGAAGGTGGTTAAAATTCCCAACCCTGCCGGGAATCGAACCCGGGACCCCTGTGACCAAAGGCCAGCACGCTAACCATTTAGCCATGGAGCCGGACAGTATCTAGGTAACTGTTTTACATGAGTATTGGAATCGTTTCTGACGACTTGTTTTTTTATGTTTGTATAAGCTGAACGCCGTAAGTAACTGAACATTTCAAATTAGACATGTTTTTTATGAAATAATTATTATATGTATAAATTTCATGTTATGTGTTTTAGGTACATTAATTCAATTATAGTTCCTAATCGAACCACCCTCATATATGCGAGAAGTTTACCTAGACACCTGTAAAGTAGCAGTTTCTTGTAATATAGCCTACTGGGTAGTTATGTATATTAGAACAAATGAACAGTCTGGTGATTCAATGTAAGATACTGTTCTCATTTCTCAAACCCGGAACCTTTTAATTGCGAGCCAGAAGAGAGCGTCTTCATCTCCACTAGCTTATATATAAGTAAGTGTCGTACGTGCAATTAATATGTAACTGTAAACATGGACTGAGGCAGAAGAACGGAAACCTCAACTTGTGGCGTGATCTCCATCATAAACTAAGGGAAGGCGTCTCTATTTCTGGTACCAGAAGGCAAGGAACTTCTCTTGAAAGCACAAAGATAACTACAATTTCTTCTCTTTATTAGAGCGGTATTGCTTATCATCCAGCAGAGCACTTTATTAACATGGAGCTAACGTATGTTTAGCCTTTTATCCACAAAGTAGAACTTTATAGCCTACTCACAGCTATCATTAAGCCATCAGAGAGCTGCGATTTAAAACAATAACCTGGCCGTAAATTGGATCTTCCCGACCGGAATGTAATTATAGCGAAAGAGAGGACAAACAAATAACTTGCTTAAATAAATCCTAGTTAGACATGATAATTGTTACGTTCTACACGCTGCGAAACTTCGCTTCTACATCTCTCTATCCGTAAATTCTTCCACAAAGTTTATCGTCCCGTAAGATAATTTCTCTTTTTATTCTGTACACAATAGCGAGACGAGTTTGTTTTATATGAAGTTATGGTGTTCTGACAAATGTTAATTATTGCATTGGTACTAACAGTTATATTAAATTTAATACTAGAGAAGTTAGTGTTATTAGTGTCCAGCTTGGATAATGCTAATGACGGGCGTGTAAAACCACACATATCACCCAGGTGGTGTCTTAGTATTTGAATATGCATAGCGCTGTGACATTTCCTTTATGGTGGTAATGAAGAACTCCTTCCTCTTCACTAAAGGACGTGGGCTTGAAGAATTATAGTCCAATTCACACTAAATGATTCACAACCCGACAACGAAGCAACTGTAAACAAACCTATTTCATACATACATCACGTACTGTCTTATTTTACATTAGGGGCTTAAAACGTCGAAGTAGCCAGACACTGAATCATCAGAGGTAGAATACACATGGAACGCCATTAACGATAGTGTGATTGAAATCCAGGAAAATTAAATTGGACACTGCAACAACATGAAAAGATAGAGCTGGATGACAGATGAAATTCTAGAACTTATGGATGAAAGGAGAAAGCACAAAAATACAGATACAAAATTCTAAACAAAGCTGTACGCAGAAAGTGCAGGGAAGCCCGAGAGTTATGGATGACAGACAGATGTAAAGAAATTGAGATCCTTCAAGAGAAGGACGACTATTTTAACTTGCATAAGAAAGTGAAGGAACCTGCTGGTTTGAAACGGAGACGGTATGGTCAAATTTTGAGAGATGCCAATAATGAAATCATCTTGGGTGTGGAAGGGAAACTCAAGCGATGGAAGGAATATGTAGAAAATCTCTTCAAAGATGACAGGAATGATCCTCCTTCACCTGACGAGAGAATAAATGAAAATAGCCCTGAAATAACAAAAAGTGAAGTTGTACATGCCGTAAAACTTCAAAAGAATGGTAAAGCAACTGGACCTGACGGTGTGTACGCTGCAGTTCTCAAAGTAATAACAGAACAGGAATCTACCGGCCTCAATATCTTAACATCATTATTCAATCAAATATATGTATCAGGAGAAATACCATCAGAATGGCTGAAATCAACCTTCATACCACTACCGAAGAAGCCTAACTCGTCTCAGTGCGATGATTATCCTATGATATGTTTGATGTCTCACATGCTCAAAATATTCTTGCGAATCATTCACACTAGAATATACAAAAAATGTGAATCCCACGTGGATCAGAATCAGTTCGGTTTCCGAAATGGCGTTGGTACACGTGAGGCATTGTCGTTAAATGTGTTGTTGCAGAGGTGCAGAGATATCAATGTTGATGTCTATGCCTGTTTTATAGACTATTTAAAAAGCTTTTGATTGTGTCAGGCACAATAAGCTGATAGAGATTCTGAGATCAACAGGGTATTGACTCCGGTGACTTACGTAAAATCAGTAACCTGTACTGGAATCAGTTTGCAAATGTCAAAACTGATCAAGGAACTTCAGAAACTGCTTCGATCAGGAAGGGCGTCCGCCAGGGTTGTGTACTGTCACCTCTGTTGTTTAACATTTACTCAGAGGCAATCTTTAAAGAAACATTGGAAGACTATGGTGGGATCAAAATTAACGGGAAAATCATCAACAACATCAGATATGCAGATGACACTGTTGTCATAGCTGATGACATTCCTGGCCTTCAGTGCATGATAAACTCCTTAGTTCAGCACAGTGAAGAGTATGGATTATATGTTAACCCCTCAAAAACGAAACTGATGGTGTTCTCTAAGAAGACAATTTGGACAAATTTCACAATAAAAGATAAAATAGTTGAGCAAGTGTCTTCTCTCAAATATCTGGGTACCAACTTGGATGACCAAATGTAACTTCAAACGGGAGATAATATCTAGAATACAGCAGGCCAGGAAACAATTCATTACCATGAATAAATTCTTTGTGAGGTCAGATCTCAGTCTCCAACTACGAATTCGTATGATCCGCTGCTATATATTTTCTGTTCTCCTATATGGATGTGAAAGCTGGACTCTGGATCCAATCATAGAAAAACGTATTGATGCCTTCGAAATGTTCCTGTATCGCCGTCTCTTGCCGATATCCTGGATAATGAAAATCTCAAATGCCGAGGTCCTTCGTCGAATGAAAAAGCAAAAAGAACTACTGCTCACCATAAAACAGAGGAAAACGCAATACCTAGGACATATCACGAGAGGTGCGAGGTATCAGTTATTACAGCTTATTATCGAAGGGAAGATACAGGGGAAGAGATCTGTTGGGAGAAGAAGAAAGTCATGGCTGAAAGACCTTCGAAGATGGCACTGCTGTACTTCAGTAGTGGCATTCCATTCTGCGCTGCCAAGATCAGAACCAGTTACGTACATCGCCAACCTCCGCTCGGAGACGGCGTCTTAGGAAGAAGAAGAAGCCAGACTGAGTGGCTCAGACAGCACAAGCTGGTGGATTCGATCCCATCTCTGCCCAGTGGTATTTGAAACTGCTCAAATACTCTAGCCCCGTCTCGGTAGATTACCAGCACGTAGAAGAAATCCTACGGGGCAAAATTCTCCGTAAACTTTTATTTTACAACTTGCTTTACATCGCACGGACACAGATAGGTCTTATGGCGACGATGGGATAGGAGGGATCTAGGACTGGTAAGGAAGTGGCCGTGGTTTAATTAAGGTACAGCCCCGGCATTTGCCTGGTGCGAAAATAGGAAACCACTTAGAAGCCTTCTTCAGGGCTGCCAACGGTGGGGCTCGAACATACCATCTCCCGGACGTAACCTCACAGCTGCGCACCCCTAACCGTTCCGTCAGTTTACCCGGTTTCGAAAACTTTAAAAGTATTGTGTGCAGAGTATGCCAAACTTTGTTACTCTGTGACAAATTTTAGAAAAGTAAACCTATGACTATATAGGCCCGATGGGCCCTGGCTTACCAGACGACCGCTGCTCAGCTGCAGATTACAAGGCGAGACATTGTCAGTGCGACGAATCCTCTCGGCCGTAATTCTTAATTTTCTAGACTGGGTTCGCTATCTCACCGTCAATAGCTCCTGAATGGTAGTCATGTAGGCTTAGTGGACCTGGAACCAACCTGCAGATCTCTTACCTGGACGGAAATCGAACCCAGGACCTCTGGGTGAAAAGCAGGCACTCTCCGGCGATCAATTTCAGACAGTGGATTTTTTCGCGTTCTACCATAGTCCATTTAGTAATACCTTAGAACCTAATTAAATTTTATTACATTTCATACTTATGCTATGAAAGCATTCATAGAAACAAGCAAAAAATATTTATTTACGTTACTTTTGAATTTTAACGAAGATAAATATTATGTATACTCCTAATTTTTTCTTTCTTTGTGGTTTAACGTCGCGTTAACACATCGCAGGTTTTCGGCGACGCCAGGATGGGGGAGGGCTGGAATTGCGAAAGTAGCGGTCGTGGCCTTAATATAAGTACCATCATATTACTCGTGTGATAATGGGAAACCACGGAGCACCATCTTCAAGGGCTACCGATGGTGGGATTCGCATCCACCATCTCCCGAATGCAACCTCACAGCTAAGCAACCCTAACAGCACGGCCAAATCCCTTGGATTTCTTCACCGTTGCTAGTATTGGAATAGCCCTATGCTAGTTAATATATTACTTATAAAGTAAATATTTTGTTCATTTAAATATTTTAATAAGAACAGCATTGTATCACTAAATGTTGTCAGCAGCCATTGCTTAGAATCTCCGCAAACGTCTTCTTTAAATCTTTAAAATCATGTGTAAATAGTTGTTGCAAGAAAGTTTTGAATTCATGCAAACCCACGCACAAATATTACTTATGCGGGATTTACTTTTGTTGACATTTTCTTGAAAACATTCACTCTAATAACAGTTATAGAGACCGAGCTCGATAGCTGCAGTCGCTTAATTGCGGCCAGTATCCAGTATTCGGGAGATAGTAGGTTCGAACCCCACTGTCGGCAGCCCTGAAAATGGTTTTCCGTGGTTTCCCATTTTCACACCAGGCAAATGCTGGGGCTGTTCCTTAATTAAGGCCACGGCCGCTTCCTTCCCAATCCTAGCCCTTCCCTGTCCCATCGTCGCTATAAGACCTATCTGTGTCGTTGCGACGTAAAGCAACTAGCAAAAAAAAAAAAAAAAGAGTTATATAAAATTATCACTCTAAAAAAAATAATATTACGACTTGTACACATTAGCTGTGAATAAAATGGAAAATGATACTGCTACTTTTTTTTTACTTTGAAGGTGAAGCATGGCACTATATATTTCTTCCGGAAGTTGAGAGGGAAACATCAATGTCATTCCCCCAGAGAGTGCTCAGAATGTGACATGTTAATAACAATGGGCAATAAGTGGCATTTAAGTACTTCACAAAGGAAAAAAAACAAAAACAAAAAAAACAGATAATGCTGTTAAACGAAGAGCCGTGAATCTCAAATTTAAAAAAGAAAGATATTTCCCTTCAGGTAGAACTGATCAGAAATGATTTTTAGACACTTTTGATTAATTGTATTTGTTTCCACAAATAAACACTGCGATCCATCCAACGGGCAGTCGTGATCGAGTTTGCCAGCCCTAATGTAGAATTACTCATGTGGGATTCGCTATCACATTTTTTTTTTGTTTTTTTGCTAGTTGTTTTACGTCGCACCGACACAGATAGGTCTTACGGCGACGATGGGACAGGAAAGGGCTAGGAGTGGGAAGGAAGCGGCCGTGGCCTTAATTAAGGTACAGCCCCAGCATTTTCCTGGTGTGAAAATGGGAAACCACGGAAAACCATTTTCAGGGCTGCCGACAGTGGGGTTCGAACCTACTATCTCCCGAATACTGGATACTGGCCGCACTTAAGCGACTGCAGCTATCGAGCTCGGTGCTATCACATTTGTTTAAAGTTGTACATATAGGTGTTAATATAATGATTACTACTGCTACCACCTTTTACTTTGATGTTGAAGCATGGGACTCCACTTCTTCCGAAAGTTGAGAGGAATATATCGACGACATTCCCCTAGAGAGTGACATGTTAACAAGAATGGGCAATGCATTGCATTAGAATGAATGGTCCAAGTATTAAGCTTCTCTATTACTATCCCTGTCAGGAAATGAACCCGGATTCAGCCAAAGAGCCCGGACTCCATACATGTCAATAATATGAGAAAATATTTCTCTTAGGAATAATAGTGACTTCCTGTCTTTCCAAGTGGCTATATTTCATAAGAAATATTATATTTTATTCTAGTGGAACGTTTTTCAGTTCTGGCCTTTTCCCCAATTACCTGTTGTAGAAAAAAATATGGATTGAGCCTTGTTTTAAGGCCGGATGCCCTTCCTGATGCCAACCATGTGTGGAGAGATGTAATGCATTCAGTATTACATGTTTCTATTGTGGTTAGTAGCGTTGTGTGATGTAAATAAATACACAGCTCTCGGGCTAGACGAGTTAACCAAGCGCAGCTAAAATCCACATTCCGGCCGAAAATCGACCCGAAGGCCACTACACTGATGATTCCGCCTGCGGTTAATTTGGTTCCATATCTTCAGCGCAGTGAAGCGGAATATTTCGTCCCTGGTGGTATGGTATGTCTTGAGTCTCGAGCTACTGATCATCCCAGTCTTGCTGTCACTAGAAGTGGGCTATAACAAACTCGACTTGACTGAAAATCACCCACACTTCCGCTCCATGCCCTAACTTCTTCTCAGCTCAGCACATGTCACTGCCGCAAATCTCCAACTTCCTGTTTTTGTGTTCCTGTCTACCTGTCCCCTCAACACGTCTGTACATTACCATGGAGAGCCAACCAGGCAGGGATGCGGGCGGGTAGATTGGGGGAAAGTGCAGCTGTTGAGATGTACCGTCGTACACAATCTGACTTGTCGCAAAAGAGTCACGTCTTGTCGCTTTCCGCCCTCATATTATCCAGCGCTCCCAGCGGGAGAATCGTCAATCATCTCACGCCCGCACTTGTCCAAACACAGCCACACGCCTTCTTCATGGGGGTTAAGACATTCCCTCGCAGGGCCTGGCTGTCTGATGGGATTCACAGACAGGCCGTCAACGAGTTCTTCCACACTTGATGTCATAAGTCACAGGCGCTAGTCTGCTTTAAACATCATTGAGGGTGAGGACATGATTACCAGTGCATGAGCCGCTTCTCAATAATAAGGGGATGATTGCCTAGCTGTGGCCTACTTACTTCCCTTTAAGGGGAGCCGTGACTAAAACTTTGAACTTATAGTCTTCTAGCTATCACCGCCAAATTTTAATCACTAAAACATAGTCTCAACCTTGAGGGATCGTAGCCCCGTAAATTCTCTTTCTATAAGAAACCACCACATTAACTCGTAAATACGTTTCCAACTTTATCACTGATTACTGTCCGACTCGTTGACTGACTGGTCAGCGTACTGGCCTTCGGTTCAGAGGGTCCCGGGTTCGATTCCCGGCCGGGTCGGGGATTTTAACCTTCATTGGTTAATTCCAATGGCCCGGGGCCTGGGTGTTTGTGCTGTCCCCAACATCCCTGCAACTCACACACCACACATAACACTATCCTCCACCACAATAACATGCAGTTACCTACACATGGCAGATGCCGCCCACCCTCATCAGAGGGTCTGCCTTACAAGGGTTGCACTCGGCTAGAAATAGCCACACGAAATTATTATTTATACTGATTACTGGAGGCAATTACAGGTAGCGACTACGGCAGAGCGCCACGTTCGTTAGCCGAGTACACAGGAGCTCTGCCTAGCCCCTCTTATTTTAGAACTGAGTGCAATCCAGGGGCTGCCTGGCCGAGGCGGTAAAGGCGTACTTGGTTCGCCCGGAAGGACGTGGGTTCGAATCTCCGTCAGGAAGTCGTAAAATTTAAGAAACGAGATTTCCACTTCCCGAGGTGCATACGGCCCACAGGCTGAAACGTATAATTTTGCCAAATTTTAATTTTCTTACTTGTCTGGCAGATTATGGTGCAATTTGGATTTTGGGTGAGGGGGTAAGAATTATGACTTTCAGGAAATTAAACCAAAAAATATGCAGACGATCATTATTACCCCTCAAACGGGTATCTGTACGAAAATTTTACCAAAATAGTCAATGTACAGGCACACACAGTCGTTACGATTTTATTTATGTAGATAGATAAGGAATCTGCTCCACGTACAACACATTTTGGCTACGTCAGATGGACTTAACCTGCAAAACCAACCGTTTATGATATCTCACTTATTAATCCTCCTGTCGAAAAATTCACATGAGAACAAAAGTTTCAGAAATGGATTTCCATTAAGGATTGTAGATTTCGATTAATTTCGGATGTGCATATTTGGAAGAAGTGCAAAATCATGATTCCGGTTTCGGATAAACCCCCAGTGAATTAAGTATTCAGAAATAATATTGGCCCTAAAACCTACACAAGGACAGGTGGATTCTAAATATCAAGTTTAGTAGAAATATATTCAGTAGTTTTCAAGTTATAAAAACTCATAAAATCAAACCAACAAACAGACACCAAAGTTAAGAAATATGCAGATGGACATTATTACAACTGAAACGGACAACTGTACGGAAATTCCGCCAAAATATCCAATGTCTAGACAGACGGTCGTTGCGATTACATTTATATTGCACCCATAAGCGAATTTACCTAATTAATTTACAAATTAAAAGTTGAATATTTCGCATATGGGATACTGCAGTAGGCTGGGAATCCAGCAGTCACAAAGGAACTTTCTGGCGCCAGTCAGACGGCGAGTAAAATCCACAAAACTCTCCTTAGAGCACGACCAACTTGTAAACCACCCTGAGTACTCCTTCCAATAAATTTTATGACACCGACTAGGAGTGGCGACTTTCTGTTGGTTCTCACGAGAAAATCACGCGTCGAGGCCTGACCTACTTAGCTAGGACAAAAGGGACAACGACAATACCCGCCAATCCTTGGGAGGAAATGGAAGCATCCACGCTACGAAGAGCGCGAAAGTCTCAGCCAATCACAAAATTCTAAATTTGAATGAACTGTCACAGCGGGAATCTACAGGCAGTATTTCGCTATCTGAAGCTCGGTGTGGTGGTGAAAAACAGTGTCCTGATTCATTTATAATATTGGGAAAATTATCAGTGCGAATCTGTGGTTAATTAGTGCCTAATTAAAAAAATTTAACTTCACACGGAGGAGTAAGTGTGCCCAGAAGAATGAACTGTCATGGCAGGATGGAGCCATTCACCGGAAGAAAATAACACCAGTGACGCGCGCCGTCGTGTGGATTATCCTGTGATCATTTCCCACGACGCAATATTACATGTAAGTCAGACCGAAATTAGGGAGTTTTGTACATAAATTTTGAAAACCTTAACCTACGGATGTACGATAAAGTGCTCCCGAGGGCTAGATCATTACGCCACATCCCTTCCACGGAACTATTTTCTAGGTGGGGGGAGAACTCTTTACAAAACCCAGCGACCAGGAGGTTGAATTCTCAGTGTTTCTTGAATTCTCAGTGTGTTTCTTGAATTCTCAGTGTTTCTTGAGTTTCTCAGGGTGTCTTCAGAATTCTCAGTGAAATTTCAGTTTTGACAGTGCGAATCAGAGCGACAGTGTGACAGAGAGTGACAGCTAATTTAGTTAGTCAGCTTTACTTTTGGCTGGTAAGAAAGTGATTAGAGACACTTGTAGGCATTTTGAGAAGGCCTTGTATTATTTCACTTGGGAGAGTAACATTTCAGAAATGAACACTTTAACAAACTTTTGCTATTTATGCAGAAACAACAGACAAGAGCTACACTTTCAACACTTGGCTTAAATAAACTCACATTACAAGTCGAGAGGAACAAGTCCATGTTTTCAGCATAATTACATAAACCCTCTCTAACCCACGGGTAGTTTCACATTTGTTATAAGCATAAATTTCTCCACAACATTGGAACTGTATTTAGCTTGCTTGACCATTTAATAAACTGTTTGGCAAGCGAGATGTTTACGGGGAGAAACTTGTAAAGGCAGACGGGGAGGAGAATGACTTTTCTTTAATAAAGGCCGCAGTGGCAGACCTTGAACAAACAGTTATGTCCCGTTGGGGTTAATGTTCGATAAGCTGTGTGTGTAAACAAAAGCTGAGAGACCGGTGTGTAGACCAACAGGTGATTTCCAGGCAGGTAGCGAGACGACCGTCTAACTTCACGACAGGAGTCTGCAGTGGCATCGTCTAACCTTCACTGGAGTGCGAGAAATGCGAGTGTTTTATGTCAACGTAAGCGTGTGTTACGCCATGGCAAATATGTGTCAAATTTGCGTGTGTAAAAATTTGGAATACCACATCAGCTTGAAGATGGAATTCTAAATTCACCATGACCGAGGCCGGAGGGTGAGACAGCATGCCTCCATCACACAGGTATGAGCATCAATAAATAATGTAAATAAATATGTAGGACCGTGACTAATCGATGATCAATGTAGTTTAGAGTATTAGGTAGGATTGTAAATAGTTCACATTTTTTTAATAATCATAATTATAACTATAATAATAATAACTATAATAATAATAATAATAATAATAATAATAATAATAATAGGGTTATTGGTGCACTTCGTTTAGGTAGATGTTGTTTGCGTGTTCTGTAGTATGTCACTTTGACAGTTTAGAAGCTATGATATTTGATCTATGAGTGTAATGCCGATTTATAATTAATTATAATATTCATCATGTTATTATATCGTTGGTTTTGAGTCATATTTGTTGGAGTTTTGATCTTGTAAACGCCGCCTCGATTTTAATGTTTATTTTTGCTATTTTGCGCTTACAGCTTGTTTTATGTTGTGTATTTTGCGACGATTTTTGGTAGACGCGAGTATTTACTTCCGTGTAGTTGCGGTTACACATCTTTCAACATCTGTGTTTTGAGAGGCAATCTCGTCACTTTTTTTTTATATAAAAACAATGAGTGCTAGGAAGCCATTGATGAGTCAGCTCTGAGATTTTGTGATATGTGAAGCAGAGAATGATCAAGAGATCGAGCTAGATGATTAATATCCCTGATGATCTACGTTGATAATGGAAATATGATTTTGGACCATGTCATGAACTGTCGTAAGAAGTCGTAATATGCACGACAGATATTTTGCCCGCCGGATACGAGCGAGGCCGTGTTGTGAGAATAATGAATAATAATGACGTCGAGAATTAATGAGCAAAGAGAATTGTGAAATGAATAATTTAACCAAGAGTGTTAAATGTGTTACGACATGGGTTATGATTGTAGGCAGAAGCCTGTATTTGTTTAAATAATTCCAGGGAAAGTAGATGCTCGGCAAATATGCTAGCCATTGTACAATGTGAGCAGAGCGACGAGTCAATGTGTTTTTTTTAATAATCATGCAGAGTCATGGATGACATGAAATAACAGTAATTATTGTCCACAAAGGTTAAATAGTATCATGGCCAGACATTTATCGTCTGAGGTTAGAGATTGCCGTCAAATTCACAATATTTATATTTTGCTACTCGTAGCGGGGTATATTTTTATGGAAAATCCGATTTTATTTTGCGCATTCCATCCTTATTAATTTCCAGTAGGCCGCGATGGTGGGATCTAGTTTTGCTTATTTTATTTCTTTCTGAGTGTACTTTATTACCGTTTATTTGTAGGACGTAAGCGTATGTGAATTATTTATATTTGATTTGATGTAAATAGATAGGTGTAGATAGGCTAGTTTTGTTTTCTGTATTTTCTTTGTCGGAGCTGTGTTTCTCCATTTAACAGATTTAATGATGTAAATAAGATTTCAGATGTTAGGTTAATGGATCGTCGATTAGGTCACAGTCAGAACGATAGTAGTGGTATGCTCATACCAGGCATTTAAGTAATTACCAAACTTTTTAAAATCCACTACATTTTATTTAGAAATGAAGCGATCTTTAATAAACCAATTGTATAAAACTGCCGCAATGAATGAGGTAAACAAGATGGCATCTGCCTCCATCTAGTGGTGGTACCACAAATAATGAGTTGATAATGAAATGCAGTTAGCGGCAAATTCAATAGAAATTTTAATGTACAAGGATCGCTGTCATTTGAAATGTTAACATCAGGCACTTGGCCTAATCTTTTGGATTATTTTTAAGCAGTCCAGTCTATCACAGGTATGCAAGTGAAGTTTAAAAATTAGATGAGTGGTTGTAACACTCAGATTGAAGTCTCAATAATTTATTTGTTTAATCATGAGGTGTTTGAATAAGACAATGGTTATGTAGGAAATGAAGGGTGATGTTCATGGTTGTTTTTCTTCGAATTATTCCTTATGTGATACACTTGGTTAGTGCAGTCCATGATTATTTTTTTAAAGTTGGGTATTTTACCAAATGAGCCACATGTGATAAATATTTGATGACTCCTATGAGTCAGTGGATTTGATGACGTAACTAATTATTTTATTATGATTCAACTATTTTAATTTAGTTTGAGAGATATTTTCTACGTAATATAATTCTGTATTTCAAGAAGGTGGTCTTTCTGACCAGAGTTTTAATTGATTCACGTTATCAACTTGAAGACAGTGTCAACATAGTCTGGAATTATTTTAATTAATGTGATTGACCTTCAGTCAGTTATTAGGCAGATAATGGTGTTTTGTAAGGCAGATCCTCAATCTTTAATTTTCTTAGTCTCATTTATTTCACTTTGTGCACATTTTTCCACCAGTCTAGTTCACTTACATTCTTTTGGCACTTTGCATTTTTATTCAATAAATCAGTCTTTTATTTAAATTTAAATTCAGTCTTTGGGTACCGTCATTTTTAGTTAGTTTACCCCATCTTTTCATTCCCTCACTCCTTGATCGGCGGGTGGCCTCTCTTCGGGGATAGCGGACGGTCACGACTGAGGAAGAAGAGTCTACATGCAGCGGTGAGTATGATTTACATGTCATTTATAACAGGAGCAGCCGGCGCACAGAAGAAGGAAGAGTTCACCGCAGTTGTTGCCTTGAAAAGGGCACAATATAGATGACAGATAAGCATGGGCACGTTTGAAAGTGCAAACTTTCATTTCGAGATTTACTGCTCCTAAACGGTACATCATACCAACAAACGGTTTGCACCCTCAGACGTCCCTTTCATCGCTCTACATGTTTGGTCTTAAAAATTTTCTCGTATCTCACATATTTATGGGTTCGATTGAGTTACGATATTTGAATGGGGTGAAATTTGGGTACATTCTCATCATTTTACATTATTTTTCACATACGTATGTGGAAGCTAGAATCATGAAATTGGATTCACATATAGCCATTGGTCGTGTAAATGTGTGTGCCAAATTCGATGACTCTACCTTTCCTGTAAGTGTGTCAAACTAAGTAACACACGTGTAAAAAGCACAAAATTTACGAACCATCGAAATATACAGCCAAATCTACCCTATAAAGGAGAGAGAGACGACAAAATATCACAGGACCAAAGTTGTAGATCACTCGAAATTGGACGGAGATCGTGCCATCCGTTTTGTGATAGGACTTACCGTTTAGCCGCGAAATACCTCGAATTAAATTGCCTATATGTCGATATTATTCGGCATAAAAAGTGAAATATTTAAAGATCTTGGAAGTTTTCCTTAGGTTACCGGCTAAAACGTATAAATTTGCTTAATTTCAATTTTTCAGCTCGTGTGGCAGATTGTGAGGCAATCTTGATTTTGGGCGAGGGGGAGGGGGTAAAATTTAGGACTACCAAGAAACTATAGCTAAAAAATATGCAGGTGGTCATTATTACTCCTTAAACGGAAAGCTGTACGAAAATTTCGCCAAAATAGTCAATGCACAGACACACGGTCATTACGATATGATTTATCTAGATAGATAAGAAATCTATGTCCGCTAGACTTAGCCTGAAAATCGACCTTTCATGTTATCTCCCTTATTAATCCTCCCGTTGAAATATGCACATGAGAAAAAGAAATTAGAATTGGATTTCCAAACAGTTTGATCGATTTCCAGTCAGGTTGGTCTTGTACTTTATATACCCTATTGTGGGAGAGTAAAAATCACCATTTCGGTCCCCTATAAAACCCCAGTCCATTCCGGGAATTTGAAATGGTATAAACTTTAAAACCTACCCTTGGAGGGGTGGATGCTAAATATAAAGTTTGGTTCAAATATCTCAGTAGTTTTCAAGTTGTAAGTAATACGCTTTACGCGCACCCGCTCTTGCGTTATGTCCACTGGGATTTGTACCGAAAAACGGTCCGTTAATGATATCTCCCTTATTAAATCCTGTTATTGAAATGATGCACATGAGGAAAAAACGTTTAGAAATTAATTTTCATTAAGGCAGGTACATTTCCATTAAGTTTGGTTGTGTATATTTTGAGGGAGTGCAAAATCATGGTTTCGGTTTCGTATAAACCCCCAATTAGTTCAGGGATTTAGAAATAATATTTGCCCCCAAACCTTCCCAAGGGCAGGTGGATTCTAGATATGAAGTTTGGTGGAAATATAAGCAGTAGTTTTCAAGTTATAGAAAGACAAACAGACAAACAAACAAACTAACAGACACCAAGGAAACCTACCCTTGGACAGATGGATGCTATATATAAAGTTTGGTTCAAATATCTTCAGTAGTTTTCAAGTTGTAAGAAATACGCTTTACACGCACCCGCTCTTGCGTTACGTCCACTGGGATTTGTACCGAAAAACGGTCCGTTAATGATATCTCCCTTATTAAATCCTGTTATTGAAATGATGCACATGAGGAAAAAACGTTTAGAAATTAATTTTCATTAAGGCAGGTAGATTTCCATTAAGTTCGGTTGTATATACTTTGAGGGAGTGCAAAATCACGGTTTCGGTTTCGTAAAAATCCCCACTCAGTTCAGGGATTTAAAAACGATATTTGCGCTAAACCTAATCAAGGACAGGTGGATTCTAAATATGAAGTTTGGTGGAAATATATCCAGTAGTTTTCAAGTTATAGAAGGACAGACAAACAGACAAACAGACAAACAAACAGACACCAAAGCTAAAAATTATGCATATGGTCATTATTACACCTGAAACGGATAACTGTACGGAAATTTCGCCAAAATAATCAATGTACAGACACACGGTCGTTACGATTTTATTTATATAGAAGAAGAGAGAAGATAGATAGAAGATAGATATAGGAAAATTATGAAATGATCTCTGTACTTTCTTTTCTGTGTTCATTTCTATGGCATCATTTCTTCTCCCAAGAAGGTAACGTTAAAGACACTCCACTTGCGTAAAGTCGTAATGTGATGAGGTTCACAGATACGATGTCAGCAAGTTTCTCCACTGTCAACGTCAGTGTGTTATTCCAATCAGGATATTGACAACATGGTGAGCATGGTCAGGACCTGTGTTAAAGTAATAGAAATGGCGTATCCCATAATTGTGCATAGGACATAAAATTAATTTATTCCAGAGGTGAGCACATGGATAACGGCCTCAGGGACTAAAACTGGGATTAATATATCTAACTTGCCCTAGTTCTATGTTCGCATTATTTAACGCTTGTCGTCAACTGCTTTCAAGTTACTGAAGTAAAACAAAAAGGTATTGTAGCATAAAATTTTCAACGAAACCCCTAAAATATACTTTAAATAAGTAGTGTTGTTTAGAGACATGGCAATTTTAGTACACTGACTGACAGAGCAAATGCAACACCAAGAAGGAGTGGTCAGAACTTTATGCTAATTGCAGGGTAGACTGACGTCACTGAGGTATGCTCATGATGTGAAATGCGCCGCTGTGCTGCGCACGGAGCGAACGATAAATGGGACACGGCGTTGGCGAATGGCCCACTTCGTACCGTGATTTCTCAGCCGACAGTCATTGTAGAACGTGTTGTCGTGTGCCACAGGACACGTATATAGCTAAGAATGCCAGGCCGCCGTCAACGGAGGCATTTCCAGCAGACAGACGACTTTACGAGGGGTATGGTGATCGGGCTGAGAAGGGCAGGTTGGTCGCTTCGTCAAATCGCAGCCGATACCCATAGGGATGTGTCCACGGTGCAGCGCCTGTGGCGAAGATGGTTGGCGCAGGGACATGTGGCACGTGCGAGGGGTCCAGGCGCAGCCCGAGTGACGTCAGCACGCGAGGATCGGCGCATCCGCCGCCAAGCGGTGGCAGCCCCGCACGCCACGTCAACCGCCATTCTTCAGCATGTGCAAGACACCCTGGCTGTTCCAATATCGACCAGAACAATTTCCCGTCGATTGGTTGAAGGAGGCCTGCACTCCCGGCGTCCGCTCAGAAGACTACCATTGACTCCACAGCATAGACGTGCACCCCTGGCATGGTGCCGGGCTAGAGCGACTTGGATGAGGGAATGGCGGAACGTCGTGTTCTCCGATGATTCACGCTTCTGTTCTGTCAGTGATAGTCACCGCAGACGAGTGTGGCGTCGGCGTGGAGACAGGTCAAATCCGGCAGTAACTGTGGAGCGCCCTACCGCTAGACAACGCGGCATCATGGTTTGGGGCGCTATTGCGTATGATTCCACGTCACCTCTAGTGCGTATTCAAGGCACGTTAAATGCCCACCGCTACGTGCAGCATGTGCTGCGGCCGGTGGCACTCCCGTACCTTCAGGGGCTGCCCAATGCTCTGTTTCAGCAGGATAATGCCCGCCCACACACTGCTCGCATCTCCCAACAGGCTCTACGAGGTGTACAGATGCTTCCGTGGCCAGCGTACTCTCCGGATCTCTCACCAATCGAACACGTGTGGGATCTCATTGGACGCCGTTTGCAAACTCTGCCCCAGCCTCGTACGGACGACCAACTGTGGCAAATGGTTGACAGAGAATGGAGAACCATCCCTCAGGACACCATCCGCACTCTTACTGACTCTGTACCTCGACGTGTTTCTGCGTGCATCGCCGCTCGCGGTGGTCCTACATCCTACTGAGTCGATGCCGTGCGCATTGTGTAACCTGCATATCGGTTTGAAATAAACATCAGTTATTCGTCCGTGCCGTCTCTGTTTTTTCCCCAACTTTCATCCCTTTCGAACCACTCCTTCTTGGTGTTGCATTTGCTCTGTCAGTCAGTGTATAATTTGTGAGATATGAAACCATTCAATAGAGTATATATTATTGAACTTTGAAACTGAATTAACGTTAATACACAAGTGTTACATGTTCCATATGTCCCAGAGGATGCGTGCGGAACATTTCATGTCCAGGATGGACACAAATATGTAGCAAATTAACTTGGGTAGTTTGAAAACTACAAAAATTGTAGAGAGAAAGTATAAAGACTTCAAAATACAGATTATGTAAACAATATTTTTCTAACAGTAATAGCGCTTACAGACAAAGTCGTTAAATAAATTGTATATCATTTTTGTGACTTCTGAGGCTTCAGTTACACTTAGAGATTCAGTGGAACCTCGATATCTCATATCACTTCGGAAGCCAAATTTTATTTCGAGTTAGAGAGAATACCGTTTTTGAGCATGTACAGCACATAATTGAACCATACGTATTTACAGGCTTATAAGGAATACATTGTTTTTAACAGTATTTAAGGATATACAAATAAACTCTTCTTTACGTCATCACTTTATCTGTAACCCTTATCTTTTTTAAAAGAGATGACACAATACATACAGTAGTGAATCAAGAAACACACCTCGGTTAACATCGTTGGAAAAAAATCCGTTAGTCTCTTCTGTTTGTTACTGTTAACCTTTCCTCCCTTCACGTTGAAACTTCTCGTTAATACCACGCGGCAGAGATTCGTAAATTGAGCTTCTCATCAGAGACTTCGGGGGTCGCTTTCGTATGTGACCGGTAATAAATTCACACCCGAGAAACGGAGGCTTCGTCGATTTTCCGATCATTATAAGTTTTAGGTTTTCGGTCCCCGTCATATTAGCTCCCAGCATCACTGTAAACCTTTCTTTACTTGTTAACTGTTCCTCACAAACCACAAATGCCGTATTGCACAGGTAATGTTGCATAAAATTCGAGTTACAAAGTATTTTTTGCTTCAAGGGAGGAAATGTTTGCTTCGAGATATCGAGAAATTCATGTAATCGAATTTCGAGTAATAGAGAAATAAATACACATGAAGAATAACATAAATGGCCGGGAAATTGAAGTTACTTCGAGATACTGAAAATTCGAGTAATAGGAGTTCGACTGTAATTGATTCGGGATTTATTTTCACACATTTAATACGATATTTTAGTGACAAATTTCATGTGAGTTGTTTACGATATTATTTAGATATTCGTACCATTTTTATTCCACGATGAAGAAAAGCATCTGAATATATAAATGCTTTTACTTTCGACAGTTGAATAAGTATGCGTCGTCAAATTTATGGGGTCATACCGTTTTTGAGCATGTACAGCACATAATTGAATCATACGTATCTCCGGGCTTATAAGGAATACATTATTTTTAACAGTACAAATGGATTAAGAATGACTGGGGTGAGACCACCCTTCCACAGGAAATCACGTAGCTACTCAACAATCAGGCAACAATGCAGTGCGTGTTCAACTGAAGTGTGTAGATTTTAGTTCGTCTAGGGTTTCATAAGTTAAGACACAAGTTTCAAAGACTGAAGATAAAAAGTCACCTCATTACAGTTACACGAAGATCCCCAATGTTTTGAGAGGAACCGGTGTGACTTCCAAAATGATTTTTAATGTTTTCAGAATTTGTTAATAAATAATTAAATTTCTGAGACAATTATTTTTGTATTCTATACTTTGTAACTGTACACAAACTTTAACCCTGAAGAACTGGCACTCTACGTTGTGACCTGAGTGCTGGCGCCTAGTCTCACAGACCTATTAGGTATGTTTTTTAAAAATATTATCCTAAATTATAAGCAACAAACAGTTTTAATTATATGCATAGTTTAAATGGTTTATAAATAACAGGTAAAATTACAAATCGAACACTTGTGCTACGTTTTACAGATGAACTACAATTCTAAATGTTACTGTAAAAGTGTGCAATGGTAGGACATCGTCGTTGTCGGGACAAAACCTCCTATGTGATAATATTTTTGGAGATGTACTGACCCGCAGCACATACATTATGAAGAGCGAGAATGCCTTGACAATATTCACACAATATTGCACCTTAGATGACAGAACCTTACCGGCCAAACTTCTGAGTTAAAATATTTCACATAGGAGGTTTTATCCCGGCAGCGACTATATATTACATAACAAAAATACTAGTGTCTAGATTTTGAAATTATTTGATATTAAACTATATTCTAAAATACCAAAACACCAAATGCAAAACATTTCCTTAAAAAATAATCACTCTGGGCTTGAATTTGCTATTCAAAACTATTTAGAAACTGGACACCCCTGGCATGAAAAGTCAGCATGACGTAAGGCATAAACATCTTTTACCAAATTTGCAATAGTCCTACTCTCTATGCTGCACGTGAATCACATTATCTTTCTCTTCCTTGTCTGATTCGTCAGGGTTTGATTCTAAATAGCTTTCACAGTCTTCTTCCAGTAATATTCTTATACGCTCACTTCCGTGTTCACTGGCCACTAAATAAAATTTCATTGATATAAAAGTTCACACTAAACCCACCAAGAAGTAAGTAATCAACATTTGAAACATTATTTTAATACCCTAATGTGCGAACAAGTAATTTTCTAGGAATGTGTGTGCACTTCGGTGTGTAACACGAACACCGGCGCAAAGTCTGACAGAACCAAACGGCTATTGTTTGCGGTTCTATAACTGATCAGTGATCAAGCAACCCGAGAGTGCGAAGTCAAACTAGATCAGGGGAGGGAAAGGAACAAAGAGAAACAGGTTTTGCAACCACCATCATTCGCCGCCCAAGTATTAAAACATGTGACATGGGTCTGAGAGACCAAACGCCAGTGCTGAAGAGTTAACAGGCTGCTCATAATATCTCCGTAAAAAGCAGAGTGCGGAATTTTTTTTCTATATTCATCATTTATTATAATGAAAACTGATGAACAGATACAGTTGATATTTTGCATACATGAATAACTTTATTTTTCTAACATATTACTTCGGAGTTAACAAAATACTTCCTTTTCTTGCAGCGTAAGGAATGGTAAAGGAACGGTATTTCATGTGTCGCGCATTTTCATATCGTCAAGCCAAGGATAAGACTGAGATAGACTGCTTAAAGTAACGAGCTTAATCTATCCCATACCAGAGTATATGGTTTCACTGTCAACACTATGTCTCCCCAGATAATGATCTGGTCTCACATACCAGCATACTTCATGATAATACACTATATTGTTGAACCTTTCAGCGTTTAGTCTGAAAACCTCTCAGGTGAAATAAACTTCTCCCACACACAAAGAGAGGGGACTATTAAAAATGTGGAGATATGGACACAAGACTCCTTTGATTTTTCAAAATGATTTAAATAGGCTAAAAATAAATTACGAGGATCTCTGACAGCGAAATACGCCACCCATTTCAATTTTTCTATCAAGATACACTGTTTTCACTCCACATCTTTGGAAAATACGTTACTAAGATAGAGGCTGTTATCATTGCTGCTCCTGTAGACAACCGATAGACCAGCATCATTCTAAGTCGCGCATAACTCTGTTTCCTTTTAATGATTATATTTTCAAACACTAATACAGGCTTAGAGAAACAAAACAAGAAATGTCTAAGTGTGGCTATTCGTTAACACGTTGAAACAATATTGCCATGTTAACAGTACTTGGAGTTGATATGGACTAAGCAATACAAGTCTAAATGCATTATTCTGTTATCATAGTCGATATGGTAAACGTGTATAAGACATAAATGACTGGAGCTTGTATTCTCTATAACTTTTGTTACGTTATGTACTTGTTTTCGATAGGACCAATAATATAGGTACCGTTATTTAAAATATTAAATTTCAGGCGCCTTCCCCTAAGCTACCATTTCACCCAGCGTGAATACAAATTATTTATAAGCTAGACTGTAGTGCCTTGTTCCCAGCTTTTACATAACGATTTTCATTAAATTCTGCTCACCCATTTTCTAGTGGTTCGGTGTTGGTGTGGACTGAGCACCGACACAGATAGGTCTTACGGCGACTATGGGATAGGAAAGGCCTAAGAGTTGGAAGGAAGCGGCCTTGGCCTTAATTAAAGTACAGCCCCAGTTTTTGCCTGGTGTGAAAATGGGAAACTACGGAAAACCATCTTCAGGGCTGCCGACAGTGGGAATCGAATGCACTATCTCCCGGATGCAAGCTCACATCCGCGCTCCTAGCCGCACGGCCAACTCACCCGGTAAATATAAATTTACGAATATCTCTGTTATCATAGCCGGTACAGTATAAATGTATAAGTCATAAATGATCGGAAATAAAATCTATATACCTTTAGTTATGTAGTATTTATCAGGTGTATGCATAAGTCTTTTCCGGTTTCACTAAGAGATGGCACCAGCGAACAGTACGCAGCGTATGGATTTAACACGTACGTCAGTTTGTTCGTCTGACGTTAACCTACCAACACACACAAGTTTAATCCGCCAAACACTAGTGTCTGTGATCATGTCGGCGTTTGTGCCTGGAAAAGAACATTTGCGGCACGCATTGCTTTTCTTATTTAATCAAAAGAAAAAGGCTGTGGGAAGTCATCGTCTGCACGCTCCATCGATTAGAAGATATGAGACATGGTTTCAACAATTTAAAAGTGGCAAGAAGACCATGTTTCGTGTCTGGTGGGACCAGAGCGCTATTTTGTATAATGAACTCTTGAAGCCCGGCGGAATCGTTCATGCACAACGCTGTCGCCAGCAACTGATTATTCTAAATCACACATTGATCGAATGGCGACCGGAAAGGGCTAGAAGACATGGCAAAGTTTTAACACCACAATGCGCCGTCTCACACAGCAAAACCAGTGAAAGACACCTTGAAATCGCTTGGATGGGACATCATTCCGCACCCGCCGTACTGCCCCGACCTGGTGCCATCTATCACCTCTTCGCATCAATGCGGTGCGCCGTCGCAGAGCAACGCTTTAGCAATCTCGAGGAAGTTAGTAAAAGTCTCGATGAATGGCTTGCCGAAAAAGACAAGCAGTTTTTCTGGTATGGTGTTCATAACTTACCTGAAAGACGAGCAGAGTGTGTAGAAGCCGATTGCCAATTTTTTGAATAAACAAACAACGAATTCTCTTGAAAATTACGTGTTCTCTTTACCACAAGAACCGGCAAAAACATATGCATACACTTGGTATTGACAGAACCATTAAAAACACACATGGTAGTTCATAATTCCCCGACTTTACATACCGATATTAAGTAAATTCTCTTCAGCCATTTTCTTGTGATGCCCATACATACATACATACATACATACATACATACATACATACATACATACATACATACATACATACATACATACATACATACATACATACATACATACATACTGAATCGATGACCTTGAAGTCATAAGGAGCCAGAGTCCTAAATTCATTACATGAGGCACCATATAATTCCAGCGTGCCAGGTCATGAGGAGTCCTAATTGCATTTTTTTATTTCTGACCAGAGAAGACACGGGAAGAACAGGTATGATATTCTCATTCTCACGCAACAGAAATTACGTCACCCACAAGTGTAAAATGTGCAGGGAACTATTTTTGCTGAAATTCCGTTTTAAGAAGAATTGGCAACGAAACCGCCACGGTAAACGTCAGTAGGTCTTAAATGAAACAATTTGGTTGTTAGCGGTAAAGACTTTATGCCGCTGAGTGTCCGAAGAAGGAAAATAACCAAAACGACTCACCTGTTTCTTTAAACTCTGTTACATCGACCAAAATGTAGTGTCTATCTTATGAGTTAATTTAAAGACTCAAATTTGTAAAGAGAACCCCTTAATGCTTATCACCAGCACCGCTACTAAACTAAACATTTATGGGTTATTTCAGAATCAGCCATAATTACATTTTCTGTGAGGTAATAACGTTGTCAGTAAACTTTTGATGGTAAATGCAAACAGCATGGGAGTGGGAGCAAAATTTATAAAACCACGCTGCGCCATTTTCAATCGCACATTGTGTCCAGTGAATTTGAGGCGACTCAACGCATCTCAGAATAACATTGCAAACTTGTTGGGAAGACTACGTCCCAAAAGGGAAGATAGGTTTGGTGGAAGGTGGCTATAACATCATCTCCAAGTGGAAATAGGTTAGAAAATCCTGCAGTTGAATTGGAAGATATCGTTGTTGTATCAAAGTATTGTGTGTGCGGATCGATGGTTTGACAAACGTGTTCGGATATGCAAGGAATAAAAGTGTGAAAGGCATTTATATTTTTATGTCATTATTTTCATATGAATGTTATAAAATAAAACATTTTTACCCAGGATAGGAATCCTGATGGAAGGAAGAGTATATATATTGTAAAGCCTCTATATGTTGGGATGACTAGATAAGAGAATGAGAGAGTGTGGTGGGCCTGTAACGATACAAGGCCACGTACGACTTCCAGGTATGTAAGCTAACCTTTGTAAAGTGCATTTTATTTATTTCATTATGTCACCATTTTATTTGTGTATCTGTCACGCACTCTCGTCATCCTTTTTATTTCATACAAATGTCAGAGGTATACGACAAAAGGTAATTTTATGTTTCTTTGATAAATAATCGGTAGAGCCACGAAACTAGCGTGTGAAATGTTGTACAATAGTGGATTTGATGGTTGTAAAACAAATGTAATGTGTAGAGCGGAGTATCATTTCCGTACTTTATTCCTATATTTGTTGTTTGCCAAAGTTAAGATATTAATTTATCACGAAATTCTGCTCAGTGTAAAGATGTAATTTCCGTAAGTGTAGTCCGTGGTTTACCATTAGAGCGATTGTGCAGTAATGGTGGAATGCCAGCTGTTGCGGAGAACACGCCATAATGTGTTCGGAGCTGTATAATTTGTCGATAGATGTACGAGGCGAAACTAGCGTGTGATTTGTGGAAGGAAAGTGTTATTCCAAATATCTAATAAAAAGTGTGTAAAATTGATGAGGAGAAAATCAACGGTAAAAATTTTGTAAGTCAAGTTGTGAGTTTGGGTTTTGAAAAATTTTGTCGTCAGACTTAGGTATGCGAGGAGAGATGACTAATTTGTTACATATTGTTTTATGTCACAACATAATGGATCTCGTAAGAGAGATATTCCATATTATTGCCGTGTGGAGAATTTGAGGTAGCAAGTGGTTCAAGTCTTGCAGAGTTAAGAGGAAATGTGGCTCAGGTGGTTGAAATCCTGTAGTGCTGAAGATATATGTGTTGCCGGGATTTTTCATTGTAGAGAACCCAAAGATTTATTTGTTTAATATAATAATATGGGAATAAGGTCATTCCATAGTTAGGATTCCACGTGAAACTGTGGTGGATCGGAACATTTCAAGTGGCATTTTATATAAAATCTTTTCGCGTCTTCTGTGTTGGTTAAGTATTGTCTTTCACGCGAGTTGTCAACGAGGCGAGATTTCATTCTTGATACGGATAAGAGAGAACATGTTTGCCTTCATAAAGGTCACGAGAGAAGGGTCTTCCTTCCAGGTACAAACCATCTGTTTTGGCGAGCGAGCCAGCTCCTTTGTCAGAAAGGAAATGTAACTGAGATTTTGTCGTTTATAATAGTTGGGAAATAGATTTCATTACTTAAGAAGAGAATCGATTAGCAGAGAACTTGAGTTACATTATAGGTGCGACAGAAATGATACGATGTTGTGTTATGTTGTAAATAACCATTTTCAGGGGTGTCAAAATTTGGGAATCTACAGTAACGTTGCTTCTTGTTGAGGATTGTCCTAGGTCTTGCGATTATTTCATTCAATGTCACGATAGTTTGTAAATCCATAGAGTCCATGGTGGATGATGTGAGCGTTTGTTGTTATTGGTTTCCAAGGCACAAATATAGGTTCGTGTGGTATGAGGTCATGCTTGTGGAGCACATGGTGGTGCAGTAGTCCATTCATCCTAGAGTTTGGGTGAAGTGCATTATGGCACTTGAGTCTCATCAGCATGAAATGATATTGGAAGGAGGTACCGGAATTAGTCCAAGGGTTAACCGTAGATGATATACGAGATTGACATTGGTTGTTTTATTTTGTGTCGTGTGTAAATTTATGCAGATTAGAGGATTTAAGGTTAGGAATATCCAAGCTAGTGTCTTAAGAATTACTGGTGTTATAACGTAAACTTGTTGAGTAACATCATGAAATAAATAAATGGTACCGGTCTTTCGTATGCCAACTGCGAAACAAGAAAGCTATGAGAATAAACATTATATACATATTTCTATTAAAGGGGTGTTTCTGGTAAACATGTCCAAGTGATAACGTAAATTTAATTGAAATAATTAGGGCGTTTAAAGAAACTACTTCGTCCGGGATAGATACATTTGTTGTTAATCAGGATTATGAGCTTACTTCATTTATTAATGTATTAATTTCAGTGAAATCGTATTTCTAGAGTTAGCTTAAAACTAAGTGACTAACTTGAAAACGTATTCTAGAAATCTTAGTTTAATTTCCTGGGAAAATTCAGCTTATTAACGTAACAATTAAGGGGACATGTCCGATAGCAAGGGACTTTACTGCCACAAGTGTTGTGAGTGTTTGATGATGTTTATTTTGATGTGATTTGTTGAGTAACAGATGTGCTGGTGGATGTACTAACGTGAAAACCTTGGTCATCAACGACTTTAACTTAATTGTTTTCAGCCTTCATCCTAGAAATTTGGATGGTCATGGAGTCATCAACCTCAGTGACTTAGATTAGGGCCATCTGTCATCATAGTATCATTTTTCTTGCGGTCATCATCCACAATGACTTTAACGTAAATTACAAAGTTAGATGTCGGTCCATGACGTAGTCGCAGGTCACACCGATTCAATTAAGGGTCCATGCCGTACATCCACCGTGCGGCACATACAGATTGGACAGCCTTAATTATACCAAGAGTCCAGAGCTCGTATTACGGGGGCTGGATTAATACAAATCATTATGGTGGTACACGCAGTCTCACATGGAAGCCGATCTTAGGCATCTTCAGACTTTATTTTATTCTTAAATTAAGACGGTAGTTTCTAGTAAGGAAGCCCTACCCCCTCCGGCAATTGAATTAAGGTCTCCAAAGCCAGCGTCGCTCATCATCGTTATTATTCGTTTGTTTCCAAACGGACAGGATGGAGTTCGTTGACCAGCTGTTGTGAAATGTCATAACTTTATCAGATGTCGTTTCAGATGGTCAATAAACCTATACTATCAAACAGAGTTTTCTCATTGTAAACATTAGTTTTAAATTACTGAAACCCGCCTCTTACCTATGCAAGTGACGAAGCACCTGTAAGCGACTCAAGAGAAAGATCTCATGCCGATTACTGATAGGTAAGGAAGGTAGGTAACCTTCGAAGTGCCTTAAAGGGTTCAATACATACATACATACATACATACATACATACATACATACATACATACATACATACATACATACATACATACAGACAGACAGACAGACAGACAGACAGACAGACAGACAGACAGACAGACAGACAGACAGACAGACAGACAGACAGACAGACAGACAGACAGACAGAAATTACAGAAAATTAAAAAGTGCATATCCTTGTTACTGTGGACACGACCTATACAGAAATACCGTACCTTTCTTTTTAATCTCTGAGCAAATTAAAAGCAAAACTCTTATTTTATATATACAGATTTGTGTCAGTGTCTGTTGGATATGTGTGATATATAATAATAATAATATTTCATACGTCTAACTATCTGTTACGGCAGCTTCAGTCTTTAATAGAGTAAATCCATGCTATCCGTACCCTCTCAATGCTTGTGCGTAGTACTTTTAGAGTTACTGATACTGTGGAACAGTGATGACGACGAACAAGTAGCTTAGTTCTGACATCCATGACATAACAAATTTGGCACTCATAGCATAACTGTCTTCAGGGGCTCGGCGGTGAAGTGCAGCGTCAGAAGCCTATCAGGTACATGTCAACCCCTATAAATCGTAGCGTGGAAGCACCTGTTGCTCTTCTACTTGACTGCCTGAGTGTGTCTTTCGGAAGAAATATTGCCCAGGGACACGGGCTGACCTCACCGTCAGCAGCCTTATACGTGGTTAGGATATATGCAGTCTATATACCTCGCTGAAGGAAGACTTCTCCTCTCTACGGGCGCTGAATGTTCCTTCAGAGAGAGAAACTCCATCGCTTTCAATAGTATGTCAAGACGATTCCTTAAATGATCCTACAACGCTAATCAAAACAATAAAGACACCAGTCCATACGTAATTTCTTCCCTCGGTCCGTAATTTCTTAATCGTCATCATCATCATCACCTTCTTCTCCTTCTTCCACTTTTTCCAGCACCTGCCTGTGGGGTCGCGGGTGTGAATGTTGCACATGCGGATTTGGCCCTGTTTTACGCCTGGATTCCCTTCCTCATGCCAACGCTATTTGGAGGGATGTAATCACTATTGCGTGTTTTTGTGGTTATTGTTAGTGTGATGTGTTGTCCGAATATGAAGCAGATAGTGTTGGGACAAATACAAACACCCAGTCCCCGAACCTGAAGAATTAATCAGACGCGATTGAAATCTTCGACCCAGCCAAGAACCGAACCTGGGACCTTCTGATCCGTAGGCATCATCGCTGACCATTCAGCCAAGGAGTCGGACTCCGTAATTTATTAATAATTATACTCATTTTTATACAGTCAAATGGGGTGACTACGGCAACAGAGAGACTACCGTCAAAAACTAGTTCAAAGTAATAAGATACATTATTATGGAAATGTATTTTTCAACCATGTGTTTCCTTTCAGTTTTCCTCATTTCCAGAAGGCATCTCTGTTTCTATGTGATAAACATGTGTACGTACTTCTAAATACTTGTACTGTATGTTATAGCACATTAGTTCTTCCTTTTAGCTGTAGTAACCCCCGCCGATTTCTTTTATTAAACTACGGATAGTATTTAGATTTTCCATAAAAAGCGTTGGCCTGTGCACTTGAATAATTAGAATCATAGAATTTTTAAATTTTTAATGGACGAATGAAGGATCAGTTTTAGTGTCGAAATGTACATCAAGCCTTTGTGCGGAAAGGAACGTGTGTGAGTTGGGAGTTTCATATGTTTCCTCAACATTTTCAAAGAGGAGAAAACCCGTCACGTTTGAAATGCTTCGTAAATTTCTAAATCTCGCGCTAGATCCCAGAAGTTGCCACGGCTTAATTCATACACGTTTGTTTAGGTGGGAAATGGCATATGACAACAATTAATTGTACGCTAACAATATGGCTGTGTATTCCAGGTTACTGAACTTATGCTTGTGTGAATGTGTTGTTGAGTTAGATGACACTCTTCCACTCACGCATAAAGTTTTGATGCTCACTTTATACTGTAGACCGCATAAGGCTGCTTGATACATTAGATTTTACATCTTCATATAATCTGTTGTTTTAATATAAATATAAAAATTAATACAGTGCATATATTATCAATTGTTATCTTTGGTTTTCCGTGGTTTCCCATTTTCACACCAGGCAAATGCTGGGGCTGTACCTTAATTAAGGCCACGGCCGCTTCCTTCCTACTCCTAGCCCTTTCCTGTCCCATCGTCGCCGTAAGACCTATCTGTGTCGGTGCGACGTAAAACAACTAGAAAAGAAAAGAAAAAATGTTATCTTATTGTTTTGACCAGCACTGTATACAATTTATTAACGGACCCCAACATTCATTCTCCCTTCTTCCTTTTATTTTTCAGTTCCTGATCCAGTCGTTGACAACTTGATCTGTGTCCCCAGTTCAGCCAAGGCGTAATTGATCAGGAATTAAAAGGCCGAGTTAACTTGTGGTAGAGAGGCCATTCTCTTTGCACTCCTCAAACAGCACGTGGGTAAGCTAAAACTTGAAGTCCCGTAGCTATGAATGGGCCTGCTTCCTCTGGTATCATACATCTTCTCAATTGACCTCGCGTATATACAGTACCAGTCAAAAGTTTTGCACCACATAAAGAAATCACGAAATGTCATCTGGAGCCTTTAATTGTGCCACTAGACCTCTGTAATTTTCTTTCTGACCTCTCACATCTAATAGGATATATGTCGCCTGATTTCATTGAGTTAGTCCAAATAATGTAGAAGTTATGAATTTTTAACTCTTAGAAGGTCATATCAAAATGTCGAACATTTTGGTAATATAATGCACTGTATACCCTAATTGGTTGCAAGTATCACCAACAATATATTTTTGTATACTTAGCAATAGTTGGGGGCCTTTTTAGTACAAATATAAAAATTCCGAAAATATGTGGCACCTTTTTTTGCGTGGTTTTTTTTCGATTCAGGGCCAAATTTTTCTTTGCCTTTGTCATGTATGGCCCAAGGTCTCAGGACGAGCTATCGGCGTCAAACTTATCGGCCCTGATAGTTTCATTTGCACTTTGCCGATGGCATCCAAGAACACATTTCTGATGCCGATAGCTCACACTGAGACCTATGACAAGAACAAGAAAAAAAAAGACCATTTTAGCACTGGTTTGAAAAAATTAATGCACAAAAATCAGTGTCACATTTTTTCGGAATTTTTTAATTTATACTATAATGACCCCCGACTATCGCTAAGTCTATAAAAATATCTTGGTGGTGATACTCGAAACCAATTAGAGTATATATCACATACTATTTCCAAAAATGTTGACTTTCTGATGTGACCTTCCAACAGTTAGAAATGTATAACTTATACAATACTTGGCGCAAATCACTGAAATCGGGCGACGTATATCATATTATATGCGAGAGCTCAGAAAAAAAAAAATACAGAGGTCTGGTAGCACAATTTTAGTTTCTAGATGGAACTTGATGATATTTAAAGTGGTCCTAAACTTTTGACCGGTACTGTACGAGGTTACTGAACTTGGCGTCAGATCCCATAAGCTGCAACGACTTAGTTGATACATGTTTGTTTAGGCGCGAAACTGTGTGTAATAACAATTAATTGTTTACTTACACTATGGTTCTCCGCCTTAAGTACACCATCACAATACTTTTATACAGTCAATTGGGCTGAGGGGCTGCCTGGCCGAGGCGGTAAAGGCGTGCTCGGTTCGCCTGGAAGGACGTGGGTTCGAATCCGCGTCAGGAAGTCGTAAAATTTAAGAAACGAGATTTCCACTTCCGGAGGTGCACTCAGCCTACACCAAAAATGAGTACCAGATTAATTCCTGGGGGAAAGGCGACCGGGCGTAGAGCTAACCACGCTACCCCATCACGTGCAGCGGTTAACAATGGTAGAAGCCTTTACCTTCCACTCCTCCAAGGGCCTTCATGGCCTGTACGGTGGTGTCTAAAATACTAAAAAATTGGGCTGACTACTGCTACCAGGGTGATTACGACCAAAACTCGCAACATTTCGCAAACTTTGGAAAGTATTGAAAAGTGTAAATTTGAAACCTGCTTAAGGAGTAATTTGATTTCTTAGTTTATTATGGTGTATAATGTTGTGATTTTTAGTTGACGTTTCATCGTAAAATATGGAAAGTAGTGTCAAATCAAAAGGAAAAAAAGTCAAACAGGGCTTTGTTGGGGTTACGGCCGCAAGTTTTAACGGATAATACGAAATAAATAACTTTTGAACTGACACACCTCAACTGTTAGCCGAGCTGCACAGTTATTTCAATTTCAAGATAGCAGCACTATTGCCTCAGCCAATGTCACTGTTGTTATCAGGAACATTTCTCCTTTCTCTTTCAACTGTAGATATTGAACACTAACGTCTCACCGGGCGAGTTGGCCGTGCGCGTAGAGGCGCGCGGCTGTGAGCTTGCATCCGGGAGATGGTAGGTTCGAATCGCACTATCGGCAGCCCTGAAGATGGTTTTCCGTGGTTTCCCATTTTCACACCAGGCAAATGCTGGGGCTGTACCTTAATTAAGGCCACGGCCGCTTCCTTCCAACTCCTAGGCCTTTCCTATCCCATCGTCGCCATAAGACCTATCTGTGTCGGTGCGACTAAAGCCCCTAGCAAGGAAAAAAAAACACTAACGTCTCATGGGCTGTCTATTAATTATTTCGATTTGAAAAATTTTCAAATTTTATAAAGCTCATCAGCCCAAATAACGGTTCCAAAACCATATACGTATTCCACGTCAATAAATACACCAATATTTAACTACAATAGAGTCAAATACAACCTATTCTTTCTTACTGTAAAACTAACCTTCTATATTATCTAAAGCCAGACGTCGGTGACCTAGCCTGTGCCACCATCCAGCTGACAACTCGTCGGACAATCTGAGCCGAAGTTCATTCGAGGTAAGTTTGTCAGTTTCTTTCTGCTAATATTTTAGCCAACAACTTTTGGTTTAGCCATCTAAGTATCACCAAGCAAGTTGGCTACAAGGAACAGGACGTGAAACTGTACGATAGTGGTATCGAACCTCACCGGTGGAGGAATACCTGATTTTTTTACCTTTATATAGGCTGAACACTAACTTCCTTTCCCATTCCTAGGCCTTTCCTATTCCAGAGTGCGACGTCAAACAGCTAGTAAAAAGTGAATACGTCCTAGCCCAGACTATTCAATTTTAACTCTGAGGATTTTAGGAGACCCAACGCCACTAAGTAGGGACTGCCTGTCCGAGGCGGTAAAGGCGTGCTCGGTTCGCCCGGAAGGACGTGGTTCGAATCCCCGTCAGGAAGTCGTAAAATTTAAGAAACGAGATTTCCACTTCTGGAGGTGCATATGGTCCTGAGGTTCACTCAGTCTACACCAAAAATGAGTACCAGGTTAATTCCTGGGGGCAAAGGCGGCCGGGCGTAGAGCTAACCACTCTACCCCATCACGTGCCGCGGTTAACAAAGGTGGAAGCCTTTACCTTCCACTCCTCCAAGGGCCTTCATGGCCTGTACGGAGGTGACTTTGTCTTCTTTGTCAACGCCACTAAGTGAATACTATTCTCAGCTAATGTACGTTCTTCGTAATCACACAGTATTTACCTGATCATAAAATTTCATCAGAAGATTCAAAAAAAATGATACAGTCAAAAATTTCTAGTGAATACATAAGAAGATCAGTTCCATAGACGATACCACCAGTACTAAACTAGATCCATTATCTCACCTCTCTCCTGTTAGAATTCTTAGCAGGACAATCTGTGAGAGCCAATGTGACGCTGACTTTCTGTTTCAGAGGAGTAATTAGAACTCTATTAGCGGAGAAGCCCATTATGAAGCTTCATCGTCGCCTCTCTTAGCGACTGTGAATGGCGGGGCGGAACATTCCGGAAGTACTGTGCCGGACTTGTGGGACTAACGGAGAGGGTTTCATTAAGTGTAAAGCGGATTTGTGCCGCGTGCTTGTGCTTTGTATTGGAGCGTTCAGCCATTAGCAGATGAGGCAGGCGTCGATGTTTACCATCGAGACGCTGTCGCTGTAGCCCTTAGGTCTCCTCTTCCACATAGCGCACGAAGACCAGCCGAATAAGAAAATGATAAACCATAGAAAATCAATATTATGTATTCCTACATTGTATTTTTTAGCATTCCAACCTGCTTGGCTTATCACCATGAGCCGCATTTAAATGGCACGTACCTGGCGAGTTGGCCGTGAGGTTAGGAGCTCGCGGCTGTGAGCTTGCATCTGGGAGATAGTGGATTCGAACCCTACTGTCGGCAGCCCTGAAGATGGTTTTCCTTGGTTTCCCATTTTCACACCAGGCGAATGCTAGGTCTGTACTTTAATTAATGCCACGCCCACTTCCTTCACACTCCTAGGCATTTCCTATCGCTTCGTTGCCATAAGACCTATCTGCGTCGGTACGACGTAAAGCCAATTATGAAAATTTTAAAAATTACACGTAATCTTCTTATTTAGATGACAGAACTAGGCTTCTATAATTAAAAATGCATTTAACGTCCCTTCAACTGCTCTCGGTTCGAAGATACATAATATTAACACACATTTGCACTGTTCTGCTGATATTTTTTTCAAATGGTATTTGTTCGGGGCGTCGACCTATAGAGATCTTTTACCCCAACTTGCACCATGTGATATGAACCTGCATGTAATTGGAATGGAGGAAGTCTAGAGTGTTGAATATGAGGAAAGGAACGTTAAGGACAACACAAACACCCAGTCCCTAGGCCAGGGATATTAATCATTAACAACTAAAAAGCCCTGACCCAGCCGGGAATGGAACCCGGGGCTGCCGGGTGACAGGCGGACACATTGCCCTCTACCCCGCGGGGCCTGACTTGTGCTGATATGCACATCATAAATGACTGGATTTGATGCTCTTCCTATAAGCATAAGAAACGAGTGTCTAGTAAAATATGTGTTACCAGGTGTATCATTGCTTTGCTATCTTATATTTACAGTCTAGTCGTACGTATAGTTTCTAAGAGAACGTCAACCATTTTCTGAAGCGATTATTTAATGAAGGGGCTGCCTGGCCGAGGCGGTAAATGCGTGCTCGGTTCGCCCGGAAAGACGTGGGTTCGAATCCCCGTCAGGAAGTCGTAAAAATTTAAGGAACGAGATTTCCACTTCCGGAGGTGCATATGGCCCTGAGGTTCAATCAGTCTACATCAAAAATGAGTACCAGGTTAATTCCTGGGGGCAAAGGCGGCCGGGCGTAGAGCTAACCACTCTACCCCATCACGTGCTGTGATTAACAATGGTGGGAGCCTTTACCTTCCACTCTTCCAAGGGCCTTCATAGCCTGTAGGGAGGTGACTTTACTTTGCTATTATTTAATGAGCAGGGACTTTTCTTATACGGGCCCTTTCCAAAAAGTAACCGAACTTCGAAAACTCAATAAAGGGCTTACCTGCAGCGAAATTAGCTTGGTCCCTTTCGAGATACCGATTTTTGCCTGTTAATGAAACACTCTCAGCTCTGCCCTAAGCAGTCCTGGTAGACAATTTAGGGTATTGCGTGCAGCTCTCTCTGTGATTCCAGTCTGATCTCTTCACTTGACCGACACCGTTCGTCCTCTCAGGATAATTTCAGTTTGGAGAGTACAAACAATTCTGCTGGGACTAGGTGGAGTGTGTTGGATGGTTGGAGAAGCTCGGTTGTTTCCATGTTTATCAAATATTTTTGAATCATCAGCGATGATCATGTTAGATGCTTCAGGAGCCGTTCCTTCTCAATTCTAGTATTTTTTTATTCTTACATGTTGCTTTACTTTGCACCGATACAGTTAGTTCTTATGGAGACGATGGGAGAGGATAGGGCTAGGAGTGGGAAGGAAGTGGCCTTGGCCGTAATTATAGAGCAGAATCAGCATTTGCCTGGAGTGAAAATGGGAAACCACGGAAAATAATATTCAGAGCTACCGACAGCGGGGTTCGAACCCACTATGCAAACTCACAGCTGGGCGCCCCTAACTGCACGGCCAACTCGCCCGGTGTCTGGTCTTTTACTCCTGGCATTTTCTCTCAAACGTCTCAAGACTTCGAGACCGAGCGAGTTGACAACGCAGGTAAGTCACGTACCTCTTGGCTTGCATTCTGGAGATAGTGACTTCGAACCCCACTGTCGATAGCCCTGATGATGGTTTTCTTTCGTTGCCCATTTTACCACAGGCAAATTCTGGGAATACGTACATGAATCAAGGCCGTGGTAATGGTAGCCCTGTTCCACTCCATCATCGCCATAAGACCTGCCTCTGTCCAGGCGATGAAAAACCAATAGCAAAGTAAATAAACTCGTAGAAAATACTAACAGTGGTTAACTTTCAGGTAGGAACTCACCGTTGATGTCTGAAACAACGCCTACAAGTTTCGCGATCCAGCGAATCACGAAATGCAGGACAAAAGCCTATTCCTGTCACAACTTCAGAAATAAAGAATACTGCCTGAAATGTACTGTGGAAGGCAAGATAGAAGGCAAAAGTGGACGTAGGCGAAGAAGACTGTGTGGAACCCTGAAAATTGCTCGCCATTCATGATACAGTATCTCTGACAGGGAAACACAAAATAAGGAAAATCACCCCATAAAAGCCTTGTGTGAGGAGATGGCACCAGAAGAAGTAAGCATAATGAGAGAAATGGCTTCTAGTCATAGAATGTTTTACTAAATTCTCAAGTATATCTCGAAAAGCAATTGCCTGTATGTTGAAATTTGCGGTACCCTTTTAACATTCCTTATTCATTTTTGTTTGCACATACTGAGAGGATCATTAGTTTGAGGATGGAGGAAATTTCGTCTATCGTTTACTTTACTGTCTGTTTCCAGCTAACTTACTTTGTCTACGAGACGCCACTGCTTTGGACACAGTGAAATGGTGGTGGTGATTATTATTTTAAGAGGAAGTACAACTGGCGACCATCCTCCCTTAAAATTAATCAGAGTAATAATGGAAGATGGAAAGAACTGATGTATTGGTAAAAGATAGAGAACGGTCATGAAAAGCGTGAAGATGCGTCGCAAATCTAATACCGTAGAGGTCGGAAGGAAACAAGAGATGACCAACAGAGATCCCATACGAAAGTGAGGAGACTAGTACAAGTACGTGGAAGTACAATGGGGCAAGAGGCTTTGTGGTTGCCAATCCAAGCTTCCAATCTGAGAGCCGCTGGGTTTCAACTTTTATTCGCCTCCTACGACAGGCGGGGGATACCGCGGAAGTATCAACACGAGGTACACAATTAAATAACGAACACCATCTCAGCAGTGTTTGCTGGCGGGAGCGGTAAGCCCAACCATTGGAGAGTGAATATAGTAATAAACCAAGTTTTCTTACCAGATGTGCGATAATAGATAACTGAAGTTGAATAAGATACAGAGGTAAACATTAACATAACAAACCCTCCTTAGTAGAGGGTTCTTTAAGAGATTTCATTGAGAGAAGAATTAAGACAGGGAGAGTGTGTGGGATAATATAGTGATTTATTTTGATTAATAAGTGTCATATGATATGTCTGCCTCCGTAACGTGACGGTTAGTGTTGTTAGCTGCCGTTCTCGGGGGCCCTGGTGCGATTCGCGGTCCGGCCAGAAATTTAAGAATGACAGAAGGGCTGGTATGTGGTTAAAATGGTACATGCAGCTCGCCTCCATTGGAGATCTGCCTGAAATGAAATATCTGAAATGTCAAAATTGCATTTAATTATTTTACACAGGAAATATAGTTTTGTCTGTGGCTGAAGTTAAACACATCGCGAAGCACGTGTAGAAACATGGTCGTGTTGAGTACGGGGAGTGACGTCCACTCTCCCACCTGGCTGTCCTGGGTGTTGAGCTTCTGTTCGTACACCCACCGGGGTCTTCATAATTAATGCAGAGGGTTAAGTTGTTTTCCTCGACGGCATTGTACGAGCTGGTACAGAAGGGTGAGTGAAGATAAGGGAGAGGCATTTATTACGCAACACTGGAGCATACCTCTCAATTAAAATGCTATTATCCAAATTATCGATCATGATTCAAATACTTCAGTCTTGATTGGTAGCGAAATGAACTGGAAAGGGTACTTCTGGCGGGGTAAAGAAAAATGAAATTACATTCTGCCTGAGCAGCTGCAATTCCGAGGGTAGTCATTGGTTTGATTCCAGAACAAACCATCGAACCATAATTGAAGTTGAGTAAGATACAGAGGTAAACATTAATATAACAAACCCAAAGAGAGAGTGGGACAAGATAATAATTTATTTTGATTAATAAGTGTCATATGACATGTGCGCCTCCGCAGCGTGACGCCCTCCTCGGGGGCCCTGGCTCGATTCGCGATACTGCCAGATATTTAAAAATGGCAGGATGAATGGTATGTGGTTGAAATGGTACATGCACCTCACCTCCAATGGGGGTGTGCCTGAAAAGAGCTGCAGCGCCTCGGGATGAGGACACGAGTTTACTTTATATGACATAACCTTTAAAGCTAAAGTTTTGGAAAGCCTGTAACATAAACAGTTATAAAAATGGTAGAAACAATGTATTATAAATGATTCAAGTTGTGTTAAGACCCAAGTAAACAAAACAGAATGATTTTAAATCTAAACAAAACATTGGCAGTGATGTGTATTGTGAAATGTACACGAAGTTTCCGATTTGGATGGATGATGTCATGAAGGCAGAAGAAGCATTCTATGGAGGTAGTAGAATGAATTTTTTAAAAACTGGTGATGTTATGATTTAGGGAAATGTTGAGAGTAAAATAAAAAAAAGAGCTTGTTACAATAAACGGGAAAATTGTACCATAGAAAGTGAGAATCAGGGTTAAAAAAAATGCAAAACCTTAATGTTAAGAGGGAAGAAAAGTATTGAAGAGCGTGAAGAATCACTGAGACTTTTCTAACTCTCTGACTAAATTTTACAAACATATTAAAACTGGATTAAATTGAAAAATCTGAATATCTGCATTTAAAATGGAAATTATGAAAATTAACATTCATTAAATAAAATACACACTCGTCGAACCTTGTACTCACACTTACTTGTTACCTGCTTACTTACACATACGTTATTTGAAGGGCGCCAGCTGTCACTCAGTACAGCAATAATAGAATGAGACTCTTGACCATCTCTAGGGTGTGGGGTAATAAGCTTACTTTTGACAACATACCATATAAGTTCTGGGAAAAGGAGATTGGCGTTCGGCTTCCCCATTAATTTTGAGGTTAAGATATTTTACTGTCAATGAAATGAAACCATGAATTCGTTTGATAGAACAATATATATTCTTTAAATAATATATCAAAAAATAGTGAGTCTTGTTGCGATAAAACAGATGAGAATATGAAATTATGACATTGCAACTGAAAGAAAATAGGCATGAATTTGAATTCTTCTTGACCGGACATTTAACAATTTATACGAAATATTTCCCTCACTGATTCACTTGACTGTACCTTCAACACTTTTAGTGTAATTACGACGTAATCCATTGCTCTGGTGTTTACTGTAGATGTGTCACGCCTAACGTGGTGATACATCCTTGCGACTGCTTCTTCTCCATATCATCTGACTTCTTTGTAAGTCAATATGGTATGACCTCTTGGCAGGTCCAGGGTTGCCCTCTCTGACTCCTTGGTAAGCCTAGCGTCCGCGTCTTCCACTAAGTGACGGACCAACCATTTGGTCTCACTCTCTCAATGACCAATAATGGCTCACTGAGTCTTCACCATCTCTCGTTCACACTGGTTGGCTGACCACCTAAGGCCTCTTGATCTAGTAGACTACTTCACTGTACTGCATCCGTATAAGTAATGACTGACGCTACAATATGCATCCCCCTTATAGAGACGTTGGTTGACATAACTACGTAATCTCCAGAAATAACAATGACATACTCCCACCTACGCGACAGATATTACATCCAGTGGTGAAATAGCCCTGCGGCGATCGACTCGTGCGCTCATATCCTAAATAAATACAATGACGTAGCCATGGCTTGGCGATGACTTGGCAGAATCGCCAGTGGTGTCGCAATATAACAACGTCACTTCCAATCTCTGATATATACAACAATTCTCACTGTACAGGTATTGAGTGTTATACTACACATACGTATATATGTATACATCTAAGTGCAATCTTGCAAGCAACAGGCAATTGCAAAATTGAATAAAACGGATAATTACAATAATAGTACAATATCACAGATAACATAATAATACTGACATAATAATAATAATAATAATAATAATAATAATAATAATAATAATAATAATAATAATAAAATACAGATAAAATCATACAATAATAAAAGTACAGATATAATCTTGTAACGGGATTTGAACCGTTACAATTCGCCTCCCTCATAAATAAATCGAAGAACAAAGAATCGATTGATTTATGAACAAAATTATATATATATATAAAACACTGACACATATAAACACTTTAAATGAGTATACAACAATAATTTTCTTTTTCAACATCCATACATTTTATAATACATCACATATATGAGAATTCTTCTCGCACATTGTCATCGCAGTAACTGTCCAGTGTCCTATTCTCATACAATTCACAAGAGCATAGCCCTTAATTTAACACACAAATAATTTTAAATGATTACACTACATTCTTCTTTTTTTTTAACATATCAAAACATTTTGTGAAATATCACTTATATGAGAACTTTTCTCGCATATTGTTATCGTAGATAACTGTCCAATGTCCTGTTCTCCGCCGTTTTGTCACACAGTACATGACAATGTAGCACTTATTCTTCCAATACACCAATACGACACTTGGTTCACACGCAAATTCACATATGTTAGTTTTATTTTGCCAGTTTCTTACAAAAATTAATCATCTTATTATTATCTCAACAAATCTCACGTGAAGTACTCCTTTACATATATAATACTACAAATACCGACAATATCCTCTTCCTGAATTTATAAGAATATGCACACTTCCCGATACGGTTCACAATTGTGAAATACCCCTGATAAAAAATATAACTTCAACATATTTCCCGCCTCTGCAGATGATGAAATGGAACTCTGAGTAGCACTCTGTCACTCAAACGAATCAATTTTGCCCTTATTAACTTACATATCTCAAAAAAAATCACATCCTCCTTGGTAACAATAATTCAAGGATCAATACTATGGCTACAAGATGGTTCAATTATTCCGTAATCCAGCATAATGTATATTTGTTCTTAGACGTCACTAGCATTTTTAAGTTGAATGGGGTACTTACCTCCCACAAACGATCAATGGTCATTTACTACAAATTTATGTTCATATTCGTGTTCTTCCTCACTTACCACTAAATACCTCTCGACGCTTACCTAACATCGAACACAATTACTCCTTCTGTAATTCACTCAAATTACCTCACGTCACTGCCTCATACCGACGATCTCTCAGATCCTGGTCGTATAGACACGTAACACACCCAACAAAACATTTCCTCTCACTAGGAACAACTTCACTTACCTCTCATATATTTCAAAGAACACACGTCACCAACACACTTACCTCAGACCATCATAATTAACACGTACTTCTTTGCTAGTTTCCTCCCAGAACAAACACACACTACCTAAATTAAAGTCTATTCTACTTCCATGATTTGCAACCAAGTCAGGTCCTATAATAACTGAATACACAAGATTTGGTACAACAAGGCGTGGCTAACAATTACCTTCAATTATGATTGGTACCGCTATCTTCTTATTTACTCACTCTCTGTGACTTACCCAACAGCTTTTATAATCTCTATTAGAACCGTCATTTACCTTCACAATTTCCAGCATCGGAGTTACTATCTCACTACTTACATCATATTCTCAGTATTATAAGTACTTACATCACTTACCAGAACACTTCTTACGTCTAACTTACTGCTACCATTAATTACTGCATGATCTACGACTACGGCACTACTTAAATATCTCACTTAACATTACTTAGGTCACAATCACACTATACTTAAATCTACTTTCACTACACAATTATCTACACTACTTACCTGTTTTTGACAACTTTTACCTTCGGACTGTTCACGTGACCTGTTTATACAGTCCGCTGAGAGTTTAAAGTGCGCTGGCTCAATGATGGATCCTGAATAACACTCGTGTTAGGCCTATTTTCATCTCTATGACTCAAATCCCCACGCCTCCCATTGTCGGATTGTCTCGGGTAACTCTCCTGACCTCTATCACTATTAAAATTCCGATTAGCCCTCGTCTGATCATAATTGTTTACTCTCCTCTGATAATTATCTGACCTGTTTCCCGCTCCCTCTACATTTCTACTTTGTGGTCGATTGCCACCTATGCTACTATTCAGAGCCTCAAAACTATCTAGCAATACCTCCATTTCTTTGATAGTACTGACTTTCTGCATACACGCAGCTTCCCTAATCCTATCAGAATAATGTTTTAACATGATCCTTACGATATCGACTTCTGAACCAATACTATTAAGATTTTTCCAGATAAGCACGTGTGCCAGAAAGTATTCTGTCATAGACACCCCCTCCTGTTGTCTATATTTACCAAACATAATCCGTTCTCTTTCACGACCCTGGACATTCTCATCCCAAAACTTATTAATAAACTTCTCTTTAAATTCTTCCAAATTAGACATATTATTACGGTACACTTGAAACCAGGTTTTACTTTCACCAACGAAGGAATTCGACAAGATCTCTAATACGTATTCCCATTCGATAATATTATCCCTCAACTTATTTGCAAATCTTTTCTCAACTAATGTTAGAAATTCCATAGGATTAAATTGTTTTCCAGTAAACTTAGGCAAATCTTGGTCCCAATTGTATAAACCACTCGTTACTACTATTTCTCTTGTAACCTGACCTTCTCTCATTTCTTGCCGTAGTACCCTCTGGCAATTCAAAACTTTTTCTTCCGCCACTTTCTCCGCATTCTCTTTCATTATTCTTAATTCTTCCTGTAATTTTTCCTCTTTCTCTGTAACCTTCTGCGACAAAGTTTCTTGTTTATTCTTTAGTTCTCTGACCTGCCCAAGCTCTTTTTCAAACGTTTCTACCTTACTGACACATTCCTTCATATCTTGCCCCACTGCATTATGGATCTTGTCTAGTCTTTTATCTATGATCTCGTGAATTTCTTCCTGATTACTAGAAATCTTATTACTTAACTCTTTGATATTCTCTGTACAAGTTCCTTTGACATGTTCAATTTGAGTATGAAGATCGCTCCGATTCAACTCCATTTCACCTCTAAGGTCAACACACTCTTTATTTACCTTATTTTCTAACTTAGATATTTGACTAGTTACCTCTACTATCTTAGTATCTATTTTATAATTTAGTGATTCACTTAAAGCATCTATTTTCTCATTGGTCACATTAAAATTTTCTTTATTACTGCCAATTAATTCTTCCATTTGTTTCTTATTATTTTCATTACTAATATCAATCATTTGTTCCATTTTATTACTTAGAGAGTTAATCTGTTTATTACAATTTTCATTATTATTACTAATTAATTCTTTCATCTCTTTCTTATTATTTTCACTACTACTACTAAATAATTATTTCATCTCTTTCATCTCTTTCTTATTATTTTCACTACTACTACTAAATAATTCTTTCATCTCTTTCATCTCTTTCTTATTATTTTCAATCAGTTTCTTACAATTTTCATTATTATTACTAATTAATTCTTTCATCTCTTTATTATTTTCCTCCATACGTTTCTGACTATTTTCACTACTACTACTAAAAAATTCTTTCATCTCTATCTTACTATTTTCACTCAGTTTTTTACAGTTTTCATTACTGATCTCGGTAAATTTGGCCATCAGCAAATTTATAAAATCTTGGTTCATTCCCCCCGCGATTTCCTTCTGGGTTTCAGTGTGCTTCTCAATTTCTGCACTTTCCTGAATTTCCTCAGAAGCTTTCATCGTATTCACCTGCTCCCTATTCTGAATTTCACCTTGAATGTCCGCAGAAGCAATGACCTCGTCGTCACATGACTTGTCATTGTCTTCCTTGTCCATCTTTGGTTCACTAGTGATAGTACGCGATCTCAAATTAATTTCCCTCTTCAAATCCCTTGACATATCCCCAAAATACAAATATATATCACAAAGTTACACTCCTAATATTTACCGGTAATACTTTCCGTTGGCTTAAATTGTGCATAATCCTCCCAGAATGAACCTATGATATGCTGTCATTCAGACCAAATTCTGAATTTATTCGAGTCCCACGTTGCGTCGACACATTGAGACTTTTCTAACTCTCTGACTAAATTTTACAAACATATTAAAACTGGATTAAATTGAAAAATCTGAATATCTGCATTTAAAATGGAAATTATGAAAATTAACATTCATTAAATAAAATACACACTCGTCGAACCTTGTACTCACACTTACTTGTTACCTGCTTACTTACACATACGTTATTTGAAGGGCGCCAGCTGTCACTCAGTACAGCAATAATAGAATGAGACTCTTGACCATCTCTAGGGTGTGGGGTAATAAGCTTACTTTTGACAACATACCATATAAGTTCTGGGAAAAGGAGATTGGCGTTCGGCTTCCCCATTAATTTTGAGGTTAAGATATTTTACTGTCAATGAAATGAAACCATGAATTCGTTTGATAGAACAATATATATTCTTTAAATAATATATCAAAAAAATAGTGAGTCTTGTTGCGATAAAACAGATGAGAATATGAAATTATGACATTGCAACTGAAAGAAAATAGGCATGAATTTGAATTCTTCTTGACCGGACATTTAACAATTTATACGAAATATTTCCCTCACTGATTCACTTGACTGTACCTTCAACACTTTTAGTGTAATTACGACGTAATCCATTGCTCTGGTGTTTACTGTAGATGTGTCACGCCTAACGTGGTGATACATCCTTGCGACTGCTTCTTCTCCATATCATCTGACTTCTTTGTAAGTCAATATGGTATGACCTCTTGGCAGGTCCAGGGTTGCCCTCTCTGACTCCTTGGTAAGCCTAGCGTCCGCGTCTTCCACTAAGTGACGGACCAACCATTTGGTCTCACTCTCTCAATGACCAATAATGGCTCACTGAGTCTTCACCATCTCTCGTTCACACTGGTTGGCTGACCACCTAAGGCCTCTTGATCTAGTAGACTACTTCACTGTACTGCATCCGTATAAGTAATGACTGACGCTACAATATGCATCCCCCTTATATAGACGTTGGTTGACATAACTACGTAATCTCCAGAAATAACAATGACATACTCCCACCTACGCGACAGATATTACATCCAGTGGTGAAATAGCCCTGCGGCGATCGACTCGTGCGCTCATATCCTAAATAAATACAATGACGTAGCCATGGCTTGGCGATGACTTGGCAGAATCGCCAGTGGTGTCGCAATATAACAACGTCACTTCCAATCTCTGATATATACAACAATTCTCACTGTACAGGTATTGAGTGTTATACTACACATACGTATATATGTATACATCTAAGTGCAATCTTGCAAGCAACAGGCAATTGCAAAATTGAATAAAACGGATAATTACAATAATAGTACAATATCACAGATAACATAATAATACTGACATAATAATAATAATAATAATAATAATAATAATAATAATAATAATAATAATAATAATAATAATAAAATACAGATAAAATCATACAATAATAAAAGTACAGATATAATCTTGTAACGGGATTTGAACCGTTACATCACAGATAAAGATACTGAAGTTTTGAGGAACTTCAGTACACTACATACACAGCAAAATAATGGAGAATACGACGGGTTATGAAAATTAGCACGAGGAAACAACTTTTTCTTTTTTTCTATTTGCTTTACGTCGCACCGACACAGATAGGTCCTATGGTGACGATGGGATAGGCCTAGGAATGGGAAGGAAAGGGGCGTGGCCTTAATTAAGATACAGCCCCAGCATTTGCCTGGTGTGAAAATGGGAAACCACGGAAAACCATAATCAGGGTTGCCGACAGTGGGGTTCGAACTCACTATCTCCCGAATGTAAGCTCACAGCTGCGCGCCCCTAACCACACGACCAATTCGCCCGGTGGAAACAACGTAAGACGATTCTATCATAGAATAGATAATCTACAACGAAACTAAGATGAATCAATGATAATGAAGTAAGTAATTGATAAGGCATTTTGCCGATCTATTATGATATATGCAGCTGAAACCTGGTCAGTGACTAAGGACAAACTTCGAATTCAAGCAGCAGAAATTGCTATTGTAACGTAAATAAGTAGAGTTAAGTTATAAAAATGGTACGAAAACAAGATATTATCAAGTTATATGATTTGCAAAGCTGGTGCTGGAGTGTTTCAAACTTCATAGTCTGCTTTAATTACAAATTATATATATTGAGAATAACAAAGTTATGAAGTCGAGATAGATCATCTTAAGGATAAATGTTGTTTAATAGTCGCACTGACCTTTTAATTTGGGAGTACTCATGAAGTTCATATGTAGGCATTGGAATAAATATATTTCTTGATCGACTGAGGTTTTGGGATGCATTCATAGAGTTTGACCTCAAAATATGTGAAATGTCAAAATTGTATTTACTTATTTTACATAGCAAATTCAATTCCGTTCAGTTTCGTCTATGGCTGAAGTTAATCACATCGTGTTCCTTGGGTATATTTCAACAATTTTAAAATGTCGGATAGTTTAAGTAAGGAAAGAAACCTTTCAGAACACTATTGGATCATTACACTGTATTGAACATGATATTACAGTCCTTAAAGAAGCTCCAGCTGCTTATGTATCTGACTGGAGACACAGAATTCTGTTCTTCTCTGCTATTTGCTTTACGTCGCACCGACACAGATAGGTCTTATGGCGACGATGGGACAGGAATGGCCTAGGAATGGGAAGGAAGCGGCCGTGGCCTTATTTAAAGTACAGCTCCAGCATTTGCCTGGTGCGAAAATGGGAAACCACGGAAAACCATCTTCAGAGTTGCCGACAGTGGGGTCCGAACCCACTATCTCCCGGATGCGAGCTCACAGCTGCGCGCTCCTAACCGCACGGCCAACTCGCCCGGTCTGTACTTCTCAGCACCTGCAGAAGTATGCACGAGTTACTGAACGAGAATTTAGAGAATAGCCTCTTGTACTTCTTGTACTTCATAATTATGTACCCTGTAATTAATTCATAATAGCATAAGGGTATTCCCCGCAAGACATGGAAGTACAGGGACTGCGGATCTATGATGGGCTATATCATAAACGAATTTGAATTCAGGAATTATGTTAGGAATGTGCGGGTATTGCGGGAATTTTTCTGTGATACAGGCCACTATCTAATCTGTAATTAGCTGAAGTATAACTGGGCCTAGGATAAGAAAGTGAAATCAGTCTGCAGACGAATTAAGACAGAATCTCTAAGACGAGTAAATTAGACAGAAGTAGGCCTACATGAATTTGATTTCTAAATTAATAAGTACGGCTCGGATGTTGGAAACTTATAAAATGCCTAAAAATTAGATATAAAAAGACCTAAAAATATCAAACAAGGACGTAAAAATTGAAAAAGGACGTAAAATTGCGATCCAAAATCATTCATAATTTTAGTTTAAATTACATATTTAATAAAGGAATATAATGTTTAAAATTCTGGTGGTATGTGACAGTGTAAAATTAGGTGAGTGAACTACTTCTTTCAGACAGTATATCTTTTTATATTAAAATAATTTAAAAAAAGGAATTTTATTGTTTGTTAATAAAGTACTTGCAGAATTTAGAATGAACTATCCCCCCCCCACTAGAATGAATTCAGCGAACCTCCAATGGACATCCTGGAGAAAGAAGTTGAAATTAGCATAACTGGAATCATATTTGGTGTAACCACACTGGGGTTACAGAAAGTGAAATTCGGAAATATTACCTCAGTTGGCTTTGCAGTACATCACAATAGTCACCTCCAGGTCCTTAGGTGTAAAGGTCGTCGGTGTTCAGACAGCATGTTGCGAAACATTGAGAATTTTTTCCTCTTCAAGAATACTCACATCAAAATTTTCTCCTTTTAATATTTCACTTATCTTGCACATAATTTGATACTCCTGGGTTTCTCAAGCAACAGTTTTATTTCTCATTTCAATTCATTTCCTTTCTTTTCAGATATGGTTCAAATATATGTACAAAGTATTTACTAGAGAAAATAATGTTTAAGCGGTGATGGATGAATTATTAATGATGATTCGAATCGAGAATGGGCAGTAAAAATATAGTCGAAAGAAGGTTAACTCGCTAAAAAAAGCCGTTATGACCTACAATGTCTAAACAGGACGAATAAGGCAAAAACGGACAAATAAAATCCACCAATTTCTGGCCTACAATGACCCACAATGAACATACCGGTATAATTATAATGTTGGGCCTCGTCTTCGGACACTGGAGAAGAAAAAAAGATTTTTCCTTAACTTCCGAGCCCTAAAGTTTCAAAAAGCGGCATTAGCATATAGAAAGAGAATGGATGGCATACAGGGATGCTGTAATAGAAACAACAAGGGAATATCTAGGAACGACCGTGCGTAAAAATTGAAAAAAGCTAACATTTTGGTAAAATAATGAAATAAGGGCAGATTAAGATGGACAGGAGTCGTAACTTCGCCATTAATAAATACATCAATAATAAAAATAATAATAACAATAAGGAGAAAGCGTATCAGAAACGGTTCCAAACAATGACTGGTGTAGAGAGGGATTTGCACGTAGATGATAAAAACCCAGAGCTAATCAAATAATTGTTGAACCAAGAAGAAACCACAGAAGATTTCGGTAATAACCTGGAAAGATAAGCGGAGAGAAACCCTTCTGGGCGGTGGTGAAGTGTCGTAGAAATGGAGGGAAAAAGAAAAGGCATAGTACTTGGGGTAAATCAGGTAAACTCATGGTAAATCCTAGGGATTCACTGGACGATAGGTAGAATATATATTTAGAAGAACGTCTCAGCGTTGAAAGAAACCTTCCTGTTGACGTCACGAACATTCGAGCCTGTCTGGAGAAGGACAATAATGTTAGTGGAATTACGCTTGAGGACGCGGAAAAAATGGTAAATAAACTCCATTCCTATAAACCAGCCAGAATAGATGAAATAAGACCTGAAATAGTAAAATATGATTGGAAACGCGATGAAATAGATTCTCAGAGTAATACGATTACCATGGAATGTTCCGACTGAACGAAACAGTAATATTGCATGTATCTATTAGCGATGGTACAGGAAGGATTGCAACGACTATTGATATATTTCATTGATCAGTATACCAGGCAAGGTGTTCAGTGGCATTTTGAAAGGGAGGGCAAAAACAGTGGTTGAGAGTAAGTTTGACGAAAACCAGCGTGGTTTCAGACTACCGAGGGGCTGACAGGACCAGATTTTGAGTATGTGCTTGATAATTGAAAAATGCTCCGAGAGGAATAGACTGTAATGTTTATGTTTCGTAGATCTAGAGAAGTCCGCTTCTGTGGTGTAGTGGTTAGTGTGATTAGCTGCCACCTCCGGAGGCCCGGGTTTGATTCCCGACTCTGTCACGAAATTTGAAAAGTAGTACGAGAGCTGGAACGGGGTCCACTCAGCCTCAGGAACTCAGCTGAGTAGATGTGGGTTCGATTCCCACCTCAGCCATCCTGGAAGTGGTTTTCCGTGGTTTCCCACTTCTCCTCCAGGCAAATGCCGGGATGGTACCTAACATAAGGCCACGGCCGCTTCCTTCCCTCTTCCTTGTCTATCTCTTCCAATCTTCCCATCCTCCCGCAAGGCCCCTGTTCAGCATAGCAGGTGAGGCCGCCTGGGCGACGTACTGGTCATCCTCCCTAGTTGTATCTCCCGACCCAGAGTCTGAAGCTCCAGGGCACTGCCCTTAAGGCGGTAGAGGTGGGATCCCTCGCTGAGTCCGAGGGAAAAACCGACCCTGGAGGGTAAACAGATAAAGAAGAAGAAGATCTAGAGAAGGCATGGGCTATGGCAGAGTACCGAGGGAAACGTGTCAGCCGTACTGAAGGATTATGAGATTGAGGATAGATTATTAAAAGCAATTGAAGTCATCTGGACTGCAATGAGAATTGATGGTATAATGATTTAGTGGTTCATGGTACTAACAGTGGTTGGGCAAGGCTGTAATGTCTCACCTTTGTTGTTCATAGTTTACATGGATCTTAAACTGAAAAGTGTAACGTCGCAGGGAGATATTCAGTTAGGTTAAAATGTAGGAAATAGTTGGTCCTACGCCTATGACTTAGTCGTAGTGGCAGACATTGCTGAAAACCTGCAATCTAGTATCATGGAACTTGAAATTAGGTGCAATGAGTAAAATATTCAAAGTAGCTTTTACAAGACTAAGGTGGTGTCGGTAGTGAAGGTCATGAATGTAAAACCGAAACAGGTAGGTTATTTCAAGTATTTAGGATGTGTATTCTCCCAGGATGGTACAGTAGTGTAGTAAGTGAGATTGGATCAAGATTCGTCAAAGCTAATGTAGGGAGCTCGGAGTTGAGATTTGCAGTAAGCTGTAAAAAATAAGACAGCTACCGGACGAAACTACCAGAACACTCAAAACCTCGCTGTACGTGGACATATCTTCGCAGCAGCAGTGTTTTTTGATCGGCCGGATGGCTTCACATGTCTATTAACAGCTCCCGCCGACCTGAATCAGCATAGAGGCCGACTCCCAGTTGGATGTCAGCCTCCCTACTATGCCTGACGATGACAACCACCATCACTACCACCACAACGACTTCCGCCCTCACCTTTTCCTCCCACCCTATGACGACCATTACATCATCCCATACTACAACACTTGTGTCCACATCTTTCTCCGTGCCACAAACGTTTCCTCAGATCAGTGTACCACCTCTTCGCTTACTGCGCTGCCGTTCACCACCTGTCTCTTCGTCTGCACAGCCACCATCTACGACACCGTCAACTCCAGCCGCATCAGCATTGGCCGCCCGTCAACCAGCATCAGCACCATCAACATCAAATACCAACACAGTCTTTAGTTGCGTCGTTCGCGGCGTCGACCCACTCATCTCCGTAACAGAAGTACGCCTTCACGCCATACCAGTCCGGAGGGCGTTTCGGATCTTTAACTCCACGGGCCCAACACGCTTAGTGCGCCTACAGCTACCCACTGCAACAGCCGTCAACCATCTCATCGCCAACGAGGCCCACATCTACGCTCGTCTCCATAACGTCGAACCCTCTCGTTCTCCTCCACAATCTAGACACCCCCTCACCACACCACGTCACCGCACCCGGCCTGGCCCTCCTCCTTCTCTATCATCCCACAACGTCCGTCCACCTTCTCCCCCAGTTAATATCTCCTTCCGCCGGGCTGAGTGGCTCAGACGGTTAAGGCGCTGACCTTCTGGCCCCAACTTGGCAGGTTCGATCCTGGCTCAGTCCGGTGGTATTTGAATGTGCTCAAATACGTCAGCCTCGTGTCGGTAGATTTACTGGCACGTAAAAGAACTCCTGCGGGACTAAATTCCGGCACCTCGGCGTCTCCGAAAACCGTAAAAGAGTAGTTAGTGGGACGTAAAACAAATAACATTAATTACTAATATCTCCTTCCCATCGCCGCCAACACTCGAACATCTCCGACACCTCACAACTATACTGTATCATACCGCCTCAACACTTCACCACCTCACCCTTCCCCGCAACTTCCATTTAAGCACTCCCGTGTAAACGTACATTTCTTCCCATCTCCATAACCAAGAGACCCCATCTTCTCTTCTCAATAAATATTCACATCGCTTGACCCACCCTCTTCATTCAGCCACATCGCACTGCTCTCTTCAAATCTCCAGGCCGAGAGAGAGCGTCACACTCTAGGAGGCCCGCCCCGCCCTACGGGCGGGGAATGAGAAACAAAGAAGTCGAAACTATCATTCCACTAGTCTCTTTTCAGACCAACGTTACAGTACGGTGGGCGAAAGCATGGTACACTCAGGAGTTTTTGTTCATAAAAGATGAAAGAGAGAATGTTCGCTGGTAGAAACTGGTGGGAACAATGTCAGGAGGACACTCGGAATGAGGAAGTAAAGGCTAAGTTAGGAATGAACTCGATGGTTGAAGCTGTGCACATAAACCGGCTTCGGTGGTAGGTTCATGTGAGGCGAATGGGGGAGGATAGGTCATCTAGGAAATTAATAGTCTCTGCCATGGACGGTAAGAGAAGTAGAGAGAGAGACTAAGGTGACATAGGTTAGACTCAGACTGGTTTTAAAATAAGATATATGGAAATAAATGAGGTCACAGACCTAGTCAGAAATAGAGGGTGTTGAAGGATTATAGTTAATTCACAGAGACTTGCAGCCTGGACGCTGAAAGTCGTTAACACACTATAATAAAGATGTATGTAGGAATAATAATAATAATAATAATAATAATAATAATAATAATAATAATAAATAATTTAATATAAGATCAACAGTAATGGAGAATGCTGGCCCCGTGGTGTAGGGGTAGCTTGCCTGCCTCTTACCCGTAGGTCCCGGGTTCGATTCCCTGCCCGGTAAGGGATTTTTACCTGCATCTGAGGGCTGGTTCGAGGTCCACTCAACCTACGAATTAAGAAGCTATCTGATGGTGAGATGGCGGCCCCGATCTATAGAGCCAAGAATAACGGCAGAGAGGATCCGTCGTACTGACCACACGACACCTCGTAATCTGCAGGCCTTCAGGCTGAGCAGCGGTCGCTTGGTAGGCCATGGTCCTTCGGTGCTGTTGCGCCATGGGGTTTGGTTTGGTTTTAGTAATGGAGAATTATTATTATTATTATTATTATTATTATTATTATTATTATTATTATTATTATTATTATTATTATTATTATTTCCAATCGAGCATTCATTCAGTTAACCTAACACTACTGTACCGTACCCAGGGGTAAATACCCTCTAGGACGATGCCTCCATTCCTGTATGAACATCCGACTAACTCAGGGTTGGGCAGAGTGTGGGTTGGTTGTCGATTGGGTCAGGATAAAAGTCGAAGTTCTACACTATAATAGCAATCAATGACAGGAAATGGAGGTATAACACGAATGAGAAACAATCATAGGGGGTAAGATGGATTTATTAACAAATATCCCCGATCAAATCACACAAAAATAATTGAATAAAAAAATAATAACTTGTAAAAAATGAACTCAAAGTAATGAAATAAATCGAAATTAAAAACATTAATGGAATGATTGTACTAATCTGACATTAAAAAGAACAAGTTCAACAAAGAACATTAATATAAATCAAGATTGAGTTTCTTCTAATAGTCCAATGTTTATGTTGTATGGCAACAAGTGTATGTAAACACTGCCATGAGGTATTTCGGTATGGAGTTTCACACTATCGCATCCCAACGATACGGTTTCAAAATTAAGTTACTCCCGAGAGTCATCAAACTATTTCCTTAAAATCAAAGTTACATCATATGAAAATTTACGACGGAAAGAAAGATAATTAAGACGCACCGGACGCTATGTAAGTAATGCAAAATACTAGGGGCAAATCGTACACTATATTTACAATAATTCAAATCATCAAACTAAACATATATATACATCGGATATCGAGTAAAGTCTTAAATGCTACACTGCTTCTAATGTGAATCCCGGTTCACAGCAAAAGATCTAGACAGAACTAGATAAACCAACGATACATCAGCACTCGGGCTGTTCCCTTTAAAAACTACGAGACAAGGTATACAATCACAAAATAATAATGTAAAACCATCCTGTAAGAGAAAAACATATAAATAATCCTTGATGTCATGAAGAAAGCAATGGGCAACATTGCCTCCTTCTGCTGCGTTTGAGCGCTCAATAGCGCGGTCATCCGTCATGTACTTCCGGGTAGATTACGAGCTGTAAAGAAATATAGAACTCCACTACGCTAAAGATTGGATTTTGTCTCCCGTGGCCGCCGCAAGGAAATACTGTCTCTTTCACACATGCCGATAACACAGGCCAGGAATCAGTTTGCCATGAGATAACGCCCATCATCAACTACACGGAAACTCCCGTATATAATTTCTTCTTAGCATGCTTGGGCCATTTAACAACATCAGACTCAATAGTCTGGAATTAACACTGTCCATTCTGATCACAATATACTCAGAAGACGCTAGGCAGGCGCACACATCTGCACAATTTCTCTCTATCTTGTCAGGCATACAATCGGCCTGCACCAACACATTATAATTAAGCATGCAATTATTATCTCATCATTCCTCATGAATCCTACTGGCCTTTCCACATAACGAGACGCTGTTCGAGTCCTTGGCAGACCATCAGGCAAACAGAATCCAACTTAACTTCAAAGATCTTAATTTAACAACGACGTTCTGCAGCTCCTTCTGGCAGCTTCTGTAAAACCATGCATCATGCAAAATAGCTATACCTGTCTCTCTGAATAACCGAAATAAAATGAATTGATACGTGTTTGACGTAATATAAAAATGAACCTGTCGATCTAGCCCTTCTAGCATATATTTAAGGAAAACTCGGAATATCCTACGCTAAGTACTATATTTACAACAATAGCTGATCCTATCAATCCCTCATTTTCCCAAACATCTAATCATAAAGCAAAATGAAAATAAAATAAACATGCATTAATCTCGTATCCGAATCTACCATAGTAACCAAATTAAACAAATACATGCCGTCAGGCTTACTTTAAATGAAAATAAAAATTCTATCTACACTGCCCTAGTACCTTAACATAACTTACATATCATGCCATATATAATACGTGCGTCCTACTTTAGATGACTCTCGGGGAACCAGGATAGCAGCTTACATCCCCACTACTTTTGGGTTCTATTCCATGTTAATCACATCCTTAACATGTGGGAATGCACTTCCTTCCTCTGCAGGTGTATCCATCATCTTGCTGGAAAACAATTCACTGGAACACAGAAGACTATAGTTGATAATCTCTTCACTGCTTAATGCTGCGAACCGAAATACCCTTTCTTTTACTAGATCAGCTAACACACTGATTCACATATATATAACACACTTCACTTAAAGGGTAAAAAACACAGTTTTTAAAGCAGCCCACGGTTCGGTACGGAAGTTCCACGCGAATACGCGCCCGTCGCGAAATAGTGAAACACTAGCACGTTTCCAAAACACTTGTTACTCAGCGGTCACTACACCGTCTTTATCGATTAAAAGTAAACTCTGTCAAAGCACAGTAAATATTACGACTGCACAATTTGAAGTGTCAACGAGAACCAGTTACTATTTCTGGAATAACACCACGTTAATTACTATCACCAGTCACAGAGTTGGTACATCCGCACTGTTCAAACTTCAACTACTGAGTGCCGAGTTAGTACATCCGTACTGCTCAAATTTCAACTACAGAGTGACGCTCTCCAGAGCTTGGGTTACTGAGGAGGCTTCGGTGACGCTAATAATGTTGGGGTTCCCGGGTATCTGAACCAACCACCAATCAGAGAGTTCGTCATGTATGATGATACAATACTTATTGTGATATATTTATAAAACACAGCTCAAACATTAGCAAATCTCTTCCACCAATTTCTATAATACATTTCCAAATATATCTAACTTCAGAAACTGTGGAAAACCGATTGTCTACAGAAACTGACTTTATCCACAGAGCATGTTGGTCATCCTGGAATTAATATATGACGCGGTGTAGCCTCCAGGTTTGCCAAATCCTTAAGTTCCCATTGGCTGAAATATCTTGCTTGGTCAGCATGTAATACACGTGTCGATCCTTGCCAGCGCGTGGGTACGCTTACTTTCTCACGGTCATACGGAAATATGAAGCAACATCCAGCGACTTACAGTCTTGCTCAACCTCCGGTATTAACTATCTTGGGATACGATACTTTAACATATTAGGCTGTAACATTTTATGAATAAAATTCACATATTTGGTCAAATAATATTCCAATTATTATTATGGGCCGGTCGGATACGGCTCATCCTTCTCTCACCCAGGGAAAAAAAATGAATATGGAATTTTTTAAAAATGTATTATTTGACTATTTATTATCATCTGAATGTATACAATATCTTTCCTTTAGTACTATTTGCCGTCTCGCAAATTTGTATTCTCTTCCCACAGTCTATCATTATCTTGGCGGATGTTGTAGTAGATGTCAAGTAACGCATGAAAACGTCTCTGCACACCACCACACTCTTCACAATCTTCTTCTTCAGAATAATTGTCTCTTTCCATCTGCGCGAAGTTGACATTCTCCGTGTCTTCTTCCGGGTCATCTGCATCCACCATCACAGGTTCATCATTTGGGTTTTCCTCTTCTTCTCCATCATCTTCACTCTCATCTTCTGCCATCTCTCCTTCTTCTTCTCCTTCTGGGATGTCGTCTATTCTAATTTGACCTCTGGGATAATAAAGCTTGAGGTTTGAGGCATTAAAAACCTTCTCCGTAGATCCGTCTAAGCTACAAACTTTGTAGGAATTATTTCCATATACCTGAGTTACTTTATATGGACCTATATACAATTCAGCAAACTTCTGACAAAAGCGCGCTGACACATCTGAGCTCTGAGGACATTTCACCAGTACAAGCTCATCAACCCGCAGTTGTCTATGAAATCGTTTATTCCTGCTTCTGCGTAGCCTCTTGTCTGCCTGAGCCTTTAATTTTTCTGCAGTCTCTCGTATGCATAATTCTGCAGACGGCCTTAGGTCATTTGGACATTGAATTTTCTCGTACCATGGACGCTGTGGGTATTCGTTGAGATGAATAATACTGGGAATCTGTCCGGTACTTTCATGCTTGGTAAAATTAATGCTTTCCATGATAATTGGAACTACATCTGGCCATTTCCAGTGCTCTCTTGGTATGAAGATCCGACAGTACTTTGCTATCTCTCTCATAACACGTTCGCTCGGGTTAGACTCTGGATGTCTCACTGAACTCAACACATGTCTTATCTCCATCCTATCGAGCTCCCTCTTGAAAGCAGGCGAGGTGAACTGTGGACCGTGATCACTTAGTATGCTTTCTGGTTTACCCATTCTCGGAATGATCTTATTTTTAATCTGATGTAGTGCGGATTTCGTGTTGGCCTTTTATACGGGACACAAAGTTACATACTTAGAAAATACATCCATGCATACTAGAATATATTTCACACCACGACGTCCTGCAGGTAACGCTCCAAAATAGTCAATTGCGAACAGTTTCCTGGGCATTGTGGGCAATACAGCTCTTGGTTGCTGTTTTAATAGGAAAGTGTTAGGTTTGATACGCTGACATGTGTCACAGGTTCGCAAGACTTGTTGAATCATGCGCCTCATTCTTGGCCAAATAAATGTTTCCTGTAACGTAGCTGTAACTTTCTCAATACCCGCGTGTCCAGTGGTATGATGCCCTAACCATATCAAGTCCATCTGGAACACTGGTGGAACAACAATACGGAATTTGGTGTGTTCTTCGTCAATAAATTTATGCAAAAGGTTATTGAAGTAGTGATATTGGGATGCCTTCTTTTGTGCCTCGATGAAACCTGGGGTGCCGGGTTCGAGATCCTTATTAAAATAATCAGTCAGTAATTTGGTTGGTCCATAATTTTTCTGCTCTTGGCCTAAACTTGGTAACTTGTCTAAAATATTTTGGTCCTCTTCGCCCAACATTGCCAAATTTACGGTAGCCTCAATTTCATCTGGGTTTCGACTGAGTGCGTCTGCCACGGTATACAATTTGCCTGGGCAGTGTTCTAGTGTCAGATCGAACTGTTGTACAAATAACGACCATCTGTACACCCTGTCGCTACCTACATTGGATTTTAGGATGAAAGTTAATGCCTTATGGTCCGTTCTAATGATGATCGGAAATCCATAAATATACTTCTTCCACTGACCTAGGGCAACTACTATAGACAGCATTTCTAGTTCCGTTGTAGTCCACTTTAACTCATGGTTACGTAACTTCCTGCTCGTGAATGCCAAATAAGTGATCCTGGGTTCGTTCTCTGGATTTTCCTGATACAGAACCGCTCCTATGCCCACATTTGAAGCGTCTGTTTGAATTATGAAAGGACGGTCATATGCAGGATAGCCTAGCTTCACTGCCTTCGCCAGCATTTCCTTGGTCTTTCTAAAAGCCACATCTTGATCCTCTCCCCATTTCCATCTGTTGTTCATCTTCAAAAGCTCCTGTAATGGTGCTACAGTATCTGTATATGATTTACAGTGGTCCGAAAAGAATTGACAAAGTCCTAAAAACTGTCTGATATGCTTAATTTTGGTAGGTTTCGGAAAATTTTGTATTGCTGATATCTTCGCCGGATTAGGCTTGATTCCTTTTCCATCGATGACATGGCCCAAAAATAAGGTACTCCTGCTACAAAAATGAGATTTCTCCAGATTTACCTTGAAATTGCAGCGATTAAGATCTGCCAAGAGTCGGTCAATTTTGTCCAAATGTTCCTCGATTGTTTTCGAACAGAAAATTATGTCATCGATGTAGATGATAGTAAATGATTTTATGTCTGGACTTAAATTGTCTTCCAATGCACGGATAAGAACGGAACTTGAATTCTTCAAGCCAAAGGGCAAACGTAAGAAGTGATAGGTCTGGTTGTTGAACATGAAACCAGTTAGCATACTAGATTCTGGATGTAATTCAATGTGATGAAATGATGAAGTTAAATCAACGGTGCCGAAGTATTCCATGCCTCCGAACCTCTTTAAGATGTCCTTAATTGCTGGTGCCTGCGTATACTCGGGGACTAAGCGCTTGTTGACCTCACGTGCGTCCAAACATACCCTCACAGAACCATTTGCTTTTGGAACAGCCAAGATCGGACTCAAAAATCGTGTGGGCGATTTGGTAATGACTCCATTCTTCTCCATATCATCTACCAATTCCTTCACCTGAGGGAATATCTTCTCGGGAATGGGATATGGTCTCTGTTTAAACGGCTCCCAGTTATTCACGATAATTTTGTACTTGTAGTTAGTTATTTTTCCTGGTTTTGATCCGAATACATTCTTATGTTGTTCTAAAATTTCCTTCATTTTCCCACGGGCTTCTTCATTCACTGGTGCTTCCGCTAACTTCTCTGGTAACAATTTTGAAAATTTTTCATCCTCCTCGGCTTCTAAGTTTAACGTCATAGCCTCAAAATATTCTGCGAGCTCATTACAATTTTCCACAAAATTTACTGGAAACTCAAAAGGTTCTTCTTTTCCCTCGGTTACAGTTGCTGTCCAAATTCTTTCATCTCCAACATTCTCTTCAACCTGGTCTAATCTCAACTCTTCACTAGAATTTTGTGTTCGGAAAATAATGTTATTGTTTCCCATGTCTATCAAGGCATTGTATTCTCCAAGAAAATCTGCACCAAGAATTAAATTAAATTCCATCTTTGGTAGAATTACGCAGGGATGTGACATAGTTAAATTTCCAATTTGAATATCCAAAAGAGCCTGCTCCTTACACACAGCTGTCTTGTCCGGTACAATTCCCCTGACTTTCAATTTTGATATAGGAATAGTGAGTACCTTCATGCGTGATTTCAATTCGTTAATCAATGCCTGAGATACCACACTAATCGACGCTCCAGTGTCCACCAAAGTTTTTACTCGTAAATGACCAGCTCTAGTATATATTACGGGTAAGCGCTTTACAGAATTACAATTTTGCGATACTTCCTCTTCCAATAAATCCTCGGGTCTTACAATCCAACTGTCTACAGAGACTACGGTCCAACCATTATTGTTCCCATTGATCAAATCTAGGCTATCTTCTTCATCATCTATTGTGCTTTTTTTTGTTGTCCGTCCCTCGGCTCTCATAATTAGGAGCATTGGGATTCAACCTGTTTTCCTGTTGCTTTACACGGTATTCCCTGTACGCAACACTTTCAGCTCCATGACATTCTTCGTTACCATTAGCTTGTATGGCTCCTCTCCACCGGTCTTCCTCCTGCCTTTTTCCTCTCAACTCTTCAACGTATTGTCTTGATTCTTCTCTTCTTTGGTCACGGTTCTCCTGGTAATTGCCTCTTCCTCCTCTAGGGTTTCGCTCCTTCTCGTCCCAATGATAATATGGTCTTCTGGGTCCACCATAATTTCTATACTTGTATCTATAGGTCCTCCCATTATTTCCATTTGGATAGCTATATCCTCGCTGATTTAGGCTGTTACCTTGATAATTATTTCTTCGAGACTGGTCTCTTCTATCTCTCCGCTGCCAGTTACCATCCTGATGTACAGCACTCCTGTTGGCTTGCTCATGTGTCGCTGTTTGAGTCCCTAAGCTTTGATAATCATTTCTCTTCCATACTTTCGGTGGATTACTTCCTTCTTCCACCCCTACCGTATGGATAGCCTCAACATGCCTCAACCTTGGCTGGTTTTGACTAGATGTTAAGTCTAACTGTCTTAAAGTCAATTCCGCCTCTGCTGCAGTTTTGGCATTAGCTGCAATTAATGTTCTCTGCACTTCAAGAGGTAGTTGCCGAGAGATTGCCGCTATAATTTCGCTCTCGCTTGGGGGCATGTCTAAATCACGAAATTTTAGCATCTGAGAAATGAAAAAAGGAGAATACTTCGTTGGCGTAGTAGCCGGATATCTACGTGAATACAATTCCATCCTCAGTGATTGCTGCGTAGATACGTCCCAAATTTTTTTTAGAAATGCCTCCTTAAACTCCTCATATGTAGTAAATGTATAACGGAAAGCATTTGCCCATTCAGCCACGGTATCGCCTAGAAAGCTTTCTACTGTCCTCAATTTACGCTCTGGTGGTACCTTGTAATCTGCTAAGAAGTCATCAATTTCCCGCAAGAAAGCTTTAGGTGTTCTCTCATCATTCCCTGTAAACTTCCGTGGTTTTTCTTCATTGCTCCTCATGATATTGTAAATAGGAACATTATGTGTTTCATTCGGAGTTGAACAGTGGACCTCCTGACGCGGTAACTGTAGAAGATCGCTCAGCGCAACGTTATCGCTAACTTGACTGGGTGCCTTCTCTATAATGGTTTGTTGCACTGTACATTTTAATTTACTAAGTTCTTTGTCCGTTCGTAAATCCAACAATTCTAACTTATCCTTCATGTAGGCGATTTCCTTCTCAACAACCTCTATCTTCACTTGATTTTTCTGTGAAACCTCTGTCCACGTCTCCAGACTCGAACCAAGTACCTGTAGATCTTCCTTGTTCCTTTCCCGATCAGCCATTATCATGTCTTTGACTTCCTTGCCTATCTCCGCGATGTCCTCCATTTCCAATCGAATCTGAGTTTCTATTTCCTTCATTCTTTCCTCAGTCTCCATTTGTTTCATCTTAAGTTTCAAATCAATTTTGTCTTCCGTTTTCTGCTGAGCTTCAGTAATTTGTTTACTGATGTCCACGGTGAACTCTTCCAACCTCGTCTCCGTGTCAATCCGTAACTTGTCAATCGCGCTTCGCTGGAGTGTAATCTCTGCTGTAGCTTCTTCTACTGTATGCGATAAGTCTCCCAGCCGCTTATCTGTGCTAGTCATGTGTTCTGTAACCCGATCGGCGATTTCCTCAACAGAATCTCTAATCTTTACAATTTGCGTCTGTGTTTTAAATTCTACTGTATCTAACTGTTTCTCTAATTTTCCCATGCCTTCTAAACAGCATGTACGAACGAAGTCAATTTTCCCCTGTAACTCATTGGTCGCCACCTTAAGTTGCTCCTAAGTTTTCTCCGCCGCCTGTGTTAATAACTGTCTAGTCTCTCTGGACTGTTCTTCGCTTTTTTCCGCAGCCTGTTTTAACTGTTCGTCAGTCCTATCTGCAGCTTGTTTAAATTGTTCGTCAGTCCTATCTGCAGCTTGTTTAAATTGTTCGTCAGTCCTATCTGCCGCTTGTTTAAATTGTTCGTCAGTCCTATCTGCAGCTTGTTTAAATTGTTCGTCAGTCCTATCTGCCGCTTGTTTAAATTGCTCCTCCAACTTACTCGAAAGTTCATTCATACGCTCCTGCTCCCTTCTGTCCATCTCCGCCAACAACTCCTCTATCGTCATCGCCATACCAAATACGTATTCGAGAAAACGCAGGGATGCTCGCCACTACCTAGTATCCTATACCGTATCTTGTGTACTCCATACGAAAACCATTTACTTTACTGAGAAGCTTCTATGATTTACGTTAATCATATATCAAGAAAACATGGCCTCAAAATTCGCCATATAGAAGCTTACTATGATTTGGGATATTTATTTTCTACCGCGCATAACAAACAAACGCGTTATCATAACTTTAAAAAGAAATTACTAATATTGTAGCCCCAAATTCTTTAAATCCAAACATTAATAATTTTCCTGTCTTTTGGGCTCTAATCTAAGTACTAGACAACAGTACTGGACCATATTTACGATAAATACCTCCGACTCCAGACTAATATTCCAACATAGGTTTACCAGTCCTGAATCATCAGCATTCATTGCAAATATCACCACCATTTTCTTAAGACTGAGGCGATCTTAAGTTCCTAGCCTTACTCTAAATCAAATAAAATTATCGTAACTGGCAATTGAAATTTGATCTACACACAAATTCCAGGCTATGTCAAGATCAACACATGTCTGAAGGACACGTCATCGACCACTTTACCTCATTAGAGAAATCTTTTTATAGTTCTCTGACTCAAATAGAGTTCCTTTATTACTACGACACGCCTTACTTATCGGCTATGTGTTCCTCATTCTTCCTAACATAATTTAAATCAACCTTTTTGCCGATGTCCCTAACGTAATGCATTTAGATTTTACTCTGTTTTCTAAACACACGATTTCCGATGAAATCTTGCCCTTTCATGTCCGCCTACTATCATTCGTAGTACTGAACATGGGACTCTAGACTCAAGTTGTCTGAACGTCAGGTTGCCAGATTCCTAAGTTGCGCCTATGGCTCGAAATTACCTATCTACTTTTCTTAAATTCAATAATTATCTGGATACCAATTATTGGTCTCTTCCAGCTTTCGAACCATGATCCTAATCCTATCTAGCCTTCGGAATAGCTTGTCAAATCACATTCACTCTCGTAAATCTCAATTTGACCTGCCCAAGTTTGTAAGAACAACCTAGACATCTTTGGGTAACACAAAAATACACCCAGTGGGATACGAACATACGCCAAAGTGTCTATTTGCTCTTAGTTGCGGCGCCACATATATATGTACCGTACCCAGGGGTAAATACCCTCTAGGACGATGCCTCCATTCCTGTATGAACATCCGACTAACTCAGGGTTGGGCAGAGTGTGGGTTGGTTGTCGATTGGGTCAGGATAAAAGTCGAAGTTCTACACTATAATAGCAATCAATGACAGGAAATGGAGGTATAACACGAATGAGAAACAATCATAGGGGGTAAGATGGATTTATTAACAAATATCCCCGATCAAATCACACAGAAATAATTGAATAAAAAATAATAACTTGTAAAAAATGAACTCAAAGTAATGAAATAAATCGAAATTAAAAACATTAATGGAATGATTGTACTAATCTGACATTAAAAAGAACAAGTTCAACAAAGAACATTAATATAAATCAAGATTGAGTTTCTTCCAATAGTCCAATGTTTATGTTGTATGGCAACAAGTGTATGCAAACACTGCCATGAGGTATTTCGGTATGGAGTTTCACACTATCGCATCCCAACGATACGGTTTCAAAATTAAGTTACTCCCGAGAGTCATCAAACTATTTCCTTAAAATCAAAGTTACATCATATGAAAATTTACGACGGAAAGAAAGATAATTAAGACGCACCGGACGCTATGTAAGTAATGCAAAATACTAGGGGCAAATCGTACACTATATTTACAATAATTCAAATCATCAAACTAAACATATATATACATCGGATATCGAGTAAAGTCTTAAATGCTACACTGCTTCTAATGTGAATCCCGGTTCACAGCAAAAGATCTAGACAGAACTAGATAAACCAACGATACATCAGCACTCGGGCTGTTCCCTTTAAAAACTACGAGACAAGGTATACAATCACAAAATAATAATGTAAAACCATCCTGTAAGAGAAAAACATATAAATAATCCTTGATGTCATGAAGAAAGCAATGGGCAACATTGCCTCCTTCTGCTGCGTTTGAGCGCTCAATAGCGCGGTCATCCGTCATGTACTTCCGGGTAGATTACGAGCTGTAAAGAAATATAGAACTCCACTACGCTAAAGATTGGATTTTGTCTCCCGTGGCCGCCGCAAGGAAATACTGTCTCTTTCACACATGCCGATAACACAGGCCAGGAATCAGTTTGCCATGAGATAACGCCCATCATCAACTACACGGAAACTCCCGTATATAATTTCTTCTTAGCATGCTTGGGCCATTTAACAACATCAGACTCAATAGTCTGGAATTAACACTGTCCATTCTGATCACAATATACTCAGAAGACGCTAGGCAGGCGCACACATCTGCACAATTTCTCTCTATCTTGTCAGGCATACAATCGGCCTGCACCAACACATTATAATTAAGCATGCAATTATTATCTCATCATTCCTCATGAATCCTACTGGCCTTTCCACATAACGAGACGCTGTTCGAGTCCTTGGCAGACCATCAGGCAAACAGAATCCAACTTAACTTCAAAGATCTTAATTTAACAACGACGTTCTGCAGCTCCTTCTGGCAGCTTCTGTAAAACCATGCATCATGCAAAATAGCTATACCTGTCTCTCTGAATAACCGAAATAAAATGAATTGATACGTGTTTGACGTAATATAAAAATGAACCTGTCGATCTAGCCCTTCTAGCATATATTTAAGGAAAACTCGGAATATCCTACGCTAAGTACTATATTTACAACAATAGCTGATCCTATCAATCCCTCATTTTCCCAAACATCTAATCATAAAGCAAAATGAAAATAAAATAAACATGCATTAATCTCGTATCCGAATCTACCATAGTAACCAAATTAAACAAATACATGCCGTCAGGCTTACTTTAAATGAAAATAAAAATTCTATCTACACTGCCCTAGTACCTTAACATAACTTACATATCATGCCATATATAATACGTGCGTCCTACTTTAGATGACTCTCGGGGAACCAGGATAGCAGCTTACATCCCCACTACTTTTGGGTTCTATTCCATGTTAATCACATCCTTAACATGTGGGAATGCACTTCCTTCCTCTGCAGGTGTATCCATCATCTTGCTGGAAAACAATTCACTGGAACACAGAAGACTATAGTTGATAATCTCTTCACTGCTTAATGCTGCGAACCGAAATACCCTTTCTTTTACCAGATCAGCTAACACACTGATTCACATATATATAACACACTTCACTTAAAGGGTAAAAAACACAGTTTTTAAAGCAGCCCACGGTTCGGTACGGAAGTTCCACGCGAATACGCGCCCGTCGCGAAATAGTGAAACACTAGCACGTTTCCAAAACACTTGTTACTCAGCGGTCACTACACCGTCTTTATCGATTAAAAGTAAACTCTGTCAAAGCACAGTAAATATTACGACTGCACAATTTGAAGTGTCAACGAGAACCAGTTACTATTTCTGGAATAACACCACGTTAATTACTATCACCAGTCACAGAGTTGGTACATCCGCACTGTTCAAACTTCAACTACTGAGTGCCGAGTTAGTACATGCGTACTGCTCAAATTTCAACTACAGAGTGACGCTCTCCAGAGCTTGGGTTACTGAGGAGGCTTCGGTGACGCTAATAATGTTGGGGTTCCCGGGTATCTGAACCAACCACCAATCAGAGAGTTCGTCATGTATGATGATACAATACTTATTGTGATATATTTATAAAACACAGCTCAAACATTAGCAAATCTCTTCCACCAATTTCTATAATACATTTCCAAATATATCTAACTTCAGAAACTGTGGAAAACCGATTGTCTACAGAAACTGACTTTATCCACAGAGCATGTTGGTCATCCTGGAATTAATATATGACGCGGTGTAGCCTCCAGGTTTGCCAAATCCTTAAGTTCCCATTGGCTGAAATATCTTGCTTGGTCAGCATGTAATACACGTGTCGATCCTTGCCAGCGCGTGGGTACGCTTACTTTCTCACGGTCATACGGAAATATGAAGCAACATCCAGCGACTTACAGTCTTGCTCAACCTCCGGTATTAACTATCCTGGGATACGATACTTTAACATATTAGGCTGTAACATTTTATGAATAAAATTCACATATTTGGTCAAATAATATTCCAATTATTATTATGGGCCGGTCGGATACGGCTCACTACAAACAATGACATCAGAACTAGAGATTTCCCTGCCAGAATTAACAAACAAAGCAAACCAAGAACCATTAACTATGCAGCTATACCAGAAGGGCTTTGAATGGGCAGATGAATAGTGAGAGACAAGTCGATTCTCCATCGACCTTGAATTTCAATCGCTAACGAACAATTTGTATTTAATTGCTGTAAGAGGTTGCTGGACGCTACGATATAACAAGCCCGTCTCTTCACATTTGAAACGCTGTCAAGACGCACAATCGGGTTGACAGTGTGTGTCCCATTAAGTATTCATGCACTCTTGTGATGGTGAGTTCACAGGCCAAGCACCCTACACATGGGTCAGCGCCTGCTGCAAGGAGCTCTACAACACCACAGTCGAATTGAAGAGGTGGTTCCTAACTGATTTAACATATCAAAATTCTACTTTATTCACCATAGTAGAAAAAATGAAATAATGATTTTGGAGCTGATAATAAGTGTGTTTTTGCTTTACTTTTGTTTTAATACATTCACCACAACACTGATACTCTATAACAAAGCCATTTTGCAGGTTATATTTACTACCACAGTCAATATTTTCGCGGAATGGCGCCGAGAGTGCACGTAGCCACAGAACACTTAGTACACCTACATATTATGCCTTAAAATAGTCGTCTTTGGTAAATATACACGTCTGCCAACGTTGGTATATAATGGCGTATGGCCTCCGGAGAGGCCTGGTGCAGGTCTTTTTCTAGTAGACGGCCTATTAGGCGACCTGCATGTCTGTGAAGATGAGGGCCCCACCTAGCATGGTTTCTAATGTTGAATACGCCACACACACCCATCCCCCGAGCCATTGGAATTAACCAATTAAGGTTAAAATCCCCGACCCAGCCGGGAATCGAACCCAGGACCTTGTGAAGCGAAGGCCAGTACGCTGACCATTCAGCAAACGAGTCGGACTGCCAACGTTGGTATAGCAGTCGGAAACTCTACTGGAAGATTACTTATAGAAATATCCTGTATGGCAGCTCTTGTGCTGTTATGATTTTGGCGTAATGCAATCTCTTTGCTTTCAAAGTAAAAGAAATTCCATAGAGCGAGATCAAGCGAATATGGAAGGTACGCCAAAATGCTGACCTCTTTCCCTTTGGACCAGGAAATAGCGAAGTGCAGAGTCGTGTGGCAACAAACACAGCTCTGGTCGCTTACGACAAACTGAGTTGCGCAGGCGGAGAAAGATCTGCTTGTACAGTTTGCAGTTGCAGAGTTCAATTGCCGTGGATTTTTCTGTCGTGGCGATACGTGCGATTTCGTCTACACCAGCTGAAACGTTTCGCAAGCGGAATTCCATTATTTTTTGCACGGTGACAAACTGCGACATTGTCGAGGTCCACTGCTCGCATTCAACTACCCTTCGCCGCAGTTCTGCCGGCCTCGCTGTGAAGAAGGAAGACCTGTCACGCACCATCCCACGGTGCAACCTAGCCGCTATAGTTCACCACAGTGTCACTATGCATCCAACCACGAATTTAATGACTGCACTACGCATGTCCTCCAATTTATTGGCAAGTATTTTCTTTTTCAAAACTCTACTAGCTGGATTTAATAAATAATAATGCTATTTGCTTTACGTCCCACTAACTACTTTTACGGTCTTCGGAGACGCCGAGGTGCCGGAATTTAGTCCAGCAGGAGTTCTTATACGTGCCGGTAAATCTACCGACACGAGGCTGACGTATTTGAGCACCTTCAAATACCACCGGACTGAGCCAGGATCGAACCTGCCAAGTTGGGTTTAGAAGGCCAGCGCCTTAACCGTCTGAGCCACTCAGCTCGGCACTAGCTGGATTTAATAATAATAATAATAATAATAATAATAATAATAATAATAATAATAATAATAATAATGTTATTGACTTTACGTCCCACTAACTACTTTTATGGTCTTCGGAGACGCTGAGGTGCCGGAATTTAGTCCAGCAGGAGTTCTTTTACATGCCGGTAAATCTACCGACACGAGGCTGTCGTATTTGAGCACCTTCAAATACCACCGGACTGAGCCAGTATCGAACCTGCCAAGTTGGGGTTTGAAGGCCAGCGCCTTAACCGTCTGAGCCACTCAGCCCGGCACTAGCTGGATTTAATAATAATAATAATAATAATAATAATAATAATAATAATAATAATAATAATAATAATAATAATAATAATAACAATAATATAATGTTATTGGCTTTACGTCCCACTAACTACTTTTACGGTCTTCGGAGACGCCGAGGTGCCGGAATTTAGTCCCTCAGGAGTTCTTTGACGTGCCAGTAAATCTACCGACACGAGGCTGACGTATCTGAGTGCCTTCAAATACCACCGGACGGAGCCAGGATCGAACCTGCCAAGTTGGGGTCAGAAGGCCAGCGCCTTAACCGACTGAGCCACTCAGCCCGGCACTAGCTGGATTTGGAGAACATTTTAGAATATTTCACAGTACCGAATTTTAACAGATTAGTCACACTTCCTGCCTGATGTCATTTCTTGATGGATACAGTACTTTTGCATCCATCTCTTGGCACAGGCCAGAGTAAAGTGTAGCTTCCACCGAAGTCCCAGTCAACATCCATGGCTGTGACAATATGGAAGTTGCTGGGGTATGGGTAGTGCTGAGTAATGACATTCAGAGTGCATCTGAGTGTTATGAAAGGTGCTGCTCATAGTGTCAGTTGTGCTGCAATAGTACTTTCTGACCCAGTGAGGAACGCAATGGCAAACTACCTCACTCCTCATCTTGCCTAGTACGCCTCATTTTGGTGCTGCCATTGATTTTTGGGGTTTCCTCATAACCGCATAACCTTTGGTGGTGCTATTTGAGGATCCAACCAGCCTCTGGGCTGATGACCTAACAGGCAGTCCGACTCGTTGGCTGAACGGTCAGCGTACTGGCCTTCGGTTCAGAGGGCCCCGGGTTCGATTCCCGGCCGGGTCGGGATTTTAACCTTAATTGGTTAATTCCAATGGCACGGTGGCTGGGTGTGTGTTGTCTTCATCATCATTTCATTCTCATCACGACGCGCAGGTCATCTACGAGTGTCAAATAGAAAGACCTGCACCTGGCGAGCCAAACCCGTCCTGGGATATCCCGGCACTAAAAGCCATACGACATTTCATTTACCTAACAGGCAGACAATCACACTTCTAGTACTACAGTGAATCAATCATACCTAACGTGAAGTGCAGCGAAGATTTAAAAAATTATGGAAAGGTGAAGAGATTTTCAGTAGGCCTACTGATGGAATAATTATCTTTTGTAAAGCGTCTGAAGTGAAGGTAGGGCAGTAAAGCGATTTAATGAGAATGCATATTGAAAGCTTTAACGTACTGTAGCTATGTGAGTATTCTCACCAGGTATGCAAAAATGGAATAAAATGATAAAATAAAAAAACGCGAACATTAACGGGGAAATACATCCATAATATGAAAAATTACCGGAAAATGACTGAAATCATTTAAAGAGCAAAAATATGACATTGTAAGACCTGTGAAATTTGCATAATTTTTGTCACTGTAATTAAAATCATGCTTAACGTGTATTTTCCAAGGAAATAATATAAAGAAACAAAATACGCCATGTCATAAATATCTAGGCCCTAATTATCACTAATCACTTTTTGGTACTTCAGACGTTTAATGTTAGTGATACTCTCATATTTGCTACTTATCACTAAATTCCGTAAGTCATATTTTACCTTTTTTTTCGGTCATATTTACCTACTTTTTAGGCCATATTTGCTTGCATATTTTGCACTTATACCGGTCATAAACTTCCGAACCCTAGTTATATCTATCCTTGATGTGTCACTGTTCGATATTATCTCTCCAGCGTTCTCCGAACTCGAACGGGTGCGTTTGAAAGAGCGACGGAATATTCACTCTTCACCGTCTTACATCACATGAACGAAAATGAAAATCCACAGCCTGTTTCCAGTCATTCGACCGGGTCAAGAATTAAATGAATGAAGCCCCCATCTAGTGGCGACGATTGGGGATGTGCCGGCTGCCGAACCCTGTCGCACTCCTCTGGAGCAATGATAATTATTTTTTTGCTAGTTGCTTTACGTCGCACCGATACAGATATGTCTTTGGCGACGATGGGACAGGAAAGGGTTAGGAGTGGGAAGGAAGCGGCCGTGGCCTTAATTAAGGTACAGCCCCAGCATTTGCCTGGTGTGAAAATGGGAAACCACGGCAAACCATTTTCAGGGCTGCCCCGACAGTGGGGTTCGAACCTATTATCTCCCGAATACTGGATACTGGCCGCACTTCAGCGACTGCAGCTATCGAGCTCGGTCAATGATAAATGACTGACAGATGAAATGAAATGTTAATGGAGGGTGTTGCTGGAATGAAAAATGACAGGGAAAGCCGGAGTACCCGGAGAAAAACCTGTCCTACCTCCGCTTTGTCCAGCACAAATCTTACATGGAGTGACCGGGATTTGAACCACAGTATCCAGCGGTGAGAGGCCGGCGCTCTGCCGCCTGAGCCACGGAGGCTTTTGTACACCACATATTGACCCTAAATAACATTGCCTCTCAGTTTCACTACTCATCTACTTGTACTTCTGCCTACTTACACATACATACAAACGAGATTCTTATCTGGCTCTGAGTTAAGTCATTCGATTTCTCCTCAAGTTGCATCTGTCTATGAACAGCTGAAATTAGGAGCATGTCAAGTGTATTACACTTTAAGAAGCAATACAGGAAATGGCTTCAAAAGTTCAAAACATGTAGTCGAATAGACATTGTTTGTAATAAAGCACTGCCTGTAATTTAATCTAGGATAACCTCATGGGCGCCCATAGGATATCTCCACGGAGTAGGGGGCGCAATAACACTAGCTGTTGAGCACAACCCACGCAATTATTAATGTGATGGAGCTGGGTTAGCAAAGAAGAAATCAAGGTCCAATCATAGGCACTTCAGGATCACCATTTTGCAGACTTCACCCCTGAGAACACACACGAACCTGCGCCACGTAACACTCAGATAATGTGCACTTTTTATGTTACCAGTGTGTACTTGGTTGCTGGTATATCATGCAGCGGCGAGACGGACGGCGCACCATATACAATAGGTCCACCGCGGGTTATTTGCTTAGCTGTCACGTCAAGCCGGAGTTCTTCCTAGAGCAATATCGCATCATCTCGAATATATTTAAGTTCATGGAACTAGACTCAAAGGTCTCGAGTTAATAACACAGTGACCGCGCTGTCAAAAGTCAGCGCCATGAATCTTAAATCACACCTGCAAATCCGAATGGGCTCCAGGGTGGCAGATTGGGATATAAAGTACCACCATTCTGAGTAGGTCTACAATTGAAGAAAATAAATAAACCATTTCAAAAATGGTACGTTTCATTATTATTATTATTATTATTATTATTATTATTATTATTATTTCCAGCTCCTTGGCTGAATGGTGAGCGTAGTCGCCTTCGGTGCAAAGGGTCCTGGGTTCGATTGCCGGCTGTGTCGTGTTTTTTAACCTTAAAATGGTTATTTCCCATGGCTCCGGGACTTGCTGTTTGTACTGTCCCCAATATCCCTGAAACACACACACACTACCCTCCACTACAAAAACACCCAGTTTCATACATGGCAGTTGCCGCCACCGGCGTTATAAGGGCTGCTCCACGCTAGGATCAAACCAAACCAAACCCCACGGCACTACAGCCCTTGAAGGGCCTTGGCCTACTAAGCGACCGCTTCTCAGCCCGAAAGCCTGCAGATTACGAGGTGTCGTGTGCTCAGCACAACGAATCCTCTCGGCCGTTATTCTTGGCTTCCTAGACCGGGGCCGCTATCTCACCGTCAGATAGCTCCTCCGTTCTAATCACGTAGGCTGAGTGGACCTCGAACCAGGTAAAAATCCCTGACCTGACTGGGAATAGAACCCTGGACCTCCGGGTAGGAGGCAAACACGCTACCCCTACACCACGGGGCCGGCCACGTTAGGGACAGCCACACAAAATTATATATTAGTGCTTGTACCTGCGGCTAAGCCCGCGTTTATTATTTCAACCGATAAATGTAATAGAACCATTTACTTAAAAGCAAAATTTAAAAAAATACTAACACACATAGTTTATACTTAAATTGCATGAAGTGCATGATTTTATAGCCTATTTAATTAGTCACTTCCAAAGCTTAAGATACCGGGTTGATGGAAGGTACAAATAATATAAAAACAGTATAAAAGACCATATTATATAAGTAAGAAACTAAGTTTTCCTTATAGAGGTTCCGGACGAACCCTATTTTGTCCTTCCATTTAGAGCTAAGATGTATGCAGTATTTTTATTTATTTGGCCTTTGTTGGTACAACATTTGGTCATCCTCTATGTACAAAGAACACTCACTGCACGCATATAAAAAATAAATTGTCAGTGTAAAGGACATACAAGAATGAAAATCAGATTGTCACAGTCTGCAAGTAGAGAACACGACACTTAATCTCTCTTCCGGAAGAAGAGGGGTAGAACAAACAAAACACAAAACAAAACACTACACAACTCTGGCAACAATGCGAAGAGCACAAAGTCAAGTTCTTATTTCCGCGGTTCTCAAAAAGTGCATCACAGCATTGAGAACTGAATTGTTTTCACCGTGCAACACCAATGCAGCGCTGGTCGGGAACGGCACTTGTAGAGCAGATAGTTCAGATAAAAAGCGGCTTCGAGAAGCATCATATGGCCACACTAAAACAAATTGTGCTTGAGATCTCCATCCTCCGCATACTGACATCGACAGCGTGGTGAAGCCAAAACTCCTATGCGATAGAGATGTGAAGGGAATGATCCATGATTGAGCCGCATTCGGATGACGGATACCGTTAGCCCTCGTGACCGATGAAACTTATAATACCATGGCTTAGGAGGGATGTTGGGTTGTACGAGAGCATAGGCTCTACCTTTATGCAGTTGAGATGTTTCCCATTCCATAGACCATTTGTGACGAATTTATTGTCGAATAGTGGGAATAAAATCCATCCATGGAAGTTGCAGCGCTGTAAATAGCCCTTCCGATGCACCACGTTTGGCTAGTACATCAGCTTTTTCATTGCCGAAAATTCCACTATGTCCTTTGACCCAAAGAAATGCTATGGAGCAACCTGACGAGTAGATGTCAACAGCTCGCTCCGCGATGTCATACAAGTAACCATGCGTTTGGAGATTCCACTTGAGATCTTGTAATTTCTTCAGAACACTTTGGGAGTCCGTAATGATGAGAGCAGAATCGTATCGCTTGTTTTGACAAAAAAGAAGTGCAGCACATATAGCTAAAATTTCCGCTGTATAAATAGCGGTTTCGGGGGGCAGTTTGAAGCTACCACATTCTCCCGTTTGTTGGCAGTAATATGCATATCCTACCGAGTCGGCGAATTTGATGCTGATGATGATGCTTGTTGTTTTAAGGGGCCTAACATCGAAGGTCATCGGCCCCTCGGCGAATTTGGAACCATCCGTAAAGATATAAGTACTATTGGGCCACATGGAGCGAATCAGAGCCGGAATGCAGTTCTGTGTACGAGGTTCTGTGGTAGGATATCTAGGTAGATAGTATATCGGCAGTCGATATGAAGAACACTGAAAGCTGGCTTCAAATCCGGGCATGGTTCGTGTTTTGAGAGTTAGTGCGAAAATCATTTTCAGTTCGTTGTAGCAGCATAACAGAAGCTGTGGCTTCGTGAGCGTCGTCCATGTCTCTCCTCGATAACGGTCAATCGTTGAAGTGCAATAAGAATGGGATGCTGTGAAATAGCAGAACTTTGTAAAAGAAACTTGCCTATCATTTCTCGGCGCATTTGCAAAAATAATTCTCCAGCTTCTATTAAGAGAGCATTTGTTGGTGTGGATCTCATAACACCCAAACAGATGCGGATCGCCCGAAATTGTATGGTGTCGAGTTTCTTCGTGACGTATGCAAGAGCATTCCCATACAAAAAACACCCATAATCAATCATGGAGCGTATCATAGAACGATACAGAGTCAAAAGTACTACAGGATCTGCTCCCCACCAGGTACGGGTCACAAAGCGGAGAATATTAATCGCTCATTCGATTTTTGGAAGAAGGTGAGCAATATGGCAACTCCAATTTAGTCGACTATCAAAGTGCATACCCAATAGGCGTAATGATGATTTCACTGGAAATGTGAATGGTCCTAAATGGATATCACCAAGCTGAGGTAAAGTCCTCTTCCGGGTAAAAGTCACCACAGTAGATTTCGATGGAGACAATTCAAGTCCATTATTATGCAACCATTTTGTCAGTTCGCAGGCCACGTAATGTAAACGGAGAGATATAACCTCGAAGCTAGAGGAAGTAGTGTAAATACATACGTCGTCCGCGTATTGTAAAACGTGAATCGAGGGGCTGAACAGATTCTCAAGATCAGCAGTATAAATTGTATACAAAAGCGGGCTGAGCACAGCACGCTGTGGGAGACCTTTACACACGCGACGAGGGCCATGTAAACGACTGTGTCCATCTCGTACGTAGATATATCGTTCTTGTAACAATGTCTGAAGACCATATATAAAAGCTGGAGGGATATGGAATGCTTCAAGCTTACTGAAGAGAACTGGAATACTGACGTTATCATAAGCTGAGCTGATATCCAGTGAAAGAGCCGTAAGATATCCATTAATCGCAAAAGCATGTTCTATTGCAGAAGCGAAGATACTGAGATGGTCCAATGTTCCTCTCCCACGGCGGAATCCATACTGCGACTGAGGAAGCAGCTGCTGGTGTTCTAACCACCACTCAAGTCGTGTTTTCACCATCCTTTCCAGAGTCTTTACCACACACGAGGAAAGAGCTATTGCTCTGTAAGAAGAAGGGTCACTATGGTCCTTTCCAGGCTTCAGAATAGGGATGACAATTTGAGTAATCCAGTCCAAAGGTAATTCTTCCCGTGACCAAATGTTGTTAAAAATGTCTAGTAATAGAACATGCGCTGTGCGAGGGAGATGGGATAACATCGAATACTGGATGTAGTCCTTACCAGGGGCAGTGTTGTTGTTACATTTTAACACCTGTTGGAGTTCTGTATAAGGAAATGGCCGTAACAAAAAAATGAGTGCTATCCCAGTTCGGTGAAAAGCGCCAACCGGGCAACTGCGGTACAGTCGGTGGAGCAATATGACTATGAAAAGTCTCGACGCAATCCGACGGAAACGAAGAACGTGGGGAGCTACTCTCCGCCCCTTTCAAGTACTTTATTCCAGATTGTAGTACGTGGGGTTTCTCTGCTAATTTCTTCACAGTATCTTCGCCAACTGGATTGCTTTTTCTGTTTTAAAAATCTGTTGACCTGTGCGTTGATGCGTTGGTAATTAGAATAATTCTCCCAGGAAGAAAGGCGTCGATATTGTTCAAAAGCAAGTTTCCTTCTTGCAATCATCCGGGAACATTCTGTGTCCCACCACGGAGTAGGGGGATGTTTCGGAAAACAGGAAGGCTGTTTCACTGGGACTCTAACCGAAGCTGCGGCATTTATGATGTGTATTAAACTGGCGTACCTTGTAAGTGGGTCTTTAGAGAGAGTTGCAGTACGAAGTTCGGAGTCTATGTTCTCGGTGAAGGCAATCAAATTTGCTCGTTTGGTGTTCCATTTTGTGGTTGGGTAGAAGGTTGTAGGTAAGGCGTAGCTATTTTGTAAATGAATATCGGTAGGAAGATGATCAGATCCCAGGGAATATCGTCGTGCTTCCCAGGTTAGGTTGGCAGCGATGGCTGAAGAACAAATAGTTACATCTACTGCCGAAGGTCGATGTCCAGGCCGAGATATAAGGGTAGGACTACCGTCGTTGAGTATGACCAGGTGGTAGTCATCCATCATATTTTGCAGGGCTATTCCAGCACGGTCCGTATAAGCACATCCCCAAGCTACACTATGGGCGTTCAGATCGTCACATATAATGTATGGAGGCTCCAGTTGGTTAATTAAACTGTCCCATTCGCCTGGCTGAATTAAAATACGTGATGGGCAATAGATAGATATTAATGTAAATGCCACCGTAGGGAGGAATATACGAGCCGCTACCACTTGGAAGGAAAGAGCTCCGGGAAATGTGAGGGGTATTGCTTTGTGACGAATATTGTTGCCGATTAACAGACCACTTCCTCCATATCCATCATCTCTGTCTGAACGCAGAACACTATATCCAGGAAACCGAACTGGTATACCAGCGCGAAACCAAGTCTCGGATAATGCTGCCAAGTTGATGTGCCGATCATGTAATTCTTTTTGAAGACTGTTTTCATGAGCCAGCGCTGATTGGCTATTCCATTGCAATATTTTAAAAGCTTCCATGAATGTTCTGTGTTATCATTTCGCGAAGTTCCGATGCCGAAGGGATACCGCGATTGGATAGGAGAATTCCGTGTAGAAATAAGGGATTCTGATGAAGTAAGAGGTGGTTGAGAAGAGCTGCCAGGCAAGGGACTTGCACTGCGGGGTGCTATTAAGTGCGGCTGAGGTGGATAAGGGTTGGGGCCCACTGGACACCCACTGACTTCATGGGAATGATAAAATACCGGTGGGTATTATAGCAAATACGTACTGGAGCCACATATGGAGAAACCTCACAACGTGCCCCATATATTGATACACTATCTGGCAGCGTCTGAGAGTCAAAAGTAACCACACAAGTCCGTATTGGAACAGCAGTTGAAACATTGTCCTTCATTGTGCGCCTGAACATACGACGAACTCGTCTGATTTTAACAGAAGAATCTATCACTTGTAATAGTTCGTCTTCCTCTATTTCTGTATGTACATCACGAATGACACCCTGTCGAGTTATGACGTGAGACGGAATATAACCTTCTAATTGATGGTCTGGGTATCGCCGGACGAGTTCGCCTAGGTTGGAACACGGTAATTTTGTGATTTTGGTGTCTTGGTAAGGAAGGGAAAGCTTGCTCATGGGTGAGAGGTAATGGCGGAACCACTTAAACATATGACTTTTTCATAACAGCTTCCTTAGCTTCCCTGAATGGCATATTATATTTGGCCGAAACCTCGTTTATCTCTAATCGTTTGTTATACTCCGGGCACTCTTTACTGAGGGCACTGTGTTGACCTTGACAGTGTACGCACTGAGGCTGAGGCAATGAGCAGGGGTTTGGAGTATGCGACACACCACAGTTACTGCATCTACCCTGTGAAAGACAGTGTTTACTTATGTGGCCGAAGCGCAAGCAATTATAGCAAATACGTACTGGAGCCACATATGGAGAAACCTCACAACGTGCCCCATATATTGATACACTATCTGGCAGCGTCTGAGAGTCAAAAGTAACCACACAAGTCCGTATTGGAACAGCAGTTGAAACATTGTCCTTCATTGTGCGCCTGAACATACGACGAACTCGTCTGATTTTAACAGAAGAATCTATCACTTGTAATAGTTCGTCTTCCTCTATTTCTGTATGTACATCACGAATGACACCCTGTCGAGTTATGACGTGAGACGGAATATAACCTTCTAATTGATGTCAGTAAAATAAAGTAGAACTAACGAACCAGTTTGCTGCCTCTGCTGAATGAAATTCCATTTTAAGACGATTTTTCCCGATGGAATAAATATCTTTGATATTTCGACGTTGAGATGGACACTCCCGATAAAATATTTTACCAAACGCCATCGGATGTAGTTTAACTATGTTTCCTTCTTTCCCTTCCACATAGATGTAGTAAGGCCCTGAAGAGTCAATGTGATACCGGTTAGCTTTGTTATATTCATATGCACTGAGCCGAGGCTGTGCCCCGCTATTTTGAGGAGGAAGCACAGCTGGTTCCACTTTCATATCAGAAACACTATCACCTTGACCAGCAGCTGAGCTAGACCCTGAATCACTGGGAGAATATATCTGTTGTGAAACATTACCTGTAGCATTTTCTGGTGTTACTGCTTGCTTCTTATCGATGTTACCTGAAGGTTCTTCTAATGCACGCTCATTTGCCGCCGCCACAGATAGAAAACTCGCCTCCGTATTACAGTCGTAGGTAGGTGGTAGATTTAGAACCGCCAAAGCACTCCCGACACTAAGAGACACCTGCTGTATACTGCTCGGTAGGAGCACATTTGACTGTGATATGGGGGGAGGACAGCCCTCCCCATATGGGCCTCCTTCCATAGCACGAACTGCTAATTAAACTGCTAGTTATTTCATGAGGCTACATACTAGTAGACGTAGTCACTGAAAGGGACGAATAAATGTCCACACAACTAAGTCCGTACTTCCGTACGATAAGTGAGCGTGAGTCACACAGAGCGAACACACAAGCAACTGCACACCACGAAGGCTACACGCACACTGATGTATGCAATAGTGCGAATGCCTTTCCAACTCTTGAACAAACCACGTGCAGTTCTCTGTGCGAGAAACACCATTTTCGAAGATCGAGTCCTACATCTTTAAGCGATTGTCTTTGTACCTTGTTGATGCACATAGCGAAACTCAAACAAACGGGGAACTGCAGACATCTAAATCGAAACGGTACATCCGGAAGGATGGTTTAAATCCGAGGAATGAATACTACTTCACCCGCGGCATGTTCAGTCGTGATGGTGGCTTCAATAATATTCGACATCAGTTTCTTGACTGAGAGTCGTGTTCCGCTGCAGACGGAAGGAGGAATTCATGTTCCTGACAAGGGTAATCAGTGCCCCAATCGTCCGCACCAAGATGTTCGAGAGTAGCCTACTCCAGGTGACTCTAAGTTGTTGAAAAGCTCTGTCGTGTAGTTGACAGCCTCATCTGTATTACAATGCGTGTCGATACGCTTGTGAATAGACTTGTACATTTGTAGCATAGCGGCTAATTCTTGTAAAAGTTGCTTGTTTTAGTTGGCAGATTAATTTAATGGAGCAAGAATTGCTCTTTGACACAGCCATGCCTCATTTGTGAAATGTGCCCAAGTATGTTAAAAATTTCTGATCTCTGCGTGCCTTGGATTTGGATGGGCACCGCACAGCACCTTTTGAAGAGGCACTCCTCCTAAACGACAGTTATCATTTCTCTAGGGTAAAATAGTAATGATGCTTTACTGTTGCCATTTGTTGTCCCTAGCATGAGGCTAAAATGGCATTCCTATATCATCTTAGTGCACCATTTTAAGTTCCTTGTTGCTTTCTCATAGCAACAATTGTTGCGTCATATTTCATTTTTTTCTGTTTTCTCCTGCTGAAAGCCAACGGCCGTAGCCATGTTGAAACACCGGATTCCGTGAGATCTCCGAAGTTAAGCAACACTGGGCGTGGTCAACATTTGGATGGGTTACCACGCGCTGTTAGTGGGGGTAAGGGAATGGAGGAGCGGAAATGAACAGGCCACCCTACCGTACGTAAACTCCGGCTCAGGTACACCTCTGCGGAGGTTCGGACCTGCCTTCGGACAGAATACACCCTTACTCTTGATGAAAAAAATGCAAGGTTCCTTTTGAAACTCGTTGAGATTGTTTATGTAGTTCATTACATGGCATTAACCCAAAAATATACATCATGAGTAGTAATAATAATTATAATAATCTGTCGGCGTATTTAGCTTTATTGTGTAACTAGCAAATGTACCCGTGCTTCGCTACGGTATTCTACACTGTATACGGATTTCTCCGTAAATTACTCTAAAGGCAGTGAGTAAGATATGAAATTTCATCTACAAACGGACTTCACCATCAGACGCCTCGTTCAGCGTTCTGCATGGTTGGTCCTATGACATATTCTCGTACATCCTATACTTATGGGTTACATTCAGTTAGTCATTGAACTGGGTGAAATTTGGTACAATTTTCACATACTAATTTATATTTTTGATACTCATGTCACACTGGAATCATAACATTTGGCGAGCATATGGCCACTGGCCATGTCAATGTGCGTGCCCAATGTCATGATTGCATCTTTCCCATAAGTGTGCCAAACGATAACATATATGTGTAAAAAGTACAAAATTAACTTGAACTCGAGAAATGCAGTTCTATTTAACGTATAAGGGATAGAGATACGACAAAACGTCATAGGCCCAAAGATATGCTTTCTCTTTTGTGATACGACTTACCGTTTAGCCACCAATTATTCCGAAACGAAGGTCTGCACCGCCGTTAAAATTGCGTCCATATTCCGATGTTTTCCGGGGCCAAAAGTTACACATTTGCATAGCTTGGAATACTTCCTCAAAGAAAAGAGTGTCCAGGTTTCAGGATTAGCACTCGCATAAATACGGAGTAATTAAGGAAGAAAGTAATACAGTTGAGAAAATTGAAATTAATAGAAAGTAGGATTATAACTGAGGACAGCCGGATAGGACAACGAAAACAGTCTGTGAGATGGTTTAAAGCAATTATTGAGGAATGTGAAAACGGGTATGTACACTAAAGGTGGTTAGTAGTGGTAAAGGTCCACTATATTGTAACAGAGAAGTAAAGAGACTAAGACAAAGGTGCAGACTGGAAAGAAATAGAAACGGTTGTGCAAGTTAGGAGAAATTGAAGGCACTTACTAGGAAATTTAATATAGAGAAGAAGTCAGCTAATGATAACATGATGGCTGGCATAATTGGCAGTCATACAAAGTTTAAAAATGGAATTGTATGCATAGGTACTTTTAAGGGGAAAAAAGTTTCCAAGACGGACATTCCAGGAATCATTAATGAACATCAATGTAATTACAGGCCAGTCAGTTTGAAGCATGCTGCATGCTATCTTTGGGAAATCATTATTTCTGATTATATTAGACATGTTTGCGAAATTTATAACTAGTATAGTGAAGATGATTCCACTGAAGCTCAACTTGTAGGATTCGAGCATGGTATAGCAGATATCATAGATTCAGAAGGTAAAATGGACAGTATTGCGATTGACTTATCTAAGGCATTTGATAGGATAAATCATGGCTGACTACTTGCAAAAGTGAGTACAATTGGACAAGACAAATACTGGCTAAATGGGTGGCTATATTTCTAGAAAATGGAACTCAGAAAATTAGAGTAGGGGAAGCATTATCTGATCCTGTGATCATTAAGAGGGGAATTCCTCAAGGCAGTATTATTGGACCATTATGTTTTCTTATGCATATAAATGGTATGAATAAAGAACTGGAATCAGAGATAAGGCTTTTTGCGGATGATGTTATACCATATAGAGTAATAATTAATTCATGGGATTGTGAGCAACTACAAAAAGACCACGACAATGTTGTGAGATAATCAGCAGGTAATGGTATGATGATAAACGGGGTTAAAAGTCAGGCCGTAAGTTTCACTAGTAGGAAAAGTCCTACGTTGATCGTTGCGGGGATCACTTTAAATACCTAGGTGTTAATATAAGGCAATATCTTCATTGGAGTACTCACATAAACAAGATTGAAAATAAAGGGTACAGATCTCTGCAAATGGTTATGCGGGTATTTAGGGGTTGTAGTAAGGATGCAAAAGAGAGGGTATATAAGTCTCTGGTAAGACCCCAACTAGAGTATATTTCCTGTGAACGAGACCCTCACCAGGATTACTTGATTCGAGAACTGGCAAACTTCCAAAGAAAGCTCGATTTGTTCTGGGTGATTTCCGACAAAAGAGTAGCGTTACAAAAATGTTGCAAAGTTTGGGCTGGGAAGACTTGGGAGAAAGGAAACGAGCTGCTCGACTAAATGGTATGTTTCGAGCTGTCAATGGAGAGATGGCGTGGAATGGCATTAGTAGACGAGTAAGTTTGAGTGGTGTCTTTAAAAGTAGGAAAGATCACAATGTAATATAAAGTTGGAATTCGTAAGGACAAATTGGGGCAAATACTTGTTTCTTAAGAAGAGGTGTTAGGGATTGGAAGAATTTACCAAGGGGGTGTTCAATACATTTCCAAACTCTTTGCAATTTTTTAACGACTGGGTAAACAGCAGAAAGGGAATTGCCACCTGGGCGACTGTCCTAAATGTAGATGAGTGGTGATCGATCCGTGGGTCTACTGACCTCCTGTCGCATAAGTTTGAGCGAGACCATAATAGCAGGCCCACCTCAATATTGTTGTACCATTCTTAGAATAGGGCACGTAGTCGCTACTAGTGGTAACAAGGAATCGTTTCGTACCTTTTTATTACGTTGTGTTTATTATAACAATATTGTATTCATGCAGGGTGTTTTAAAACAGTATATCCATTGGGACTTCGGATATTTCGAGACTCGTTCTAGGTAGCAAACTGGCTTCTTAAGCCGTCCCTGGAATTCGGATATTTTGAAACTCAGATGTTTTCAGACTCGGATATTTTGAGAGGTCAATTTGCAGTGCGACATTACGAGGATAAAAGCGTTTAAACGTGCGTCACTCTGACACTGGTAATATTGCGTGGTATTAGGCAATAGCTTGCTTGGAGTTGTGAGCTTGCATCGGGGAGATATTGGGTTCGAGACCCACTGTCAGCAGCCCTGAAGATGATTATCCATGGTTTCCCTTTTTCACACCAGACAAATGCTGGGGTTGTACCTTAATTAAGACCCCGGGCGATTCCTTCCCAGTCCTAGGCCTTTCCTATCCCATTGCCGCTATAAGACCTATCTGTGTCGGTGCTACGCACAGCAAGTTGTAATAGTTGCTGGTAGATATCAGTTGAGTGTTTTCGCCAGTAATATACTGCTGTATCCTTTAGTTATCCTGGGATTATGAGTGAAATAATGTACCTTTAAGTTATTCTTGTTTTTCTAGTTGCTTTACGTCGCACCGACGCAGATACGTCTTATGGCGAGGATGGGACAGGAAAGGGCTAGGAGTGGGAAGGAAGCGGCCGTGGCCTTAATTAAGGTACAGCCCCAGCATTTGCCTGGTGTGAAAATGGGAAACCACGGTAAACCATTTTCAGGGCTGCCGACAGTGGGGTTCGAACCTACTATCTCCCGAATACTGGATACTGGCCGCACTTAAGCGACTGCAAGTATCGAGTTCGGTTTAAGTTATTCTGTGAAGTGAAACAGTCTAATGGTTGTCTTTATATCCACATAGTAGTGTACATGTCAAAACTAATATTTCGCTGCCCCTGACCTAAAGGAAGTAAGGGACATAGCCGATAATTCGCTACCCCTTGCGAAGGTTTGACAAAAACTTCTAAAATTAAATGTTCCGCTTTTTAAACGTAAGGTATAACATTTGAAAGTTCTATAAAACGTCTCATGTCTTTCAAACCATAAGTGTGGAGTTTGTTTGAATCCTTATGGTAATGCAGTTTTAAAGAAACCGCAAAAAGTTAATAGGGATGATGTAATGAGGTGTGTTGGGCAAGATGAAGACATAGGTAGTGTAATTTGCCACTGCTTTTTTCACAGAACCAGAAAGTGCTATTGCAGCTCGACTAGTCCTGTGAATAACACCTTTCACATTATTCAGACGCGCTAGTCGTTCCCTATATGTCATTTCATTAATCATTACTCAGCACAACACTTACCTCAGCAGCTTCCATATTGTCACCGTCACAAATGAGACTGAGACTTCAGCTGAGCTATATTTTACTATTGTCTGTATCAAGACACAGTTGCAAAAATATTGCATCTATCACGATACAGCCACGGGCGGTATATTATCTAGACGGGCGTTTTGTAAGAAAATAAATCCAGTCTCTAGTCATCACAATGATCAATTATGTCGAGACATTGGTATATTCATAACATGACTAAGATACCTAAGAAGCTATTAACAGACTTGGTAATTAAGGTGGACACAATGAGTAACGGGGGAGGTCAGAGTGCGGTGTCAACGTGCGCTGGTACCTGCCTGACCGCGCCAATTAAGCAAGACGGGCCGACGCGACGGAAGGCTATCGTATGCTATTGTTCGTGGGAGATAAACGGTGTAGGACTGCTGAGGCGGCACTGCACGTCCACGCGTACAGCACGGGCTGAAAACATTAGGCCTAAATAAATAAATACTGTTGTACAATGACTGGAGTATTTGATAATAAAACTTAGTATTGCTAGCCCGGTGCAGCCCTTGTAGGGCAGACCCTCCGACGAAGGTAGACGGCGTCAGCTGTGTATAAGAAAGCGACTTAATGTGATGGTGTAGAACGATATTGTGAGTGGTGTGCGAACTGCAGAGATGTTGAGGACAAGACAAGCATCCAGTCCCTCAGTCGAGGAAGTTAACTGTTCGAGATTAAAATCTCTCTACCCAGTCGGGAATCGAACTTGGGCTTCAACAACCAAAGTTCAAAACGCTGACCATTCGGCTGTGGAGCCCTATGTGTGAGCATTTGATGAGAGATAAATTAACAACAAATTCATTTGAGGAAGAACGTGCACAGCCATATAGGGGAGAATATTTACGAACCTACAGTTCCTTGCCTTAATGGAAAGTACAACAACCATGGCGATATCATCGTTAGGGGACTAGGATAGATGCCAGAGTAGCTGTCCTGTAAAACTTGATAGATACTTTCTTTTTCTTTTTCTTCTACAGCTTCTCTCACATCCTGGGAAGGGTGTATTCACTATTGTGTGTTTCCGTGCTGGTTGGTAGTGTGATGCCTCTTGTGTATACTAAGAGGAGCGTGTTGGAACAAGCACAAGCACCCAGTCCCCCAGTGTGGGGAATCAAACCAGACGTGATTAAAATCGACCTGGAATCGATCTCGGGACCCCTCTGAAGCAAAAGTCTCTGATCACCATGCAGCCAAGTAGCCGGGCCTGGAAGATATTTTCTAAATATTAATACTCTTCTTCTATCACCTCTTCCTACATATTTGTGCGAACTGTATCGCACACATGTAGACAGTTATACAGCCGGATACCCTTTCTGACAGTGACCTTTTTTGGAGGGATGTATTTCACCATTGCGTATTTCTGTGGTGGTGTATTGGTTACAAATGAAGAGCTATTTATTAAGACGAACACAAACACCCATTTCCAGAGCGATAGTAATTAACCAGATGCGGCTAAAATTCCCGATCGCACAGCAAATCGAACCCAGGATTCTATGAACCGGAGGCCTCAATGCTGACTATCCAGTCGAGGAGCCAAAATGATATATGTGTAATATTAATCTAAATTTAATTCTTTATATTATTGTTACCTGTTCAAAACTTAACAGGGTAAAATTAAGAATCATTTGTGCCGTTGTAACTAACACTTGTTGTACTACCATATCTTACAACCTCTGATGAGTGTAAACTGTATAAAGATTTCCTCTCGTGCCCTATTCGAGTCAAGTAAATACCCTACTATAAGCAATTCATAATTTGTGGTGCAAGAGCCCGTTAGGGTCATTGCATAACAAGACAAGTGCTACCGAGCCACATGGCCTGTAGATACAGAAGTACCACGAGGTACGAGCTCATCATCATCAGGTCTATTGTTTGGTATTCTTGACTAGGTCTCTAGAATCAGGAAGCTTCTCGGTTAGTCTCACGAGGCTGACTGAACCCCGTTCCAGCGTTCAGTCCATAATTAAAATCACTGTTCTGGTTGGTAAACGAACCTGGAGTGTCCGGGTAACATGCAGGCACACTACCTGTACACCACAAGGACGGATACTGACAAACTATACTGCATTTCAGTGCAAATTAACTAGTAGCAGTATTATGTTCTAAAGGTGATGTGGGGTCGTCATTATTGAAATAGGTATCGTGTATGACAATAAGTAATAAAATAACTTCTAACATCTCTAGTATCGAGAAGAATGCTGCCTCCGTAGATCAGTGGCAGCGTGTCGACCTCTGGATCCCTAGATCACGGGTTTAAAGCCGGCTGTGTTAGTCGCATTTTTGAAGGGTGAAGAAAAAATTCCATTCTACACTCCGTGTCGATGTGGAAGCAAGTATGTTGTAAACGGTTTTCGCTATCTTGGAAAAGATGAAAAGCGACCCACCGATCAGGCCCTAAATGAACCCGTAGTACTACGGCTTGCTGAATTTTTCATCAATCAGGGAAGAAGTGTGCAAAGGGAACAAGATTATTGAAAGGAGTGCAATCTGTAGAAAACTGGTATGTGGTTAAGTTCACTTCAAAGGTGACCAAGTAAAGTGTGTGTGTGTACAGTGCAACAAATAAATTGAAAAGCAGAAAGTGACATTCACGCGGACATGTATCTGCCTTACTAGTGTACTTATTTGTTTATTTATTTATTTATTCATAATAGCGTTTACAAACTATGCATGACAAAAATTAAATTATGGTTTATGATGTGTTTATACTCAATTCGAGCCTTTTCCTGGCACCAGTATCCTCAAGAAACGAATACGTGCCACTATCGGTCAAAATGACGGCTTCGGTAAAAGTAGGTAGAAAGAATGTTTGGTAATCCTAGTGTTAAGGTTCCTTTCCTCACATTCAACACTTTACACTTCCGCAATTTCCAAATACACGCAGGTTCCTAACATATGGTGCAAGTAGGGGCAAAGGATCTTTCTAGGTCGACGCCCCAAATAAATAGCATTAAAAAAAATGATTACCACAAACAAGATTATGGAAGACCGCTAATATATAGAAAAGAGATGTTGTAAGTTGCACTCATCATTATTATAAGTACAATAATGTAAAAAAGATTAGTTGTAAAACATTGGAATTAATATTAAGATCTCATACTGAGATGAGCAAACATATATTATGCATTCCACTTTTCCTTTTAATGGCAACCATACAAAGGTATTTAGTGAACTAAAGCATGTTTTAGCCGCTTACAACTATAGTAAAATAATGGGCAAATGGTTCGTTCTACCACAAAATAAATTCCAGCAAGTGGACAGGTCCAATTCAGCTTTCTACAAAAAGGTTCTGTGTTTTTTTCTAACTCTAATAGTTCTCTAGGACCATTTACGAGTTAAAGTGCGCGTTCCAGAGCACCAGGCAAAGTTCACCAACAGCAAGCATCGCCGATGTGGAAATAAATAAGAAAATAAAAAATAATGGTTTTGTATTTAAGTCCGACTAAGTAAGTTTTGTGATCTTCGGAGTCGCAAGGTGCCAGGATTACGTCCTGCAGGAGTTCTTTCACGTGATAGAAAATAAACCAACAGAGGTTGCTGCATTTGAGCATCGGGCTGAACCAGGATCAAAACGCTGGGGGGGGGGGGGTGTTGTTGTGGATACCTGAGGTCTCAAATGCCGTTAAATCGCTGAGCCGGAAGAAAACAAATGCGATGAGTGATGGCTTATAATGCCCGAACTCACTAACATTAATCAACATTAACGTTACACTAATGGAGTTGTTGTTAACTGATGTGTGCACTGTCTCTTCTGTTGCCGGGTTCGATGACCTAGTTGTTAGTCTCCTTAAATTAACCATCATCATTAGAGTCTTCTCCTGCGATAAAAGTACTGCTGGAAACAGAAGAGAAAACGAATATTGTAGCTTACTAACAGCTAGAATCAAGAACCACCGTCAATTTCCAGTTGTTTCCTTTTCACTATCGCATTACTCCTGCAGTTACAAAAAGTAACACGCCAATGAAGGGTACACAACAGCTAGTCCCCATATAAAAGTTCCTATGGAAGTTATACTAAGATATGATGTCTCGTATCCTTCTCTGTCGATGTCTTACACACAAAAGTTACAAAATGCTAATTTCACATCATTATTTGATCCGCTTTCAATTGTTAGGGTGGGCATAAAATGAAATACAAAATAAAATACAATAAAATAATGTGACTTAAAGTTCGCTAAGGGAGGAGAGGCAGAGAGAGATGAGGCCACTACTAAAAGTTGTCGGTGAAACTTGATTCTAGCTTTTAACCCCGTATCCATCTTCCTCTTCTGCTTCCAGCAGTGCTTTTATTGGATATCGTCAGTGTGGAGTCGCTTCGCAACAGCTGCAAAAACTCTTTCGTTCCCAGACTCCCACATGCAGTATTGTACTGGCTTCAGAGATGAGTAGACGACGAAACCAAAGCAAACAGACAAAGTTTTCTGCTCCAGTCTATTGCTCTTTCCTTGATTAATTAGTGAACGGGCACTTTTATACTGCTTCTCCAAAGTTAATAGCGTACATAACACATACATACATACATACATACATACATACATACATACATACATACATACATACATACATACATACATACATAGCCGGGCTGAGTGACTCAGCCGGTTGAGGCGCTGGCCTTCTGACCACAACTTGGCAGATTCGATCCTGGCACACTCTGGTGGTATTTGAAGGTGCTCAAATACGTCAGCCTCATGTCGGTAGATTTACTGGCACGCAAAATAACTCCTGCGGGAATAAATTCCGTCAACTCGGCGTCTCCAAAAACCGTGAACGTAGTTAGTGGCACGTAAAGCAAATAACATTATTATTATTATTATTATTATTATTATTATTATTATTATTATTATTATTATTAATAAACAAATGAAATCTTAAGGGTTACGTACCTGTACATTTATTATTTCAGCAGTATTTATTGAAAATTTTTCGTTTCATTCATAATACTGATCATCTGAAAGTTTCTTATCTTTTGTGTCTGTCTACATTCGTGAAACTGGAAAACGGTTGGACTTCGTATTTGGACTTTAACTCTTCAGTGTTTTGCTTCAAGATGCATATAACTTCAAGGTTTTTCCGTGTAGTAGGGTTATAGGAAGATCAGAACGCCTATTCTTAAATATCTCTGTTAATATCAGTCCTATTGAAAACTTTTATATACATTAATAGAAGTTTTAGGAACTTCAATTTCCGATCGTTTGTGTCATGTATGTATTTATTATATGACGGATTTTAACGGAGCTTCGTGTTGGTAGATTTACTGGTACATAAAGAAATTCGTGTGAGAGAAAATTCCAGCAACTTGGCATCTTTCAACACAGTAAATATATTGAGTGGTTCTAAGAACTGTATAAAACCATTCAGTATTTGGTGGTACGTAAAAGTATTATTATTATTATTATTATTATTATTATTATTATTATTATTATTATTATTATTATTATTATTATTATTATTATTATTGTTCGTTTTAGCCTACTAGGGACACGAGGCTCATCTTAACTCTCCTTTTTCTTAGCCCAGTACGCTTTCATTTTCTGGTTCTGTGCCTGCTTCCTTCCATCCGTCCACTTATGTCTGGTGGTCACTGTACTCTTTTTGCTTGTGAGGGACAGTGGGGAGGCTCTCTGTAGGATGGCCTGTCGGTACTGAGATCGGTTCTCTGTAGTCTGTAATGAGATCTGCAGTTGCACCAGGTCTGACTTCACTGAGGTAATCCACTTGGTCTTCGTAACCTTTCCCCTCCTTGCCACTGTGAGGATGCTGTTGGTGAGCCTGCAGGGTTTCAGGCGAGTCATGTGTCCGTAGAAGGTCAGTCGCTTTTCCTTATACATGTTACCATGTATTCCTGATATTCATAGAGTGCGTTGTTGCGCGCCTGATCCTGTAGGTGCCATCCTCCTCTCTTATGGGTCCTAGTATCCTCGTCAAGATCTTCCTCTCTTTAAGTTCTACTTCCCTGAGTGCGCCCTTTCAATTTATTGTCCTTCTATTCTCAGCATCTATGTCTGTGAATCAGTGGTAATGTATCAGCCTCCACATCCCAAGATCAGAGATGGACGGATTATTGAAGTGCGGAAGGAAGTCCGTTCGACGTTTGACGATGTCGATAGGAAAGACATCTCTAGTTACACATCTGGTGTTCAATTAAAACTCAGCCATAGTTCGTCCAACAGCGATTCGGTTTAAACTACTATTTGGTAGTGTAAGACGAAACATCAAAACAGACTCACACGCCGCCTAAGTTGCGACCAATTAAAATGCCTGAAAACGGTAGGTATAATAATAATAATAATAATAATAATAATAATAATAATAATAATAATAATAATGGCGTATGGCCTCCAGAGGGGCAGGTCACGAACGCGTCTGTGAATGTTGGGCCCTACCTAAGAAGAATTATCGTTCAGAAGACGGCACAAGCATCCCGCCCCATAGCCAGTGGAATTTACCAATGAAAGTTAAAATCCCCGACCCGGCCGAAAATCGAATTCGGACCCCTAGGATCAAAAGCTAGCGTACTAACCATTCATTTTCAGATAAGTGAATCAATGAAATGAAATGAAATGGCGCAAGACATTCAGTGCCGGGAGTGTCCGAGGACATATTCGGCTCGCCAGGTGCAGGTCTTTCGATTTGACTCCCGTAGGTGACCTACACGTCGTGATAATGATGAGATGATGATGAAGACGACACATACACCCAGCCCCCGTGCCAGAGAAATTAACCAATGATCGTTAAAATTCCCGACCCTGCCGGGAATCGAACCCGGGACCCCTGTGACCAAAGGCCAGCACGCTAACCATTTAGCCTTGGAGCCGGACGGAAGCCGTGAAAATTCATTTGACAAACATTTTAGTAGGTTTTTGCTCTTATTCAACTAGAAAGTCTTTGCGTTCAAATGGCTAGGCTGGTCTGAAGATATATAATTCCAGGCTATTTGTCATTGGTTTTTTTTAACATATCAGAAGCTTCATATACCATAAGGTAAGGAGCCAGAAATCATTTACGCAATATGCGGTACTGGTCGTATGGAAGATGCATTCCAGAGACTGGGGTTTGAACCCACCGTTCTCAGCGTTGGGTTGGTAGTGTGATATTAAGACACATATTAAGCTAATAACAGTCCGGCCCAGCGGTGTAAGGGGCAACGCGCCGGACTGTCATCCGGCAGCCCCGGGTTCGATTCTCGACCGGACCAGGCGCTTTTAATTGTTAATGACTAATATCCCTGGCCTGGGGACTGGGTGTTTGTGTCGTCCTTGACGTTTTTTTCCTCACATTCAACACTCTACACTTCCGCAATTTCAATTACACGCAGTTATATCAAATGGTGCAAGTAGTGGCAAAATATATACAGAGGTCTACGCCACGAACAAATATCATTAGTTTACATGGGTCATCTGCTGAAAGGTATAAAATGACAGGGAGGGATTCAGTTAGGTGGAAATGTAGTAAGCAGTCTGGCCTATGCTGACGAGTTGGTCTTAATGGCAGATTGTGCCGAGAGCCTGCACTCTAATATCTTGAAATAGGTGCAATGAGTATGGTATGCAAATTAGCCTCTCGAAGACTAAATTGATGTCAGTAGATAAGAAATTCAACAGAACTGAATGTCAGATTGGTGATACAAAACTTTTTTTTTGTGCTAGTGGCTTTACGTCGCACCGACACAGATAGGTCTTATGGCGACGATGGGATAGGAAAGGCCTAGGAGTTGGAGGGAAGCGGTCGTAGCCTTAATTAAGGTACAGCCCAGCATTTGCGTGGTGTGAAAATGGGAAACCACGGAATACCATTTCGGGGCTGCCGACAGTGCGATTCGAACCCACTATCTCCCGAATGCAAGCTCATAGCCGCGCGCCCCTGACCGCACGACCAACCCGTCCGGTGATACAAAACTAGAACAGGTCGATAATTTCAGGTATTTAGGTTGTGTGTTCTCCCAGGATGGTAATATAGTAAGTGAGATTGAATCAAGGTGTAGTAAAGCTAACGCAGTGAGCTCGCAGTTGCGATCAACAGTATTCTCTAAGAAGGAAGTCAGCTCCCAGACTAAACTATGTTTACATCGGTCTGTTTCCAGATCGACTTTGCTTTACGGGAGCGAAAGCTGGGTGGACTCAGGATATCTTATTCATAAGTTAGAAGTAACAGACATGAAAGTAGCAAGAATGATTGTTGGTACAAACAAGTGGGAAGAATGGCAGGAGGGTACTCGGAATGATGAGATAAAGGCTAATTTAGGAATGAACCCGATGGATGAAGCTGTACGCATAAACCGGCTTCGGTGGTGGGGTCATGTGAGGCGAATGTAGGAAGATAGGTTACCTAGGAGAATAAGGGACTCTGTTATGGAGGGTAAGAGAAGTAGAGGTAGACCAAGACGACAATGGTCAGACTCAGTTTCTAACGATTTAAAGATAAGAGGTATAGAACTAAATAAAGTAAAGTAAACTCGTGTCCTCATCCTGAGGCGGTGCATCTCTTTTCAAGTACACCCCCATTGGAGGTGAGCTGCATGTACCATTTCAACCACATACCAACCCTCCTGCCAGTTTTAAATTCCTGGCAGTACCGGGAATCGAATCCGGACCTCCGAAGACGGCAGCTAATAACACTAACCGTTACGCTACGGAGGCGGAGAACTAAATGAGGCCACAACACTAGTTGCAAATCGAGGATTGTGGCGACGTGCAGTAGATTCACTGAGGCTTGCAGACTGAACGCTGAAAGGTATAACAGTCTATAATGATAATGTATGTACTGTACGTATGTATGTTTAAAATGATAATGATAATAATAATAATAATAATAATAATAATGGCGGGTGGTCTCCGGAGAGGCCTGGCGCAGGTCTTTCTAGTTGACACCGTATAGGAAACCTGCGCGTCTATGAGGATGGGGCCCTACTATTCATAAAGAAGACACACAAACCCAGCGCCCGAACCATCGAAATTAACCAATGGAGGTTAAAATCCGCGCCCCGGCCGAGAAATGAACTCGGGACTCTCTGAATCGAAGACCAGTACGCTAACTACTTAGCCATGGAGCCGAACTATATTAACATAAAGCAGAAACACCCATCCGCCAAGCTAGAAGATTTAACCGGATAAGGTTAAAAATACCCGACCCGGCCGGAAATTGAACCGACGGCTACTCTGCTGACCATTCAGCCAAGGAACCGCACGCTACTACTACTACTACTACTACTACTACTACTACTAATAATAATAATAATAATAATAATAATAATAATAATGTACTAATTAGTATAACAATAAAAGTAACTCCTCGATTAACGTTCGTAGATATTCTGATTTACACCATCTAGGTTACTTGTGTGCCCAATACGACGTTCCATTTTACTGTGTCAGAAGAAAAACAGGAAATTTTCCGGGTGACATTCTTAACTTAATTATCACAATCAGTCCTTCATCCAACTTGCTCTTATATTCTTCATTCATTCATTCTTTCAATCATTAATACTCCAATCGGAGAGGGCTACATACTCTTCAATAACACACATTGTTACAAGCTTTTCTATGAATTATACTAGTCTGAAAACTCAACACATGCCGAGCCCTTAATGTGACCCTCCAACAAATAACTACTTTCAGAATAATTAACAGAAGCGTATGTTTACAGCATGTGTAATAGATACGTTCTGATTCCAAAGCAGTAGCCTAGGTTTAATTGAGGAAGAATGGTTTCGGGGTCATAAAATTGAACTCAATTACTCTGTGCATGCTACCTCACAAGAAGACTACGCCATGTGTGCTGTGTAATTGGTACGACAGTCACTATAATTTATCCAGCATACTATGCCCGCCCACGCAGTTGTCCACCGAAGTGATTCTTTCTTCGTGAGCTGGACTAAGGCGCTAATAGGCTGGACACAGCGCAATAACCTCAAGTGTCTCTGTTTACAATAAGTTACCAATTTATAGCAGCGATATAATCAGCTTTCTCTACCCTAATTAACTGATCTGAGCTCCTCTTATGGACCTGTCCTACATAGGAATAGCGCGGACTGAACGAGGTGTGTGACATGTGCAGATACGTTACTTGGCGATTAGTTGTGGGAGGAAAGAAAACTATTTTGACCTCAGCTGTAGTGTGCAGGCATCTAGGCTAATTACCCGTCAATTTCGACGTTTCGTTTAATTCTAGCAGATAGCACAGAAACGGATCATTGTTGGGCGTTCTGTGATTGAGTTGTAATTTTGCCGGATAAACATCAAAAGTGTCACCGGAGAACTTCTACAAAAATTCTACTGCTTTGCTTGCTTAATATTGGGATACTGACGTCAGCGCACTCCCCTGCACCTCAATGATCTGGAGGGGTAATAATAATAATAATAATAATAATAATAATAATAATAATAATAATAATAATTGTACCGGGCGGTACACCTCCACACCGTTTATTTAAAAGTTGCGCCAGTTGAACCTCCTCTTCTGGAGGAAGTCTGAAATTTATCTACGGTCTTAATTTCCAAATTTCTCAGAAGATGTCACTACCTGGAAATTTTTGAGTTTGTGAACTGTGTCATTTTCGACGTACTTTTGTCTTGCTTGTATTAAGAAGTGTGAACTTTCTCTTCTAGAGGACACTACTGAAGATCAACAATAGTGCACCCTAGTGCGGAGTCAAAGAACTATTTTGTTGGAGAAAATTTAATTTCAGGAGTTTGTTCTTTGTTAAATTTCTTTCTGTCATTGTTTAAGTTGGCAATATTTACCCCTTTCTTCCCCTTGTTTTGAATGTATCCAATCACGAATTTTTTCAATTAATTTCTGACCAATCTGGTGTATCTTTCCCCAACTTGTATCTGTTGCGGGGTCCTACCCAATAAAATCTTTGTGGGAGGGTGTTTTCTTTCCCCTAACGCCTAGAACTTTCTGCGAGAGTATTTAAACTGCTGATTTTAGGGTCTCCGGGCCACTTCTGTTCCATCTTTCAGTGTATTAAGTACATAGCAGGAGGCGGGAAGCGCCTCTTTCCTCGGCAGCGGTCAACAATAAGGTAATGGCCGATTCATAAATTTTTTTCTTTGCCAGCTCAGCAGTTTAACTTTCGGGGCAGGTTCTAAGCGTTCCCCTATGTAACCTTTTCCTAAAATGTAACTTCTCTTTTCTTCTATTCTCTTGTAAAGCGACATACTGGGATAGAGAGTGTTAACCCTCTCGAGCTCCCACTCACATTGTTTGAGGTGAACTTATTTTTCGCAACCTATTCTTCAGTAATGTAAGTTAGTAGTTTCTTAAGTCACCTCTGTAGTATGGGATTAGCCCTTGCATCAGTGGCCTTAGAGCCAAAATAGGTCTTAAAGACAAAGTGTATTAGGAGTGCAAGTTCGCCTCCTCTCAAATTGTGATTTTAGAGGTCATGTATTAACTTTCTTGTCATTTAACAGACCTCAGTAGATTGGGTATTTTGCTCCTGTGTATATGTCCTTTGAGGACGGCTTAAAGGTGGAGTTCGGAGTGGCCTATGATAGGCTTGTATTCTAAGGGGAAGTTGCCCTTTTTGGAAAATTGTGTTTCTGCCTCAAGGAGGCTTTTGGATGTAATTGGAAGCCGGTGTTTCTGGCATGTTTGGGGGTTTTCGGCCCCTTTGTTGTATGGTGTTCATTGTAAGGTTGGGCTCATGGCTCAAGAATTATGTTTCTGACTTTTTGAAGCCCCAAATGGGGTACCTATGTAAATGTAATTGTCAATCGTGTATCGGCTACTAAGTACCTGTTCAATTTGTTGTTACCTAATTTTGAAAAGAAAATATAACCTTGTTAAATTTTAAAATTAATTTCACTTTAGTAGCTTGAGACCCCTTCACCACCCAGCACCTTCTTTCATGCATAACTACCACCAAAACTCGGTAACAATAATAATAATAATAATAATAATAATAATAATAATAATAATAATAATAATAATAATAATAATAACAACAACAACAATAATGACATACGTACATTCATCATCATTATAGACCATGATGCCTTTCAGCGTTCAGTCTGCAAACCTCTGTGAATTTACTAAACGTCGCCACAACCGTCTATTTGCAACTAGTGCTGTGGTCTCATTTACTTCTACACCTTTTATCTTCAAATCGTTTGAAACTGAGTCTAACCATCGTCGTCTTGACTTCCCTCTAATTCTCTTACCCTCCATAAAAGAATCCATTATTCTCCTAGGTAACCTAACCTCCTCTATTCGCCTCAAATGGCCCCAACACCGAAGCCGGTTTATGCGTACCGCTTTATCCATCGATTTCATTCCTAACAGCCTCTATCTCCTCATTCCGAGTACCCTCCTGCCATTCTTCCCACCTGTTTGTACCAGCAATCATTCTCGCAACGTTCAGGTCTGTTACTTCTTACTTATCAATAATAAAACCTGAGTCCACCCAGCTTTCGCTCCAGTAAATCTAAGTTGGTTTGAAAACAGACCAATAGAAAGATAGTTTTGTCCTGGAGCTGACTTACTTCCTTCAGAACACTGTCGATCACAACTGCGAGCTCACTACATTAGCTTTACTACTCCTTGATAAAATCTCACTTACTATATTACCATCATGGGACAACACACATCCTAAATACTTGAAATTATCTACCTGTTCCAGGTTTGTATTACCATACTGACATTCAATTCTGTTGAATTTCTTACCTACTGACATCAATTTAGTCTTCGAAAGGCTAATTTTCATGCCACACTCATTGCACCTATTTTCAAGTTCGAAGATATTAGACTGCAGGCTTTCCGCACAATCTGCCATTAAGACCAAGTCGTCAGCATAGGCCAGACTGCTTACTACATTGCCTCTTAACTGAATCCCTCCCTGACACTTTATACCTTCCAGTATACGATCCATGTAAACTACGAACAAGAAAGGTGAAATATTACAGCCTAGTCTAAACCCTGTAAGTACCCTGAACCAAGAACTCATTCTACCATCAATCTCACTGCAGCCCAGTTGTCAACATAAATGTCTTTCATTGATTTTAATAATCTATCCTTGATCCCATAGTCCACCGGTAGAGTGAATATATTTTCCCTCGGTACCTTGCCATATGCTTTTTCTAGATCTACGAAACATAAACACAATTGTCTATTCCTCTCGTAGCATTTTTCAGTTACCTGGCTCATACTGAAAATCTGATCCTGACAGCCCCTCTGTGGTCTGAAACCACACTGGTTTTCATCCAACTTCCTCTCAACCACTGAATGTTTTACCCGGAATACTTATCAATGAGATACCTCGATAGTTGTTGCAATCCTTCCTGTTTCCTTGCTTAAAGATAGGTGCAGTTACTGCTTTCGTCCAATCTGAAGGTACCTCCTTCCCACTATACTTCACCATTTCAAGTCTAATTTGATCTATTCCTGCTGATTTATGACAATAGAGTTTATTTACGATCCTTTCCATTTCCTCAAGCGTAATTTCACCAACATCATTTTTCTCCTCCCCATGATCTCGGTTTTTCGCGACACCACCAGGAAGATTTCCTTTAAAGTTGAGAAGGTTTTCAATATTTTCCCTACTCCTGTCCAGTGATTCCCTGGGATTTATATTGAGTTCACCTGAATTACCCAAAACACTGTTCATTTCCTTTCTCCCTCCCTTCCTAAGATTCTTCATACTGTTCAGAAAGGTTTCCCTGACTTGACCTAGCCTTCCCAGGTTATTACCGTAATCTTCCCACCATTTCTTCAGGGATTCAAAAATTATTTGTTTCGCTATGTTTCTTTGATCTACGTACAATTCCTGTCTTTATCAGTCCTTGTTTGGAGCTATTTCTTGTAAGCCTTCCTTTTACGTTTGCAAGCTGCTCTCACTTCATCATTCCACTAAGATGTTCACTTCTTCCCATCTTAACACACAGTTGTTCCTAGGTATTCTCATGCTGTTTCTACTACAGCATCCCTGTATGCCACCCATTCCCCATCTGTATCCTGAACCTGCTTACACTCCACTGTTCGGAACTTCTCACTAATCATATTCATGTACCTCCATCTAATTTCGTCGTCCTGGAGATTTTCTACCCTTATTTGTTTGCAGACAGACTTCATTTTCTCTATACTATGCCTAGAGATACTTAGTTCACTTCAGATCAGATAGTGGTCTGTAACATCGAAAAATCCCCGAAATAATCGTACATTCCTAAAAGATTTCTTGAATTCGAAGTCGGTTATGATATCATTAATTAATCAGGAACCCCTATCCTCCCATGTGTAGCGGTGAATAGCTTGATGCTTGAAGAATGTATTCTAATTGCTAAACCCATACTGGCACAGAAGTCCAGCAAACGCTTTCCATTCCTATTAGCTTCCATATCTTCCCCATATTTACCAATCACCCTTTCGTATCCTTCAGTTCTATTTCCAGTTCTCGCATTGAAATCGCTCCTTAGCACTATCCTATCCTTGCTGTTGACCCTGACTACGATGTCACTCAATGCTTCATAAAACTTGTCAATTTCATCCTCATCTGCACCCTCACATGGTGAATACACTTGGACAATTCGCATCCTAATTGATCCAACTGCCAAATCAACCCACTTCATTCTCTCATTTACGTGCCTAAAACACCCGTCAAGTACACTTTATAATCTCCTATATCTTCCTCGTTATCTCTCCTTGCCCGAATTTCACTTAACCTAACACATCCAGATCACGGCCGACTTGATGCGTCGCGCTAGTTAGCACCTTACCGGCCTTGACAATCGGGTCTACGCACTGTAATCGGAGTACTTTCATAGCTCGACACATGGAGCTGGCGCCCTATGTTTCTGTCTTAGAAATGCCTACTCTTCTATGGAAAATATATTGAATTTCATTGACGATTTATCGTAATTTAGAAGGATGGAGTATGTTACATATGTTAATACTGTTAAAATGATTTATTCTAAAGAATGCTTTCGTTGATATTTGCCAAAATAATGTGGTGAAATGGAATTGCGCAGAAGTGGTGTAGTCCACCTGACGGTTCTGATGTTGACTTTGATCAGATCAGACGTAAAGTCAGGATTACTTCACGTGTTCCTGCGTTTCTTCTCGACCCAAATTGATCTTCTCCCAAATCAGTTTCAATTTGTCTTTTCATTCTTCTGCAAATAATACATGTTTATATTTTGCAGCCGAGATACTAAACTAATGGTCCGGTAGTTTTCACACTTGTCAGCACCGGCTTTCTTGGGAATAGGTACAATGACATTTTGCCGAAAACTGGATGGCACTTCTGCCTCATCTATCTTACACACTAAATGGAATAACCTCGCCATGCTGGTTCTCCTAAGACAGTCAGTAATTCAGAAGGAATGTTATGAATTCTGGGTGCCTTGTTCCTATTTAGGTCCCTCAATGGTCTGTCAAATTCTGACCTCAAAATTTGGTCCCCCATTTTACTTCTACTACATAAATAAAATCGGAAGTTTCATGTGCCTATACATTTATTATTTAATCAAAATATCTTGATAATTATTCGTTTCATAGGTAATAGTGATCATCTGAAGGTTTTGTTTGGTGTCTATCTGCCTGTATGTACGTGTTCCTAAAACTGGAAAACGGCTTGACATACCGGTTTATCAACGAAACTCCGCATTTGGAATCTATCTATTCCGGATTATGTTATCAGATGCATATGACACGAATGTCATCGCATGGCTTGATGGTTTTACAGAAAGATCAAAACTGTTTTCTTAATTATCTCCGTTAAAATAAGGTGTATCGAAAACCTGTATATAATTTTGTTTTAGCAAGTTGTATTGTCGATCGTTTATCTGATGTATTACGGATAATAGCAGAAATTTTTAGAAACAAATATTTTTGGTCAAAGTTTGAGGGACTACTGAGAAGCAGAGGAAATATTTCGCGCAAGTTGAGACAAGAAACTGTACGGAAATCGTTCTCTACCTGTCTCGATTCGGTTTATCTTTATTGTACTATTGCCACATTCCGGAGAATAATATGTGTTTCTAACATACAATCATTAACACGTGAATTGAGCCAATGAATTTGGAGGTAAATTCATGGTTAACCCTTTCAGACCTGAAAGAAAACTGGAGGTGTGCATTTTTGTTTGTACGTCAAGAACTGACTAAAATGCTCCTCAATACACATATTAATAGTTTATTTTACAAAATAAAAACTAACATCCGAAAAACAGGACCCACACAATTGTGCGTATCAAAATTCAAAACCTCGTTGTATCACGTACGATGGTGTAGCTTCAAAATTTACGTTCACTAACCAATGTACACACTTCATTGAATATATTCCGGTATTCAGTAAAGCTTCTAGATTAATATAAACGCAGTAAATAAATACTTACTTTCGGCACTACTGCTTCCTGCCATCTCGCCGATCAACTGTGCTTTTTAAACTCTTCTTTCTTCGCCCTGGCGGTCAAGCGCATACTAAAATCAATTGAAATACACGCCACGTGTCCTGTACAATCACTGCAGTCCGGTGTAGCGCCGAAAAAACATCAAATACGGTCAGGGATAACTAAAATACGAACCCGCACAATTGTGCGTACTCGGTCTGAAAGGGATAAAACATAATTATACACTTAAGAAAATGGAAATTGCAATACCATGAAGGCACTGGTCGTTTGTGTTGATTTTCAAGATATGGAACGATGCCATGCAGGTATGTAAACGATCAAAGTTTCAGACCCATTGGATTGTTGCTACAGGTCTCCTCACGTGATTGGTCGCGGAGGAATCAACTCCAGTATACGGACTCTGGTGTAGCATAGTTGACTTGCAGGCTGTGCAGTGAAGTGTTCCCCGTCAAACATGTCAAACTGTCGCCGTTTGAGAGGGCTCGGATAATTGGGCTGTGTAGGGCTGGATTATCGCTATGGACTGTCGCTGCACGTGTTGGCCGACAGGCATCTACGGTACAACGTGTATGGCAGCAGTGGTCAAATGAAGGTACCCACACTCGTAGACCAGGCACAGGCCCAGCGCGACAGACAACTGTGAGAGAGGATCGCCGCATTATTCGGATGGCCCGGATGGAACCCCATGCAACAGCAGCGCAAATTCGAGCAGCCGTAGCACCCCACGTTACACAACAAACAGTTGGTAATCGCCCGCGTGCAGCTGGCTTACGAGCCCTTGTCCTGCAGAAGGTGCTCCATCGACCCCACAACAGCGACGTGTAAGGCTGGCCTGGTGTCGAGAAAGATCGACGTGGGTCGACGAATGGCATAGGGTCGTCTTTAGTGATGAATCGCTTTCCTGTCTTGATCGCAGTGATCGCCGGAATCGTGTGCGCCGACGTACCGGGGAGAGGGGCCGCCCATATCTTATTGTCGAGAGGCACACAGGGCCTACACCAAGCATTATGGTCTGGGGAGCTATTGGCTTTAATGTGGAATCACAGTTACTGCTTGTTGAGGGCACTATGACTGCTCGACAATACGTTGACAGGGTACTCAATCCAGTGGTTGTCCCTATGATGGTGAACATTGCTAATGGGATGTTTCAGCAGGACAATGCCCGGGTTCACACTGCACGCATCTCCAGAGAAGCTCTCCACGACATCACATCCTTAGAATGGCCCGCCAGATCCCCGGACCTCAGTCCTATTGAGCATGTGTGGGACAAGATGGGTCGACAACTGGCCAACCGTCCTCAGCACCCCACAACTCTGGAACAACTGACCCCTGCAGTGCAGCGAGCATGGGCCACAATTCCTCAGGAAGCGATCCAGGGCCTTATTGACTCCATATCTCGACGAATTCATCAATGTATTGCAGCTCGTGGTGGGCACATCCTGTATTGATTATTGTCCAAACTTGCGATCAGAGGGACCTGAAAGTGTAATCATCGAATCACAACCGAACACTCGCCCTGCATGTTCAATTGCAACAATGTAGCACCACTCCTTCTGTGTGTTGCAATTTCCATTGTCTTCAGTGCATTAATTGTATATTACCGTTCGAAGAACGACTGAAAAGCTACAAGATAATACAGATGAAGGATTACAGATTGTCTGAAACCTTTAACTACTAGAACCAACTCTAGTCGCAGGAAAGTAGCCGACCTTAGATTCCTATATAACGCTGTTAAAGGTTTATTTCGTTCACCCGAACGTGCATCCTTCTTTTCCTTACATGTTCCAACTCGCAAAACCAGGACTAATCCGCCCCTTCATATCCCGTATTCCCGCCTCTCTTTCGTGCAAAGAAGTTTATTTATCCGCATACCAACCATCCTTAACTCTTTATCTTCTGACAGGAACTTGGACGTTTATTCTTCGTATGCCTCCTTTAATCGATTCTTCTTTAACCTAGTTCATTTTCTTCATATTCCTTTTTTTTTCTCTTCTCATTGCTGTCTTATCCTTTGAACACGATGTAATATTAATTTATTTTTTATTTTTTACTATACTATACCATTACTTATGTGTTATATCTGTATTTATCTTACTGTGCCTAGCTATAAGTTCTTCTCTTCGTTTTACGTTCAATCTTCAGTTTTCCTCGTTGTTTCTTTTTTCTTTGTTTTGTTCTTAATTGTTGTGTCTCTATTGTTATTTTGTTAGTTTTTAATTTTTACCTCTATTTATATCATGAGATATTTCCTCATCGTTCTTCCACTTATTTGTTTATGTTTGCCTTGTGCTACTCCACTGTAAACATATTTTTCCTTTGCGGAACTCTGTAATTCGGCTTCACGCTGTTTTGGTTTCCCAAATAAATAAATAAATAAATAAATAAATAAATAAATAAATAAATAAATAAATAAATAAGAACTTATCTTCCATACACTACAGTATTATTGTAATAACTAACTCCTTAGGTTTTCTTGTAATAACTTTCTGTAAATATAAAAATTCTTCATATGTGACGGTTGTGCAGAAAGGGACGTAACTCGGATTTATAATTATTTGGGTATTTGTGGTTCTAAAATTGGGATAAGATAATGAGCAGTTTGAAAACCGAGTCCGTGATTCTAGGAGCAGTACTTCAGAAGATATTAAGTATTGACTGTTGTTATTAAGCAAGCTTTCACTAATTTTCTCACCAATTGTAAAACGTTTTCATGATATCGAGTGGTGAATTTTCGAACTGCTGTGTAACTTAGAATTGTGTAAGGGGCAGTGAAATGGAAACTGAACACCCGCCATAACAGATATTCCACGCGAAAGGTGGCAACACTCTTGTTACGTATCGATACTGCCATCACTGTGGTATGAGAATTGCATAGTGACAACTCACAGATGCACGCAGTTTTTGGGTTATGTCTTTGTTGGTGCACGGGCTGGTCTAGTGTGTTCGTCGAGCTGTGTAAATGGAGGCAAGCAAAGACGAGCAGATAAGTGCGGCTCGTTTTCTGGTGGTTGGGGGTGCTGAAGTACGCGAAACTCATCGTCGTATGTCTACTGTGTATGGCGAACACCGCATGCCCATGACGAGTGTGCACGAGTGGTATAGGAGATTCCGAGAAAGGCGCACACCGCTGAAAGGCGATGCGCACCCAGCACCATCGAGCCATTACTCCTCATGTGATAGGGAGGATTGACGGTCTTATCCGGGAAAACAGACGAATCTCGGAGGACGTCAGTTTCATTCGGAAAAGGAAGTGCAAGAGTGGGTGCTGTTGTGGATCTGTCAGCGACCTACCTCTTTCAAAAAAATGGAATTAATCGTCTCATTTCCCAGTGGGATAAATGTAGTAACGCGTTTGATAATTACTTTTGAATAAAACCATCCATGGTCACGTTGTGACGTACCCACTCTCGCCAACAGATATGCGACAATATGCGATGTGCCGGGTCACTTTAATCTTAATATAAATAAATACTTGCTCATAAACTTCTCCATAAGCAATATACCATGGGCGCCATCCTTCAAACTTATGGCTTGAAGACGATAGTTGATGATTAATAATAATAATAATAATAATAATAATAATAATAATAATAATAATAATAATAATAGGTAATGAGACTCTAAATACTCCCAGAGTTGGGGTGATGAACACTAACCATTAAGTACACACTAACTTGGAAATTAAGGATCGTTAATAAGAATTTCTGCAATAACCAATTAAATAACTATTTACTACGATGAAAAACGTGACAGCGCATATACGAACTCGGAACTTACCGAAACAAAAGAAAAATTGAATGGAATAAAATTTAATAAACATCTGTTGCGCGCAGACTTGCCATTAGCTCACTATTTGTAGACTCTGTTATCTGGACACGATCTATGTAGCAGCTGATGTTTGATGGACCTCTCGTGCTGGCGTCGTCGTATCTCGTTGTAGGTACCAGTCCTATTTATGATTCGTGCATAGCTCATTAATTGAACAATGATTTTCCTGACTTTAACTCTTCCTACAGTACTCCTTACATAAAGTTGTAATGAATCCTATTTTTAATTTTAATAGCAAAACCACCCTTGGGTTACGTTCATGGAGAGGATACACTTGTATTATTCCGTATTACAGAATTGTGGCGTAACTAAATACATATCAAAATGTATCCTGTCCTATACCAGTCAAAACCGGTCTCTAGTTTAACTCTCGTCATTGAGATAATCAGGCCTTAATGAGAGTCATTTCGAGTAGTGCTCTACTCAGATGCGGAGTGAACTAATTTAAGATCTTCAGCAGTTAAGACCTTCTCCGATGTCAAGATGTACAGCCCTCCTCCGATGTAGTGATAGAATAGACTAGAATTGACCAATAGACCCTCTCCAACTCTTGTCGTTGATGTATATAGGCTCCAAAATCTCCCTCCATCTACCATAGCACATGGTCCAGTAAGATCTGATGTACTATCCCTTCTCCTATCCATCGTTGTATATCCATCATCTTGTTCCATAACGTCCATTTACATAGGTTGAACTTTCCCAGGCAATCAAAGCGGCATCTAGCAAACTTCGGAAAGTGTTTGTAAGTTGCTTTACGTCGCATCGACACAGATAGGTCTTATGACGACGATGGGACAGGGAGGGGTTAGGAGAGGGAAGGAAGCGGCCGTGGCCTTAATTTAGGTACAGCTCAAGCATTTGCCTGGTGTGAAAATGGGAAACCGCGATAAATTATCTTTAGGGCTGCCGACAGTGGGGTTCGAACCCGCTATCTCCCGAATACTGGATACTGGCCACACTTAAGCGACTGCAGCTATCGAGCTCGGTACTTCGAAAAGTAGGCGTTAACAAGGCTTTAACTGTCTCTTCAGAATATGGAAGGGGTAAGGACTCTTGCAAGCTTGATGACGTACATTTCCTGGTAATGGACTAAAATTAGCTTGGTGAGTCCGGTCACCTGACCTCGGCTACTGGAAATTTACTGAGTTTACTGAATTCACTGAATTTACTGAATTTACTGAATTTACTTGAGTAAATCGTTTGTCCAGAATACGTTATAGCCTTGGTAAAAAGAAATGATGATGTGAAATGGATGACCAAAAAACCCTTTATAAAAACATAATTAAAAATGACCTACCTCTAATGAAATATATTAATCTTTCCAATTAATTACACAGTTCGACAATTTTGTACGTGCTGTGATGTTCCAAACATCACAACGTTGTAGCGGGTGTTCGGTTTTCATTCGACTGCTCCTTATAATCTTTACACCAAATACACTTTTATTCAGTTCTCCAATTTCCATTGGTGACTTTGGGCCCTACGTACTTCACTGACAAAACCATTTATATTTTTAATAATAATGCTATTAGTTTTACGTCCCACTAACTACTTTTTAAGGTCTTCGGAGACGCCGAGGTGCCGGAATTTAGTCCCGCAGGAGTTCTTTAACGTGCCGGTAAATCTACGGACACGGAGCTGTCGTATTTGAGCACCTTCAAATACCACCGGACTGAGCCAGGATCGAACCTGCCAAGTTGGGGTTAGAAGGCCAGCGCCTTAACCGTCTGAGCCACTCAGCCCGGCATTTATATTTTTAAGCTGAATATTTTTTCAATCATAATTTAGCGTGGGCTTCCCATTAAAACGCACCTCGCTTCGTCGAGGCTTTCCATGGTGTATAAAATAATCATTCCTCGACGAATGTATCAGATGTGTTGAATCCGTGCTTCTTTCATAACGTAATGAAGTCAACCATTTACTTGATAATGTTACTCTTAGGCAACGAAGTTTTGGATTCTCGTATACAACTTATCATCATGTTGGTAATATGAATTTCAAGCAACATAAACTTGTCTATGAAAATAAAGATCAGATAGCAAGTGAACATTTCTTTTTAAAATGATCCTTATACTGAAAACACCTCTTTGATTACGATTTATGTAACCTGATAAAAAGGGTGTTAATCGTGTCAAGGTACACTAAGTCAATGTAGGACTAACGACAAGACTACTTCATATGAGATTATTGAAGTGAAAAGTTACGTCCTTGTGATTTGAATTCCACGTAAAATCGGAGGCCCCGTGCCTATGATTACGATATCAACAGCTACGAAGAACTAAACACTTTAAGAATTACAATAGCAATTATTTTCCATAGAAATTAACTAGTACTGATTTCAGATTCTGCGCCTCTACGGTATCCCAACACATCGTAATAATTTTCAGTTTTCAATGTTGACAAATTGTCAGGCTCTTTGCAAAAATCAAATAATTGTATCGATAGAGATGGAATTTTGAAGCAATTCTGTGAGTTGTCTGCTGTTTTGAGATGCTTGTGTTCATGTCAGACTACTTCATTGACTCTTAAAAAAGAGAAAATATAGAGTATTCCGTCTTAATATTCTGTATGATGAAATCGCAAATGTCTTAATTATAGATATTCAGCTAATGATCTGATAGATATGTAGGCCGAAACTTTTCTTCATTTTTTGTGTGTGTCTACAATCCTCAGAAACCACGATCATTTTGGAATAATATTTTGATGTAAACCATACAATACGGGACACTGAAAGAGACAACTTAGGAACACACCATTGTAAATATAACTTGACAAAATTCTTATCAATTTCGTGACAGAGTTTACAGTTACTTGTCATCCGTCAAAAATTGTTTAAATGAGGATTGCATCCTACAGCATATATGACGCTATTTACCTCACAAATGTATACATTTTATTTTCTTACTGCACCTATGTGTTTTTATTTTTGTAACAACTGGTTGTCCACTTGGACAGCCTCCAACTCGGTTCTTAACCATTCCACTTATAGAACGTCAACAGGCGGGTGAAGCCGTATTGCAAGTTATAACGATCATTTCTTGAAGCAGGTACGAGGATGGAGGCCGCTTTCGCTACAGAACTCACTGTTTTGTAAATTTGCACAGAGCTTGCGAGTCGATACAGAGTTGACCTTATTATACCCAGCTGTGCATTGAATTATACATTAACTCTCAAACATTTCTATGCTTCTTCTTTACGCAGCCTTTACTGAATAATTAAATGCTCCCTTTAGCTTATCAGATAGCTTTTATTCAACGTCTATCTGGTACAACTCTAAGTAATAATTTCACAACTGAGTTCATAACAACAGCAAAGAAGATAATATTCCTAAAGTGGATTACAAACTTTTTCGCTGTATGTTATGAGAGATTGACATCAAATATAATATCTGAGTTATTAAATAAAGTACACTGACTGACAGAGCAAATGCAACACCAAGAAGGAGTGGTCAGAACTTTATGCCAATTGCAGGGTAGACTGACGTCACTGAGGTATGCTCATGATGTGAAATGCGCCGCTGTGCTGCGCACGTAGCGAACGATAAATGGGACACGGCGTTGGCGAATGGCCCACTTCGTACCGTGATTTCTCAGCCGACAGTCATTGTAGAACGTGTTGTCGTGTGCCACAGGACACGTGTATAGCTAAGAATGCCAGGCCGCCGTCAACGGAGGCATATCCAGCAGACAGACGACTTTACGAGGGGTATGGTGATCGGGCTGAGAAGGGCAGGTTGGTCGCTTCGTCAAATCGCAGCCGATACCCATAGGGATGTGTCCACGGTGCAGCGCCTGTGGCGAAGATGGTTGGCGCAGGGATATGTGGCACGTGCGAGGGGTCCAGGTGCAGCCCGAGTGACGTCAGCACGCGAGGATCGGCGCATCCGCCGCCAAGCGGTGGCAGCCCCGCACGCCACGTCAACCGCCATTCTTCAGCATGTGCAAGACACCCTGGCTGTTCCAATATCGACCAGAACAATTTCCCGTCGATTGGTTGAAGGAGGCCTGCACTCCCGGTGTCCGCTTAGAAGACTACCATTGACCCCACAGCATAGACGTGCACGCCTGGCATGGTGCCGGGCTAGAGCGACTTGGATGAGGGAATGGCGGAACGTCGTGTTCTCCGATGAGTCACGCTTCTGTTCTGTCAATGATAGTCACCGCAGACGAGTGTGGCGTCGGCGTGGAGAAAGGGTCAAATCCGGCAGTAACTGTGGAGCACCCTACCGCTAGACAACGCGGCATCATGGTTTGGGGCGCTATTGCGTATGATTCCACGTCACCTCTAGTGCGTATTCAAGGCACGTTAAATGCCCACCGCTACGTGCAGCATGTGCTGCGTCCGGTGGCACTCCCGTACCTTCAGGGGCTGCCCAATGTTCTGTTCCTCGCAGGATAATGCCCGCCCACACACTGCTCGCATCTCCCAACAGGCTCTACGACGTGTACAGATGCTTCCGTGGCCAGCGTACTCTCCGGATCTCTCACCAATCGAACACGTGTGGGATCTCATTGGACGCCGTTTGTAAACTCTGCCCCAGCCTCGTACGGACGACCAACTGTGGCAAATGGTTGACAGAGAATGGAGAACCATCCCTCAGGACACCATCCGCACTCTTATTGACTCTGTACCTCGACGTGTTTCTGCGTGCATCGCCGCTCGCGGTGGTCCTACATCCTACTGAGTCGATGCCGTGCGCATTGTGTAACCTGCATATCGGTTTGAAATAAACATCAATTATTCGTCCGTGCCGTCTCTGTTTTTCCCCCAACTTTCATCCCTTTCGAACCACTCCTTCTTGGTGTTGCATTTGCTCTGTCAGTCAGTGTATTTTTGATTAGTGATTTTCGTATACTTACAATAGGCCTCCATTAATGTAATTTAATGGACAAATTCGAACATCCGGTAGTGCACAAGAAAGAACAATACTTTTAATTCTAAGGAATATCTTTCTTCCTGGTCTTTCTCCCAGTTTCATTGAGTTCGCACTAAAGTCCATTACGCCTAATTTCACTGTAGGATGCCCTTTTCTGACGTTAACCCAATATGGAGGGACATATTCACTATTGTCTCTTTGTATGGTGGTTAGTAGTGCGCTGTGTTTATGCCTGTGTGAATTAGGACTCGCATTAATAACTTGAGCCAGAAGAATTAACCAAGCGATGACAAAATCACCGTCCGAACCGGAAATCGAACCCGGGGCCCTTTGAATAGAATACTGTCATTCAGCCAAGAAGCCAGACTATTCTGAGGAATAAATATTAAGCCAATAATCTCTCCATATGAAATCCACGTGCTACTTTTCATGGGGGTTCATGATTTCAAAATTTTGCTAACTTTGCAACGAGGTACGAATCTTAAATTTTTGCGTACGTGTTCAGTATGTATTATCACTTGATTAAGATATAAAAAGGGTTGAAATGTTGTAAGTTATTTTACATAGTATTCTAGACAATAACTATATTCACTCAGAATTAAAAAAACAAAAGAGTTTTTCTGAAAATTCTTCTGTCCGGCTCCATGGCTAAATGGTTAGCAGGCTGGCCTTTGGTCACAGGGGTCCCGGCTTCGATTCCAGGCAGGGTAGGGAAATTTAACCTTAATTGGTTAATTTCTCTGGCACGGGGGCTTCTTCGAGCAAGGATTGTGCATATCTAGTTAGCAAAATATGGGTGATTGAGATGACTGAATATTTTTCATATTGTGTGAATTTATTGGATACATAAATGACAAATAGATTCCTCTCTATTATACAATTTGCTTTCTAAAGCTATAAGTTAATGTCCCTCTTACATTTTGTGCCAGTTTACAATGTGAGCTATAAATACGGAGGTGGTGTGTTTGTCCCTTCGAAGTAGATTGCACCTGGGTGAGTGTATTGCAACCTTTCACTTGCCTGGTGTAGAAATGGCTCACGTTGTAGCATGCATGATAATGTATACTATGATAGCATTATTCTGAGAGTCGCACATCTTGAGAGGCAATTTAAATCAGTCCCGCGTTATTTATATGTCAGCTTGCAAGTTGACATTAGTAGAATAAATAATTTCAATATATATATAAGCTGCACATTGAGGATATGAATTCTGATATATCATAAACACATACGGTTGATTTTTTTTTTTTTTTTTTTTTTTTTGCTATTTGCTTTACGTCGCACCGGCAAAAAAAAAGTCTTATGGCGATGATGGGACAGGAAAGGGCTAGGAGTGAGAAGGAAGCGGCCGTGGCCTTAATGAAGGTACAGCCCCGGCATGTGCCTGATGTGAAAATGGGAAACCACGGAAAACCATCTTCAGGGCTGCTGACAGTGTGGTTCGAACCCACTATCTCCCGAATACTGGATACTGGCCGCACTTAAGCGACTGCAGCTATCGAGCTCGGTTAAACACATCTTGCTACCTGAGGAAACAATAGATATGTACGAAAAGGAGGCAGCTGATGAAGTATTAAGACATACCAAACAAGAAACATTATTTCGCTGGAATAAGGTATTTAAAAGGTGTTAATCAGAAATATGGACGCTAAAATTAATATATATCACGAAAATATTGTCAGCGAATATAACGTGTTTTGTTTCTAATGCGAAGACTAAATACAAGTGCTATCGTGACGTTAAGAAATAACAGCCAACAGTTAATATAAAAGGTCCCGATCGGAAGCATTCTCGCTGCTACTTACTTATTTACTCACTACCCACTTACTACTCAATTTCATGCAATTTTCCGTACTTCGTAACCTTACTACTACTATGCCCGTGGCGATACAACAACAGACTGTTTTGCAGACTTATAAATGTAGTCGAACCTACAGTAGTTTTAATGGGTGTGTTAGTATAAGATGTATGTGTTAGTCGGAAATATTTGGTGCAGCGATTGTTGAATTCATATGGTATTTGCAAAGAGGAGCTTCTTACGTCCAATATATATTGTACTGTACATTATAACGTCGATGGGACTCAGTAGGCTACTAATGCAAGTGTCGTTAAATGCTTGAAAATATGGTTCAGGTAAACCTTGTTTAATATTCTACTAATGTTTATGTTCGAGTTTCAGATGTAACCTTGAACATAAGCCACCAAAAAAATATACTGATATTAACTAGGCGACACTGAAACTTATGGCTTTAAACAAAGAATGAACTGTCAAAATTTAAGTTCCCATTAGAAACTTAATATTCATCATCATCATCTGTTTACCCTCCAGGTTCGGCTTTTCCCTCAGACTCAGCGAGGGATCCCACCTCTACCGCCTCAAGGGCAGTGTCCCGGAGCTTCAGACTCTTGGTCGGGGGATACAACTGGGGAGAATGACCAGTACCTCGCCCAGGCGGCCTCACCTGCTATGCTGAACAGGGGCCTTGTGAAGGGATGGGAAGATTGGAAGGGATAGGCAAGGAAGAGGGAAGGAAACGGCCGTGGCCTTAAGTTAGGTACCATCCCGGCATTCGCCTGGAGGAGAAGTGGGAAACCACGGAAAACCACTTCCAGGATGGCTGAGGTGGGAATCGAACCCACCTCTACTCAGTTGACCTCCCGAGGCTGAGTGGACCCCGTTCCAGCCCTCGTACCACTTTTCAAATTTCGTGGCAGAGCCGGGAATCGAACCCGGACCTCCGGGGGTGGCAGCTAATCACGCTAACCACTACACCACAGAGGCGGACCAGAAACTTAATATTACCGATTGAAAATGTTAAAATAACACAGGTTACCCAATCGTGAAAATAAACAGTGCTTCGCCAAAGTGAGGCATCGGGGTCTTCAGTTGGAATACAACGTATCTCCAAGACACCGGGCTGCTAATTCTAATACAGTATTGTGACACCACTGAAAGCCATCCTAAAAGAGAATAATAGAATGGCATTGCACTAGGGGAGATTTGACACTGCAAATTACTATATATGGCTTGGGTATCATGAATTCCATTCTTTGTAAAAGGAAAGTACGGTGCAAATAGGTAGAAATCGTAAGCTTGGGGGGAGAGAATTTCCTACTTTTGCTCCAAGAAATCCCAGTATTTCACCTAATATTCAGTCTTCCACCTTAACTCCAGGTTGGGGTGGTACTTAAAGTTCAGACCACCACCATGCCCCTGTTTAGGAGCGAGGAGGTATAATTTTTGTAATTTACGTAATTTACATTATACTTTAACATTCTAAACAACAATTACATAATTATTACAAAAATGAGAACGCACAATAATTAACTCTTTTTGAGTAAACTTTCGTGACAATTGTTGAACGAGTTCAAGCAGTTCTGTTATAAGATTATTATTATTACAATTCGTCGCACCGACACAGATATGTCTTATGGCGACGATGGGATAGAAAAGGCATAGGAGTGGGAAGGAAGCGGCCGTGGACTCAATTAAGGTACAGCCCCAGCATTTGCCTGGTGTGAAAATAGGAAACCACGGAAAACCATCTTCAGGGCTGCCGACAGTGGGGTTCGAACTCACTATCTCCCGGATGGAAGCTCACAGCTGTGCGCCCCTAACTGCACGGCTAACTTGCCCGGTCTGTTATAAGAGACAGGAGGGGTAAACGAATGAAAATCACAGAAAAGGCAGCAGACAGTATACTACCAATCTGAAGCAAATAATTCTCTCGACTAACAATTGTCAAAAGGGAAGTAAATATTCTGTGAGGCGTATGATGTATCATCCCATGGATATTATTGGGTTAAGGACAATCACCACCTCCTTCTCAATTGTTTTAGCCCCTTCTTACTTCTTTTTTTCATTTCTTCTGTCTTTTCCTGCTATGGACCACATGAAGTAACCACGATTTTCTTCCTAGCCTTCCTGTCTTTGGGTAATTCTTCATTCTTTCACAGTATCCCCTCCTTCTTCCCTCCATCAAGACCGATTTCCATTGTTTCTTCTCTTTCTCTTGAAACTCCCGAAATCCTTAAACGTTTTTCTGAAAATAACCGTGTTTATTATCTTGTTTCTTGTGGTACTCGGCTCAGTCATATCCTGTTCAACTTGATGAACCATCGGAGTTCTGTTTTGAGACTTTTATCGAAATTATAATATATTCTCTTCGTTGGGCTGTCTGGATTCATCCGGACCAAATGGCCATACAAGAAAACCCTTTTTCTGATACTCTCCTTTATTCTTCATTTTCCTCCATTCATTTTCTATTTTCTTTGGAACAAGGATCTTTCTTAGCACTTGCTTTTCTTAATCTGTTTAGGGTTGTTTTTCCCCTCAGACTCAGCAAGGGATTCCACTTTTACCACCTAACGGGCAGTGTCCTGGAGCTTGAGACTTTGGGCCGGGGATACAACTGGGGAGGAGGACCAGTATCTCGCCCAGGCGGCCTCGCCTGCTATGCTGAACAGGGGCCTTGTGAAGGGTTAGGAAGACTGGAAGGGATAGACAAGGAAGAGGGAAGGAAGCGGCCGTGGCCTTAAGTTTGGTACCATCCCGGCATTTGCCTGGAGGAGAAGTGGGAAACCACGGAAAACCACTTCCAGGATGGCTGAAGAGGGAATCGAACCCCCCTCTACTCAGTTGACCTCCCGAGGCTGCGTGGATCCCATTCCAGCCCTTGTACCACTTTTCAAATTTCGTGGCAGAGCTGGGAATCGAACCCGGACCTCCGGGGGTGGCAGCTAATCACACTAACCACTACACCACAGAGGAGGACACTCGCTTTTCCTTTTCTAATTTATCAATTTTGCACATATTTGTTTAAGACGAAACATCCAGTTGCATACAGGCACTACGGTTTTATGACGGAATTGTAATGATGAAGTTTCCCTTTTTTTTTTCTTTTTTCTTGGACATTGATGTTTTGTTGTAAATATCTTTGGTTAATTGATAAGCTAGTTCCATTTTTTTATCTTGTTTTGTTTGCTACTTTATCAAGACTATTATGCTAAACTATTTCTCCAGGAAATTTAAATTTGTTTACTTTCATAACTATACCATATTTCGTGTTAAGACATTTTAGAGCATCTTTAATGCTTCCCATCAATTCCGTTTTGTCAAAGTAAATTTTAGTCCCCATTAATTTTACTGTACAGACCAGTGAAACAGTTCGTCGAGCAGATTTCACACTCAATAGGCGCAAGAGGGTATTGGCCACGATACCCCTAAAATGAAGCAACAAAAGCAATAATTTTCATTTTCTCGGCAAGGAACACGTAGCTCAAAATGAATGGTAGTTCCATTACTCCGTGACGTAGGGTTATGCGTCAGAGTTCTACGGATGTCACACTTGCATGAGAGACCATTGTAAGCTCCAGACATACATACGACTCTCATTACACAAGAGGTCGATTCGTTCTAGCAGTTAAATTCCAATTATATATACCGCTTAACAAAACAATCACCTGCTTGAGAGTACGCATTAAAAGCCCATCTCAGCAGCCATGTTTGCCTGGGTTCCGGCAACGTATTATTAAGATGGGCGTATAGTGGATTCATCTAATGCGAGACCAATCCTTCGCCAGACATTAGGCCACTGGAAGTAACAAGCTGGGTAGATGATGTGAGTATAGTCTCAGCAAATGAATATCGAGTACGTAGGTATTATATGCAGTTGATATGTAAATTAGTTGGGGGGAGGGGGAGGATTCATGGGGACTCTGTGTTAGTGGTGTCAGCCATTAGCAACTTAGTATCGAAACATGTGCGTGTTGCAGCGTATAGGAAGTACTGAAGATTTTGTACCACTATAAGAACTTGAAGAGTCTGAGAAGGAAACCCGATAAGTCACGTTTTTCATATTTTAACCCTTCTAGATTGTGAATACTTTTTCCACGGGTACCATACGTAATATTTGACGAAATTCGATTTTATTAAATCACTCAAAATTAACACCATCCACATTATTTTTCTCGGAATTTGAAATACATGTTCAGGTTGTTAGGTCGTATCGTGTACTTATAGTACATGCCGAAGATATCGTCTCTGTACGGGCAATAACTTGTATCCCACAATTTATTTTCCTTCTCGTCACCAGTGGCAGTTCGTGCATGAAGGGCTTTTGGGTGCCGCCCCGCCCCCTTTTCAAAAACATTGAACGTTATTTCACCCTGTAAATGATTACATAAAGAGATGGACAAATGTAGCGAAGTCGAACTTTAGTGCGATATTCGGTTAAACAATGTTATCTTTGTTGTTTCGACTGTTAACATTTTGCTTTTTCAAGAAAATGACGAAGGGTTTCAGACCGTGGCTGCTGTCCAGCAAGCACGATGTTTTCTCTTTAGTCGTGAGGCGATCGGACTGTGGCATCAGAGCCCTGAGTATTAGTCCCGTGACTTTGCTAGTGTGCGGGGTGCGGGAGGAGCCCGGGAGGAGCCTGGAAGGACCGTGTGGTCTTGTCAGGGGAAGGAAGACTGCTGGCGGGTATGATCTGTACGGCAGAGCCCTCAGAAACATTGCCAACCACTTTCAAATGTACCTAGGTTCCCCCCCCCCCCCCCCCACGTCTTATACCGGTATTAATTAATTAATTCCAAAACATTTTACAAAACAATGAATTCCATTAATCTGAATATTTAAACATTCAATTCTATAAAGAAGCTAAAATAAAGATTCAAAATGTAACCGTAATGTAACGGCACTATTTGTTGGGTGGTCAAATTGTTAGAAACGTTGTCATGCTTTGAAATTTGAGCAATGAGATAGAAATTCGGGAGTGCATTGTTTATTTGTGTTCATGAATGTTGTTATTATCAATTGTGATTGTGATCAGTGAAACAGTGCAGTGCCATAATAGTCGGGATTGCATTAGCCGTTAGCCTTTTAATTAAAGTGTGTGCATAAATGCCATTGTAGTGTAGTTAATTAATCAATTAATTAATGTTGTAGTGGAAGCAGATTTCTATACAGCCAGTGTCATCGGGTTATTATTATTATTATTATTATTATTATTATTATTATTATTATTATTATTATTATTATTATTATCAATCTAAAAGTATCGTGGTGCTGGCCAGTGAAAACTGGACCGACTGGGGAGGGGAAAGAGATGGAGGCACAGCCCTGCCAGAGTAAAATGTCACGAATCGCCACTGCTCGTCACATCTCCCAGCCACACATGAATATACAGTCCATCAGAACAATGTTCGTTGTGTTCATTTTCCTATGCCGCTATGTAAAGGAAAATGAACCTTGCCGTACCGCACTGTAGGAATGCATGGTTTCATGAAGTATTTACGCACTCCTACAGTATAATGCATTCAAGGTTCGTTTCACTTTACATACTAGCACAGAAAATGAACGCAACGACTGATGTTCTGATGGACTGCATATCCATGTGTGGCTGGGATGCGTGACCAGTCATAAGGAGGATGATGGATATGAAAACCATTGTCGGATACGAGGTTTTCCCGTACAGCGAAGATATCGTCGCTCGACCGGTAAAAGGTTGTATTCCACAAAGCTCTTCCTATCAATTATTCTCCTTAAGACTGGTCACGCCTCCCAGCCACGTATGGATATGCAGTCCATCAGAACAAATTTTGTTGTGTTCATTTTCCTATGCATATGTGTAAAGGAAAATGAACCTTACAGTACCGTACTGTAGGCATAGAGTTAGTAAATGAAACACTAGAGTTAGCATTGGCGCCACCGTCTACGAGAGAAACAGTGTAGCGAGCGGAGCATGTTGAAATCGCAGCTGTTTGGCAAAAAGCTCTCTCCGCCGTACTCATCAATGTAAATCGGGGCCTTTTAAAACTGTGTGAATATGAATAACGTTTAAAATTCTTACATGTAAATATTCTCAGATACTATAGTATACTTGTGATGCTTCTCTCCAGTAAAAAGGAAAGCCCAAAAAGCATGCATACAGGATTAAATGCGTAATAAAGGAGGACGGTGTTCAGGTGCAGTTAAGTAACAAAAATCAATTTACTGGTCATATTAAGTCTTGTTAACAACATACGTTTAGAAGGAGGGCTCGTATATTTCGCTATTTTTTTGTGTAAATGACCAGAAATTTGGTATAATTCTGCCCAACGACCGAAAATGTTCTCTCTCGTACGAAGCGCATGAGCGAGATTTTAGGCCTAAAAATGTTGGCGCGATTATAATAATACAAGGCATGGAAATAGAGCCCGTACAACGCTATCGAAGTGTCACACTGAAGTTGAATGAATGAATACTGATCTGCATTTAGGGCAGTCGCCCAGGTGGCAGATTCCCTATCTGTTGCTTTCCTAGCCTTTTCCTAAATGATTTCAAAGAAATTGGAAATTTATTGAACGTCTCCCTTGGTAAGTTATTCCAATCCCTAACTCCCCTTCTTATAAATGAATATTTGCCCCAGTTTGTCCTCTTGAATTCCACTTTATCTTCATATTGTGATCTTTCTACTTTTATAAACGCGACTCAAACCTATTCGTCTACTAATGTCATTCCACGCCATCTCTCCGCTAACAGCTCGGAACATACCACTTAGTCGAGGAGCTCTTCTTCTTTCTCTCAATTCTTCCCAACCCAAACTTTGCAACATTTTTGTAACGCTAAAGGGTAAAGTATACAAAATATTACCATCGCCGGTTTAGACCTTAGCTTTCTGAGCCCATAGCTTTCTGAGCCCAAATTGGCAGGCTCGAGTCTGGCTCAGTCCGGTGATACCTGAAGGTGCTCAAATAAGTCAGCCTCTTGTAAATAGATAGATTTAGCGGCACATGAAGGAACTCCCGTAGGAAAAAATTCTCACGCCCCAGCGTCTCCGCAAACCGTACAAGTACGTAGTGGGACGTAAAGCCATGTTTATTATTATCACTACCATCACCATTATTATTATTATTATTATTATTATTATTATTATTATTATTATTATTATTATTATTATTATTATTATTATTGATGTTTTCTAAACGTGATTAAAAGTGAAAATATGTCACTCTGTTGTGGTTTCGGCCTATTATGGAGTTTTTATTTAGCTTTTCCAGAAATGTATGATTTGCTTTAAGATTTTAACTCTTAAAATGATTTCCGTTGATGGAAAGGGAGAGTGGTAAACTATACGATTGAAGAGAATTGAAAAAATACTTACAATATTTTTTACAATTTGATTTACATCGCACCGACACAGACAGGCCTTACGGCGATGATGGGTTGGGAGTGGGAAGGAAGCGCCCATGGGCTTAATTAAGGTACAGCCCCAGCATTTGCCTGGTGTGAAAATGGGAAACCACGGAAAACCATCTTCGGAGCTGCCGAAAATGGGGTTTGAACCCACTATTTCCCGAAAGCAAGCTTACAGCTGCGTGGTGGTGGTGGTGATTACTGTTTTAAGAGGAAGTACAACTAGGCAACCATCCTCTATATAACACTAATCAGAGAGAGAAAATGGAAGAGGTCCGACACTTCGAAAAATGAAGACATCGGCTAAAGGAAGACAAGTGCCACGAAGGGCATGAAAATGAAAGACTCCCTAGGCCTCCATACGTAATACCGTCGGGATCTAAAAAGAACAAGAGTCGATCAAGGGAGGTCGGATAAGATAGATGAAAGTGAGGAGCCTGGCACAAGTAAGTGGAAGCAATGCCAGGACTCAGCTGAGGGCTCCGTGGTCGCCAACCCACGCTCCAATGTTCAGACCCCCTGAGGCCCCTTTTAGTCGCCTCTTACGACAGGCAGGGAACACCATGGGTGTTATTCTACCGCCCCCACCCACAGAGGGATTACAGCTGCGAGGCCCTAACCGCACCACTAACTCTTTCAGTCAATAATACATTATCCTTGTATATAGTCGTATGTGACATTTAAAGGAATAATAATATTGACGAAAGTAAAGGAATCATATGTTCACACGGTGTGGCACATCTAATCTCTAAATTGTAAAATGTGGTAAGCTATGAATGGGGACTGCTACACGTATTGTATGAAGGGATGCAACAAACTGTATATACAGAAAATATATTCAATAGCTTTTAATAGGCCTACTATAAATACACACAAAAAGTGGAAAAACGGACCACAATTCCAGGCTATCATGCACATCTTTCCTTATTTTCTTTTTTGTACCAATTTGCTTTACGTCGCACCGACACACATAGGTCTTACGATGACTATAGGACAGGAAAGGGCTAGGAGTGGGAAGAAAACGACTGTGGCCTTAATTAAGGTACAGCTTAATTGGTGTGAGAAATGGAAACCATCTTCAGGGCTGCCGACAGTGGGATTCAAACCCACTATGTCCTGAACGTAAACTGACAGCTACGTGACATAAAGCCTGCAGCCACTCGCTCGGTATTATGCACATGGCCATTCAGTGAAAGGAAAATATCATCCCTTATATTTCGTAAAACATTAATTTCAGTCTTCAAGGTAAGATCAAAAGAATCTCATTCACGCCGACAGGGGAATCAGTCGCGAAGTCAGCCCAAGTAGGCCAATTCACATGACAATGAGTGTCATGCAATGTATTATTTTATACGTACGGAAATGAATTTCAAGGAAAATACCTGTGAAATGATATGCTATGGCCCTTTGTGAACCTCTCTATGCAGCCATAAGCTGCACAGGAGACTGACATTTCCCTTCAAAGAAGTATATACTTCAATTTATCGGGAAGCTCCAGTAGTGACAGTGCCAAACAATCCAGCTTTTGCCAAACAGCGCGCTCGTTCAACTTCGCACGCGACTGCAGCGCCGATGATACCTCTAGTGTTTCATTTACTAACTCTATGACTGTAGGAATGTACGTTTGCATTGCGTATTTACGCACTCCTAGTGTACAATGCATGTAAGGTTCATTTGCGTTTAATCGTCGACATAGGAAAACGAACACAACGGACATTGTTCTGATGGACTGCGAATCCATATATGGCTGGGAGGCGTGACCGGTATTAAGGAGAATAATGGATAGGAAGAGTATTGTGGGATACAACCTTTTTACTGGTGAAGCGACGATATGTTAAGTATAGAACAAACTGGCTAACCGGACACCGGTGGAAACCGAGCCCACAACCATCGGATTTTGCATCCGATGCTCTCTCATTCGAGCCAATAGAACAACAATGACAGGGTCACTGTATCTCTTTGGCATTTAGTGTTAAAAATCTTAAAAATACCCTTTTCTTCTTTTCCAAAAATTGAATTTTTTATTTGAACCTTTTATAATTTATTAAGGTTATTCTTTGCACAATATTCCTATTGTTCAAACAACTGCCCATTGTTTCCATTTTTGAAATCTATGGACAGCTGCCTCAAGAGTAGCTGTGATGTGCTAATTTAATGGCTTGACCTAGAATTGGATGATTCACACTGAACTTGTGGGGTGGCGTCTCAAAAATTCCGCTGCGTTCATCCGCTTATTTCAAATATCGCAAAGGTGCTGTGTTGTCAGGTTGCTAGAGGAGGAATGAACTTACCTTCTTCTTTATCTGTTTACCCTCCAAGGTCGTTTTTTCCCTCGGACTCAGCGAGAGATCTCACCTCTACCGCCTCAAGGGCAGTGTTCTGGAGCTTCAGACTCTGGGTCGGGGGATACAACTAGGGAGGATGACCAGTACCTGACCCAGGCGGCCTCACCTGCTATGCTGAGCGGGGGCCTTGTGGAGGGATGGGAAGATTGGAAGGGATAGACAAGGAAGAGGGAAGGAAGCGGCCGTGGCCTTAAGTTAGGTACCATCGCGGCATTTTCCTGGAGGAGAAGTGGAAACCACGAGAAACCACTTCCAGGATGGCTGAGCCGGGAATCGAACCCGGACCTCCGGGGGCAGCTAATCACACTAACCACTGCACCACAGAGGCGGACCATATAATTCATTTCACTTTAAAGTGAAAATATATTGCTTGGCTATATTCAAAAGCTCATTTAGTCTCTAAAATAAAGGATTTCACCATTGTTGATAAGGCAGTTCAGCCATTTTAAATTTTGCGATGGCGGTTCTTAATCTGACGGCTGGTTGACATGAGTAAAATACACCATAAGGTAAGTGCAATGGGAGTTCATCAGGAGCCTCCTTTGATATAACGGTAAGTGATTTTTCACAGTAACCCCTCAAACCCCTCAACAAATTACCCAACTACAGAACTTGATCTTAGCCAAGAGGCCGAGTTACTTCTAACGATAATAATACAGTAAAACGTGCTCAAAGTGAAAGTTGAATAAAGCGGAAACTTGTCCACAACGGAATATCTTCACGGTCCCAGAGAAGATAATGTTCTTACTTTTGTATAATGCAGAATCCCCTCAACGAGAAGCGGAAATTAAAAGTGAAAAACTTTCACAACTACGACCTACTTTATGCACTATTTGAGGAAAACATTTGGGAAACTTTTTTGGGAAGACTTGGAAGAAAGGAGACGAGCTGCTCGACTAAGTGGTATGTTCCGAGTTGTCAGTGGAGAGATGGCGCTGAATGACATGTTAACTTGTACAATGCGGAAAATACTAGGAACTAGTTTAGTCCTCCATACATTATTTGTGAATTTCTAGTGCTGGTATGATCAACGTCATTGTTCGGACAAACTGACGCTCGCATTTAGAGAGAGCGGATTGTGGAACGAATGAAGTGCTTTAAAACGCATCAGCAATGTCCAGATTGCATAAAGCAATAAACGTTCCCTGTGAGGCAGAGAACTTCCCTTCCTAGCCTTCCTGACAATTTACGACATACCAATTTTCGAATCAGCTACAGCCCTTCTAGCAGTGAGAAAGGCAGGGAAAGAGGAGGAGACGGAAGGAGAAGGAGAAGACGTGCAAGAATGTGATGTTCGAAACAAGATTCGAACCCACGAACAGGCCCACAGTCCTTTTGTGACGTAAAACAATTTGCCATTACAGTTTACTCTTCCACTCTTCTTGAACTAATGTACTCAGCTCAAGACTGCATTTTGACAGACACGATTAGAACGAAGAGGAAACAAGATTCTTTGTTCGATCTGTTGAACAAAGGTTAGTGTTCGGAAGTGCTGTATAGAGTTTTATAATGGAAATATGTTTAAAGAGGGTACGGTATATCCAGTGTTCTGAAATGGTATAATGTAGTATTATGACAGTGAAAAAATGATGTAATGTGTATAATTCTGTATATTATAATAAAGCTCAATAATAATAATAATAATAATAATAATAATAATAATAATAATAATAATAATAAACAAATCAGTGAACTACAGTACTACGTACATCAATCTGGATGGCCGAGTGTCATGCGTAGGCAGTTGGAGGTAAACCAAACCAAACCCCATGGCACTATAGCCCTTGAAGGGCCTTGGCCTACCAAGCGACCGCTGCTCAGCCCGAAGGCCTTCAGATTACGAGGTGCCGTGTGGTCAGCACGGTGAGTCCTCTCGGCCGTTGTTCTTGGCTTCCTAGACCGGGGCCGCTATCTCACCGTCAGATAGCTCCTCAATTCTAATCACGTAGGCTGAGTGGATCTCGAACCAGCCCTCAGGTCCAGGTAAAAATCCCTGACCTGGCCGGGAATCGAACCCGGGGCCTGCGGGTAAGAGGCAGGCACGCTACCCCTACACCACGGGGCCGGATTAGTTAGAGGTAAGCTCTAAATAATATTTAAAATTACTGTTATAAGGCAAAATGAACGATGTTTTGTGTAAAGCGGAAACTTGTCTTATTCGGAAAAATTGTTTGGTCCCTTACGATTCTGCTTTGATCAAGTTTTACTGTAGTAATAATAATAATAATAATAATAATAATAATAATAATAATAATAATAATAATAATAATAAGTTTCTGTTTTGGTTTCGCGTCCTACAGCTAACGTTTTACGGTTTTCAGAGATGTCTAGTGACTGGGTTTTTGTCCCGCAGGAGTTCTTTTACGTGACAGTAAATCTACTGACACGAGACCGGTGTATCTGAGAATCGGTGTATCACCGGACTGAGCTGGGATCGAACCCACCAACTTGATTTCAGAAGTCCAGTGCTCTACCGTTTGAGTTAAACAGCCCGGCAACTATAGCACTGTGTGTAGAGCAAAAGGTAAATGAAACCCAACTTAAGTAATGTTCTCTAACATTAAATTATATTTATTTACTGTCAAAACTGAGAAGGTTGGGATTGTAATACCTGATAGTATAGTTTCATTTGCAAGCTGATGTGCATTATTTCTCGAACTTCCATCAAGTTCTGATAGATGGCACTATGTCATCCTAAAAAGAAGCAGGGAAATGCATGAAAACGTGTAGGAAATTTGAAAAGTTCAAACTAAAGAAACTCATAGTAAAAGATACAAAACTTTGTGTAATTCATCGATAACACCAGATATGAATATGTTAAACGACTATGTAATTGAATTTTAAAGACTTAACGAAACTTCCTCGTACACATCGTATACTATTCTTTCAATTTATATCAGGTACGTCGGAACATAAATGTTGTGAAATGTTATAAATACCAAGCACTTTCTTCCGCTGATCCGTTGTTGCAATTTCATGTCATCAAGGTTTTTCAGTTAGCCGGTTTAAATATCACCGGTGTGAGTTGGGATCGAACCCACCTTCTTGAACTCCGATGTCCAGTGCTCTACCGTTTGAGTTAAACATCCCGGTGTCTATACCACATTTTGGGTGAAAACCAGATAAATTTTGTGACAGTGGATGGTAATTTCACTCTTAGAATATGGAAACCCTGCATGTCTGTAAAATGGGCATTTTTTTTTGATCTAGTGGACAGTGGGAACTGAAGTGGATTTCGTCCGGTGAGTAGTACAAATTTAGACTTCAATTCAATTACTAAGCATAATATTTTCAGTTCGGCAGTATAAAAGCATTGACTTAATCGAATGCGTGGTTTCCTCGTTGAGTCCATCAACATTTTAGGTCAGACAGGTCTCAAGTTATTCCTTTGTTGCTGCTTTTTGATGCAACTTCAGCAATGTTTTTCTGACAGCACAAAGTGCGAAGAAGCTTTCCCTCCTTTTGTTCCCCTATAGCCTATTCTCTAAGCTATAACATCTTTAATACTACTTCATGAAGTCTGCCTTATGAATGTAGGAATTAATGACCTATGTCAGAATCTGTCACTTGTGAAATGGAAGCTTACGAGTGAAACCATGTGAAACTAGATCCTTGATATGGAGTTCTGTGCCATTGTGGCGACAATGGAATAAACCCATTCAAATATTTAGTAGAAAATGCTATTCGATACTTGTATGGTAACTTAATTAAATCAAAAGATGAAGTGGGAAGGGGAATCAACAAAATGATTAATTCTTTTCATAGCAAAACTCCAGTGTTTTCAAAACTACGACCTACTTTCTTCACTTTTTGATGAAATGAAATGTCGTATGGCTTTTAGTGCCGGGATATCCCAGGACGGATTCGGCTCGCCAGGTGCAGGTCTTTCTATTTGACACCCGTAGGTACCTACGCGTCGTGATGAGGATGAAATGATGATGAGGACAACACATATACCCAGCCCCCGTGTCATTGGAATTAACCAATTAAGGTTAAAATTCCCTACCCGGCCGGGAATCGAACCTGGGACCCTCTGAACCGAAGACCAGTACGCTGACCGTTGACCCAACGAGTCAGATATTTTTTGATGAAAACATTTGAAAATTTTTTGGGAAGACTAAATGGTATGTTCCAAGCTGTTAGTGGAGTGATGGCGTGGAATGACATTAGTAGACGAATAAGTCTGAGTGGTGTCTTTAAAAGTAGGGAAAGATCACAATATGAAGATTAAGTTGGAATTCAAGAGGACAAATGGACAAATGTTGTGGACTGGAATAACTTACTAAGGGAGATGTTAAATAAATTTCCAATTTATTTGCAATCATTTAAGAAAAGACTAAGAAAACAACACCTAGACGACTGTCCTAAATGCAGATCATAAATGACTGATTGGCCTTGCCATGCCTGTTCATGAACTATAGCCTCTGCCTTCCAGTGGATTTCGAGCAATTATTTAGTGGAAAATAGTTCTTTCTTTTTGGGAACATTTAAGTCCACGCAACAACAGATTTTCCTTCCATTTTCAAAATGTTCTGTCTAATAGAAGTCTAATATTTTGCCTCAGTGGCATTGTAGTACACCACCAAAACAGTGTTTTACTTCACTACGTTTTTCAGGAAGCTTCTATATGAGATAAAAGTCATTTTTTTTATTTGTTTAACGTCGCACTAACACATCGAAGGTTTTCGGCGACGGAAGGGTGGAAGATTGGGAAGGTAGCGGCCGTGGCCTTCATTAGGGTACAGCCCCAGCATTTGCCTGGTGTGAATATGGGAAACCACAGAAAAACATCTTCAGGGCTGGAGATAGTGGGGTTCGAACCCACTATCTCCCGAATGCAAGCTCACAGCTGCGCGACCCTAACCGCACGGCCACTTGCTCGGTAGATAAAAGTCATTCAATGCACTGACTGGAAAAAGCAGCAACTTATTTTCCCAAGCAATAAACAGGTTTTAGTGATAGAATGTATGTTTTTGTGTTACACAAGCAAAACGTCGTTAATAACGGAAGTTTTGTGCGCCGATATAATTGAAAATGGACAGATAATCAGATATGTACAAAGCGTCCTCTTAGTTACACATGCTAAAACTAACTAATGTACGTTACAGGTTAGTTGGAGCTAAGAACACTTCTAAGATGAAGGAAAGTGGGATATCAACACACTTGTCTACTCAGGTATGCTAAATGGGACTAAGTGAAAACCCTTATTCTCTTAAAACAGTATTAAATTCAGGAATTGAATCCTGATCAAACAGACGAGAAAAATCAAGACCTTGGGGCCAGGATGTACCACGGTATTTCAATATCGGTCGCATGGGATACGGATATCTTTAATGACGTATGTAGGAACCTACTATCCGAATTCTGAAGACAAAGGGAAAGATTGAGAAATGAGAACGTGGCTACGTATAGAAATAAGCATGAAAAACAATTAGTTGAAATATAGGAAGATATACTGATAAGGTTTGCACATATTTGAACAAGCGAATGAAAGAAAGGCTAAGTATGAAATTGCAATGAGGAGAGGAGGTAGTCTAGCAAGTCGGGAAAATTGTGACTAGAACCCTTAGGAGTGAATACATTGTCGGAAAGATTAGCCCTATTAAAGAGTGAATTTCACCAAGCGAACTTAGAATTTAATGTTCGACAAAGTAAAATTCTTATGCTTTCTCTTCATAACTCCGTTATTTTTCGAGAAAAATGGTTCTATGTTTTGACACATCTTTTATCTGATAAAATCCAAAATAATTGATAACCGTTAGCCCTAAGAGCACACATACATGATTTAGAATTCATTTTTGTCAAAATGTTATTTGTTTATTAAATTTTAAATGTTAATGCTCTAAAGGAGCATTTCGAGCTTGCGGTCCAGGGCGTTCGCACGTTCATCGCAGTATCTGACACATTATAGGGTCAGGTTCTCAAATACGGCCACCAAAGTATATTCGTATATTTTATTCGAAGGTAAAAATGAGTATAAAGACAGATTAAAGTGGAAATGAAAGGTGCATAACTACTATATAATTAGTATGCAGGAATTCGAAACAACTGTATTATAGATGAATTTACTTGAACTTATTTAGGATCATTGTAAAACGGCCGTAACTTATTAGAAGACAGTCTTGTAAGATGGCCATCTATGGAAAATTCTGTTTATGAACACTTTTCACACACAAAATCGTTTACACCATGTGCATTTGCACATTTCTCATGACACCACATAGTGCACTTCACACAACACACCCAGATTTACCCGTCGTAGTATTCGCTGAAGAGTCCATCACATAATATCCACACCTGCTATCATCACTGTTTTGTGCGGATCCATTTTTCGCTTTCGGGTTCATTTTCGCCATTTTCTTTGCTCTTCGTTCTCTTATGTTTTGTGGGGAAGTCAATATTGTGGCTTTTTTGACTTCTGCCTGTATTGTTCTTCCTTGGTACAGAAGGCGTAGGGCATAGTTGCTGCACCTGCCAGGTTACCGGCCGTGTTACAAGACCATACACTTCCAAATAATTCACGACCTATCTCACACATGGCAGCACTAATCTACCGTAACGAACTACGCTTCTCTTCACTGAAGGCCATGCTTTAACAGGCAATGTTCACCTTTTATAATTTAAAACTCATACTGCTACAGTGAATTGTATTTCACGAATACGAAAAATAAAAAATGGCTTCGTCAGACTTACCATTAGAATGTGGATGTTATATATATATTCTCTCGTAGAAAAGCGCAAAACAGACATATGACAATAGCAGACAACTCAACGGAAGCCGAACAAGTATGGCAATGCTTTTAACACACTTTGTCGGGTTCCTCACCAGATAGGAAGGCGGTAGATTTGAAAGAACGAAATATGGCCGTTTTACACGAGCGGCCTTTTTACAAGACTTGACCCTACGTAAAATACAGTACATGGGTCAGTATTGTACAGACCTCCAAGGTCTTAGAAAATTAACTACAGAAACATACGAATTTAATAACAATTAACTCGGCACGCTGCAGTATATATTCGATCAGTAGTATCGATTCAGGAAGTGTTTTAGAAAAAATCGCACTTGTTTTCGGCTAATGCGACGAGAAGATGGTGGTCGGCGGGTGTTTACCCGTCCTTTCTTGTATGATGAGGGAGGTAAAGAGCGGAGAAAGGTAACCAGCCAACATACGGTCCAAACTTCCGCACATTATTTCCTAGCTGTCTGCTCCAGGGCCTTGCATATGTGGAGTTTCCGCCAGCTACGCTCACACCACGGCTAACTGGATCCCTCGCCAGCTCCAGCTAGCTAGAGCGACGCATCCAGTCGGCCGTGCTCACAGTATCGAGCTTCACATACTGTTCACATGGAGCGCTGAAACACTGTCGTTATCACACGGGAAACCAGGCTCGAGCTGTGTACGTATTTATGCATAGTACCAATAACGACGGTACAGTAATTATTCTGAACTGAAAACGCGACTTATTTCCAGTGATTTACTTTTTATTTTGTTTATTAATTAATTAATTAATTAATTAATTAATTTATTTATTTATTTATTTATTTATTTATTTATTTATTTATTTATTTATTTAATTTATTTATTTATTTATTTATTTATTTATTTATTTATTTATTTATTTATTTATTTATTTATTTATTTATTTATTTATTTATTTATTGAACTTACAATATTTTCTACACCGATTGTTAAATAATTTGCCAAGACAATACTTGCAGACTTGTATTTATTTTGCGTCTATATATTTAAGTGACTCATATTTATTTTTCTGACATACATGTTTAAAAAGGCTGATGTTTAATTCGTAGGGTAGTGACTTAATAATCTGACATTTAAACTACGCCGAGTGTTAAAATAATCTGTACAGTAAATTTAAATACTTCGTGCCTTTTAAACTGTAACTCAATGAAATTTGTTTGTGAACTCTGCTACAGAGACGAGTGAATTCTTCGTTCTCTATATTTGCTTTTGAATTCCACTAAAGAGACGAGTGATTTCTTCGTTGACTAACTTCGCACCGAGTTCGATAGCTGCAGTCGCTTAAGTGCGGCCAGTATCCAGTATTCGGGAGATAGTAGGTTCGAACCCCACTGTCGGCAGCCCTAAAAATGGTTTTCTGTGGTTTCCCATTTTCACACCAGGCAAATGCTGGGGCTGTTCCTTAATTAAGGCCACGGCCGCTTCCTTCCCACTCCTAGCCTTTCCCTGTCCCATCGTCGCCATAAGACCTATCTGTGTCGGTGCGACGCGAAAAAAAAAAAAAACCTAACTTCGCATGTGGACGAGTACAGAGACGAGTGACAAATTTGCTTGTGGGCTCTACTAAAAAAGACAAGTGTAATTGATCTTCGACAACGAACCTTCCGGCGAGGGATTGAGAACTCAGTCATCTTATGACTTATCACTTGGAAGTTTATGGTTCCCATATTAAATGGTGATGTTGACAGTAATTCGTGGTGTTCATGGTGATTAGTGATGCAGCTAGAACTTCCTGGTGTCCATGGTGGACGGTCATCATAGGTGAAACTTAACGATGTCCATGATGAATGGTGTCGGAGACGTTGTGAACGTGTCCTGGAATGAAGGCGTATCTTCTCAGCGGAAGTCAACAGAAAGATCCATTGTATTGGTGATATACTTTTTTGATTTCATTGAAAATAAACCAATATTCAAATGAACTCTTTCTCGTTACGTAAACCCCAAATAGTTTACCCCACACAACCCTTCACGACCCGTGCGTGCTCTTAAAGCTAGCCATTGGTGCTGGCTACTTCCTGGTACCACTACAATATCAATCAATCAATCAATCAATCAATCAATCAATCAATCAATCAATCAATCAATCAATCAATCAATCAATCAATCAATCAATCAATCAATCAATCAATCAATCAATCAATCAATCAATCAATCAATCAATCAATCAATCAATCAATCAATCAGTCAATCAATCAATCAATCAATCAATCGTAACTGATCTGCATTTAGGACAGTCGCTCCGTCAGTTGTTTACATAGTCTATTCTTGAATAATATCAAAGAAGTTGAAAATTTATTGCTCACCCCCCTTGATAAATTATACCTATTCGTAACTCTTCTTCCTATTAACGAATATTTGACCCAATTTGTCCTCTTAAATTGCAACTTGATATTCATATTGTGATCTTTCCTCCTTTTAAAACCACCTTCAACCTTATTCGTCATTCCACGCCATGTCTCCTCTCACAGATCGAGCAGCTCTCTTCCTTACTCCCAAGTCTACCCAGACCAACGATTGCAATGAAGGCTTTCAGTGCCGGGAGTGTGCGAGGACATGTTCGGCTCGCCAGGTGCAGGTCCTTGACGACACATATACCCAGCCCCCGTGCCAGCGAAATTAACCTCCCGACCCTGCCGGGAATCGAACCCGATACCCCTGTAACGAAAGGCAAGCACGCGAACCATTTAGTCATGGAGCCGGACAACAATTGCAATATTGTGACACTACCTTCCTTTGTCGGAAATCACCCAGAACAAAACATGCTGCTTTCCTTTGGACTCTTTCCAGTTCTCGAATCAATAAGTTCTGGTGAGAGCCCATACACTGAAACAATACCCTAATTGTGGTCACTAGTGACTTATATGCCTTCTCTTTTACATCTTTACTACATCCTTTAAATACCCTCATAACCATATGAAGCGATCTGCAACCTTTATTTACAATCTTATATGCATACCCCGAAGAAGTCCGACTCGTTGGCTAAATGGTCATCGTACTGGTCCCGGGTTCGATTCCCGGCCGGGTCAGGGATTTTAGCCTTCATTGGTTAATTCCATTGGCCCGGAGGCTGGGTGTTTGTGATGTCCCCAACATCCCTGCAACTCACACACCACACACAACACTATCCTCCACCACAGTAACACGCAGTTACCTACACATTGCAGATGCCGCCCACCCTCATCGGAGGGTCTACCTTACAAGGGCTGCACTCGGCTAGAAATAGCCACACGAAATTATTAATTACTAGCTGATGTACCCGTGCTTCGCTACGGGATTCTCAGAAAGACTGTCTTTGTGGTTTTTTCTACCTGAAGTCGTCAGAAGGAATGTAGTGATTAATAGCAATGTTATATAAAATACTCAATCAAAATTAATAAACCGCATATTTTCTCACTTTTAACGAACAGTACTACGGTGCCGATCTAACAGTCCAAAGTTCCAGTGCTGCAATGACCAGACCGCAGACAGCAGTGAACACTTCTCTGCCATTATTCCTTTAAATATGCACACTGCTCATTCCAATCAGTGCCTCAGAGTAGGAATTGAATAGCTCGAATGCTATGATGAACCAATTTGTTACGTATCAGTAGTATCAGAAATGTATCTAACTCCCCAGCTACATCCCGCCAATGTTCAGGCAGTCTGTTATACTCGGTACGACCGGGTGAGTTGGCTGTGCGGTTAGGGGCGCATAACTGTAAGCTTGGATCCGGGAGGTAGTAGGTTTGAACTCCACTGTCGACAACCCTGAAGATGGTTTTCCGTGGTCTCCAATTTTCACACCAGGAAAATGCTGGGGCTGTAACGTATTTAACATAGGGCTGCTTCCTTCCCACTCCTAGCCCTTTCGTATCCCATCGTCGCCATGAGTCGTATCTGTGTCGGCGCGACGTAGAGCAGATTTAAAAAAATCTCGGTATACATCTATCGGATATGAATGGCAACAGACACACAAAGCAAATCACAACAAACAATGGTCACTGTAATGTTATTGTTGATCAATGTTATGAGCTTTCTGTATTGTAGGCCTTCACATTCAGTTTTCTTTCGACTCTGTAATATAAGGCCGTCTTATAAAATTAATTATAGCGTAGATTGTAGTTCCCTATTCCCCGACTTTACATACCGATTTTCATTCAATTCTGTTTACCCATTTTCTCGTGACGGCGCTGATATTATCTTAGCAACAAAAATCCATATTCATGAATATCTCCGTTATCATAGCCGGTACGGTTAAAATGTATAAGACATAAATGATGGGAAATTTAATACTATGTAACTTTATTTATATAGTAATTGTCACTAAGACCACTAATAACACAAATATTCGAGAATTACATTTTGGGCCTTCCCCTAAACTACCATTTCGCTCAGCGTGAATAAAGTTATTTATGGCCTAGATTGTAGTGACTTATTCCCCGAATTTGCATACCGATTTTATTTGCGATGGGACAACTAATAACAAATATTTCAGAATTAATTAAGATAGGACCACTAATAACATAAATATTTGTGAATAACATTTTAGGCCTTCCCCTAAACTACCATTTCTTTCAGATTGAATATATATTATTTATAGTTTATATTGTAGCGACTTATTTTAGAACTTCACATACCAGTTTTCATTAAGATAGGACCACTAATAACATAAATATTTGAGAATTAAATTTCAGGCCTTCCCCTAAACTACCATTTCACTCAGCGTGATTAAAATAATTTATAGCCCAGATTGTAGCGGTTCATCGCCCGACTTCACATTCCGATTTTCAATAAATTCTCTTCAGCCGTTTTCTCGAGATGCGTGTACAGACAGACAGACAGACAGACAGACAGACAGACAGACAGACAGACAGACAGACAGACAGACAGACAGACAGACAGACAGACAGACATAAATTACGGAAAAGTAATAAAAAAAATGCATTTTCATGTTACTGTGGACATGACCGATACAGAAATACCATTCTTTTAAAATTCTGAGCCATGTACAGACAAAACTTTTATTTTATATATATAGATTAGTACCCCAAAGAAGATATTTCCTTAAATTAATACCTAAGTATATACAGTGTGAGGTACTTTCACCCCATGAACACAGTAATTAAAATGAGAGGAATTTTCATCTTGGGGAAACTCAACCTAACTTTTCATCCCGTTTGTCATCGTAACTTTGTTTGCTTTCCATCACACAATATTGCCGAGGACTCTTTGCAGTCGCTCACAATCCTGTAACTTATTTATTACTCAAATCAGTGTAACATCATCCGCAAAAAGCCTTATCTTTGAGTTCAGTTCTTTACTCGTATCAGTTATGGATATAGCCTATGTAAGAAAACGTAAAGGTTCAATAATACTGATTTGAGAAACTCCTGTCTTAATCACTACAAGATCAAATACTGCTTCACCTACTCTGATTCTCTGAGTTCTAGTTTCTGGAATGTAACCACCCATTCAGTCACTCTTTTGCTTAGCACAATTGCCCTTATTTTCGTCCACCGTATCAAAAGCATTGGATAGGTCAATAACATCCTGAATCTAAAATATCTGGTATATCTTGTTGGAACCCTGTAAGTTGAATATCAGTGGAATAACTATGCCTAAACCCGAAATGTATTCTATCAAACTAGATTATAATTTATGTCTAGTACAATCAGAAAGAATGCAACACATGTGAAGCTGACTGGGTTATAATTATCTGCGTTATGTTTATCATCCTTTCCTATCTACAGAGGGGCTACAATGGCAACTCTCCATTCATTTGGTACATGCAAAGGATAATCAAATAAGTACTTGAGATATGATACTACATCCCAACATATGCTTTTAGTATAACCCAAAAATCTTATCAATTCCAGCTGCTTTTCTCGACTTTAATTTTTGTATATCTGTATGTCTGCAAAACCGTCGGCTGTCCTGAGAATGGTTTTCCGTGGATTTCCATTCTCCCGCACTGAGGCGAATGCCGGGACAGTTCCTTGCATAGGCCACGGCCGCCAACCCTCTCACCTTCTCCGAACATCTCCCTGGCCTGAAATGGCGTTGCCGTCTAGGTAGCCCGCCGTCCCCTTCAGGGACGGGATTAAAACGTTTAAGTAGTAGTAGTTCAATGTGTTAAACACATCTCAGAGTAAAAAGTAGGTTAAATTTTCCCTACAGTATACTCCATTCTTAAATACATGTAACGTTTTATCGAAGCTAGAACTACTGGTACACCTTTACGAAGATAAATAGAAACGCCAATCAGAGGCTGTCGTTTTCGCAGTGCAGACATCATTCACGCCCTGTTTTTGCAGTTCTGTCGCACAGCAAGAAGGCTATTTATAAATAAATTGATCCATGGTATCGGAACACCTTCTAGCGATTGTCTTTATGTGTCCAAAAGTATGCAAATACATTTGTGGTCTACTTGTTATTACATCACCATGTTTGACGTCTTGGTTTCTACGTGTAAGATACATACCAATGTAAAACTAATCAAAGAATTTCAATGGAAAAATATTCAGAAATGTGTTAACAATTTAAACCGTAGTGCATACAGCAATAAGAAATAACGAATACGACAAAGACTTCATTTGTAAACTAAGAACATTTACTTTAATAAATTATCTGATCAACATGAATGTTCCAATGAATAGCTTCGTCAATACAAGATACCGAAGGGACGCTTTCTGTGACCAATTATTTTATGTATGTCGGAAACTTTGGCTACTAATATTACACAACTAAAATACCGCAGGAATGTCAAGACGATGAGTTCCTGCTGAGGTCAGTCTCTGAAGATATTTAGGGGAGGAAGATTAATTAAGGTCCGTATAAAATCCATATATTCCAGTGTTCCCAAGCTAGAACGTGTAATAACTTAAAACTTCTAGAACATCAAACACGTTTTTTATTTAGCCCAATTACGTAGGTTCTCTAAATGAATTCGGTATAAAAAATACCATGGTAAAATGAGTTGTTTGTTTTTTAACTTTCGTAGTACATTAACTTTAGATGAACGGATAGCATCCTTCTTTGCCTCTACTAGTGGTTGTAATAGGCGCCACGAGGCACGTTATTGCACATATCGAAGACGAGTAATCCTGATTTGGGAGTTGGGACTAGATTCACACAGCCTCCTTAGGTCAGAAATAGTGAATTCGTTCATAAAACCGAAGAAACATGACAGAGGAAATCCTCACCGTGACCATGATAAATGTTAGTAAATGGAAGTCATCTGGTTGGACAGTAGTCGTCTTGACAGACCAAAGACCCTCTATCAACTGCACAGACCACGGGTTTAGTATAACTATTTATTATCAGAAACTGCCTATTCGAGGTAATAAAGACGTGCGTGGCTGACGCTGAAGTGTCGTTTACTGAGGAATGAAATTGCCATATTTGGAGAGGTATTTCAGCCTGGGTTTCCGTAGCCCACAACTGAAATGAATGTCAGTATAATACCTGGGAGCATTGACTGGTCTTCCTTCTTGAGGTTACTTGCAGGCTGCTCGTATATACAGCTAGGGTAGTGATCACAGTTCTACTGAATAACTGATAAAAATGAAGAGATTCGCTTAAGTAAACTTACTAGGATCCGAACACTTGCATCATATGAGGATATTTAATACTTTAAAATACCCTACAGGTCCGTCTCTGTGGTGAAGAGGTTAGTGTGATTAGCTGCCACCCCCGGAGACCCGGGTTCGATTCCCGGCTCTGCCACGGAATTTGAAAAGTGGTATGAGGGCTGTAACGGGTTCCACTCAGCCTCGGCAGGTCAACTGAGTACAGGTGGGTTCGATTACCACCTCAGCCATCCTGGAAGTGGTTTTCCGTGGTTTCCCACTTCTCCTTCAGGCAAATGCCGGGATGGTCCCTAACTTAAGGCCACGGCCGCCTCCTTCCCTCTTCCTTGTCTATCCCTTCCAATCTCCCCATCCCCCCGCAAGGCCCCTGCTCAGCATAGCAGGTGGGGCCGCCTGGGCGAGGTACTGGTCATCCTCCCCAGTTGTTTCCCCCGACCCAGAGTCTGAAGCTCCAGGACACTGCCTAGAGGTGGGAGAGGTGGGATCCCTCGCTGACTTCGATGGAAAAACTGACCCTGGAGGGTAAAAGATGAAGGAGAAGAAGAAGATACCCTAGATCAGATGAATATCTTTTACTTTAAACTGACTCCGTTTTCTAGAGGTAGCGAGCCTTCCTCCTACCATAAGGCTTTGATTTCGTCAGAGATTTTTACCTTATCGTAGAGTTGGTTCGAGATCCCTCAGCCTACACAAGAACAACTGCGGAGATATCTGACGGTGAGATAGCGAACCTGGTGTAGATAATGTTATTGCTTTTATGTCCCACTAACTTCAGTACATTTTGATGGTTTTTGAAGACGCCGAAGTACCGGAATGTTACGTTATTTTATGTGCCAGTAAACCTACCGACATGAGGCTGACGTATATGAGCACCTTCAAACACCACCAGGCCTGCCAAGGTGGGCTCAGGCCAGCGTTCAACCACCTGAGAAAATCAGTCCGTCGTCCCGAAGTTAAAAGCTAAGGACAACTACAGAAGGATTGCTCAGGTTGACCATGTATCACCTCGTAATCTGCAGACCTTGGGTTGAGGAGTGGTTGCTTGGTAGGTCCATGCCCATCAATGTTGCAGCATCGTGGTATTCTTCCTCCACTTGGGCCGATGGTAATTAGAATTTGTCACAGTAATAATACCGACATTGTAGACAGGCAGCAAATTTACTGGAGGAGAAACTGGAACTATTTTGAAAAAAATCATGTATGCAAGTTATTTAAATAATAAAATCTTCCCACGGCCAAGTTGACTGAAGCGAAAACTGTTAAGGCATCTAATAATTTTCCATCTTATTTATGCTCACATTGACTATAATGATTCAACTACCCTGTATATTTCCAAAATTAATAGACGTTGCCAACGGCCGTAGCCGTGTTAAAACACCGGATCCCGTGAGATCTCCGAAGTTAAGCAACATTGGGGAGTGGTCAGGAGTTGGATGGGTTGCCACGCGCTGTTGGTGGGGGGTAAGGGAATGGAGGAGCGGAAAGGAACTGGCCACCCTACCGCAAGTAAACTCTGGCTCAGGAACACCTCTGCGGAGGTTCGGACCTGCCTTCGGGCAGAATAACCCTTACCTAATAGACATTGCAATTGTACAAGATGTATTAAGTCGATCTTTATTCCGAATTATTGGAAAATGATAAATTGTTAAGTACTTAAATACTACCCGAAATAATATCAAACAAATGTATGAACTAAAAATAGAATTTTAAATACTTTATTTCTATTTCAAACTATATCATTTAACACATAATGAGCTTCTTCCTTTCTTATCATTCAAGGATTTCTTTCTTTCTTCCTTTCTTAATCGGTTTACCCTCCAGGGTTGGTTTTCCCCTCGGACTCACTGAGGGATCCCACCTCTACCGCCTCAAGGCCAGTGTCCTGGAACGTGAAACTTCGGGTCGCGGAAACACAACTGGTGAGAAGGACCAGTACCTCGCCCAGGTGACCTCACCTGCTAAGCTGAACAGAAGCCCTGTGGGAGATGGGAATATTGGAAGGGATAGACACGGAAGAAGGAAGGAAGCAGCCGTGGCCTTAAGTTAGGTACTGCCCCCGTTTTACCGGGCAGCTCAGCCGGTAAGCAAAAGTCCCAGGCGGAACGTTCACTTACAGGCAACGCTAAATTATTGAGGACAGGGACAACCTAAGGACTGACGACAAATGAAACACTAAAGATGGGTTTTAACATTTATTAAAAATAAATTAGCACTTTCCAAAAATCCAATTAATATTTCCAAAATCTTGAATAAAATATTTAATTCTTCCCTGTTGGAATTCACCCACAATTCTTCATTAAATTGCATTCTGCAAAGATACAAAATTGAGTTTTATTAAATCGAATTAGCAAATTAATTAATTTATTATCTGAGAAGATCTTATCCCAAAATAACAAAAATCTGATTTTTCGTATCGTTATTTAAATTAACAATATCCTGTTATTTAATCTTAAATGAATCAAATGTTTACTTCTCATGAAAAATCAAATAATCATTTCTATTAATTAAATATTATTCTGATTAATTATTTATGCTTCAAATTATTTAATCAAATTACTTTGAAGTCCTATATCCAACTCCTTATATTTCCAATCTCGAGATATTTGACTTAGTGTTGTGCACAACTCACAATAAAGACTTAAAATTCTCACTGTGCAAGGTTAAACGTTTTACATTTCGTGAGCTTAGGTCATTGACGTGATCCTTGCTTAAGTATTTTTTTCTCGAAGCAAAGATCCTAATCTGTCTTATTTTATCACAAAATCACTTAAAGATTTAGAATTGAGCCAAATATGCTCGCCACAAACAACAAGAAATCGAAAAACATTACGCGCACTGCGTACACATATCATGACGAAATATCACCATGAAAAATCACATTTACAAAATATCAATCATTCATCCATCTCACATTCAAGATTAGGTTCCCGGTAGTATTATTAAATAGATTTGTCGAAACCTATCTCTTGATTTTTATTTTTAAAAATTATTTGAAATATGAGAGTTTCCCGATGACGATATCAGATAAGGGCTACCATTGCGATCGTCTGGCGTGTGATTGTAACAGGATTATCACTTTTTCAACGAAATAGACCCACAACGATGTTCCAGGATAAATTTTCGGTAGAAATCATCATTAAAAATTCCATAGAATTGCCTACAGTCATAGATAAACAAGCATTCGCGCATACGGTCTATGAGTCACGCGTTCGTTATTTTTAATCTCCTATTTTCTCAAATTATCGATCAATATGTGCTGCATAAGAAGAAGTTATGTTCAAGGACATACTCTCTTCCTTAAATGACTCATGTAATGGACACACAAATAAATTCCTGTCTCAAAATCCATTTACAAGTCTCAAAATTACCACACAACAGTAAATGCAAAATTTGTGGACATTCAAGCCACGACCAATATTCCAGGCCTACATCTACTTCAATATAGCACACATTAATCACTTATAAGCACAGTAACACTTACACTCATGACCTTTAAACAATCTATTAGACCGTAATAATGTTAATTATTATTATTATTATTATTATTATTATTATTATTATTATTATTATTATTATTATTATTATTATTATTATTATTATTATACGCGTGCGGTCGCGTCATCGTAGGCTATGGTTTAATGAAATCATAGATGACTCTATCCTATCTCGAATCTATGATGAACCACAAAACATCAAGGAAAAATCCTAAATTCACAGAACACGTCGATATTCTGTCCAAATAATTCAAAAATTATTCCAAAATTATTTAATAAATTAATAGATGTTATCGCGTGGGTCAAATACTTTTAACACTTTCCTCGACTTATTATGGGACAGTGAGAATATGTCACGAAGCACTCACTCAAATAGAATGAAATACAGGTCCCAAATACACTCTCACACACATCAAATCTACCAACACCAGTGAAAGAAGAGTGAAATTCCTAACTAAAAAGACTATTAGAAATGATCTCAAATATTCAAGCAAGGACTACGTCTACATAAAATTATTACAACAGAAAATAGAGAAAAGTATAATTTAAAATCTTAGCTGTTGTAGACTTGGCTTCTGAACTCGGTTGATGATCAGTGAATATTTAACCGGACTTCATCTCGGACATTATTCTCCCCTGGGCTGAATTATGCCTCACATTTTAATGGCACGTGGCTGCAGCAGGCGAAGAATTGGACAGTTACAAACTCCGTCGTAATGTTGAAGTTCCATTCTTCCGAAATAATTTAGGACTGCTAGTGATCTTCCGTCTTCTGGTGAAAGCTGAAACTAAAAAGTTTGTTTTAGTAATAGTTCCCAACACACACTTTATTTTCCAAGTTGGCACAGTTTTTACGTACTTTAAAAGTTCCTCCGGTTTGTAAAATTAAGGAAATCTGAACTGCGGCGTTTTCAATATTTTTCGCATCTCAAAATTTCCTCAGAAGCAGAAATAATACCATCCTTCATCAAATGAATGCTTATAATTTTTAATATCGTATACGTCGTTTCCAATTATACATGTGCTCTTATAACACGATGACGAGTACTTGTACGAAACAATTATTCACGTAGAAAGCCGAAGACAAAATAGCGCAAATTTCCCCGATACATGGGTATTTATTTCTTCAAGACGTAGGTGTGTTTATCAGTTGAATATTATTGGCTGAGATTTAGCGATCAGGCTAACCTTGCAATCCAATTGGTTAAATATCATGACGTCAAAATCTCAAAGTATTGATCGCTTTTGGTCTGGTAAAATTCGTGTCCACGTGCTACTCAGCTGAGGTCTATAACAAGGCACAAAAAAAAAAAAAAGAAAAAAAGAAAAAACATACTTGCTTGCACGGCGGGGGAAAACCTGTTCTGCGGCTGACTAGCAGAGACAGTGCAGAGTTGAACTCTCCTTCCTAAATGATAATTTTATGCATTGTTCCACCCCAGTAATAAAATATTCTTCCCATACAGACCAATAACCAATTTTCAAGGGTACAGTACCATCCCGTCATTTGCCTGGTGAAGAAGTGGGAAACCACGGAAAACCCCTTCGATGATGGCTGAGGATGGATTCGAACCCCCCTCTACTCATATGACGTCCCGAGGCTGAGTGGACCCCGTTCAAGCCCTCGCACCTTTTCAAATGTTTTCTTTTTTTGCTAGTTACTTTACGTCGCACCGACACAGATAGGTCTTATGGCGACGATGGGAGAGGAAAGGGCTAGGAGTGGGAGGGAAGCGGCCGTGGCATTGATTAAGGTACAGCCCCAGCATTATCCTGGTGTGAAAATGGGAAACCACGGAAAACCATTTTCAGGGCTGCCGACAGTGGGGTTCGAACCTACTATCTCCCAAATACTGGATACTGGCCGCACTTAAGCGACTGAAGCTATCGAGCTCGGTTTCAAATGTTGTGGCAGAGCCTGGAATTGAACCCGGCCTCCGAGGGTGGCAGCTAATCACACTATCCATTACACCACAGAGGTGGATAACATTCAATCCACAAAGAAGATAGACCCAAGCCTTATTTCCTTTTTCAACACAGCCTTCTTGATCATAAGGTCCAATTCATTAACAACAATCATACTTCAAGATAGCTTAGCATAGAAGGCAATACTCTATTTTAAGACACATATGGGAGTTCAGAGAGAAAAAAATTATTATTTTATGATACTGTTCCAGTATATTTACTTCACCATTGTTACCACGCGCATTCATAAATTCACCCAGGTTTCACAAGTTTAAACATTCCTGTCCGAAAGGAGTGAGATACTGCACAGCTGTTGTTTGCAATGCCCTGTGATCTTTGAATGTTTTCCCGTAACAAATACCCATTATTTTGCTTTTGTAACACGCGGTCACCCAGTAAAGAGAACAGGGATTCCCCTCGTGTGTCATAACAGTTATTAACAATGAACTCTCGCAATGCAGTCACTCTTAAATGTCAACCAACTGCGCCGAGCGTGTCATCAACTTCGCTACACAGCCGGTCGGACAACGTGTAGCACTTACGGTATGGTCTTGCTGCTAGGAGCTGCACTAAACGGGTAACAGTGGCTTGGTCAATGGGGCTCAACCTTTCTATCATGATTGATCGGTCGTTTACCAAAATGTCTTAAGTCGATATTCCGATTCATTGGAAGACCATCAGACTTCAAGATAACTCTGAAGACAAAACCGTGTTTAAAGTCAAATTTCGGAATTCAGTGATTAAGTAAAATTCGTTTACACCACTGTAACAACATTTTTATTTTATGGATTTACTTATTTCAATAAGTTAGCAACTTCTGCTATGATTATTGCTGAAACAAAGTACAAAATGAGACTTTCCGCTGTTCACTTTTCTTCTTCTTCTTCTTCTTCTTCTTCTTAATCTGTTTATCCTCCAGGTTCGGTTGTTCCCTCGGACTCAGCGAGGGATCCCACCTCTACCGGCACAAGGGCAGTGTCCTGGAGCTTCCGACTTTGGGTCGGGGATACAACTGGGGAGAATGACCAGTACCTCGCCCAGGCGGCCTCACCTGCTATGCTGAACAGGGGCCTTGTGCAGGAATGGGAAGATTGGATGGGATAGGCAAGGAAGAGGGAAGGAAGCGGCAGTGGCCTTAAGTTAGGTACCATCCCGGCATTTGCCTGGAGGAGAAGTGGGAAACCACGGAAAACCACTTCCAGGATGGCTGAGGAGGGAATCGAACCCACCTCTACTCAGTTGACCTCCCGAGGCTGAGTGAACCCCGTTCCAGCCCTCGAACCACTTTTCAAATTTCGTGGCAGAGCCGGGAATCGAACCCGGACCTCCGGGGGTGGCAGCTAATCACGCTAACCACTACACCACAGAAGCGGACTGTTCACCTTTCTACTCGAGAAAAATTGACTCTTAATATATTTAAGTTATTGCGTAGCTGATAATTCTGTTGTTTCACCAGCACTAACATGACTTGTACCATTGTGAAATTCTTGGAAAAATACAGTGTGAATCTTCTCATAGACATTGAACAATAATTAAAATTTCGTAATTTTAGTGATTTCTGCTTGATTGATGGAATACAATGCTTAAAAAAATCGGGTTGAAGATTTCTTGGAGCAGTGTTGTTTGTTATGCTTTCCATTTGATGACATCCATGAAATGTGAATCTCTGATTTTCCCCCACTTAATCTTCGACAATGGAGCAATTTGCATCGGTCGGTGAGTCCTTTGTTCTGCAACTGTTTTGCTCCGGATTATCATACAGTTCTTTTACTTCTTTAGCTACTCAGTTCTTCACGGTATCAAACTTAATTTTTATAAACAGTCACTAATATGCTATGAAAGTCAGAGTCTTCTCCTTCTCGCTTTTCTTTCAGCGCTCCCTTCCAATATTGAGGCTTACTATGAGACATGGCTGGGGGTTTAAGGCAAAATACCCTTCTTGTCAATATATGGTGATCCTATTGAAAATTCCTCCCGAAATCTCTTGGATACGAATCCGGGACTCTAAGGTTGAGAACTGAGTGACTAAACCATTGTCTTCGCGCTGCCCAATTCACTCCTGAATTTAGAAATATGATAACTGCACCTACTTCCAGGTTGGAATATTGTCTTTTTGTGTTCTAGCCAGATTCACACAGTCTGAAAGGATCCGCAACAACCATAATAATAATGAGCCCGATGACTACTTCTGCCATCGAATAATCGGTATCCATGTCGGCATCGAGGTAGTACTCACACGTTCACAGCAAATATCTACACATTTCTCATAGAAATTCCTCCGTATTCAGTATGTGAGCTGGAAACAGTTCTCCTTCATTGCAGGATCTTTTTTCTGAAATTCCAGAAATATTAACCTCAAATTTAGAAGATTTTTATAGAAGATGAACCATCATTCTTATTTCTGGAAGTAGTATACATCATTTAGTAATGAGACTAGTTTTACGAATTTAGCTGTTTTATGACAGCGTATGAATTAGCTTTTGGAGTGTAAGCAGTCCTTCACTGCGACTGAATCCCCGGAAATAAACCCACCAAGAATTCTTGTACTGGAAGCCATTTGAGGTGAATGACAGCTCAGAAAATAGTGAAAAGCTCTCCAAGCTTCCCGAGAGCTTCCGTGGCTCAGGCGGCAGCGCGCCGGCCTCTCACCGCTCGGTTTCATGGTTCTGTGAGAATTGTGCTGGAAAAAGCAGGGGCGGGACAGGTTTTTCTCCGGGTACTCCGGTTTTCCCTGTCATATTTCATTTCTGCAACACTCTCCAATATCCTTTCATTTCATCTGTCGTTCATTATCCATTGCCCCAGAGGAGTGCGACAGGCTTCGACAGCCGGCACAATTCCTATCATCGCCGCTAGTTGGCGTCTTCATTCATTCCATTCCTGAGCCGGTCGAATGACTGGAAACAGGCTGTGGACTTTAATTTTTACTCCAAGCCTCCGATGAGGTTGATTTGAAGTCTGTAAATGTACGTAAAATTATAATAGTATTCATTTCCCGCTTTCTTTACATTAAATATCTTTACTAGTTTGTTTCCGGCCCCGTGGTGTAGGGGCATCGTGCCTGCCACTTACCTGGAGGCACCGGGTTCGATTCCCGGCTAGGTCAGGGATTTTTACCTGGATCTGAAGGCTGGTTCGAGGTCCACTCAGCTTACGTGATTACAATTGAGGAGCTATCTGGCGGTGAGATAGCGGCCCCGGTCTAAAAAGCGAAGAATAACGGCCGAGAGGATTCGTTGTGCTGACCACACGACACCTCGTAATCTGCTGGCCTTCGGGATGAGCAGCGGTCGCTTGATACGACAAGGCCCTTCAAGGGCTGTAGTGCCATGGGGTTAGGGTTACTAGTTTGTATCCGAAGTCTGTTCCTGCCTAGCCAGCAAGGTGACTATGCTATCGTAATTGTCCCATTTTACAGGATGTTTTTTGACAAATACCTGTATATTTTCTTATTTCAAATCTCAGGGCATTTCTCAAGATCCCAGACCCAAGTAATTATTATTATTCTCAAGAATTCAGGACGTCACAAAATGAATAAATCTACGAGCTCCTAATTTCGAACGGTAATAATTAGGCACATTGGCGGAATGAACTGCCTAGTGGCCTTTTGTTTAGACGATTGCGGGTTCGATTGCCTGTTGGGCCGGACTTTTCTACTTTGTATGGTTGATTCGTATGGCTTGGGGATTGGCCATTTTTGCTTGTCTCAACACATTCCTTTTCATGTTAACACAACACATCACACTACCTACCACCACAAAAACGCCCAGTAGTTAATACATCTCACCATACACGGATGGATTTCGGAAGGGCATCCGGGGTTAAAAGAGGCCAGATCCACATGTGCGACACAATTTTCCCCCGCGAATCCACCTGTGTGGAAAGAGCAGTATAATAATAATAATAATAATAATAATAATAATAATAATAATAAATATGACAACAGTGTATTTTGTACCGGTTGATTGTAGATTCTGTGGGCATAATCGTGATGTGAGTAATGTTTCCTTGAAGAAGTACACTACGTGGAAAAGGAGGAAATATGAAGATCATAAAGTTCACCAATAAGGCTACCGTGCGGTAGATCACGAATTCGAACTCTGGCACGACACTTTCTCACGATGTTGGCTTTGTTTGGGCACGGTTGTTGAACGATTAACCTAGGAACACGTAAAATAGCTCATGACCTGTATGCTTCTTCGCAGGGGCAGCCCTGTACTTGTGAATTTAAGGTCCTTCCGTATATACTATACAGTAAATAAAATATAAACGAGAACTGTCACATTCTATTTCTCAATATTTTTAAATTTGTGAATCAAAATGTTCTTGTTGTTGGTGTTGGTTTACTGAGGAATTTAGGAACATCTATACGTACTCAAGTGTATGAAATCGATCTACCGGTCAGTATTGCGTGGTTTGTGTCTTACTTCTCCTTATGTGATCAAATTATTTTCCTTCTAAGTTTTCCTTTTTTCTCATATAACACTAGTCAACAGCCATTTTGCATCTGGAATGTGATACATCAATTAGTATGTATTTTGGTGTGTAGAATCCGAATATACCTTTCAAAATGTTCTAGCACGTACCATTTTTGAGTTTTTAAAGGTTTTTTATTTTTGTATTCAGTATTTCGCTTTTTGCTGTTCTTCTGTTTTGATGTCTAATTGTTTCTTATTGATTTGCAGAGGAGAGTTAGAAGATCTACAAATCGTCAGTAAATGGTTGCTGTGGTAATCCAGTGGTGTGAAAGAGATCCTCAGTGAGTGTTTCCTGTGAAAGATAGTGCAAACTTTTTGTGTATAAAACTTACACTAAGAAAAATGGCAACTAGTAAATCTCGTTTCTGTCTAAACCACCCCGACAACTTTTGTTATGTGTGTGTGTGGGGGGGGGGGGGGGGGGAAATTCACTCCAAAAGCCCAAAGAAAACCAATCACTGATTTGGTTAAGAAGGCATATAAATTGTATTTTGATCGTCCTGTTGCTGATCAAGATAAAAATTTTGCACCTCATATTGCCTGCATAACCTGTACTACAACCTTAACCGAGTGGTTGAAAGGAAAACGCCGAGCCATGCCATTCTCTGTTCCGATGGTGTGGTGTGAGCCTAAAGACCATTATTCAGACTGTTGCTTCTGTCTTACAAATATTTAGGGACATTCAAGCAAAACTAGACATAAAATAAAGTATCCAAATGTATCTTCAGTGCATTTGCCTGTGCCCCATGATGAGGGGTTGCCTGTTCCTGTCTGTAACTTGAAAGGCACGGAACCAGACACCATGTCAAGTGAATCAGAAAGTACTGAACATATAGAAGAGTACTGCCCTCAATATCATGACACTTCACCTCAGCTCTTTAATCAAGAGGAATTGAACGATTTGGTTCGCGATGTAAAACTTTCGAAACAGCAAGCTGAACTCTTGGGGTCGAGACTGCAGTAACAGAACCTTCTAGCTCCAGGGACAAAAATTTCCTGTTTCAGATCAAGGGGTGCTTCCTTCGATCAATATTTCGATATGCAGAATTTAATGTGTGTATGTAGAGATGTCAATGGCCTGATGATGCAGCTAGGTGTACAACATACCAGCTTGAAAGCAGTACTAATGCATAATGGCAATGCATTTCTATCGGTACCTTTGGCTTACGCAGTAGACATGAAAGAAAGGATCATGAATGGCAGCATTGCTGTGATTTAAAAGTTGTTGCACTCCTTACAGGTTTACAGGCTGGATTCACGAAATACTGCTGCTTTTTGTGCCTTTGGGACAGCCGTGACTATACAGTCAAGGAATGGCCTATAAGGAAGTCATATGTTCCTGGAAACGTAAATGTGAACAATACCCCATTGATTGAGCCTGATAAAATCATTTTGCCTCCCCTTCATATCAAGTTGGGCCTTATCAAGAACTTTTTAAAAGCTCTGGATAAAGAAGGTGAGGCCTTCAATCACTTAAAAGAAAAGTTTCCCAAATTAAGTGAGGCAAAGCTGAAAGAGGGTATATTTGTTGGACCACAAATAAGAAAATTGCTGAAAGACCCAACCTTTGATACCAAACTCACAGATATCCAATTACCTGCTTGGTCTTCTTTTAAAGCAATTGTGAAGGGCTTTTTGGGTAACAGGAAAGACAAAAACTATGTTGCCATTGTGAATGATCTGTTGGACAACTATAAGAACATGGGGTGTAGAATGTCGCTTAAAATTCACTTTTTACATTCTCACCTTGATTTCTTCCCGGAAAATTTGGGACCCGTAAGCGATGAGCATGGTGAACGCGTTCACCAAGACATTCTTACCATGGAACACCGTTACCAAGGCCATTGGAACCCTTCGATGATGGATGACTACTGCTGGGGTCTTGTTAGGGAGAGTGATGAAACGGCAAACAAAAGAAGAGTTCCGTCGTCGCATTTTTCAAAAACCAAAGATGATTAAAGGTGAAAATATCTTCTGAACTAATTTGGACCTTTTATTGGCATCATGCCCATATATACATACAAAACAGTGTTGATTTAAAACGTTCTGAATGTGTATTTTTGTTTGACTTAATTGTGTCAATTTTCGCTATTGCCGTTTTTTATTCTGCTGTATATCTAGGAAATGTGACGTCATAGAGAAAAACTGATTTTACCAGTGTATTCAGCACCCCAAAATTAGGTAAATCCACCTATTTACAAACCAGATGCAAGAAAAAAGTTTAAATTTGTTAACTAGTGTAATCATTTCCTTTCCGATTTCTCTTTCTTCTCTATCACCATGTTCCGTTCCGTTTTTCCTTCTTCCCTTTCTTATATGCCGTATATCTTGTTTAACTCTCTTTTATAACCTTCTTCTTCCTCTTATGCCCGGTTTCTGGAACGTGAGATATCGAACCTATAGCGGTATCGAATGGTTAACTTGTGTTTTGGTGTTGCACGAACGTAAGATACATCTATCGGTTCGACAAATCGCTTGCTAACTTAGAGGGCCCTGAGCAGGAGATATCTATTTGTTAACTTGCTGGGCGCGTGCGCAGTACTTCAGTATCAGCAGCTAACATTGCGTTTGTTAAAATTTTCTATGGCTTTCTCATCTTCTTCCGTCGGCCTAATGTTCTAATGAACTATACAGTAGTGAAAATGAATTCATAGACAGACTGAGGCTAACCAAATATACTGTCGGAGGTATGGTAGAGGTTACAGGCGACAATTTGCGTCCTGTGACAAATAATTTTCCATTGTCCCCTGTTGATCAATTATTAATTACGATAACCTTTAAGATTCAGTACTACTGCGTCTTGTCATATTTGTATCTGTAACTGCATTCGTGTCCATAAAAGCACGGGTACCAGTAACTGAGTATAACAGATAATTACACAATTATCGTAGTAGGCCTACTGCAGGCCTTCTTGCATTGGCAGTGAGCATATACTTTTATCGTGGGATTGTTTTTAATTAACGATATTACATTACAAGGAACTAACAGGTTATATAATTATGTTAATTACGCGATGTATGTCGTTATACTGTGATCAAACAATGTTCATATTTTGTAATAACAGGGAAAAGATACGGATTGCGCGTGACATGTGCCATTCGTGAGCATATTTCATTCGAAATCCTCAAACAATATAAAATTCTTCTGACAGTCCTCAAACACCACGAAACTGACACCCACTTCTGCAAGAACTAGTCGAATATCCATTTCTTCCTGCATGGCAAAGCGGGGATAATAGGAGCTGCACAGAAAGCTCAAATGCGATGCAATACTTGTGCGCATGCGCCTGACAATCTAGGGAGCACACCTAATGCACAAAAACAAAGCAGTACGAGGGGTGGCATCTAGTGTGTATTTATGAAACTTGATCAACGAGCCAATAGTTGACAGTTCGATAAGTTAGCTGCTGTTCCGCTGTGCAACGCAGCGAAGATTTATCGACTCGACAGCTGTAACAAAGCAATAGTTATCGGAAAGATATCTCATCATTCCAGAAACCGGGCATAAATCTGTTTACCTTCCAGGGTCGGTTTTTCCCTCCGACTCAGCGAGGGATCCCACCTCTACCACCTCAACGGCAGTGTCCTGGAGTTTCGGACTCTGGATCAGGGGATACAGTTGGGAAGGATGACCAGTACCTCGCCCAGGCGGCCTCACCTGTTATGCTGAACAGGGGCCTTGTGGAGGGATGGAAAGATTGGAAGGGACAGACAAGGAAGAGGGAAGGAAGCGGCCGTGGCCTTAAGTTAGGTACCATTCCGGCATTTGCCTGGAGGAGAAGTGAGAAACCACGGAAAACCACTTCCAGGATGGCTGAGGTAGGAATCGAACCCACCTCTACTTAGTTGACCTCCCGAGGCTGAGTGGACCCCGTTCCAGCCCTCGTACCACCTTTCAAATTTCGTGGCCGAGCCGGGAATCGAACCCAGGCCTCCGGAGGTGGCAGCTAATCCCATTAACCACTACACCACAGAGGCGGACTATAACCATCTTTCTTCCCAAATAATTCTCCTCATATAACCCCTTTTCTTTTTGTCTAACTCTCCTAATATAACTTTCCGTCTAACTCTCCCCATAAAACTAGCTTTTTCCCGTCTTCCTTCACTTCATGTCCTTTACCTTTTCTTCTCCTTAACAGACTTCCTTTTCACATAAACTTGCGTCTACCTTCCTTCTTATGTAAACAATTTTCACTACCATTGATATATTTTTAAATCTTTACCTTAACTACCGCCAACGGCCGTAGTTGTGTTGAAACACCGGATCCCGTGAGATCTCCGAAGTTAAGCAACGTTGGGCGTGGTCAATATTTGGATTGGTTGCCATACGCTGTTGGTGGGGGGTAAGGGAATGGAGGAGCGGAAAGGAACTGGTCACCCTTCCGCTCGCAAAGTCCGGCTTAGGCACACCTCTGCGGAGGTTCGGATATGCCTTCGGGCAGTATACACCCTTACCTTAGCTTACCTTAATTACCTTTCTTTTCGACTAATAGGTTATTCCTCTCCTTTACTCTCTTGTGCATTTGAGACACTTTCTTACATATGTTTACCAGTGGCCCAGAGAGTTAATTACTCTTTATATACATATACATGCCATCAGCGCATCTGGGATTCAATGCGATAGCGGTTTGATGCATGCCTCAATGCTAACGGAGGGCATTTTGAACATTTCATACAAGAAAGAGTTTCATGTGGTCTGCCGGTACATTCTTATTCTGTGTATTTCCCCATGAATAATGCACTATATATAATTGTAGAGAATGAGCTGTAACATGGAAATAAAGCGTTTCCGGACCCATAGTCATCTTCTCCGTGTGAGGAATGTACCTTACTGTTCCACTCCGTATAGTAATATGTTCTGATATACCGAATGTTTTAACGTAGACACTGCCCAACCGATTAAATGCAATGCAAATAATTTCCTCCTATTAAATTCAACCGGCCCGATCCATATCTGGTAAGATGTAGTGTTAACAGTACAACTGTACCTTCCGGTAAGGGCTACAGTAAATTTATTGTTGCTTTCATAGATCTGTCTCAGACTCATCTTAGGCTTTGCCAATATTAAGCGATTGAAGTATGACCCTGTAACACATTAGGTAGGTTGATGAGTATATTTCAGTGAGATTGGGGGACTGATAGACAATATCAATTTCCGGCATGGTGAGCAAAACAACGGGAAACTACATCACTCCTCATTCCCTAGAACAACACTTCGGTGACGCCTAGGATATGGCAGCTAATGGTGGAGATTTTGGGGATACAACCAGAATTCGGACTTGGCTAAATCCACGAAGATTTCATTTATATCCAATGCTTACACTGAAAGTCTCGACACTGTTGATCAGGAACTACTCTCATCCGTACAACTGTAACTGTCTCTGTAGAAACTCTGTAAATAATCTAGACATATTTTTCGGTAGAATCTTTCTCGAAACACATGTCAGTGTGGTCATAAAAAATGTGTCATGTCTTTTTTTTTTGCTATTTGCTTTACGTCGCACCGACACAGATATGTCTTATGGCGACGATGGGATAGGAAAGGTCTAGGAAGTGGAAGGAAGCGGCCGTGGCCTTAATTAAGGTACAACCCCGGCATTTGCCTGGCGTGAAAATGGAAAACCACGGAAAACCATCTTCAGGGCTGCCGACAGTGGGGCTCGAACCCTCCATCTCCCGATTACTGGATACTGGCCGCACTTAAGCGACTGCAGCTATCGAGCTCGGTGTGTGTCATGTCTATTTGTTACCAGGCTGACATTTGTGACCACCAACTACGGATAGGTCACATATTGTATAATCTACCTTTAATGTTGAACTTCAAATTGCTCAGGATGCAGAGCCCCTTCTTTTGATAGATAGTAAATACAACGTGAGCACCTAGAACTTAATGAAATCCACCAGATCTCTATACATGGTACTTCACAATTCTAACCACAAATATTATAGCTTTTCAACAATTTAAGAGAGCTCCTTTTACATAAATCATAGGTTCACGTAAAATGCCCTGTTAATTCATTTTGGTGAGAAGCCGGCGACAATATCACAACAGCTATTATGCATCGATCAGAGGAATCTGCATGTGAATTTGGTAACTATCGTTATATATCCAAGAAAGATCCTGTAAATCAGACGTATCCAAACTTTCTTTGTCAAAGGGCCACCACCATTAAGGCGAATTCGGTCACGGGTTATGTGACTTAAATGATTAATTAGTATTTATCGTACATGTACATACACAGATATATTGTAGACTGTTGTGCCCTTCAGCGTTCAGTTTGGAAACCTCTGTGATAAAATAAATGCTCCCAAAATACCCTGATTTCAACTAGCTCCTTGACCTTGCTTAGTTCCCATCTTCGTATCATTAAAGCATTAAAAATCGTCGCCTTGGTCTCCATCTACTTCTCTTACCATCCATACGAAGCTCCTATGTAACCTATCCTCTTCCATTTACCTCACATGACCTCACAACACAAGTCGGTTTATATGTGCAACTTCATCCTTCGAGTTTATTCCTAACTTAGCCTTTACCGCGCAATTCCGAGTAACCACCAGCCATTGTTCCCACCTACATGTACCAACAATCATTTTCTATATTTTAATGATTATTACGTCTACATTATGATATCGCGACTCCATCCAACGTTCACTTCCGGACAGCAAAGTTGGTCTGCAAACAGACCGAAGTAAAGACAGAATACCGTTGATCGCAACAGCACTTTGGTTCAATTTCACTTAATATACAACCACTGCCTTCGTAATGTACAGGCCGTACTGTAGCTCCGATGACGTCACGCAAACAGGCGAACTGTTTCCTCCATCCGACCCGTGCAATGCAAGGATATGATACGTCTGTACCTTGGAATTAGGAAATATTCACAAATTTTATATTAATATAACAGGTGAGATCATTAACACCTGTAATCGCATCATAACTCGTAAGTCAGGTCTGTATAATTTTAGGAGAAGTAAGTTTGAAGTGTGATCAAACCTTGAGGGGTTTACTCGTCAATGTACCCAATAAATACAGTAACTCATCATCATCATTATCTGTTTACCCTCCAGGGTCGGCTTTTCCCTCGGACACAGCGAGGGATCCCACCTCTACCGCCTCAAGGGCAGTGTCCTGGAGCTTCAGACTCTTGGTCGGGGATACAACTGGGGAGAATGACCAGTAACTCGCCCAGGCGGCCTCACCTGCTATGCTGAACAGGGGCCTTGTGGAGGGATGGGAAGATTGGAAGGGATAGGCAAGGAAGAGGGAAGGAAGCGGCCGTGGCCTTAAGTTAGATACCATCCCGGCATTCGCCTGGAGGAGAAGTGGGAAACCAAAGAAAACCACTTCCAAGATGGCTGAGGTGGGAATCGAACCCACCTCTACTCAGTTGACCTCCCGAGGCTGAGTGGACCCCGTTCCAGCCCTCGTACCACTTTTCAAATTTCGTGGCAGAGCCGGGAATCGAACCCGGGCCTCCGGGGGTGGCAGCTAATCACGCTAACCACTACACCACAGAGGCGGACAAATACAGTAACTACTATGCATTAATACAAACATGAAGACAACAAACGTACGCTTTCTTGTTTTTTTTTTTTTTTTTTTCTTGACACTTCTGGCACTATCCTTCAGACCCTTTCTTCCATACAAATATTTACCATTTTTTGTTCAGGAATGACTCGTATTTTCCCAAATATTAATGCACTGTCCAGCGAGATCTGTTAGTTACTTTACACATTCACGAAAATTGTCGAGAAATAATTTCTTAATTATTACTTAAGTATTCATTACGTAATTATTAAGTTGCATTGCTTCTAACATCTACATGTTATCTACCAACAATAATTTATTTTTTAAAATGTAAAATGTATGCACAAAAATGCTATAATCTTTTAACAGTATGTTACGTTTTATAAACTGCATTTAATTCTACATTTTTAGACTAAGTTTTGCTTTCATTCGCATTAATTTTTGGGGGGAAAATGCAGCGCGTACTCTACATTACTGATCCAAGAAATAACCATATGTAAGTTCAATTTCTACTGTCCACTTTCATGCTTGTTCTGTATCAACAATAAAACGCCCTGCTGTAAAAGTGTGTAACAACAAAGTCAAAAGCAGAACTCATTGCAGCTCGGGAAAATGAGTGAATTATACTCCTTTATTCTTCGTAACAGGTACATTTTCGATTGGGTTTTCATTTTTTTTAATAAAGGTATCCTACCTTCATACGAAGAAAATGAAAATAATATTGTATATTTACTGTACTTGTACAGTTGTATTTTCTCCGTAGTAGCCTACACACACGTCTTAGCATTCTGGCAACTGCGAACTTTCACACACACTGTATTTAAATTCACAATACATTATATTTCTACAGAAACGTGTTGTACGATAACAATGAAATGAATGAATTCCACGAGAAGTATTACGCCCTTGAATTTATCACTCATCACATGAAGATACTACACCTGACCTAAACTATGAGGTCACATTATCTTAATAACAGTCCGACTCGTTGGATGAACGGTCAGCATATTGGCCTTCGGTTCAGAGGGTCCCGGGTTCGATTCCCTGCCGGGTCGGGGATTTTAACCTTAATTGGTTAATTCCAATGGCACGGGGGCTGGGTGTATGTGCTGCCTTCATCATCATTTCATCCTCATCACGACGCGCAGGTCACCTACGGGTGTCAAATAGAAAGACCTGGAGAGCCGAACCCGTCCTAGGATATCCCGGCACTAAAAGCCATACGACATTTCATTTAATCTTAATAACAGCTGTTTACGTAAATCCTGATGTGATGAATTTAAAGAACAAACATGCAGTATTCTTCAATATAAATTTGTCTTTCAAAAATCACAATTATCCAAAGAATGTTCCCAATCCTTATGAACTGCATTCACAAGTACAATTTATAACATTAGCTTAGCTCGCCTCAATTGATCAGCTGATGGGTTTTGCGCGCTTTCTACAGTACGGCCTGTATATTACGAAGGCAGTGATGCAACTAAATACTTGAAATAATCCGCCTGTTCCAGTTTCGTATTCCTTACCTGGCATTCAGATCTCTTCGGTTTCTTCCCTACTTAAACCACTTTAGTATTTAGTACACTTTAGTATCATACCGTGTGACTCGAAATAACAAGTGTTGAAACGAGTTGTGTGCAACCTTTCGAGGTTGGTAGTTCTGAACGACATGCGAAACACTGCTCATAACCTCTTGTCATTTAATTAATTATGGAGCGGTAGAGTGGTGTGTAGCGTGCCTGTACGGTCAAAAATAGTACATTAAATGGCAGTGTGGAGACCGTGCATAGAAAATTTCAGCGTCATCTCACTACCGACAGCATAGCCGTTTTTCAACAGCACATGCATTTAACACGTGCATAGTTTTCCACAACAGATCAAGAACACCTAGACCCAGTACGACGGGGCAACGACACACACAGCACCAATATCGTTGGCAGCTGTATGACCATTGTTTGGCAACCATATTATCTCGATGAATGGTGACACTACATGGCCCACAAGATTGCCTGACTTTACAGCATGTGATATCCTCTTGCGGGATCGCCTTAAGAGCGAGGTGTACCGCACTCACCTGCAACGACGGAAGAACAGAAAGCAAGAATACGAGAGGAAATTATCAGGCTTCCTGCTGAAATTATTCTATACGTCAAAGCATGCACAATGTCTCTAAGAGACTGCGAGGATGTCTGCGCGGAGAAGGTCGTCATTATCGGATTATTGGAATGAAATTCAACAATGGTACACTGCACTATTAAAAAGCATAAATAAATGTTTATATTGTATGCATTCTCTCCCAATTAAACTCCCTTCGAAATACCCCAGTTTTTAGTCACCCTGCTTATCTTAAAATTGAATAAAGAAAATATATGTCCGCCTCTGTGGTTTAGTGGTTAGTGTGATTAAATGCCACCTCCGGATGCCCGGGTTCGATTCCCGGCTCTGCCACGAAATTTGAAAAATGGTACGAGGGCTGGAACGGAGTCCACTAAGCCTCGGGAGGTCACATGAGTAGAGGTGGGTTCGATTTCCACCTTACCCATCCTAGAAGTGGTAAAATGCCGGGATGGTACCTAACTTAAGGCCACGGCCGCTTCCTTCCCTCTTCCTTGTCTATCCCTTCCAATATTCCCATCCCCCAGCAAGGCCTCTGTTAAGCATAGCAGGTGAGGCCTCCTGGGCGAGGTACTGGTCATTCTCACCAGTTGTATCCCCAGACCCAATGTTTCACGCTCCAGGACACTGCCCTTGAGGCGGTAGAGGTGGGATCCCTCGCTGAGTCCGAGGGAAAAGATTAAAAAGAAGAAGAAAATATATTATCTAAAGTTAATGTAAAATATTAATTAATGAAGATTGTTATATTTAATTAACACGTCAACTCTAAAGTGACTGGGTCGTACTTCTCACGAAGAAGGCACTCTATATCTGGTTAGACTGATGTACCAACTTGTTCCAAGAATAACGTTTTTTTTACAATTGGCTTTGTCTTATGGCGACGATGGGATAGGAAAGGTCTAGGAGTTGGAATGAATTGGCCGTGGCCTTAATTGACGTACATCCCAAGCATTTTTCTGATGTGAAAATGGAAAATCACGGAAAACCACCTTCAGAGCTGCCGACAGTGGGGGTTCGAAACTACTGTTTCCCTAATGCTAATAACTTTCTTTTTAAACAATTATTATAAAATGTAACTTACGTTTTTCAACAGGCCACATGCGATGTGATCGAAGACAGTGAGTCAAATCTCCTGTAAATAAAACACACTGTTTGTATCCTTAACAACATGGGATGGAGCGTTTTTAGTTATCATTCGAGTCATCTTTGGTAATTATCAAGGGTATACAGCCGATGTTAGAATATCGGATCTTTAGTAATTATCAAGGGTATACAGCCGATGTTAGAATATCGGACTAGTAAAGCGGTATACGTTTTTCATGAGATGTCAGACCTGCAACAACATTTAAAACATTATTTAAGGGGTTCGTGATCTCCAATTGCTGCTACGATTATCGAACCTCATTCTGTTGGAACACAGGATTAGATGCCACCGGCAACGAGCCTTTACAGACTGTTCGTGGAGGTGAATTACAGCTGATAATCAAGGAGGGGATACCAAGGCAATGATAATGCGAGAAGAATGAAACTTATTATACATCCTGTATCTCTATAGGAGCGTTTGTATCTTTAAATCACTCGATAACTGCCTCTATTTTATATACATATAATAATGATTGAAATTTCTTTGTAGCATTACTTATTTGGAATATTCAGGGTACACTTTCAGTTCAGTTTGTAGAGGTAGAATTAATAAATAATTTATCAAAATGTTTCTTATTAAACGTAATTTAAAGTGAAAGTGAGTAAAAATCTGTATAAAATATATTATCAAGAGACCATCAGTAGATCCATTAATAACTTTGTTTCCATTAGAGAAGCTATGACGGGAGTGTGGGAGAATGGAAATGAATAAGTTTGTCAGCGAAAGGAATAATTAAGTTACGATTTTTAAAAACTTCTGATTTAAAAATATTTCATTAAGACTTCAGGAAAACTCCTTGATGCATGATTAAATGCATTACACTGTTAGATAATGGAACTGATATTCTTGGTATTTTTAGAGTGAGTTATAAGCAGGATTTTAGGACAAAAATTAGATCGTTGTCGTGGCTATCTGTGTGATCTGTGAATGACAAATTTATCTTCATTTAGGCCTTCTGGAAGCACGACCTATGAAAGGGGGCTGATAATTCAGTTTGTCTTCTTAAACAGTCATCGCTACCATACGGAAATAAGCCTAAATATATTTTTAAATGTATTTAGAGCTAACCTTACTCTACTTAAGAAGAACAGATGATCTCAGAATAACTTGCTAAGTTCTGAACTTTAAGTCACTTCTAAGAAAGTTACTGATGAGATATAAAACCCCGTGGCACTACAGCCCTTGAAGGGCCTTAGCCTACCCAGCGACCACTGCTCAGCCTAAGGACTGCAGATTACGACGTGTCGTGTGGTCAGCACGACGAATCCTCTCGGCCGTTATTCTTGGCTTTCTAGATCGGGCTCGCTATCTTACCGTCAGATAGCTCCTCAATTCTAATCACGTAGGCTGAGTGGACCTCGAATCAGCCCTCAGGTCCAGGTAAAAATCCCTGACCTGGCCGGGAATCGAACCCGGGGCCTGCGGGTAAGAGGCAGGCACCTTACCCCTACACCACGGGGCCGGCACTGATGTGATATGACCTCCGGTAATTGAGACAGTTTTAAAAAGCATGAGTTCTTTTCATCATCTTATTTAACGAACTTGCCACTTCAGAGTGGCGGATTATTATTATTATTATTATTATTATTATTATTATTATTATTAATCGTATGGCATACAACCAAACAACACTAATTACACAAGAACAACATGGATAAATATTTTCATAATTCATAAATTAATGTCCAAGCTCCTTAGATACTCCACCGAGTCAGGTGTAAGGTGCACGAAATCCTTGAGGTTGAGAATCGCGCAATTTTACCTCGAATTGCAATTTTTCAAGTACTTAGATATCTACGGACATGGGTATCTCGTTATTTCAGCAGTTATAAACGACAACCGGCTGCCCCGGGATCTAAATCTCTCAACTTGGAGCATAGACGGTAAGAGTTTTATGAACTGCACTACACAGCGGATCGGATTTCGAACAACGTGTATTAGGGAGGTTAGCTGTAACGAGCTGCTCTGAAGGATGAGGGTGTTTTATTTTTTTTTTTAATCACAGGGGCTCAAATTTTAGATTCTTACCGACCAGTTCAATACCAAGACCTCTTGAAATGATCATCATTCAGATTCATTCTTAATGATTTCTGTCCTAGAAGTAGTATGACAAGAAAGGTAGAGAAACATGGTTGAATGATGCTGGAGGCCGGAATGTAAAGAGTGCGGTTATGTGGCATTTATGCCTATACGAATAAGCCAGATTAAGGTTAGTTGAACAGTCAATCAGCAAACCCTATTACATAAGCAGGGACGATAATACCCTTTGAAGTGAAAGGTAGACGGCCAAGAACCAACTATGGTAAATATTCGTTTGGAAATCCGGGAATTGATAATTAGAATTCATTATATGACGCAGTCTTCGAACCTTTTACGTAAAATGAAATATGATTCAAGAAAGGACTCCAATATCCTGCATATTTTTTTGTAAAGTTCTATGCGATGTTCTTGTATTCAGCATTTTAAGCCAGTTGTAACTGAACAGCTCAATCTATTGTAAATCGTAGTGTTAAGTTATTGGAAATATTAAGTTATCTGTGGATCTGCACATAATTTTATTTTAACTACTACACTATGACAACATTCCTACCATCAATACGATGCACTTCACATTTTAATCTCAGGAAGAACATCTTCATTGAGCTGCAGAATATAATGGTCTTAGAAACCAGTAGCATTTTGAGGGACGTACTGAAGAGCATGAGGTCAGTAGTGTCTCACTACGCTTTGGTAGTAATCCCGACTAGTGTAACTGAACACCAGGGAAACCCGAAAAATATTAATAATTATAATAATATAAAACAAAACAACAATAATGACAAAAATAATAAAAAACTTATTTGATTTAGGTCATTATAACTATTTTAAGGTTTTTGCAGACACCAACGGACGGAAATTTTGTCCCTCAGGAGTTTTGTTACATGCCGGTAAATCTATCTACAAGACGCTGGGGTGTTTGTGCACCTTCAAATACAAGTACCGCCGGATTCAGTCGGGATCAAGCTCACCAACTTAAACTGAGAAAGCCATCGATCAATAATGTCTATTTTAATTGCAGTGTGATTGTATGTTGAATTGGTAATTTATTACTCTGGCACCCAACATTTATTTTCTATTTCATCAGGTCCCAACATTCAAGAGTAAATTCATTCCTCGATGAGCCCTCTCCCAACTTTAGATGCATATCATGCTCACCGACTGGCATGATCCTTAGCGGAGGGTTTATGACACTTGGGCTCCCCAGACAAAATGAATAAAATGTTCCCGATTTCCCGTGCACTTAATAAAGTAAAAGAGTATCGCCAGTGAGCAGGCCGCTATTGCCCCTATTATTGCTGTTACTACTGAAGATGATCTCACAGCATTCAGTTAGATCTCAATGTTTTGATGATCTGGCGATTTCATTTCTGATGGTTAGTGTATTTTCCTCGGAGCCCGACTTGAAGGATATGGATCCACTATCATCTTCACTGGGTAGATGAACTTTATTTTTAGAAGGCACTGAAGAAATTTGTTGTCCCAAAAATTAAGTTCCCAGAAGGAAACCATAATGTAATTTCCTCGATTGCATATGTTCAAAACATTTAAGCTCTTGAGGCCTTTTTCAGTCGTGAAATTACCAGGGTTTCGCCGTAGAGGCACATGCATTCCGTAGTGCACCTTCACTGCATTGTCTTTAGCAGGCTTGTAGTGCTGTCTCAACGGTGCACTAACCGCCAGAGTCCTGGAAGGGTGCAGCGATCCAACTGATGAACCCACTGCTACACAGTGGCGAAACGCTGGTAATTTCACGATTGAAAAAGGCCTAAAGATCTTAAATTTTTTTTTTTTGCTAGGGGCTTTACGTCACACCGACACAGATAGGTCTTATGGCGACGATGGGATAGGAAAGGCCGAGGAGTTGGAAGGAATCGGCCGTGGCCTTAATTAAGGTACAGCCCCAGCATTTGCCTGGTGTGAAAATGGGAAACCACGGAAAACCATCTTCAGGGCTGCCGATAGTGGGATTCGAACCTACTATCTCCCGGATGCAAGCTCACAGCCGCACGCCTCTACGCACACGGCCAACTCGCCCGGTCTTAAATGTTTTTGAATTGTTATTCTCTTGTTGGAATTCTTGATTTATGAATCCTGCAATCGTTTTAACGTCATTTAACTGCTCCATTTGTTTCACTCATATTACATTACATAGATATTATCTTACTTTTAACAACTACCGTACTACATGAAATTTCATAGAAGAGGAATGAAAAAACATATAGACTGGCGTCCAGAGGAATTGTTGAAACCAATGCTCCAGAATGACCAAGCTATAACCTAGCGTCCAGGAAAAGAAGGACGTTTAAAATGACAAAACAGAAAATCGAATAAATCAGTCATCGTTGGTCTGAAATTGGGGCTGACGCTTGGGTGGCAGATTCTTTAACTGTTATTTACCCATTCTTTTCTAAAATGATTTCAGAGAAGTTTAAAATTTATCGACCATTTCCCTAGATACACTACCCCTATCCATAATTCCTCTTCCACGCTCCATTTGTTTCACTTATGTTACATTACATACTGTAGATATTATCTTATTTTTAACAACTACTCCTTGAAATTTCATAGAAGAGGAATGAAAGAACAAAGAGCCTGTCGTCCAGGAAAATTGTTGAAATCAACGCAAAATGACCGATTTTATACTCCAGAATGACCAAGCTATGACTAAGCCTCCAGGAAAGGAAATGCGCTTAAAATGAGAAAATAGATCATCGTTGGTCTGAAGTTGGGGCTGACGCTTGGGTGGCAGATTCTTTAACTGTTATTTACCCATTCTTTTCTAAGAATGATTTTAGAGAACTTGAAAATGTATCGAACATTTCCCTAGATAAACTACTCCTATCCATAATTCCTCTTCCACCGGGCGAATTGGCCGTGCGATTAGGACCGCGCAGCTGTGCGCTTGCATCCAGGAGATAGTGGGTTCGAACCCCACTGTCGGCAGCCCTGAAGATGGTTTTCCATAGTTTCCCATTTTCACACCAGGAAAATGCTGGGGCTGTACCTTAATTAAGGCCATGGCCGCTTCCTTCCCTCTCCTTGGCCTTTCCTGTCCCACCGTCGCCATAAGACCTATCTGTGTCGGTGCGACGTAAGGACAGTCAATATGTAACAAAAAAATCTTCCTATAAATGAATATGTGTCACAGTTTGTCCTCTTGATTTCCACCTTTATTTTATGATCTTTCCCGTCTTTAAAAGCTCCACTCAAGCTTATTGGTCTAGCCTACTAATGCCATCTCTCCACTGACAGCTCGTAGCTAGCTGAAATTCACCGATATTAACCCCGCCCCCATAAAATCCCTAAGCGTCTGGGCCCCCATCGCATCGCAGGTTTTTGCGGTCCGTAGAGCAGAGCTTCTTGATCCCTATACTCGCAAAATCTTCTTTTACGCAGTTAAGTTCAACGGAAATAAATCAGTCTTCTGTCTCACTCTCTCTTCCACTTCCTCTCTCGCACGCTTGTGTTCCGTCTCTCTCGCTCATGCCAACGGGTCAGAGTTATTGGACAGGTGAGGAAGCTCGTTTTAAAGAATAATTGTGTAGCCCGTTAATGAAACACCCCTTGCTACTTACTACTTGCTAGTCCAAGCGAGCAACTAATAAACTACGTGGGAGAAGAGAAGGGGGCGCGAGCAGTGATGAAGTTATTATTACATATAACGTTATCGCGTCCCATCCCGTCTGGATAACAAAGGGTAACAGCCATGTCCAACTGACTTTACATCAACGGGGTATTTAATTATTTCTCAACAATCTACTAAACGAAACAAAAAAGAGCGAGTCCATGTAATTGAGACTATGAATTAAAAAGTACGTTAGACGGAAAAACAAATTATAATCATAATAATAATATAGAATACTGATATGAAATAGCTTTATCAAGTATGTTGACTATGACGTTATAACTGAAAAATGCTAGATTAAATTACTTTATCGAGTAACAAGCTTTTAATCGAGTAAAACACGTTTACATCCAGATAGTTCCCATGATAAGAGCTCTGGAATTAAAACGGTACATCATAATTTTGCGCCTATTTATCATGTAAAAACACCGATCGAGTTGGCTACACGATTCGAGGCACGTTGCCGTGAGCTTGCTTTCGGGAGATAATGGGTTCGAATCCCACTGCCAGCAGCCCTGAAGATGTTTTTCCGTGGTTTTCCGTTTCCACCTCAGACAAATGACGAGCCTGTACCGTAATTACGGCCACGGTAACCTCCTTCTCAGCCCCAGCCCTGCCCTATCACATCGTCCCCATAAGACCTGTCTGTACCGAGCTCGATAGCTGCAGTCGCTTAAGTGCGGCCAGTATCCAGTATTCGGGAGATAGTGGGTTCGAGCCCCACTGTTGGCAACCCTAATATAATAATTTCGTGTGGCTATTTTTAGCCGAGTGCAGCCCTTGTAGGCAGACCCTTCGATGAGGGTGGGCGGCATCTGCCATGTGTAGGTAACTGCGTGTTATTGTGGTGGAGGATAGTGTAATGTGTGGTGTGTGAGTTGCAGGGATGCTGGGGACAGCACAAACACCCAGCCCCCGGGCCATTGGAATTAACCAATGAAGGTTAAAATCCCCGACCCGGCCGGGAATCGAACCCGGGACCCTCTGAACCGAAGGCCAGTTCGCTGACCATTCAGCCAACGAGTCGGACGTCGGCAACCCTGAAGATGGTTTTCCGTGGTTTCTTATTTTCACACCAAGCAAATGTTGGGGCTGTACCTAACATAAGGCCACGGCCGCTTCCTTCCCATTTCTACCCCTTTCCTGTCCCATCTTCGTCATAAGACCTGCCGGTGGGACATAATACAAATAGCAAAATAATATTAAACCTATAATAACCTACTCTACATCCATTTGTTCACTTGCATATAACTATACCAACTTGATAGCCGGATGGAGTGGCTCAGATGTTAAAGCACTGGCTTTCTGAGTCGAAGGGGGCAGGTTCGGTCCCAGATCAGCCCGATAGTATCTCAGGCGCTTAAATATGCCAACCTTGAATTGGTAGATTTGCCGGCACTTAAAGGAAGTCCTGTAGTACACTATTCCGACTCCTTGGCGTGTCCGAAAAACGAATAAGTAGTGAGTGAGACGGAAAAGGTGTAATATTATTCCTTCTTGAGGTAGGCTGCTTCAGTAATTAATTGGTAGGGTACTAATAATGACTATACTACTACTACTACTACTACTACTACTACTAATAATAATAATAATAATAATAATAACGAGAATATTAATAATCGATTGGCCTCAGTATTTATTATTTATTTATCGTATGATGTACACAGAAAGATTATATAAATAAGTATGCAAATAAGTACACAATGTATACAAACAGAAGCCTATAGTTCCAAATCAAGTCCATTGATCCATTTTAAGGCCTCCTCAGTTGCGTTATGAATGTCCTCCAAAGGACCTTGAAATGCTCTCTGTGGACACTCGACAATTACATGGTAGATGGTCTGTGAGGTAGCTCCACAATCACACCCAGGAGACTTCTGCCAGCCCCATTTATAAAGAGTATAGCCGCATCTTCCTTGATTGACTCTAATCCTGTTTATAGTCCCCCATTGACGTCTGGGTAGATGGAATCCGGGAGGTTGAACATGAGGTAGGTTCACAAGATGTTGATTGGGAACAGAAGACTGTTGCCATTGATGTAACCAGGCGTTCGTGATGGAGAACCCAGATTCTTCCAGTGTAAGTGCAGCACGCCAGGATGGAGATCTAGACTTAAGTCGTGGAGGGGCAAATTGATTAATATCTTGATGAACGGGGAGGTTGGAGTCCTGGTTGATCTTCTTCCACAATTTTAGAAGAGCTTCAGACCTTCTTAAGCAAGGCGGTGGAATATTGCTGAGTGTAGGCAGCCAGGCCACGTTTGTAGAGCGAATGCAACCAGTTATAATGCGCATTGCTTGATTTAGTTGAGCATCTATCTTCGCAGTATGAGCACTGTTCAACCAAGTTGAAGCGCAGTATTCGGCAACTGAATAGCAAAGGGCTAGAGCAGTAGATCTCAACACTTGGTTGTTTGCGCCCCAAGAGGTGCCGGCTAATTTTTGAAGGATATTATTCCGACTTTTAATCTTGGCGGCTGTGTTGTTAATATGATGCTTATATGTTAGGGATCTGTCTAATGTGACTCCTAAATATTTTGGGAAGGGACAATGCTGTAAGGATTGATTTCTGATTGTTATTGAAGGCTTGTAGTTGGCAAATTTATTTCTGAGATGGAACACAGATACAACAGTCTTTTGGAGGTTTGGACGAAGACACCATTTTTGGAAATATGTGTCTAGCTTTTTTAGATCTGCTGTAAGTATTTGTTCAGCTTCTGGAAAGCTTGGTGTTTGACTAACCAGTTACCGTGGTGCAGACCTTCTGATGTGGTTACCTCTAGGCTACCTGCCTACAACCTTCTACATTCCGACTGTACTGTTGTCTAGCAACGAATTCTACTGGCTATGGCTGAGTTAATTAAATTTTTCCAGCTGACACTGCGTGCGCCAGCAGAGAACGTTACCATGCCAACAACCATGACACGGAGTGGCAAGACTTCTGACCGTCCTTCATAAATCGACTACTTCAGCCGGGATCGAACCCGAAAACTTGGGATCTCGAGTCCGACACTCCGAGGAGGCTTATGGTAGAGTGAAGGATACATTGTAATTTACGATCAATGTTTCACTTACATGTATTATTAGCTATAACATGGCTACCAACTTCAGGTAAGCTGCTTCAGTGAATGCGAGGTAAATTACGTGATTCATAATCCCAGGTTTGCGTGCTCAGTACCAGAACTGTACTATCATTAATTTTTGATTCGTTATGCCTAACTAAGGAGCTCGTGTGAACTTATTTAGCACAAAGTTTCTTCTTGTATTCCCAAAATCTCTTCATCCTTTCACTGTGCTTCTTTTTTGCGTTCTTCCGTCCATCCTGTAGCTTGTCAATCAATCAATACTGATCTGCATTTAGGGCAGTCTCCCAGGTGGCAGATTCCCTATCTGTTGTTTTCCTAGCCTTTTCTTAAATGATTTCAATGACATTGGAAATTTAATTGAACATCTCCCTTGGTAAGTTATTCCAATCCCTAACTCCCCTTCCTATAAATGAATATTTGCCCCAATTTGTCCTGTTGTATTCCAACTTTATATTGTAATCTTTCCTACTTTTAAAGACGCCACTCAAACTTATTCGTCCACTGATGTCATTCCAAGTCATTTCTCCGCTGACAGCTCGGAACATACCACTTAGTCGAGTCTCCTTTCTCCCAGTTCTTCCCAGCCCAAACTTTGCAGCATTTTTGTAACGCTACTCTTTTGTCGGAAATCACCCAGAACAAATCGAGCTGCTTTTGTTTGGATATTTTTCCAGTTCTTGAATCAAGTAATCCTGGTGAGGGTCCCATACACTGGAACCATACTCTAATTGGGGTCTTACCAGAGACTTATATGCCCTCTCCTTTACATCCTTGCTACAACCCCTAAACATCCTCATAACCACGTGCAGAGGTATGTATCCTTTATTTACAATCCCATTTATGTGATTACCCCAATGCAGATCTTTCCTTATAATAACACCCGGATACTTACAATGATCCCCATCAGCGCAGTAATTAAAACTAAGAGGACTTTTCCTATTTGTGAAACTAAAAACCTGACTTTTAACCCCGTTTATTATCATACCATTGCCTACTGTCCATCTCACAACCTTATCGAGGTCATTTTGCAGTTGCTCACAATCTTGAAGCTTATTTATTACTCTATAGAGAATAACATAATCCGCAAAATGCCTTACCTGTGATTCCACTCCTTTACTCATAAAAGAAAACATAAAGGTCCAATAATACTGCCTTGAGGAATTCCCTTTTAATTATTACAGGGTCAGATAAAGCTTCCCCTACTCTAATTCTCTGAGATCTATTTTCTAGAAATATAGCATTGTCTTTTAGGTTGATCAGCAAATTTGTGTTTGTTTATGAGATTTAAGATTTTTTTTCTTCCCTGTATGATTTCTTGATTTATGCCAATTTACTGAAGATCTTTGTTTATTTCTGCAAGCCAGTTGTTGTGATTTTTTAGAGATACTGCGAGATTTAGTATTTTCTTTGTTAGCCTATTGTTATCCATCCTGATCAGGTGAACATAGCATTTAAATCTCCTTTTTCTAATGGTTGTGTGATTTTTTCCGTTAGGCCTACTTGATAGATCTCCTGTGATTTCCTTTTCATCCAAATGCCATTTTCGCATTATTATTATTATTATTATTAATTATTAATTATTATTATTATTATTATTATTATTATTATTATTATTATTATTATTATTATTATTATTGTTTTACGTCGCACCGACAGAGATAGGTCTTATGGCGACGATGGGATACGAAAAGCCTAGGAATGGGAAGGAAGCGGCCATGGCCTTAATTAATGTACAGCCTGATGTGAAAATAGGAAACCACGAAAACCATCTTCAGAGCTGCCGACACTGAGGTTCGAACCTACTAGGTTTCACAACCATATGTAGCTATGGGAAAGGCTAATGCTTTAACGATTCTGACTTTAGTATGCAAATTTAGCTGTTTTTGAAACTAATTTTCAATGATGTTTGGAAAATAAAATCACGATTCATCCAGTCGAATGAATTTATATGTTATGCAATCTAATACCTAACTGAAGTCAAATGAGAAAAATACTGGGACCAATAAGAAACAACACTGCTCAATTTAGACTACGATCAAACAGAGAGCTAAAAGTTGAAAAACTGACAACTGTAATGAGTAAAAGAAGACTCCAGTTTTTGGACACATTTATACAATGAATAACAATAGACTAACTAAACAAATCTTCAACTTATTGAACAGTTACAAATCTAAGCCAACGTGGTTCACTGAAATCGAAAAGGATATGAAAAACGATGGAATTGAAATAGATACGATAGAAAACAGAACACGTTTCAGAGAAGTAACACGAGAGGCAGGATTTCAGGAGAGAACAAAATTAAATACTGGAAAAAAATGGACTCAAGAGAAAAAGGAAGACTATTCTCATAAAATGAAGGAAGTTTGGAAACGAAGAAAGTTACACTGAAGAAAATGGATATTTCAACACCCAGAAGAAGTGGTGCTACATTGCTGCAATTGAACATGCAGGACGAGTGTTCGGTTGTGATTCGATGATTACACTTTCAGGTCCCTCTGACCGCAAGTTTGGACAACAATCAATACAGGATGTGCCCACCACGAGCTGTTGATGAATTCGTCGAGGCATGGAGTCAATAAGGACCTGGATCGCTTCCTGAGGAATTGTGGCCCATGCTTGCTGCACTGCACGGGTCAGTTGTTCCAGAGTTATGGATGGCTGAGGACGGTTGGCCAGTTGTCGACCCATCATGTCCAACACATGCTCAATAGGACTGAGGTCCGGGGTTTTTGGCGGGCCATTCTAAGGTTGTGATGTCGTGCAGAGTTTCTCTGGAGATGCGTGCAGTGTGAGCCCGGGCATTGTCCTGCTGAAACATCCCATTAGCAATGTTCGCCATCATAGGGACAACCACTGGATTGAGTACCCTATCAACGTACTGTCGAGCAGTCATAGTGCCCTCAACAAGCACTAA